>NW_027361797.1:31107500-32307500 GCF_039654945.1 Dendrobates tinctorius
TACTCTGGCCAACTTATATATGTCCTTTTGGGAGAACAAATATATATATACTATGGATAATCCCTATTTAGACAATGTATTGTGGTGGGGGAGATACATTGATGACGTGATCCTATTGTGGTTTGATCGTTGTGATGTATCTCCCTCTCCTGGCATGCTTAAGTTTTTTGAGTATATTGGGACTAATTCTTTGAATATTAAATTCACCCACGAAATACATGGCATTTGTGCCACATATCTGGATGTTAAAATTATGGGAGATGTCAAAACGGGGAATATAAATACTTCCCTATATAGAAAAGATACCAGTGGTAATGCCATATTGCATGCGGATAGTTGTCACCCGCCACATGTGATACGAAATTTACCGTTGGGTGAATTAATCCGTGCCAAAAGATCATGCTCTAATGACGCTCTTTATGAATCCGAGCGTCGTAAAATTTGCACCAGGCTATCAAAAAGGGGTTATAAGAACTGGATGTTAAACAAGGCTATTAAGAAAGTGGATAACAAAACTAGGAGTAGTTTATTGCAGAATGACATGGTACACACTAATCAAAATAAAAATATTCCCACTTTTTCTACCGCTTTCAGTTCAGATTACAAGGGTGTTATTAAAATCATAAATAAACATCTTCCCTTACTGCATCAAGATCCAGTCTTATCGCAGATATTGGCTGGTGGACATAGGTGTGTTCCAAAGAGAGCTAAAAATTTGAGTCATTTTTTGTCCCCCTCATTGTATTTGTCTGATTGCACTAAACCTACGTGGTTAAATTACTTGGGCAATTATAAGTGTGGTGAAAAATTGTGTGGTTTGTGCCGCTATATGGATATTACAGATAAATTTGTTAATTTTAGTACACAACAAACCTACAAAATTAAAACCTACATGAATTGTAACACCACACACTTAGTGTATATGGCAGAGTGCACATTGTGCAGTTTATATTACATTGGCTGTACCACACGCAGCCTGAAGAGGAGACTAAGTGAGCACATCACCGCTTCTAATCCAGAGTCTATGTCCAGTCGTAGGAATGTGTCTGGCTTGTCCAAACATTTCCTTGAAATACACAAGGGTAATTTATGCAGTCTTAAAGTTAAGGGAATAGAACGGGTATTGAAACCCCCCAGAGGGGGTGACTGGGAACATTTACTACACTGTCGGGAAGCCTTCTGGATACTTGCGCTTGATGCACGATATCCGCAAGGTTTAAATTATAGAAATGATCTTATGTATTTCTATTGAGTGCTGAGATTTTTGCTGTTTTTTATTTTTTTTTTATTTTTTTTTTTTGGGGGGGGGGGGGGGGGGGGTTTATTTTTTTATTTTTTTTTTTTTATTTTTTTTTGGGGGGGGGGTTTTCTGTTTGTCATTTGATAGTTGCTATGTATTTATGCATTTATACGTGTGTATTGCACGTGTTTTTATTTATTTTATGTCTTGTCCATTGTTGTATTGGTCTTTTCCTTTTTTTTTTTCTTTCTTCTTGCAAGGGAGTGACTCCACCAGTGATTTGAGGGCTTAGTTGTCTGCCTCTTTGATTATACACATGTGTGGAGTCCCTCTGCTGATTAGGAATGTTTATAATCATTTTGTGAACTGTTTTGTTTCATGTCTCTGAGGAAGAACCTGGTGTAAGGTTCGAAACGCGTCAGGCGTGGGGGGTCTGTTTTCCCCTTTATGGTTTTATCATGAAATTATGTGAATAAAACTTATCGTGGATTTTATTAAGTCTCCAGTGCCGGATCTTCCTTCTCTCTTCATGTTTGCAACACATGGTGGTCAGCCATTTGATCCCTAGGCACGACCGGCTTACAGGACTATTTTGGTGAGCACAAATTTCCCTTTCCCCTTCCTAATTTTCTAAAAGATCCACTTAGTCTCTTTTTGTAGAATGATGCGATCCCAATTACCACCTCTTGGTGGTTTTTTTACCCTTTCAATCCCCAGAAATTGAATGGAATTAACATTCCCTCCTTGGCACTGATTAATATGATGTGAAATAGGGGTATCTCTCTTATGGATAATGTCTCCAATGTGTTCCCCAATCCTACGTTTGAATTCTCTAATGGTTTTACCCACATATTCTATGCCACATGTACATGTGGCCTTATAAATGACTCCCTTGCTGCTACAGTTAATAAATTCCCTAATTTGATATACCTGTCCTGTAACATTACTGATAAAGCCAACACCAGGAGAAATGTGGGAACAAGCAACGCAGTGGCCACATCTAAAGCAACCATTCACGTTGGTGGGCAACCAAGTGGTACGGGAAGGTATGGTGAAATGACTGTTGACCAGCCGATCCCTTAATGAACGGCCTTTCTTGTACGTGATTAAAGGTCGTGTCGAAAGTACTCCTCCAACATCCTTATCCATTAATAACACAGGCCAATGTTTGGCCAGGATAGCACGTACATCACTTGCTCCATTATCAAAAGTGGTAATCAACCTCATTTCACCTTTATTTTCAACTCTGGGTCTGGGTCTAAGGAGTTCCATTCTACTTTTACCCTTAGCATGTTTATAGGCACATTTCAAAACATCAAGAGGATAACCCCTATCCAAAAATCTGTCTCTCAGTTCTCTCGCCTGTCTCTCAAAAGATTCATCTGTAGAGCAATTTCTACGTATCCTGAGATATTGACCCTTGGGTACTCCACGTTTAAGATGTATAGGGTGGCTGCTGTCCCACCTCAACAAAGAATTAGTAGCCGTGGGTTTCCTGTAAGTACAGGTGGTAATAGTACCATCATTTTTCCTCTCAATCAATATATCAAGAAAGGACAATGAAAACGGGTCAATCACAGAAGTAAAAAATAAACCACAATCATTATGATTCAGAGTGTCTACAAAAACAGAAAAACTATCCTTCGAACCCTTCCACAAAATCAGGATGTCATCAATATATCGAACCCACAGCTCAATTCGTTCCATAACGTCCAAGCCACTCCTGAAGACCTGGGTCTCCTCCCACCAGCCCAGGAACAAATTTGCATACGCCGGGGCACATGGACTCCCCATAGCGGTGCCCCTGAGCTGGTGGTAGATCTTATGATCAAACAAGAAAAAATTCTTGGTGAGACAGAAACGAAGTAGCTTGATGACAAACTCGCTGTGGGTCCGATACTGACATCCTCTAGTGTTCAGAAAATATAACACAGCTTCAAGCCCCTTATCGTGAGGTATGGAGGTGTAAAGCGCCTCCACATCAATACTGCCAAAATTAACCTCGGGATCAACACATAATCCCTCTATTCTCCGAAGAAGGTCAGGGGTATCCTGCACGAAGGATCGTAATGAGGCGACAAAAGGTTTCAAGACACGATCTAAATAAATGCCAATGTTGTGGCTAATACTGCCCATTCCTGACACAATAGGTCTCCCCTTTAAAGGGGAAAGACCCTTGTGTAATTTCGGTAGGCAGTAAAAGGTAGCAACTATTGAATCTTTAGGCATTAGAAAATCAAATTCAGATTTGTCAATAACTCTCATGGATAAACCTTCATCCAGGATACTTTTGAGTTCAGACAAATAATCAGAGGTAGGGTTATGATCCAAAATCTCATAACTCACTCTGTCCTCAAGGAGGGTCTCACACATTTTAGAATATTGTATAGAGTCAAGGATGACCACATTGCCACCCTTATCTGAGGGTTTAATGACAATGCGGTCATCCTGCTCAAGCTTATTGATAACTGCCATTTCTGTTTTCGTACAATTATATCTGGAAAAGATCTTCTTTCCTTTTAAGGATTTCAGGTCTTCTGTAACCAAGTTTTCAAAAATATCTATAGCAGACACATCTCCAATAGGAGGAGGCATTTTAGTGCTCCTATTTTTTAATTCAGTGAAGGGACCCCTTCCAAGATCGTTGGGGTTCATTACACCAATACTAGATAACAAGCGTACGTCTGGCAACAAATCAACAGGAATCCCCATATCCATACAGGTACGATTATCCTGTTGCAGAAAAAACTTTCTCCAACGTACCTTACGTAAAAACAAATTAAGATCTTTTATAGACCGAAACAGATCAAAGTCTGTACTGGGGACAAATGTGAGACCCTTTTGCAAAACCTGTAGTTCTTCACGGTTGAGCACCCTAGAGGACAGATTAACCACTTGTATACCGTTAGTGACCAATGAAGATACTGAATTAGGGACACGACTAATAGGTAAAGTGATATTAGAATAGTTATTCCCAGGAACAGTTCTTATTTCCGTACTGGATGTTGACGGTTCCTTAAAGGATAACTCTGATCTAAAAAATGCGATCCTGTAGTAGTATCGGATCTATCCAGAGGACCACGATGACCACGGCCTATAACTTTACCTCTATTCCTCCCCCTATTGCTTCTACCCCTTCCCTCAGTATCAGAGAAGTCAGTATCTGTAGAAGACAAATCAGTTTCAAGATCAATGTTGTTATTACGATTACCAATAACCAAATAGGCCTTGTTATCCTTAAAATCTTGAGCGTCCCTCAAATATTGGCAATGTTTACGCTCCTTAAGATGATATTGGAAACGCTCCAGATTAGTTTCTAACTTACTTTCCTTTAAGGAAAAGTCAGTCTCCGTAGAGAATTTCTTGGTAACTTCAATTTGATCTCTCAAACGGTCATTCAAAAGACTCAAAGTTTTCTTTTCCTCCTCCAAGAGGAGTTGCATAAGACGAAGGGAACTACTTGTAGCCTCTTTTTCCCATTTGGCAATAAAACTGGGGTTCTTGTGTCGTGCCCCTGCAGAAATATTAATTCTTAATCCTCGTGGGACAATACCCGCCTTTAAATAATTTTCAAGGCTCTGTACCTCCCACCATGATATAATCTGGTCACGATACACCTTAGTGAGTTCTTTAAAGGCAACGCTATATGTAGGGAGATACTTTTTCTGTGTGAACGAGTGTTCAGAAAATACCTCCTTTGCTTCAGCTAGCCATTGGTCCGTATTTAGACCAGTTGACAAGAAACCTGCCATACCCATGGAATATTAGGATTAACAGCAAAAAAGTGGGTTAAATACCCACAAATTCTCACGATACAGAGTACCAAATCAGCAATCGAGAAATAACATAAAACATAACTTTTAATAATAGATGTAAAAGCTACCAAAGATAATAGTGCAAGTGAATCACTAAATCAAAAACCACAAATAATAAAGGAGGTAACTGTATGAATCACTATAACAGATTACTACCAATATATACATGTGGCTATTCCAAGTCCAAAATTTTTGAGAGATTGGACCAGAAAAATACTTGGACTGAACCAGTGCAAAAAAGGCCAAGTAAAAAATGAACAGTTTCCTTATCAGAGGAACTAAAGAGGCCTCTACCCTGTAAAGGTTATCAAGGAATATGCCTATTCATGTATATAAAAAGGACATCATAATAAACCCATCAACAAAAAAAAAGTGTGAAAAGGAAAGATCTCACCACATGAAGATGGAGGATGTCCAGGATCAGATGTCCCATCAGAGTCATATCAGGTCAGGAAAAAAGGGAAGTTCACCCTATACAAGCCCTGTTTGAACTACAACTGACACCCATGACTCCCGCCCTAACAAGGGCAGTCCACATCTAATCCCTATAAACCATAGCCCTACAAAGTCCCTGTGCATCCCGACGTGTTTCGTCACTAAATGACTCTTCAGGGGTTCAGGGGACATATTAGCACAAACTGGGCATCATCACAGAATATACAGGCTGCCTCCTAAGATGAAAATGGAGTGAGGCAGACTAATGAGGAGGGCACTTAAATAAACTGCCAATCAAATAGAACACATCCACCTGAGATGACTTGGAACGCACGCCGTCCACCATTGGTCCCTGTGGGACGCAGGCACATGATGAGTGTATCAATGGAAAGCGCCCACCTTCCAAACCATGCAATAGAGTATAAACGCCGGCGTATCCCGCGGCAAAGGCCGCCCTGTTTCCGGTTGCGTCATACCGCCCAAAAGCAAAATGGCCGCCGCACTTCCGGTCATGCGCACTCATCGGTGCCAGCAGAAAAAATGGCCGCCACACTTCCGGTCATGCGCACTCATGTTAAAGCAGCGCCAACAGAACAAAAGTAAAGCATGCGACAAAGGTCGCAATGCTGCTAGAAGGCAATATCGTCATGCGCACTTAAAACAGTCCATAAGCCAATATTACAAGCGAATAGACAGATCATGCATCTCTAAAAGGCCTCAATCACCAAAATTATTGCCAAAAATAAATATTAATCCAATCAGAGGCCTGAAGAGAGCATTACCAGATCAAAATAAAGCAAGATGGAAAATGACAAAAATTCAAACTCAGAATAAAAGGTAGCAAAAACATGTAAAAAAGAGAGGGGTATTTTACAGTATATACAAAGGAAATATTAAAACACATATATCAAACCCTAGATATAGCAGCCAAAATTGAGTTGGTCATTAAGCCCTCTTGGGGTCATGGTGTTCAAACAAAAGATCCACTTAGTCTTTTTTTGTAGAATGATGCGATCCCAATTACCACCTCTTGGTCGTTTTTTTACCCTTTCAATCCCCAGAAATTGAATGGAATTAACATAACCTCCTTGGCACTATAGGGTGAACTTCCCTTTTTTCCTGACCTGATATGACTCTGATGGGACATCTGATCCTGGACATCCTCCATCTTCATGTGGTGAGATCTTTCCTTTTCACACTTTTTTTTTGTTGATGGGTTTATTATGATGTCCTTTTTATATACATGAATAGGCATATTCCTTGATAACCTTTACAGGGTAGAGGCCTCTTTAGTTCCTCTGATAAGGAAACTGTTCATTTTTTACTTGGCCTTTTTTGCACTGGTTCAGTCCAAGTATTTTTCTGGTCCAATCTCTCAAAAATTTTGGACTTGGAATAGCCACATGTATATATTGGTAGTAATCTGTTATAGTGATTCATACAGTTACCTCCTTTATTATTTGTGGTTTTTGATTTAGTGATTCACTTGCACTATTATCTTTGGTAGCTTTTACATCTATTATTAAAAGTTATGTTTTATGTTATTTCTCGATTGCTGATTTGGTACTCTGTATCGTGAGAATTTGTGGGTATTTAACCCACTTTTTTGCTGTTAATCCTAATATTCCATGAGTATGGCAGGTTTCTTGTCAACTGGTCTAAATACGGACCAATGGCTAGCTGAAGCTATGGAGGTATTTTCTGAACACTCGTTCACACAGAAAAAGTATCTCCCTACATATAGCGTTGCCTTTAAAGAACTCACTAAGGTATATCGTGACCAGATTATATCATGGTGGGAGGTACAGAGCCTTGAAAATTATTTAAAGGCGGGTATTGTCCCACGAGGATTAAGAATTAATATTTCTGCAGGGGCACGACACAAGAACCCCAGTTTTATTGCCAAATGGGAAAAAGAGGCTACAAGTAGTTCCCTTCGTCTTATGCAACTCCTCTTGGAGGAGGAAAAGAAAACTTTGAGTCTTTTGAATGACCGTTTGAGAGATCAAATTGAAGTTACCAAGAAATTCTCTACGGAGACTGACTTTTCCTTAAAGGAAAGTAAGTTAGAAACTAATCTGGAGCGTTTCCAATATCATCTTAAGGAGCGTAAACATCGCCAATATTTGAGGGACGCTCAAGATTTTAAGGATAACAAGGCCTATTTGGTTATTGGTAATCGTAATAACAACATTGATCTTGAAACTGATTTGTCTTCTACAGATACTGACTTCTCTGATACTGAGGGAAGGGGTAGAAGCAATAGGGGGAGGAATAGAGGTAAAGTTAGAGGCCGTGGTCATCGTGGTCCTCTGGATAGATCCGATACTACTACAGGATCGCATTTTTTAGATCAGAGTTATCCTTTAAGGAACCGTCAACATCCGGTACGGAAATAAGAACTGTTCCTGGGAATAACTATTCTAATATCACTTTACCTATTAGTCGTGTCCCTAATTCAGTATCTTCATTGGTCACTAACGGTATACAAGTGGTTAATCTGTCCTCTAGGGTGCTCAACCGTGAAGAACTACAGGTTTTGCAAAAGGGTCTCACATTTGTCCCCAGTACAGACTTTGATCTGTTTCGGTCTATAAAAGATCTTAATTTGTTTTTACGTAAGGTACGTTGGAGAAAGTTTTTTCTGCAACAGGATAATCGTACCTGTATGGATATGGGGATTCCTGTTGATTTGTTGCCAGACGTACGCTTGTTATCTAGTATTGGTGTAATGAACCCCAACGATCGTGGAAGGGGTCCCTTCACTGAATTAAAAAATAGGAGCACTAAAATGCCTCCTCCTATTGGAGATGTGTCTGCTATAGATATTTTTGAAAACTTGGTTACAGAAGACCTGAAATCCTTACAAGGAAAGAAGATCTTTTCCAGATATAATTGTACGAAAACAGAAATGGCAGTTATCAATAAGCTTGAGCAGGATGACCGCATTGTCATTAAACCCTCAGATAAGGGTGGCAATGTAGTCATCCTTGACTCTATACAATATTCTAAAATGTGTGAGACCCTCCTTGAGGACAGAGTGAGTTATGAGATTTTGGATCATAACCCTACCTCTGATTATTTGTCTGAACTCAAAAGTATCCTGGATGAAGGTTTATCCATGAGAGTTATTGACAAATCTGAATTTGATTTTCTAATGCCTAAAGATTCAATAGTTGCTACCTTTTACTGCCTACCGAAATTACACAAGGGTCTTTCCCCTTTAAAGGGGAGACCTATTGTGTCAGGAATGGGCAGTATTAGCCACAACATTGGCATTTATTTAGATCGTGTCTTGAAACCTTTTGTCGCCTCATTACGATCCTTCGTGCAGGATACCCCTGACCTTCTTCGGAGAATAGAGGGATTATGTGTTGATCCCGAGGTTAATTTTGGCAGTATTGATGTGGAGGCGCTTTACACCTCCATACCTCACGATAAGGGGCTTGAAGCTGTGTTATATTTTCTGAACACTAGAGGATGTCAGTATCGGACCCACAGCGAGTTTGTCATCAAGCTACTTCGTTTCTGTCTCACCAAGAATTTTTTCTTGTTTGATCATAAGATCTACCACCAGCTCAGGGGCACCGCTATGGGGAGTCCATGTGCCCCGGCGTATGCAAATTTGTTCCTGGGCTGGTGGGAGGAGACCCAGGTCTTCAGGAGTGGCTTGGACGTTATGGAACGAATTGAGCTGTGGGTTCGATATATTGATGACATCCTGATTTTGTGGAAGGGTTCGAAGGATAGTTTTTCTGTTTTTGTAGACACTCTGAATCATAATGATTGTGGTTTATTTTTTACTTCTGTGATTGACCCGTTTTCATTGTCCTTTCTTGATATATTGATTGAGAGGAAAAATGATGGTACTATTACCACCTGTACTTACAGGAAACCCACGGCTACTAATTCTTTGTTGAGGTGGGACAGCAGCCACCCTATACATCTTAAACGTGGAGTACCCAAGGGTCAATATCTCAGGATACGTAGAAATTGCTCTACAGATGAATCTTTTGAGAGACAGGCGAGAGAACTGAGAGACAGATTTTTGGATAGGGGTTATCCTCTTGATGTTTTGAAATGTGCCTATAAACATGCTAAGGGTAAAAGTAGAATGGAACTCCTTAGACCCAGACCCAGAGTTGAAAATAAAGGTGAAATGAGGTTGATTACCACTTTTGATAATGGAGCAAGTGATGTACGTGCTATCCTGGCCAAACATTGGCCTGTGTTATTAATGGATAAGGATGTTGGAGGAGTACTTTCGACACGACCTTTAATCACGTACAAGAAAGACCGTTCATTAAGGGATCGGCTGGTCAACAGTCATTTCACCAGACCTTCCCGTACCACTTGGTTGCCCACCAACGTGAATGGTTGCTTTAGATGTGGCCACTGCGTTGCTTGTTCCCACATTTCTCCTGGTGCTGGCTTTATCAGTAATGTTACAGGACAGGTATATCAAATTAGGGAATTTATTAACTGTAGCAGCAAGGGAGTCATTTATAAGGCCACATGTACATGTGGCATAGAATATGTGGGTAAAACCATTAGAGAATTCAAACGTAGGATTGGGGAACACATTGGAGACATTATCCATAAGAGAGATACCCCTATTTCACGTCATATTAATCAGTGCCAAGGAGGGAATGTTAATTCCATTCAATTTCTGGGGATTGAAAGGGTAAAAAAACCACCAAGAGGTGGTAATTGGGATCGCATCATTCTACAAAAAGAGACTAAGTGGATCTTTTGTTTGAACACCATGACCCCAAGAGGGCTTAATGACCAACTCAATTTTGGCTGCTATATCTAGGGTTTGATATATGTGTTTTAATATTTCCTTTGTATATACTGTAAAATACCCCTCTCTTTTTTACATGTTTTTGCTACCTTTTATTCTGAGTTTGAATTTTTGTCATTTTCCATCTTGCTTTATTTTGATCTGGTAATGCTCTCTTCAGGCCTCTGATTGGATTAATATTTATTTTTGGCAATAATTTTGGTGATTGAGGCCTTTTAGAGATGCATGATCTGTCTATTCGCTTGTAATATTGGCTTATGGATTGTTTTAAGTGCGCATGACGATATTGCCTTCTAGCAGCATTGCGACCTTTGTCGCATGCTTTACTTTCGTTCTGTTGGCGCTGCTTTAACATGAGTGCGCATGACCGGAAGTGTGGCGGCCATTTTTTCTGCTGGCACCGATGAGTGCGCATGATCGGAAGTGCGGCGGCCATTTTGCTTTTGGGCGGTATGACGCAACCGGAAACAGGGCGGCCTTTGCCGCGGGATACGCCGGCGTTTATACACTATTGCATGGTTTGGAAGGTGGGCGTTTTCCATTGATACACTCATCATGTGCCTGCGTCCCACAGGGACCAATGGTGGACGGCGTGCGTTCCAAGTCATCTCAGGTGGATGTGTTCTATTTGCTTGGCAGTTTATTTAAGTGCCCTCCTCATTAGTCTGCCTCACTCCATTTTCATCTTAGGAGGCAGCCTGTATATTCTGTGATGATGCCCAGTTTGTGCTAATATGTCCCCTGAAGAGTCATTTAGTGACGAAACGCGTCGGGATGCACAGGGACTTTGTAGGGCTATGGTTTATAGGGATTAGATGTGGACTGCCCTTGTTAGGGCGGGAGTCATGGGTGTCAGTTGTAGTTCAAACAGGGCTTGTATAGGGTGAACTTCCCTTTTTTCCTGACCTGATATGACTCTGATGGGACATCTGATCCTGGACATCCTCCATCTTCATGTGGTGAGATCTTTCCTTTTCACACTTTTTTTTTTGTTGATGGGTTTATTATGATGTCCTTTTTATATACATGAATAGGCATATTCCTTGATAACCTTTACAGGGTAGAGGCCTCTTTAGTTCCTCTGATAAGGAAACTGTTCATTTTTTACTTGGCCTTTTTTGCACTGGTTCAGTGCAAGTATTTTTCTGGTCCAATCTCTCAAAAATTTTGGACTTGGAATAGCCACATGTATATATTGGTAGTAATCTGTTATAGTGATTCATACAGTTACCTCCTTTATTATTTGTGGTTTTTGATTTAGTGATTCACTTGCAATATTATCTTTGGTAGCTTTTACATCTATTATTAAAAGTTATGTTTTATGTTATTTCTCGATTGCTGATTTGGTACTCTGTATCGTGAGAATTTGTGGGTATTTAACCCACTTTTTTGCTGTTAATGCTAAAAATAAACCCCAGTTTTGGACCCAGGTGGTCATGCGGGTCGCCCCAGACCATCAAGAAAATTGCAGATTTCTGGTGTTGCATAATCTGCATGATACTGTTGTTCTGGGGTTTCCCTGGTTACAGATTCATAATCCAGTTTTGGATTGGAAATCTGTGTCTGTGGTGAGTTGGGGTTGTCGGTGTGCCTTTAGTGAGGCTCCGTTGTTTTCCACCTCTCCTCAGTCGCATGATGTTCCTGATTACTTGGCGGACTTTTATGATGTATTTAGTGAGAATGAGTCTGCGTCTCTGCCTCCTCATAGGAGTTATGACTGTGCAATTGAACTGAGCCCGGGGTGTAAATTTCCCAAGGGTCGGCTCTTCAATTTATCTGTACCCGAGCACGAGGCTATGCGATCCTATATTAAGGAGGCTTTGGAGAAGGGTCATATTAGACCATCCTCGTCACCCTTGGGTGCCAGTTTTTTTTTTGTAGCCAAATAGGATGGATCATTAAGGCCTTGTATTGATTATCGTGCCCTCAACAAAATTACTGTTAAATATCCGTATCCGTTACCCCTGATTTCTGATCTATTCTCCAGAGTTAAAGGTGCTTGCTGGTTTACCAAGCTTGACCTCAGGGGGACGTATAATCTTATTCGCATTAAGCATGGGGATGAATGGAAGACGGCGTTTAATACTCCGGAGGGACATTTTGAGTACCTGGTGATGCCTTTTGGGCTCACTAATGCCCCTTCTGTCTTCCAGTGCTTCATGAACGATATTTTCCGAGATTTTGTCGATAAATTTTTGATTATCTATCTGGATGATATTTTGATCTTCTCCAAGGATTGGGATTCTCATGTGGAACATATTCGGACTGTGTTCCGGATCTTGAGGGAGAATTCCCTGTATGTCAAGGGATCTAAATGCCTTTTTGGAGTACAGAGGATTTCTTTTTTGGGATTTATTTTGTCCCCGTCAACTATTGAAATGGACCCGGCCAAGGTACAGGCCATTCACGATTGGGTTCAGCCCACTTCTTTGAAGGCCCTCCAGAAGTTTTTGGGTTTTGCTAATTTTTATCGGAAATTTATAGCAAAATTTTCTAGTATTGCCAAGCCATTGACTGATTTGACTAAAAAGGGTGCTGATGTGTTAAATTGGTCTCCGGAGGCTGTTTCTTCCTTTCAGAAGTTGAAGCGAAGATTCACCTCCGCCCCGATTTTGCGGCAACCTGATGTCTCACTTCCATTCCAGGTAGAGGTGGATGCTTCTGAGATTGGTGCAGGAGCTGTTTTGTCCCAAAAGGATCCTGTAACATCTAAAATGAATCCCTGTGCTTTCTTTTCCCGAAAGTTCTCTCCATCTGAACGTAACTATAATGTGGGGAATAGGGAACTGTTGGCCATGAAATGGGCATTTGAGGAGTGGAGACATTGGTTGGAGGGAGCTAAGCATCAAGTCGTGGTCCTCACTGACCACAAGAATTTGATTTACCTAGCGTCGGCTAAGCGCTTGAACCCTAGACAGGCTAGGTGGGCCTTGTTTTTTTACACATTTTGATTTTGTGGTTTCTTTTTTTCCTGGAACAAAGAATGTCAAGGCAGACGCCCTCTCTAGGAGCTTCCTTGCTGATTCTCCTGTGGTGACCAAGCCTGCTACCATCTTAGGCGAAGGGGTAGTTCTTTCTGCCATCTCGCCCGATTTGAGACGTGCTCTGGAAGAGTTCCAGGAGGACAAACCTGAGCGTTGTCCCAGTGGAAAGTTGTATGTTCCTGACCAGTGGAAGAAGAGAGTGATGTCTGAAGTTCATTGCTCTGCTTTGGCTGGTCATCCAGGTATTTTTGGTACTAGAGATCTGGTGAGTCGGTTTTTTTGGTGGCCCTCCTTGTCTCGTGATGTCAGGAATTTTGTGCAGTCCTGTGGGACGTGCTCCCGGTCTAAATTGTGTTCTCGCTCTAGTGGGTTGTTGATGCCTTTGCCTGTCCCCAAGAGGCCATGGACCCATATTTCAATGGATTTCATCTCTGATATGCCTGTCTCTCAGAGGATGACTGTTATTTGGGTGATTTGTGATAGGTTCTCTAAGGTGGTTCATCTTGTACCGCTCCCAAAGTTGCCGTCTTCCTCTGAGTTGGTGCCCCTGTTTTTATAACAGGTGGTTCGTTTGCACGGGATTCCTGAGAACATTGTATCTGACAGAGGAGTGCAGTTTGTGTCTAGATTTTGGAGAACTTTCTGTTCCAGGCTGGGAATTCAGTTGTCCTTCTCCTCTGCTTTTTACCCTCAGACCAATGGGCAGACAGAGAGAACAAACCAGACCTTGGAGTCATATTTGAGATGTTTTATTTCCGCTGATCAGGATGATTGGGTTTCATTTTTGCCCTTGGCCGAATTTGCTTTGAATAATAGAGCTAGTTCTGCCACTTTGATGTCACCTTTTTTTTGTAACTTTGGGTTTCATCCTCGATTTTCTTCAGGGCAGGTGGAGCCCTCTGCCTGCCCAGGTGTTGATACTGTGGTGGAGAGAATGCACCAGATCTGGGACCAAGTGGTGGATAAGTTATCTCTCTCCCAGGAGAAGGCCCAGCGGTTTTCCAACCGACATAGGACCATTGGTCCCCAGTTTAAGGTTGGTGATATGGTGTGGTTATCATCAAAAAATATTGCTATGAAGGTGGCTTCTCCTAAGTTTAAGCCTAGATTTATTGGACCTTACAAGATTGTGGAGATTATTAATCCGGTCTCTTTTCGTTTGGCTCTTCCTGTCACATTTAAAATCCATAATGTGTTCCATAAATCTTTGTTGAAGAGGTTTGTTGAACCTGTTGTTCCGGGGGTGGCACCTCCAGACCCTGTATTGGTTGAAGGTAACATGGAGTATGAGGTAGAGAAAGTACTGGATTCCCGTCTGGCTAGACGGAGACTCCAGTATTTGGTTAAGTGGAAGGGTTATGGTCAGGAGGATAATTCCTGGGTCTCCGCCTCTGATATTCATGCCAAACGATTGGTGCGTGCCTTTCATCGGGCTCACCCTGATCGCCCTGGTGGCATAGTTGAGGGTTCGGTGACCCCTCCTCAAGGGGGAGGTACTGTTGTGAGTTCATTTTCCCCTTCATTACTGAGGCCCGAGGAACTCCCTCTTCTGGTAAAGAAAGGTAGTGAGCCTGATTGTCAAACACCTGAGGCTGATGATTGTGACTGGCTGAGTGGAGTTACGGACTGGATATAATGCTGCCGACGCCCTTCTGCCCTGCGGGTGATTTCTCTGTGGGATCCTTGGAGACCAGTCTGAATTCCTGCTCCTCCAAAGCTAAGTTTGCTGCTCGGCCTTTTGCTTTTGTGCTTTGACTTTGTTTTTGCTTTGTTTTTCTGGATTTCTGCCATTCCCTGCTGGGGTGTGCTGAATTCATTTAGCTCTGTCTTCTGAAAATACCTGAGTGCTGATTCAGTTTTTGAAGCCTAGCTGCTTCAGGGCCTTTTTCATATCAGCTGGTTGGCTTATGTCTTTGATAGGGTTTTGGCAGATTGCAGACAGCAGCCTTCCTGTCCTTTCCTATCTAGGTAGTTTTGGGGCCCCGTCTTTGCTCAGTCTATCTTTCTGTCTGTGTTAGTATTTTCATCTTGCTTCACCGTCATTATATGTTGGGGGCTGCCTATTGCTTTGGGGTCTGCTCTGGGGCAGTTTAGATTTCCCCTTTTCTTTCTTTAGGCCTATGTATTTCTCCGGCTGTGATCGAGGGGTCTAGGGCATCATAGGAACCCCCCACGGCTACTGCTAGTTGTGTTGATAGGTTCAGGGGTCTGCAATCTGATAGTTGCCAACTTCTCTGGTTTTCTGGACTTAGCTTGTATTTCTGCTTTTGCCTCCTACGGTGACTCATTCATAACACTCGACCCTGGTTCAATGCCAACAGGGTCTTTTCAGCCTGATCATTAGCATTAGGTTCATCATACAACAACCCCAAAGCTTAAAAAAATGCGTTCACTTTAGTCAGAATAGGATCATCTGGTTTCAAAGAAAACGCCCAATCCTGGGGATCGCCACGCAGCAAAGAGATGACAATTTTAACCTGCTGCGTGGAGCTCCCTGACGAGTTAGGCTTCAAGGCAAAAAATAATTTACAATTATTTTTGAAACTCAAAAATTTAGATCGATCCCCAAAAAATACATCAGGTGTAGGGATCTTTGGTTCAACAGCATGCGAACGAGCAAGGTAGGCGGAAATTCCCCTCACTTCCGCAGCGAGCTGCTCCACACGATCAGACAATTGCTTTATCTCCATTGAGAGAGAAAAAAAAATTCCCCCTACGGCCTCAGAGATATAGAGGAAAGAATATACACACACCTTTTTCTTTTTTTTTTTTTTTTAAACACAATTCTTTCCTGCTATTGAGTACCCTAGGATCTGCGGTATGGCGGGTGATTCTGTTATGATTGAGTCACCGTAGGAGGCAAAAACAGAAATGCTAGCTAAGTCCAGAAAACCAGAGAAGTTGGCAGCTATCGGATTGCAGACCCCTGAACCTATCAACACAACTAGCAGTAGCCGTTGGGGGTTCCTACGATGCCCTAGACCCCTCGATCACAGCCGGAGAATTAAATAGGCCTAAAGAAAGAAAGGGGAAATCTAAACTGCCCCAGAGCAGACCCCAAAGCAATAGGCAGCCCCCAACATATAATGACGGTGAAGCAAGATGAAAATACTAACACAGACAGAAAGATAGACTGAGCAAAGACGGGGCCCAAGCTAACTTAGATAGAAAAGGACAGGAAGGCTGCTGTCTGCAATCCATGAAAAACCCTATGAAAATAAGAGCCAACAGACTGACAGTGAAAAAGGCCCTGAAGACGCTAGGCTTCAAAAAAGCTATGTCAGTACTCAGGAATATTCTGAAGACAGAGCTACAGGCAAAAGGAGATTCAGCTCACCCCAGAAGGGAATGGCAGAATACAGAAAAGCAAGGAAAACAAAAAACAAAACAAAAAAGCTAACAGGCAAAACAGAAAACTTAGCTTTAGAGAAGCAGGAATCAGACTGGTGTCCTAGAAGTCCACAGAGAAATCACCCGCAGGGCAGAAGGGCGTCGGCAGCCTTATATCCAGTCCGTGACTCCACTCAGCCAGTCATCCTCATTAGACTCAGGTGCCTGATAATCAGGCTCATTACCTTCCTTTACCAGAATAGGGAGCTCACCAGACCTCAGTGACGAAGGGGAAAATGAACTCACAACAGGGTATCTATGGTGCCATGGTCGGTGGTCCACTCTGGTGGGGGTGATGGTAGCTCTTTCTCAGGCGGGATGGAGTGCACAAGATGCACTGGACGAGGTGGGGCTGTGTGGGGCTCCCTCCGAATCCTTGAGGGACAGCCAAACTGCAAATGTCCAGGTTGCCCACACCCATAACATCTCCTCTCTGTGATACCCCTGGGTCGTGGTTGGAACCGTTGGGGCCCAGGATTGTGAGGTGTGATTGTCATCAGCTTGCGACTAGGTGGAAGGGCAGATATAATCGGAGGGGGGCGGATGCGGGGGCAGGCCATGGTTCATTGTCCAGAAGCCTCCTCCATTGCAGTCAGATAGCAAGGGCTTCATCGGCCAGGGCTGTAGCTCTATCCATGGTACACGGCTTGCGCTACCGGACCCATTCCCGTACCACTGCGGGACACTTGGCAAGAAATTGTTCTATAGGGAACGCCTGTATAACCTCTTCTACAGTAAAGGTATTTTCTGCTTCCAGTCATCTCCGACATGCCTGGGACATCTTATGTGCATACATCCTAAACGATCCCCCGTGGTGCATGGGAGGTCTCGGAACTTGGCCCTATATGAGGCTGGGGTGATAGCATGGTAATCCAGGATAGTTCGCTTTACAGTGTTATAATCCCTATTCCGCTGTGAGTCAATGGTTCGGTAAGCCTCCACCATGCTTCCATTCAGGAGTCCCACTAACAAACGCATCCAGCCAAAGTGGGGCACCTCCATTACAGTACACTGCTGCTCAAAGTCCTTGAAGAACCCCTCCACATCCCGGAAGCCTCATGAAATGGCTTAAACTCTGTCCGGGTGATCCATACAGGCTCCCGGAACGTTGGGTTTACACTGCACATTGCATTACTCCCTCTTTCAAGCTCCATTGCTTCTTGTCTCCACTGTGCCCGGCGGGCAGCCTCTTCCTTATACTCCTGAGAGACTCCGGGGCCCAGAACCGCCATCTCTTCTTTGTACCACACCAACCACTGGCTTTTTGGGGTGGGGATCCCTGTCTCCAGTGCTTGTCCTTCAGACATCTGGGAGGAGGTGGCCGGGCTAGCACCCACCAGTAGGTCAATTAAGGCTTCTTTAGTCAGTCCCTGATAGTTCAGGCCCAGGTCTCTGGCTCACTCCTGTAAACTGGATACAGTCCAATTTCTGTACTCACTCTGTGGGTGGTTCTCCATTGGGTTACACTCTGTTGATCCCACCGCTGCCACCAGTTGTCATGGGTCCTTCTCCGATACCACAAAATCAACCAAGTGCGGAAGTGTGAACAATCCCAAGACCTTTATTATAGGCAAAACTAAAAGGTCCATAAACAGTCCACCACACTGAGTATACAATAGTCCAGAACACAAATGCAGTTTAGTAACAGGATGAATGTCCAAGGAGATGAGAGTCCAATAATCCGGCAGGGGATAAAATGGGTCCTGTCATGATCTAGGTTGGATATGACAGAGAAAATGCACAAGTAACCTTTTTTTTCTGTGAGCTGTTTGCTCATGGTTGGTTTTGCCCCCTGTGGCCATTAAGGGTTATTGCACAGTGGTGTCTTTTTCTTAGTTTCCCCACGGTGGCCATTAGGGTCATTGCACTTTGGTTACTTTAGTTTTGTGCACGTAATTATAAAACAGGTGTGATTGCTCTATAAGAGTGTCAGGTGTGGTAATCACTGTTGGTGATAGTCCTCAGTTACAACCAAGCCAGGGTGAAGGATGGAACTGAAGGAGAGTCCCGGGCAGCTCAGTGAGAGTCCTGGATTGGCAGCTATGGTGTCTGCGAGAAGGGCTCGCATGGCTTGGTGGAACTGCAGCTATGGTGTCAGCAAGGAGTTCTTGCATGGCTTGGTGGAGTGGCAGCTATAGTGTAGAGCTGCACTCATGATGCTGGACTCGGTTGCTGGAAAGCTGGACTCAAGATGCTGGACTCTTTTGCTGGAAAGCTGGACTCATATGCTGGACTCTGTTTCTGGACAGCTGCATGCAGGTGGTGGACTCTGTTTGCTCCAAGGCTGCACTATGGTGTTGGATCCGGTCGGAGGAAAAGATGCACGCAGGTGGTGGGCTCTGTTGCTGAGCGTAAGCAACAGAGCAAAGCTAAGTGGTGTTTCCCTGTTTTGTCTCTTTTCCTTATGTGTGTTTTAGTGCAGTGGCGGGATTAGTTTCCGCACCGGCCATTTCACTAAAAAAGGGTAGGTGGAGGGCGAGCTAGGGTTTAAAGGTATCCTGAGCGGCGCCCGGTGCGGAACCGGCCTAGGGAACATTAGGAGTGTAGAGACACTGACTCAGGGGAGTGCAGGAGGTCTCCACTTCCCCGTTCCCTATCGCAGGGCCACAATTATTATTGTTACCCAGGTTTTCCCTTTTATTGTTTAAATTCGCCTTACTGGAGGCGGGGTTTCCAGTCATACGTGTATTTCCGAAATTTGCCTGTTGGAGGCGGCTTATCCAGCTGCACGTTTCATTATTTAAATTCACCCAACTGGAGGCGGTGTATCCAGGGTCACGGATCCATATGCTTCCCCTTCTCTCTGACGTGCCATCTTCCCATGATCATCACCACACAGCGTCTGACTTGACCAGCTCCTGTCCTTCCCAGCCCCCTCCTTATGTCCAGGGGTAGTCAGACAGGTTGGGGCAGTTTTCAGGCCTCCCAGACCTGACAAAGGTGCCTTGGGGATTAAGGCACTACAGGAGGTTAAACAAGAGGCACAGATACAGTCAGGCTGCAGACAGTAAGGGTACCGTTACACTAAGCGATGCACCAGCGATCCCGACAAAGATATGGATCGCTGGTGCATCGCTAAGTGGTCGCTAGTGAGCTGC
This sequence comes from Dendrobates tinctorius, assembly GCF_039654945.1. Lineage (NCBI taxonomy): Eukaryota > Metazoa > Chordata > Amphibia > Anura > Dendrobatidae > Dendrobates > Dendrobates tinctorius. Next base: position 31,127,267 of record NW_027361797.1, read on the forward strand.
CACACAGGCAGATCTCACCAGCGACATAGCAGCGGTCGGGGGTCGCTACTTACCTGTCAGACGCGGCGATCCTGACGTCCTCCCGCCCGCATCCACGCGTTGCTCGTCGGCGCCACAGGAAGCCCAGCAGGAAGCACCCAACGAGAAATGGTCCAGGACATTCTCGCGCGATCAGCGATAGCCAGCGGGGGAGCCGGTCGGAGGTAAGTATCACAAGTAGCGATATCGCTAGCAATATCGCTGCTACGTCACAAAACCAGTGACGTTACAGCGATATTGCTAGCGATATTGCTATGTGTAACGGGCCCTTTAGTGAGCAGACTTTTGGAAGATAATTGAGACTCTAGACAATTTTGGGAATACACGGAATGATACAGGGCAACAAGAGAACACTGTAGAAATCCATAAAATATAAATAGACACAAAATGATACCAGCATAACATATCACACCGTCACAGTACCCTTATAATGTTATGTCATGTTCTGTTATGTATTGTGTACTGCTAACCAGTGTTATTGCTAGTGTGACAAAGGTAAAGTACTGGATGGGAGATATGTATCGCTAAGGTTGTTAGCTTCAGTGATATGAACCTAGGGAAAATGCTCCAGCACACTAAGTCCTGAGAGAGGTTAATCGTCCGTTTAAGGGCTAGTTTTTTTTGTAAACAGCTGAAGAGTGGGTGAGAGGCTGTTCACCATATCTCCACCCCAGGGGTTGGTTTAGGAGATAAATAGTCAGCCTTCTAAGTCATTCAGTTTGGGGTGTGCCTGGCGATGTGAACTTCAGAGCCGTGTGTGAAGATAAAGGAAAGTTGGAAATTTATTTTTCCTATGTTTGTTCCTGAGCAGGCGGGTACCCACAAGCACATGGACTGTGCTATAGGTTATATTTTGTTTTCCCGTTATGCCAGAAAGGTTGTGTTTATTTTTAGGAACTTTGCACTGGTTTATGCAGTACTTTTTAATAAACCAGCAGAAGATTCAAACGAGAAACGTTCCTGTGTCTGCCTCTGTGAGCAGCTGAGTGAGCCGATCCGCTACAGTAAGCAGACTTTATATATAGGAATGTTTAACAAAGCCACAGTAATGCAAATGTTAAGCAATTTATTATGTGATGTAACAGATTTGTGAGAGATATGCGACCGGTGTTTGATAAATCACGAGAAATGAGTAATATCACTACTAGTGATAATATCGTAGGTACTCACAGGATATTTCTATTGCAGAGTGTCCCTGTGTAGCGGTTGCTTTGTCTGGGGTACTGCTCATAATAACAAGGATTTTGCTTTGTAGTTAGCTAGTAAGAGGTGATAAGTGAGTACTCGCTATTAAGCTATGCCGCCTATATCATGGATCACATCGAGTAACAATGTCATGCGATCCCCGTGAGAGCCAGTGTCAACATTGCTGGAATGTAGCCGACACCAGAGGTGAGTATAAGTGTTATTACTTTACTGGGGGCAAACATAGATTGAGAAGGAATTGGCTGAACAGTGGACAACCCCTTTAAGCAACTTTATTAGTTTTAAAGTTATCACAGTCAGTTGGAAGCATTAAAGACTAGTGAATATATTTAAGTTGAATACAATTATCTTCAATTTTTGCAGAAAATTTATATTCTCCAAAATAAGGATTTTTTGCAATTCACGAAAAGTCAACAAAATAGCAACCGGTTGGACACTTTTTTGCACAACTGTAAAAGCACAACAACAAGTTAAAAATAAAATCAATGCTCACCTCATCGCTCACCTGTTCAGTTGTTTCTGCAGTCAACCGTTGAGCCCTCCGCTTGTTTTCTTTTTGCCCAACCCCATCATCTACGGCCTGTTTCACTTTACGACTAGTCTTACAGTGTTGACTAGGTCTCTGACATCAAAAACCTTCCAGATGATGGTGGATCTAGCATGCTAAACAGTATGCACGCAATAGGAGAAGACTAAAAGGAGAGGAGTGGAGGACAGGATGGCAGCCTGCAGGAAAGGTGAGTACTGAGCTGAGTATGGTTATTTTTCCCAGATCCCAGAGCATAATAAGGAACATTCAATTGCATGAAACAACTTTGATGCAAATTGAATTTCCCTGATGAATTTGAATCTATGCAGATTCACTCATATCTAGGAAGCATGCCTGCCCATTGTTGAAGATATAGCGGGTTGGCCATGTAGCATCCTCTGCAAAATTTCCTGGAACTGGGATGCTTAAGCACTACTCCAACATTTTTTTAATTTCAACGCTGACGTAATGCCACTAATGTAAGTTCCGTGACCCTAATATTCAGCTCTTCCCGATGCTTCGATCCTGTGCAACCATCTTGTGACTGCAACTTCTGATTGACTGGAAGTCAGAGGTTTTGGTAACAAGTTCTCAATGTAAGTCTGAAAGCCAGAACGAGGGTTCTGACTCTCATAGACTTACATTGAATTTTGACTTCCAGATCACCCAGCAAACACGAGCGATCCTGCAGGTCAAAACCCACAGAAGACCAACCAGAGTGGTTCCGATAAAAGAGGAAGATGACGACTGGTAAGTATAATACTAGGGAGCAGGAAACTTAAATTGCCATAGTTGCATCACTCCATTGCAGCCGTTAAAAAAAACGCTCGAGTTCCACTTTACTAATGAAATAACAATTTCTATTCAAAGGTATTTATGGCTAAATATTTTCATACACAGATTTACTGACGTATTCTAAGTGCTCATTATGAGTCATCATCTTAAGTGGCGCTGTCTCATTTTATCTAGACCAACATAAACAACCTCAGGTTCAGTAACAGAGAGAGAATCATAAAACATCCAAAATCCGCATTAAGGTACTCTACTAGCTCCAACATAATTAAAGCACATCTTGTAATTGTTTTCATATAATGTTCATGGAATCACTTTACTGTATGTCTATGCATATGTCGGAAGGCCCACATACACTTGAGATAGCTACCAGTCATACTATTATTTGGCCCACATCTATCTCCATGGACACCGTCCCCCTTGCATGGCAACTTTCGGCCTCGTCAAGTGTTCCTGAGTTTTCTACAAAAGAATCACTGTCAGACTCCTAAGGCAGCGATTTATCTTTCAGAGAGCAAAAATATTGCTGCTAAATGTTAGGAAGAAGTCTGGAGGCCCTCATGCACATTAGACGATCAGGTGATTCTGATATCAGTTGGTTTGGCCAAGTTTAATTTTTATTGAGGCTTTAATAGGTCGTTCATGACTATAAAGATAGGAATTGAAATTTTTGAAAAATTTTCAGAAAAAAAACTAGGCACAAATGTAAGAGGGTGAGATATAATGTCTTTCATGTTTCCCTTTCCTCTGATTGTCTTCCAGTTCTTAATGTTTACAGATGATAATTGCCTGCGGTACTGCTACATGAATAACTATGTATTACTGCTGATTGCTTATGGTATTGCCACTTGAATGTGTTACCATTATATAGGAAACTGTTATATATTGCTTTGTATTCCTCTATTATAGTATTGCCTATATGTTATGTGTCCTTTGTATATATACAGTTAGGGAAAGTTAGTGCATCCTTCTTGGGACAGTAGAGAAGGGCACTCGTAGTACATAGTTTCCCCATAGACCAGGGAGTTGTAATTATGTTGCGGGCCACTAGATGGTGCGCATACTAATGAGGCCTGATATGAGGTTCTTAGAGAATTAATTGTAGGAGGGGCTGCTGAGAGTTAAGGTTAGTGATGAAGAGTGGTTTAGTCAGACGGGGCCAGGGCGCCCAAGTGTCCAAAGGGCTATAGGCCCGGACAGATTGGCAGTCACGTAACGCTAAGTCGTTATTGCCCACGTTACCCACGGCCACTGCATGCCTTAGCAGTGGGTCAGAACAGGAAAAGGAAGATGTAGCGTCTTACCGCCTGGGCCAATGCTTTTAGGACAGAATTTGGCTGGAGTAATTAGATGAAAGGAGTTGAAGCTTCGACGAGATCGGTACAGATGGGCCAAATGCTTCATCAGGGGTCACCAAACGTAGTGATTGATGAATTCATGTCTGGGGCAAAACAGGCTGAAGGAAATGTCATTGTAGTGAGGTCAGGCCTGGAAGGAACTGGGAAGCAGTCTAAGACGGTCCTGTCCAGGCGTGTACTGCATAGAAGTGACAACAAGCAAGGGAAAGTTCAGGAAACAAGCAAATGTTATAATGTACCCACAGTGAATGTAACGTGCAAAATCCTAAGTAAAGAAAGTGTTAAAGTTGTCTCGGACTGTCTCCATTGATGTGAGTCGCCTAGAAGAAGGACTGTTATGGCTTTGGAAGTACCTGGGTGAAGCATGAATCTGGAGATGCAGGTATGGCAAAGAGTATAATATTGTTTCATGTAGGGGAAGGACTGGACACAGCTGCCACCAGAGTACAGGTCACAACTATGGTCCTGTCCCTCCCTTACACAAACACAGAGGACCAATAACAAGATATTCTCCAAAACATCCTAAAAGTCACTGATAGCAAGGCATATAGGATACCTCACAACATCTACCTTCTTCACAGAATATACTGGACACCAGTACGAATGTGGTATCGCTCTGTTGGAGCTGCTCTAATTGATTCAATGTGGAACTGACCACATGTAGAGATATGTGGTGTAGGTACTTGACCTTATTGTTAGAATTTTTGATGTGAGACTCAATAGAGATTACTGATTATTTGTCTACCGGAATAAGTTTCTGAGTTTCCTGAGATGGAGAGCCATCAGGTACCATGCCTGCAAATTAATTGGATTCCATTGGATGGCATCAAAAACTCCAACAATGCCAAATTATAAAGCCAAGGAAATCTGCATTCAAAATTACAGAAATGTATGTATCTCAAAAATAAAAATGTTATAAATAATTTGTTCTGACCAGCCCCTGTGACTATTGTCATTAGAAAAAAGATGACTAAAACCTATCAAACTTGAATTCACTAGCTTTGCAGAAATAAAAAGAAATATCGAATAGCAGGAAATGAATTAATTTGCACAAATCACAATTATTCAAAAGCCTCCAATTGACCTCAAAGAAGTACAGTACTTCTAGCAAAAGAAGGTGACTAAATATATTAAAACACCTACATCATATATATATTTAGAAAGGTTTGGGGCAGACTTTTCTTGTTGGGAGTGCTTCTTTGAGAGATGTTTATAATCATCAGAGGTCTCCTCCGGTGATATCCAAACCCTTTCAAGATCTCTAACACAAACACAGCCCTAGTAATGTCAAAGGGACCTCCACATATATGGATATCGATAAATGGATTAACACAATTTTTCACACACGATATCTGTAGAATTTGTTCACTGTTTAATGACTTTCTTTCCTTATCTCTATGCCTAACCTATGAGCTGTGACATCTTCTCACTATCCAGATTCACAAAAAAATGTGTGCTGCAATCCCTGCCTCTGCTTTTATAAAGGCCCAGATAGTCCCTCCTGACCAGCTGTGCTATACCATGTGACGTGATAGCTTCAAAGCATTGTGGGGACGCCTGTCCAGCCATGCCCAAAATCATATGAACTGTCTTTGATAAAATCGTCTACATTGTGCAAAATACCGCAAAGTGAATTGCAAATTGTTCAAATTTTCCAGGTCTAGTGAATTTTCCAAAATTGAATAAAAACTTAATTTGCATCTAATTAACTTTCTCACGTCTAGTTACTAGAATTTTAGAACTACGAGTGGTATGTTGGAGGGATGATAACAAATGGCTCTCCTCTAATAGAGATAAGTATTAAAAAAGATACTGATTTATAGATGATGAACTGCGAGTTCATCGTAGTGCCCTTTCTTCTCTTGTGGATGTGACCATCGGAACTTAAAAGTGTTATCCACGACTATATTAATTTTTTACCGTGGGTCTAAGAACTAACAGACAGGTAGTTGCTAACTACCTACCTGTTCTACCCAGCGCAGATCTCTGCTGTCACAAAGCAGTTAAAGACCACTCCGGTTGCTATTCTGCGGCTTCTGCTGGCATCACAATGACAAAGCAGTGGCTTCTCTTCATCTCTGCTCTGTTGACGGAGCGTGACTGCTGATGTCATGCAGATTGACAAACGGCTCCCCACTGCATAATTGTGGGAAGTCGTCTGTTAATCATCATGACGTTGGCATTTGCGCCCCGTTGCCAGAGCAGCCCAGAAGATGTCGAGAAGCTGAATCACTAGTAGGAGCAATCAGTGATCCTCTTAGATGTCACCAAACAGAACAGGCAGGTAGTTGCTGATTAGTTAGTTTTTTGGATCATAGTAAAAAAATAAGTTAGTCTTTGATAACCTCTTGGAGAAATGGAGCCCTCTAATATCAGTTCTTTCTTGATTCCTTTCCAACCTATTGTTTACGATTTAGCTTGTCATACTGTACATTGTTAGGAGCCACTGCATGTAACAAGAAGACCATAATCTAGTCCTTACTCTGTTTCTTCTTTACTGTCTGGTTGAATGGCTCTACTACTAAAGAGCACATTTGGCATTTACTTTCAACTGTCCCGTTACACATAGCGACACTACAGCGATCCTGACAGTGATATGACCTGGTAAGGATCGTTGGTGCGTCACTACATGGTCGCTAGTAAGCTGTCAAACAGGCAGATCTACTCAACGACGCAGCAACGATACGGCGATCAGTATAACGACCTCGGCGGTCATTGGGACCTTGTCACACAGCAGCTATTCTGACGACTCACGCCTGCGTCCCTGAGTTCTGAGTCGCCAAAGAGGTCGCTCATCGTTGTTATGGCGTGTCAAACACAGCGATGCATGCTGGCCAGCGGGATGCCAACGATCAGAACATGACCTGGGACATTTGAGCACGATCAGCGATATCCAGCGGGGGGGCCAGTCACCACTATGTGTCACACGTAGCGAGATCGTTGGCGAGGTCGCTGTTGCGTCACAAAGCCTGTGACGTTTCAGCGATCTCGCTAATGATCTTGCTATGTGTGAAGTACCCCTTAGGAGATCACTGATGACCTTGCTACTAGGCATGTCCATTGCTTCAGTGACACATGTTGCCTGTGTAGACTCTGTGTAGACATTGTGAGGCCTACTGAGAAATTCAAATTCTTCTACATTGAGACTGAAATGGTTAATTATACAGATTCAATGTCCTGTTTGGTACTAAAGGGCATAACATTTTACCAACGTGCCACCTTCCCAGCAACAGCCCCATAGAAGACTTTGCCTCTAATTCAGGACCCCCACCAAGAAGCAGAGTGAAATGTCTGCAGCATTAGGCTGGTTTCACATTAGCGCTTTTTAAGCGCACGCACGGCCGGGGGTAGCTCCGCCCCCGAGCCGGCTCTCTGCCCGGCGTGCCCGCCCCTTGCTTGTAGCGCCGCCTCCTAGCGCACAGCGGCGCCTGCGATCGGCACACCCTATCTTTAGCATAGGGTGCGCAGATCGTGCGCAGGCCATGCGCTAGTTGCGCTTTGACCTGCGCTGCGCACTTTTGACGGTGCGCCGTGCACGCCAAAATCAAACTTTTCGGATTTTGGCGCGCACGGCGCACCGTCAAAAGTGCGCAGCGCAGGTCAAAGCGCAACTAGTGCACGGCCTGCGCACGATCTGCGCACCCTATGCTAAAGATAGGGTGCGCCGATCGCAGGCGCCGCTGTGCGCTAGGAGGCGGCGCTACAAGCAAGGGGCGGGCACGCCGGGCAGAGAGCCGGCTCGGGGGCGGAGCTACCCCCGGCCGTGCGTGCGCTTAAAAAGCGCTAATGTGAAACCAGCCTTAGAGGGGTTTTTCAACTAACAACTTTTATCCCTTGTCCTTAGGACAGGTTATAAATGTATGATTATTAACAATTTTCACACTTTGAATGCTCATATCCTTTAACCATATAGTCATACCACACAAAAGTGTTAATAGACAGCATTTCGCGTAAGTCTTCTTTAAGTCAGAATCATTTTTCTAACCTCATTTTTTTTCAGTAAAATGTTAGAAGAGTTCAAATTTTGTAGCAATTTTTTTTTCAAGGAAAATTTAAAAAATCCAACTTTCTATGGACCTATTCAAATTTGAAGTGACAGAGGGGCCTATACACTGTATCTGAACCCCCTCACCCGGAAGTTATACCATTTTAAAACCTGAAGCCTTCAAATTATCCTAAACTGCTGTTAGTAAATTTGCTACCCTTCACATGCTGCACAGAAATTAAGGCAAAACAGATTAGAAAAAAATACATTTTTTTTCCACTAAAATATTGGATTTAACTGAAAATGTTTAATTTTCACAATGGGAAAGAGGAGAAAATGGACCCTAAAATGTATTATGTAATTTCTCCTAAATGTGATAATATCTCACATATGGTCAAAATCTACTGTTTGGGCTCAGACTGGAAGAAGTGCTATTTGGTACCTGGGAGCCCTGTTTAGAAGGCGCCAAGTAATTTATTTTGTAGTACTTTTCAGATATTGTAATTTGTATAGAACTGTATGTTAATGCAGTTGAGAAATACGACTTGTCTATCTGGCTGTGCAAAATAAACTATTTATTCTCCATTTAATTTTCAAAATAATGTATGAAGCACATTTCCTAGATACAGCTGAAAATAGCCGTCCTCCCGAGCTTTTACTTGTGACCCGCAGCGCATAAGTGAATTGAAAAGCTCTGGACCAGGAGCAATGCTTTACGTCATTCGGGAGCGCTGGCTGCCAACAGACATTTGCTAATTAAAGTTACATGAGCCGCTGTAATGGCCACACATATTGAGCTCCTGTAAAATTCATCATTTTACCAGTCATCCAGGCAGCCTCTAATTTCACCCTGACCGGACTGATTCTAACTGGCAGATTGTTAAGATATGCAGCTTATTTCCTTCTGCAAATTTACAATATGATGCTCTCCGATTTGGTCTCTATTTACTACATTTTCTGGTAGAACATAAGTCAGTGGTAATCAATGTTCCATTAAGGAGCAGAATCCAAAAGTAAATAATTTTCTATCAGGTCACTTACAGAGGCGTATCCATGGGGGGGCAACCGGGGCAGTTGCCCCGGGCGCAGGCAGCAGGGGGGCGCAGTCGGGCCACCCGGCCGCCTAATGCAGCAGTCCGCAGTGTCTCCCCCCCGGCGGGTGTGTTCTGCCGCTACCAGTCCTGGGAGTCGGCGGTTCTCTGTGTCGGCTGTCAACTTGACAGCCGACGCAGAGAAGGAGGCCGCGCCGACTCCCAGGCAGCAATTGTACTGGCGTCTATACAGACGCCAGTACAATTGAAGCTCTGACCACCGGGTCAGAGCGACGTCAGCAGCGTGATCAGGTCATGTGATCACGCTGTTGACGTCACTCCCGGCGCCAAGAGTGAACGCTGGTGGTAAGTGTGCTCCACTGTGGAGCTGAAGAACCACCGAAGATGGGAGATGGGGGGGTGTTCATGAGTGGAGATGGGGGTTAATGAGCGGAGATGGGGTTTAATGTGGGGATGGGGGTTAATGTATGGGGATGGGGGTTAATGTGGGAATGGGGGTTAATGAGTGAAGATGGGGGTTAATGTGGGGATGGGGGTTAATGTATGGGGATGGGGGTTAATGTGTGGGGGTTAATGTGGGGATGGGGGTTAATGAGTGGGGGGTTAATGTGTGGAGATGGGGTTAATGTGTGGGGGTTAATGAGTGGAGATGGGGTTAATGTGGGGATGGGAGTTAATGTATGGGGATGGGGGTTAATGTGTGTGGGTTAATGAGTGGAGATGGGGGTTAATGAGTGGAGATGGGGGTTAATGTGTGGGGGTTAATGTGGGGATGGGGGTTAATGAGTGGGGGGTTAATGTGTGGAGATGGGGGTTAATGTGTGGGGGTTAATGAGTGGAGATGGGGGTTAATGTGTGGGGGTTAATGAGTGGAGATGGGATTAATGTGGGGATGGGGGTTAATGAGTGGCGGGTTAATGAGTGGGGGGTTAATGAGTGGAGATGGGATTAAAGTGGGGATGGGGGTTAATGTGGGGATTGGGGTTAATGAGTGTGGGGGTTAATGAGTGGAAATCGGGGTTAATGAGTGGGGATGGGGGTTAATGTGTGGGGGGATTTGGAGTGGGGGTACATAATGTGTGGGGAGATTTGGAGTGAGGGTACATAATGTGTGGGGGGATTTGGGAGTAGGGACGAGGGGTTATTGAGTGGGGATGGGGGTACTTAATGTGTGTGGGGGATTGGGGATGAGGGGATTTGGAGTGGGGGTACATAATGTGTGGGGGGATTTGGAGTGGGGGTACATAATGTGTGGGGGGATTTGGGAGTAGGGACGAGGGGTTATTGAGTGGGGATGGGGGGTACTTAATGTGTGTGGGGGATTGGGGATGGGGGGGATTTGGAGTGGGGATGGTATTTAATGTGTGTGGGGAGATTTGAGGACACAAAATGAAGAGTATGTATGAGGAAACAGTATGGGGGATAGGTGCAGACAGTAAGGGGTGCGAACGGGTGAAAGCATGTGGACACAGTATGGGGAGTCGGGGATATGAGTGAGCAGACAGTATAGAGAGTGAGGGGGTAAATATATGATGAGACAGTGAGGAGGGAGGGGAATAGTGGGAGGTGACAGTATATTGCAGACATTTTTATTCAGGAGCATTATAATGACACTTCTATCTTTAAGGGGATCGTGTGGAGATTTGCTGCAGAAGACCGGAGAAGATGGAAGTCTGCAGAGACGGCTGTGGATGAGAAAACTCATCATGGGGTCTGGACAAGAAGAAGAAAAGGAGACCGACTGCAGAGACGACGTCATCTATAAGGTACCAGGATGTAAATATTTGTGATACTGACTAATTCTCATGTTTTTATTTGTTAGGAGCATTAGAGGGGTTGTCCAGGTTTGTGCTGAGTCTGCAGTCATTCTATGTGACTGCAGACTTCTGAAATCTCACAGTGCTCACTGAACGCTGTTAGGATTCTCTTGCGCCGGTAATTTACATACATGCGGTCACATGCTGACTAGACATGTGTGGCCTCACTCAATGAAAGTGAACGGAACGAGGCCGTGCACGTCTAGTCGAAGTGTGGCCAGAAGTATACAAATCACATACTTGTGCTGGCATGATTGTATATCGGCAAGGGAGAATCCTAAAAGTGTCAGTGCATTCGTTGTGAGAATTCAGAAGCTGCAATGTCAGGATTCAGCTCTGCAGGTTCCAGTAGTCATCACATGGACACTTCACTCATATGCGATTTTCATAGTTATGGTCCTATGACAACGAGCTTCTCTTCCTGCTTTCAGTTTTTTACTGAACATTGAGGGCATTAGGGAGAGCAGCTCGTGGGTACATGACTAACTGTGCAAGTCGCATATGTACTGGGGGGGGGGGGCAAATTCTTGCCCCGGGTGCCAGAAAGCCTAGATACGCCTCTGACTTAATATACTGTATGTTATAAGTTTCTATAAACTCTGTTTATCCTTTATCTTTTATAAATGTACTGTATATATATTTAGATGAATAGATAGATGGATTATTATACTGATGGACATATATCTGCTTGACAGATAGATACATAGAGCTCCAAATGAATGGTTTGCAACACAAAAGATATATATCTTTGTACCGTGTTAGCCAGTAGAGAGAAAAATATTCAGACCAGTTCATATATAAGGAGTGAAAGTTTTATTGTCCTCTGATTGGGGTCTGGTTCTGTGGTGTGATGACCCCACAAGGTCTTAGGAGCAAATTCCTTAATTGATGTAAAAAGACATAAATCCATGCGACACATTCATTCCTGCCTTGAGTGTGTCAAAGGTCGTCATGAGGACCCCAATCAGAGGACAATAAAACTTTCACTCCTTATCTATGAACTGGTCTAATATTTTAGGCCATAACCGTCTATCACTCCCCCATAATGACAATTCTGCTTCACGTCACTTGTCTAATCTATTTCAATTCTTTCTGTGCTGTGTTGTGCATAAATATGTGATTCTTCAGATTTTGTATTAGTCAATGCCTGATGAAGAGACCTGAGTAGTCTTGAAAGCTTGCAATGTGTTCAGGGGCGGACCTACCGCCCGTGCAGCGCGTTCATTGAACGGGGGCCCCTCCAGCCTCCAGCACCGCATGGCTAATTCATGGCTCCCAAGCGTGTGGCTGTGCTTTGTGTTTTGTGCGCACAGGACTTGTGAGAGGGGAGGAGTCAGGGGTCACATGATCAGGGGCCTCAGGCTCCATGTCTGTTTGCACTCTGGGACTCTGCTGCGCTGGTTGTCATGCTGCTGGATGAGGTAAAGTTTCTGTGTGGGGTCAGGAAGGTTTTACAGTGTGGATGTCGCAGAGCTGTGTGTATGAGGTGGACGAAGCGGAGCTGTGTGTACGAGGTGTACGGAGCAGAGCCGTGTGTGTACGAGGTGTACGGAGCGGAGCCGTGTGTGTACGAGGCGTACGGAGCGGAGCCGTGTGTGTACGAGGTGTACGGAGCGGAGCCACGTGTGTACGAGGTGTATGGAGCGGAGCCACGTGTGTACGAGGTGTACGGAGCGGAGCCACGTGTGTACGAGGTGTACGGAGCAGAGCCACGTGAATATGAGGTTACCGAGCGGATCCGTATGTGTACGAGGTGTACGGAGCGGAGCCACGTGTGTACGAGGTGTACGGAGAGGAGTCGCGTGTGTACAAGGTGTAAGGAGCGGAGCCACGTGTGTACGGAGCGGAGTCGTGTGTGTACTTAGTGTACGGAGCGGAGCCATGTGTGTACTTGGTGTACGGAGCGGAGTCGCATGTGTACAGGGTGTACGGAGCAGAGCCGCGTGTGTATGGGGTGTACGGAGTGGAATCGCGTGTGTACGAGGTGTGGGGAGCGGAGTCATGTGTGTACTTGGTGTACGGAGCGGAGCTTCATGTGTATGGGGTATGCAGAGCCATGTGTGTACGAAGTGCAGCCATATGTGCACTGGATGTACAGAGCGGAGCCAAGTGTGTACGAGGCATACAAAGTGGACTTTTCCCACCGACACAGGAGTACACGGCGGAGCCCCGAGGAGCACATTAAAACTCGCACATGACGTTCCACCGGAAGTGATGTGCTGGAAGCTGACCGGAAATGAGGTAATTTCATGAGACGATTGTGACAGAACCAGGAATGCTTCAAATCCATCACCATGTCCTCCTCCGACAGCGCAGTCAGCAGGATCGCCTTGGAATCAGGGATGCCGGCCATGTGTGCGGATCATGATATGTCCTGCACCGGGAGGCTCAGGTGGGCATTACTATGGGAGCCTGGCTGCTATAGTATCTTTATAGAATCTTTCTTTATTTCTTTCTCTCTCTCTGTTTCTTTCTTTCTCTCTGTTCTTTCTTTCTCTGTTTCTTTCTCATTCTCTGTTCTGTCTTTCCCTCTCTTTTTCTCTCTCTCTGTTCTTTCTTTCTCTCTCTAATCTTTCTTTTTTTTCTTTCTCTCTCTGTTCTTTCCCCTCTTTCTTTCTTTCTCTCTGTTCTTTCTTTACTTCTTTCTTTCTCTCTCTCTGTTCTTTCTCTGTCTCTGTCAGGATCCTGTCAGCGCCGGCGTGCAGCCTCCGCTGAGCAGGGACTCACCCGCACTGTAGGGTGGCCTGGGGTCAGGTACAGCCAGAAAGTACAGATACACAGGACCTGTGGATGCTGAAATTTAGCAAGCAGTCACAGGACCTACGGTCTTGTGACTGCAAGGGGGCGGGGCTTAGCGTCCTGCTTTCAGAGATGGCAGGACACTATACAGAAATACTCAGAGTCAGGCAAAACGGAGGTCATACACAGAGATATCAGTAAAGTATCAGGGATGAGACAGAACGGATAGTCAGGGCCAAGCAGAAGTCAAAACCAAACAGACATAGACGGTACCAAGCAGAATCCAAAGCAATATCCAGAGAACAGACCTAGTCGTACACAGAGAATTAAGCAACCAGAACACAGCACAAACACACTCAGGGGTCACCACACAATGCCAAGGGCAAAAGCATAACTGACGAGGATGGGAGCGTCCTGAGGCTATAACAAGCCTCTCCCAGAACCAGGGAGAGGCCACAATCATAGCCCCAGGTGTGCAGGTAAGCCTGCACTGGGATCACAACCTTTAACCCCAGAAATGCCAGTCATCAGCACTGGTTCCAGACATTAACCCCACATGTGCGAGTCAAACCCGCACTGAGATCATGACAGTCTCTCTCTGTACTTTCTTCCTCATCTTTCTTTCTCTCTATCTCTGTTCTTTCTTTCCTCTCTTTCTCTCTGTTCTTTCTTTCATTTTTTTCTCTTTCTTTCTTTCTCTCTCTCTGTTCTTTCTTTCTTCCTTTTTCTCTGTTCTTTCTTTCTTTTTCCTCTTTCTTTCTTTCTCTCTCTCTCTATTCTTTCTTTCCCCTCTTTCTTTCTTTCGCTCTCCCTCTGTTCTTTTTTTCTTTCCCCTCATTCTTTCTCTCTCTGTTCTTTCTTTCCCCTCTTTCTTTCTCTCTCTCTGTTCTTTCTTTTTTCTTTCCCCTCTTTCTTTCTCTATGTTCTTTCTTTCCCTTTTTTCTCTCTTTCTGTTCTTTCTTTCTATCTGTTCTCTCTCTGTTCTTTCTTTCCCCGCTTTCTTTCTCTCTCTGTTCTTTTTTTCTGTCCCCGCTTTCTTTCTCTGTGTGCTTTCTTTCCCTTCTTTCTTTCTCTCTCTCTGTTCTTTTTTCTTTCCCTTCTTTCTCTCTCTGTTCTTTTTTTCTTTTCCCTCTTTCTTTCTCTCTCTCTGTTCTTTTTTTCTGTCCCCTCTTTCAATCTCTGTGTTCTTTCTTTCTTTCTCTTTCTTTCTCTCTGTTCTTCCTTTATTTCCCCTCTTTATTTTACTTTTCTTTCTTTCTTTCCCTTTCTCTCTGTTCTTTTGCTCTCTGTTCTTTCTTTTTTCCCCTCTTTCTCTCTCTGTTATTTCTTTCGCTCTCTGTTTTTTCTTTTCCCTCTTTCTTTCTCTCTCTGTTCTTCTTTCTCTCTCTGTTTTTTCTCTCTTTGTTCTTCTCTGGTCTTTCTCTCTCGCTCTCCTTTCTTTCTCTCTCTATTTTCTTTTTTCTCTCTCTCTGTTTTCTTTCTTTCTTTTCCATAGTACCAGTCAGTGTGCCCACAGTACCAGTCAGTGTGATCAGCAGTGCTAAATGGGTGCATTTGGGCGTGGACATGGGTGTGACTAGTCACGAAATGGGTGTGGTCAGGGCATGGCCTAAAATTTGCGGCTGCGCCCACCACAGTCTTTGTTCCTCTTTCCCTACAATGCTCTCGGGGTCCAGACGTGTGACTGTGCAAAACTTTGTGGCTGTAGCTACGACCAGGGGCAGGCGGGGTGGCAGGGAGGCAAATGCCCCCCAGGCCGCTCCCCCAGCAGCTGTGCAAGGCCGGCCGCCTGATGGCGCTGCACAGTGTACTGCGTGCAGCCGTGTCTGATGTTCTGTGATGTGATGCGGCCGGCAGCAGACACGGCCGTCGGCCGCGCACTCGTGCAGTAAGGATATAATGTCAGCACCAGCGGCGGCGCTCAGCAGGAGAGCTCATCCAGCCCCTGCACACAGCTGCGGTCTGCGGCTTAAGAGACGCCCATGATGGGCACGCAGGCGGCGCGATGACGTCATTGTCTCGCGCCGCTCTAGCCTCTAGAGGCCAGAAGAGGACACAGAGGCCGCGGTGCCGGGAATCAGGAAGAAGGCGAGTATAAACTTTATTATTTTTATATGAATGGGATGAGCGGCTATCATACTATAAATATGGGGGGGAAACTGCGGCCATCCTACTGCTGTATATATGGGGAGAAACTGCGGCCATCCTACTACTGTATTTATGGGGAGAAACTGCGGCCATCCTGTATATATGGGGGAGAAACTGCAGCCATTCTACTACTGTATGTATGGGGGAAAACTGCGGCCATCCTACTACTATATATATGGGGAGAAACTGCGGTCATCCTGTATATATGGGGGGGAAACTGCGGCCATCCTACTACTGTATATATGGGGAGAAACTGCGGCCATCCTACAACTGTATATATGGGGAGAAACTGCGGCCATCCTACTACTATATATATGGGGAGAAACTGCGGCCATCCTACTACTGTATATATGGGGAGAAACTGCGGCCATCCTACTACTGTATATAGGGGGGGAGAAACTGCGGCCATCCAACTGTATATATGGGGGGGAAACTGCGGCCATCCTACTGTATATATGGGGGGAAACTGCGGCCATCCTACTGTATATATGGGGGGGGGAAACTGCGGCCATCCTACTATATATATGGGGGAAAACTGCAGCCATTATACTGTATATATGGGAGGGAAACTGCGGCCATCCTACTGTATATATGGGGGGGAAACTGCGGCCTTCATACTGTATATATGAACGGGCTGAGGGGCCATCATACTGTATATATGAGTGAACTGGGGCCACCTTATTATATACTGTACATGGGGGAACTGGAGCCATTCTACTATATATATATATGTATGTATGTATATATATATATATATATATACTAGCTGAAGAGCCCGGCGCTGCCCGGGCATAGTAACTAACTGTGGTTAGTTATAGCAAATTATAATTATTCTCCATCACATAGTCCCGTGCCCATATACCCATCGTACATATCCACGATCCCATAGTCCCGTGCCCATATACCCATCATACAGATCCTCCATCCCATAGTCAAGTGCCCATATACCCATCACACATCCTCCATTCCATAGTCCCATGCCCATATACCAATCACACATCCTCCATCCCATAGTCCCATGCCCATATACCCATCATACATATCCGCCATCCCATAGTCCCGTGCCCATATATCCGTTATACATATCCTCGATCCCATAGTCGAGTGCCCATATACGCATCACACATCCTCCATCCCATAGTCCCGTGCCCATATACCCATCATACATATCCTCCATCCCATAGTCGAGTGCCCATATACCCATCACACATCCTCCATCCCATAGTCCCATGCCCATATACCCATCACACATCCTCCATCCCATAGTCCCATGCCCATATACCCATCATACATATCCTCCATCCCATAGTCAAGTGCCCATATACCCATCACACATCCTCCATCTCATAGTCAAGTGCCCATATACCCATCACACATCCTCCATTCCATAGTCCCATGCCCATATACCCAACACACATTGTCCATCCCATAGTCCCGTGCCCATATACCCATCATACATATCCTCCATCCCATGGTCCCATGCCCATATACCCGTCATACATATCCTCCATCCCATAGTCCAGTGCGCATATACCCATCACACATCCTCCATCCCATAGTCCCGTGCCCATATACCCGTCATACATATCCTCCATCCCATAGTCCAGTGTCCATATACCCATCACACATCCTCCATCCCATAGTCAACCATTATGACATCATAGTGAGCGGCGGGGCTTGCAACCTATGATGACATCAGCGTCGCCATGGCAACCATTATGACATCATAATGAAGGGCGGGGCTTGATGCACACACACTTTTTCCCCATTATGTAGATAGGGGCAAAATTGTTTGGTGAATTGGAACGCGCAGGGTTAAAATTTCGGCTCACAACATATCCTAGGACGCTCTTGGGGTCCAGACGTGTGACTGTGCCAAATTTTGTGGCTGTAGCTGCAACGGTGTGGATGCCAATCCTGGACACATACACACACTTGAGCTTTATATATTAGATGGGAACTGGGGTCATCATATATATGGGGTGAGCTGGGGATATCTTACTATATATATGGGGACAACTGGTGCCTTCACACTATATATGTATGGGGCTGTGGGACCATCATACTTTATGAGGGAACTGGGGTCATCATACTATATATATGGGGGAACTGGGACCATTCTACTATATGCACGGGGGCAACTGGGGCCAGCAAACTATTTATTTGGTGCAGTGGGGACCTTTATACTATATATACAGGGCAGTGGGGCCATCATACTATACAGTTGAAATCAGAAGTTTCCATACACTATATAAAAAGGCACATATGACCTAAAATGGGAAAGGTTTATTCTGATTTCATGTCAGTTAGAGAAAAACGTGCAGATTTGTATTTTTATACTGTATATAGTGGATATAAACTTCTGGTTTCAACTGTTTATACATAGGGGCAGTGGGGAT
This sequence comes from Dendrobates tinctorius, assembly GCF_039654945.1. Classification (NCBI taxonomy): domain Eukaryota; kingdom Metazoa; phylum Chordata; class Amphibia; order Anura; family Dendrobatidae; genus Dendrobates; species Dendrobates tinctorius. Next base: position 31,145,331 of record NW_027361797.1, read on the forward strand.
TTCATACTATGTATAGGGAGCAGGGGGACCTTCATGCTGCAAATAGGGTCATTGGGGACCATCATACTATATTTAGGGGCAATGGGAACATCTTATTTTATACAGGGGCTATGTAGCCATTTTACTATATAAAGGGAGATCTGGGGTCCTCAATGTATAATAAAGGGCTTTGGGGACCATTGTATTTTGTTTTGTGGTATGTAGGGCCATCATTCTGTATTCTGTATATTCAGAGCTTTTTGGGCACTCAGAGGACATTATTTGTTATAAATGGGGACATTGTTAGTTTTGATAGGGGCACTGAAGTTCCATTATTTTTTTCTTAGGGCTTGGTTCTGCTCCCATATCTTTGTAGTAAGTTTGGTTCTGCTCCCATATCTCTGTAGTAGGCTCCGTTCTGCTCCTATATCTCTGTAGTAAGCTTGGTTCTGCTCCCATATTTCTGTAGTAAGCTCAGGTCTGCTCCCATAACTCTATAGTAAGCTCCGTTTTGCTCCCATATCTCTGTAGTAAGCTCTGTTCTGCTCCCATATCTCTGTAGTAAGCTCCATTCTGCTCCCATATCTCTGTAGTAAGCTCCGTATTGCTCCTATATTTCTGTCGTAAGCTCGGTTCTGCTCCCATATCTTTGCAGTAAGCTCGGTTCTGCTCCCATATCTTTGCAGTAAGCTCGGTTCTGCTCCCATATCTGTAGTAAGCTTGGTTCTGCTCCCATATCTCTCTAGTAAGCTTGGTTCTGCTCCCATATCTCTGTAGTAAGCTCGGTTCTGTTCCCATATCTCTGTAGTAAGCTCGGTTCTGCTCCCATATCTCTGTAGTAGGCTCCGTTCTGCTCCTATATCTCTGTAGTAAGCTTGGTTCTGCTCCCATATTTCTGTAGTAAGCTCAGGTCTGCTCCCATAACTCTATAGTAAGCTCCGTTTTGCTCCCATATCTCTGTAGTAAGCTCTGTTCTGCTCCCATATCTCTGTAGTAAGCTCCATTCTGCTCCCATATCTCTGTAGTAAGCTCCGTATTGCTCCTATATTTCTGTCGTAAGCTCGGTTCTGCTCCCATATCTTTGCAGTAAGCTCGGTTCTGCTCCCATATCTGTAGTAAGCTTGGTTCTGCTCCCATATCTCTCTAGTAAGCTTGGTTCTGCTCCCATATCTCTGTAGTAAGCTCGGTTCTGTTCCCATATCTCTGTAGTAAGCTCGGTTCTGTTCCCATATCTCTGGAGTAAGCTTGGTTCTGCTCCCATATCTCTGCAGTAAGCTCAGTTCTGCTCCCATATCTCTGTAGTAAGCTTGGTTCTGCTCCCATATCTCTGTAGTAAGCTTGGTTCTGCTCCCATATCTCTGTAGTAAGCTTTGTTCTGCTCCCATATCTCTGTAGTAAGCTTAGTTCTGCTCCCATATCTCTGTAGTAAGATTGGTTCTGTTCCCATATCTCTGGAGTAAGCTCCGTTCTGCTCCCATATCTCTGGAGTAAGCTCCGTTCTGCTCCCATACCTCTGTAGTAAGCTCGGTTCTGCTCCCATATCTCTGTGGTAAGCTTGGTTCTGCTCCCATATCTCTGTGGTAAGCTTGGTTCTGCTCCCATATCTCTGTGGTAAGCTTGGTTCTGCTCCCATATCTCTCTAGTAAGCTCGGTTCTGCTCCCATATCTCTGTAGTAAGCTCGGTTCTGTTCCCATATCTCTGTAGTAAGCTCGGTTCTGTTCCCATATCTCCGGAGTAAGCTTGGTTCTGCTCCCATATCTCTGCAGTAAGCTCGGTTCTGCTCCCATATCTCTGTAGTAAGCTTGGTTCTGCTCCCATATCTCTGTAGTAAGCTTGGTTCTGCTCCCATATCTCTGTAGTAAGCTTGGTTCTGTTCCCATATCTCTGGAGTAAGCTCCGTTCTGCTCCCATATCTCTGTAGTAAGCTCGGTTCTACTCCCATATCTCTGTAGTAAGCTCGGTTCTGCTCCCATATCTCTGCAGTAAGCTCGGTTCTGCTCCCATATCTCTGTAGTAAGCTCCGTTCTGCTCCCATATCTTTGCAGTAAGCTCCGTTCTGCTCCCATATCTTTGCAGTAAGCTCGGTTCTGCTCCCATATCTCTGTGGTAAGCTTGGTTCTGCTCCCATATCTCTGTAGTAAGCTTGGTTCTGCTCCCATATCTCTGTGGTAAGCTTGGTTCTGCTCCCATATCTATGTGGTAAGCTTGGTTCTGCTCCAAATCTCTGTAGGAAGCTCGGTTCTGCTCCTTTATCTTTGTAGTAAGCTCGGTTCTGCTCCCATACCACTGTTGTAAGCTCGGTTCTGCTCTCATATCTCAGTAGTAAGCTCAGCTTTGCGCCCATATATCTGTAGTACGCTCCGTTCTGCTCTCATATCTCTGGAGTATTCTCCATTCTGATCTATATCTCTGTAGTAAGCTCAGTTCTGCTCCCATAGCTCTATAGTAAGCTCCGTTCTGTTCCCATATCTCTGTAGCAAGCTCTCTTCTGCTCCTGTACTTCTGTAGTATGCTTGGTTCTGCTCCCATATCTTTGCAGTAAGCTCTGTTCTGCTCCCATATCTCTGTAGTAAGCTCTGTTCTGCTCTCATATCTCTGTAGTAAGCTCTGTTCTGCTCTCATATCTCTGTAGTAAGCTCGGTTCTGCTCCCATAGCTCTGTAGTAAGCCATCGCAACTGGAGGGCCTCTGTCTTGTGATTGCCCCCCAGGCTGAAAAGTATCAGCCAGCCCCTGGCTACGGCAGTGCAGATGCCAATACATACATACACTTTTCCCCATTATGTACCTAGGGGCAAAATTGTTTGGTGAATTGGAATGTGCTGGGTTAAAATTTCGCCTCACAACATAGCCTATGATGCTCTCTGGGTCCAGACGTGTGACTGTGCCAAATTTTGTGGCTGTAGCTACGACGGTGCAGATGCCAATACAAACATACAATTTTTCCCCGTTATGTACCTAGGGGCAAAATTGTTTGGTGAATTGGAACGCGCAGGGTTAAAATTTCACCTCACAACATAGCCTATGACGCTCTCTGGGTCCAGACGTGTGACTGTGCCAAATTTTGTGGCTGTAGCTGCGACGGTGCGGATGCCAATCCTGGACATACACACCCACATTGAGCTTTATATATTAGATTTGGAGGCTGTGCTGGGCTGTATATATTAACAACTAGAGGCAATGCTGGGCTAGTGGGCTATATATGTTATTATAAGGCTGTGCTGGCCTGTATATATAATTTGGAGGCTGCAACTGGCAAATAATAAATACAGCCCAGCAGCACCCTACAGATATTATATCCAGCCCTGCATAGCCTCAATATTAGATAACAACAAATAACAAATAACTTTGTTGCCCTATGAAGGGCGGGGGGGGGCCAAAAAATTTCTTGCACAGGGGCCCACTACAGTCTGTGCCCGCCCCTGAATGTGTTACCATCTTTTCAGTTAGCCATTAAAAGGTATCAACCGCTGAGGACTCTCAATTCTGAATGGTTTGCAACAGTCTGTTTCCATCCTCTAACAAGGCAACTATTACTGCTGTAAGAAAGCTCAGAGGTCTGAAAAAGGGTGCTGCTCGAAATATGCAGCTGTACCACCTGCAAGCTATGTGTGCCTACACCTGATCTCCTGATTCAAACTCCATGAAAAGTACATCTCTCTGAAAAAAGTTGACCACAATGAGGACAAATACAAAAACAGCAGGTTCCTATCACACCCATTAATTGTCCTCATGAGTATTTAAGGAACTACAGGCAAAAAAGACCTTTATGTAAGTTGGACATTATACTCTGCTATTTGAACCTGCTCAACCAAGTAAACTAATATATGCTTTTTGTAGGTCAGCACTAAACAGTCATTATCTGTAATAAGACCCTTAAAGGGGAGTTTTCACTAGATTGTTTTATTTTAAACTAAGCACCTCCTCCAATTGGTGATGCTCCACCCATTCTGGATGAGTTTGTCTTTTTATTTTATGCCCATCTGTTCCAAAGTTTTGCCCTCCGGAAATAAATCTGTACATTTTCTTTTCAACCAGGTGGTAGTATAACACCAAACTTCTCTATGGGTGTAGCTGTAATTTGATTGGCCAGTGTCAGAGGAAAAAAAGGAAGTGCCTACACAGAAGTCCTGTATTACACTCCCAGTTAGTTGAAGGGAAGGTTTGCATCTTTATTAACAAGGGCCGTAACTTGGGAACTGATGGGCACAGAAGAAAAATAAAAACTGTTCCAGAATCAGGAGCAGCACCAATTGGGGGACGTACTCGGTTTACATAAAAAAAAAATAGTGAAAGGATCTCTTTAAGTTAATCCCTAACAGGATACTTTAGTTTTATTATTTTCAGGCATGATCTGACAAATCGTGTATAAAATAAATTATCAATATTACTCCATAAATGTCAGTGACATGCTTTGGCAGAATTGTGAATTATCAATTATGGTAACTTCCTAATAGCCCATAATATATTCGAATTTAAAAGTATAATTTCAACGTTTTATATCTCTATGATTCATCCAACCTTTTACATCACATGGTTTATTTTCCTAAATTTTTAACATAAGTTAATAATTTGCAATATAGTATGCTTTGCATACAAGAGATTTACATTGCAGTCAAATGTTAAAAATTCTCAAGTGGAAATGATGAGTAATCTACCGTATGTATTTGATGAAGTTAGACTGTGAATTTCAGTAAGGAGGAGAAAATCGATTCAATTTTTTTTTAGAATTTTCTAAAATTTCTAGTAAACACAAGCAGCATAGAGGATGTCAGGAGGGGCAGCCACAGCAGCACAGACGATGTCAGGAGAGCCAGCCACAGCAGCACAGAGGATGTCAGGAGAGCCAGGCACAGCAGCACAGATGATGTCAGGAGAGCCAGCCACAGCAGCACAGAGGATGTCAGGAGAGCCAGCCTCAGCAGCACAGAGGATATCGGGAGAGCCAGCCACAGCAGCACAGAGGATGGTCAGGAGAGCCAGCCACAGCAGCACAGACGATGTCAGGAGAGCCAGCCACAGCAGTACAGAGGATGTCAGGAGAGCCAGGCACAGCAGCACAGATGATGTCAGGAGAGCCAGGCACAGCAGCACTGAGGATGTCAGGAGAGCCAGCCTCAGCAGCACAGAGGATATCGGGAGAGCCAGCCACACCAGCACAGAGGATGGTCAGGAGAGCCAGCCACAGCAGCACAGACGATGTCAGGAGAGCCAGCCACAGCAGTACAGAGGATGTCAGGAGAGCCAGGCACAGCAGCACAGATGATGTCAGGAGAGCCAGCCACAGCAGCACTGAGGATGTCAGGAGAGCCAGCCTCAGCAGCACAGAGGATATCGGGAGAGCCAGCCACACCAGCACAGAGGATGGTCAGGAGAGCCAGCCACAGCAGCACAGAGGATGGTCAGGAGAGCCAGCCACAGCAGCACAGAGGATGTCAGAAGAGCCAGCCACAGCAGTACAGAGGATGTCAGGAGAGCCAACCACGGCAGCACAGAGGATGTCAGGAGGGCCAGACACAACAGAACAGAGGATGCCAGGAGAGCCTGCCACAGCAGCACAGAGGATGTCAGGAGAGCCAGCCACACCAGCACAGAGGATGTCAGGAGAGCCAGTCACAGCAGCACAGAACATGTCAGGAGAGCCAGTCACAGCAGCACAGAGGATGTCAGGAGAGCCAGCCACAGCAGCACAGAGGATGTCAGGAGAGCCAACCACAGCAGCACAGAGGGTGTCTCCAAAGTTCCTGGGTGCTGTTGTGGCAGGTTCTCCAGAGCGCTGCCATACTTAACATTTTTTCCACCATTCTCCAGTCCACTGAATATTAAAATGTATGGTGTCATTCAAAACTATAAATTATTCAGCAAAAAACAAGACCTCAAGAAGGGAGATAAAAATGTAAAATGCTATAAGTTTGATTTTCAGGGGTCGTCAAGTTTTTTGTTCCAGCTGATTTGTTTCCCAGTGACAAGGCAAGGTCCACAAAGACACTGTAGGGGGAATTTTAGCTGAAAGAGCAGGAGCTGCACAGAGCCCGGATCTCCGCCAATCCCATACCTTGGGTATAATTTAGAATGGAATGGCCATTGTCCTGCGGGAAGACCCATGTCCTAGGACGTAAAACCCAGCTTTCTGACACTGGGCACTACATTGTGACCCAAAATCCTTTGGTAATCTTCAGATTTCATGATGCCTTGATCACAGTCAAGACACCCAGTGCCAGAGGCAGCAAAACAACCCCAAAACATCTATGAACCATTTGATTGTAGGTACTGTGTTCTTTTCTTTTAGGTCTCATTCTGTTTTCAGTAAACAGTAGAATGATGTTCTTCATCAAAAACCTCTAACTTGGTCTCATTTGTCCACAAGACACTTTCCCAGAAGGATTTTGGCTTACTCATATACATTTTGGCAGACTGAAGTGTAGCTTTTTTATGCCTCTGTGTCAGCAGTGGGGTCCTCATGAGCTTCCTACCATAGTGTTTCATTTAATGCAAATGTCGACTAATAGTTGGCACAGACACAGATGCACCCTGAGCGTACATGAAAGCTTGCATTTCTTTGTAACTTCATTGGGGCTGATTATCCACCATCTGGACTTTCCTGCGTGGCAACCTTTCATCAATTTTTCTCTGCCATCCAGGGAGATTAGCTACATGGGTTGTAAACATATTGATTATATTACACACCATGGACAAAGAAACATCAAGGTCTCTGGAGATGGACTTGTAACCTTGAAATTGTTGATATTTTTCAACAAATTTGGATCTCAAGTCCTCAGACAGTTCTCTTCTCTTTCTGTTCTCCATACTTAGTGTGGCACACACAGACACACAATGCAAAGATTGAGTCAACTTCTTCCCTTTTTATCTGGTTTCAGATATGATTTTCATATTGCGCACACCTGTTACTTGCCACAGGTGAGTTTGAATGCACATCACATGCTTGAAACAAAGTTGTTTACCCACTTTTTTGGAAAGGTGCCAACAATTTTGCCCAGCCCATTTGGGGGGTTTTGTGTGAAATTATGTTCAATTTGCCATTTTTTTTTGTTTTTTTTTGTGTTGTTCCAATATGCACAAAGGAAATAAACATGTTGTGATGGTGTGATATGTTATGTGGGTATCATTTTGTGTCTATTTATATTTTACGGATTTCCATAGTGTTCTCTTGTTGCCCTGTATCATTCCGTGTATTCCCCATATTGTCTAGAGTCTCAATTACCTTCCAAAAGTCTGATAATTGAATTAGCTCACTTACTGTCTGCAGCTTGACTGTATCTATGCCTCTTGATGAACCACCTGTAGTGCCTTAATCCCCAAGGCACCTTTGTCAAGTCTGGGAGGCCTGAAAACCGCCCCAACCTGTCTGACTACCCCTGAACATAAGGAGGGGGCAGGGGAGGACAGGAGCTGTACAACTGAGACCCTGTGTGGTGAGTATCGTGTGAAGACAGCATGTCAGAGAGAAAGGCAAGCATATGGATGCATTTTATCCTCTGTCTGCTGGATTATTGGACTCTCATCTCCTTGGACATTCATCCTGTTACTGAACTGCATTCATGTTTTGGACTATTGTTTCCTCAGTGTGGTGGATTGTTTATGGACCTTTTAGTTTTGCCTATAATAAAGGTCTTGGGATTGTTCACACTTCCCTCGCTCTGTTGATTGTGTGGTATCAGAAAAGGACCCCGTGACACATGTGTATAACAAAACATGCATAATTGCAATACTGTTCTGGGAGAAAGACTTCATTTTCTGGAACAATTTCAAGGGTGCCAACACTTTCACCCATGGCTGTATATATATATATATATGTATACTTTACATGCATTAAGTAGCTATGGCAGCAAGAAAAAACCTTTAATCTTTTATTGTTTACATTATTAGTTGATTTTAAAGAATTGTGTAAAGGTGCAGAGTAGAATAAAACTTTTGTAAGACTTTTTATTTTCTACCTTTTTTTATATCTAAAATTTAGCACCATCTAAAAGTGTGCGGTGGGAGAAACATAAAAGGTATATATGCCTTTTGGATGAGGGTGTTATGTAATTTAGTGTTGCAAAAATAGTGTATATATGGTTAAAGTGCTTTTCAGGCTAAGGAAGAAGTGATGGATTAACACTTCAGCGCTGAGAAGAGCAGAACGGAACAATTTCTCCTGTCACACTGAAGGGATTATACTCTGAGGACATGAGAGGAAATGTAACCGGGGAGGTTGGAGCGATTACTTTCTTAATATGCTGCATGGGACACATTCAGACAGTAATAGCTCCTGTGTGACAGTGAGCATTGTATGTATCATTACCCGGACTAACATTAGTGTGCGGTGTCACTTTCTAATACTAAAAGAAGTCCTGATTTATAATCTATTCAATCAATCAGTTGTACTATTTGCTTGCTTTACTGTATATACCAATCTCATGTCTAATGTGACACTTTACATGAGGTTAACACGGAGATGACGGGATAGAAAACCAGATCTGCCGCCAGTGTCGGACTGGGGTGCCAAGGGCCCACCGGTAACCAACTCCAGGACCCCACTGTTAAGTTTCATGCAAATATGACATTATCCTCAATCACAAATTTATACAACCTTGTACTGGTTAGATTGTTAAATGAATAAGATGCCGCCTGTGTCTGTACATAGTGATTTAAGTATATAGTGCCAAGTACTGCTCATATAAGATGTTCGTGGCCCACTCTTCCACTCGGGCCCACCGGAGGATTCTCCTGTTCTCTGGTGGGCCAGTCCAAGCCTGTCTGCCGCTCTCATGCTCCTGTGCTATATCTCACTGCTTAAAACATCATTCATTTGTGCTTCTTCTCACCAAATGGGTGATAAGCCGAAGGACAACCTACCTTTGGACTTGCAGATTTTAACAAGAGGACATACTCACTGCCTACCATTTACCAGTAGAGTTGAGCGAATTTGTCCGGATTTTGTCGCTGAATCTGAATTTGCCATATTGGTTCCCTATTCATGCTGAATGTATTTTTGATGTTTGGTTTCGAACATATTTGGCAATGTCTACTCCTATTGACTCTAATGACGTTTGGCTGTGTTTGATGAATATTTCAAAACAATATTCACTGCTGATCGTATTCAGAACCGAATCCGAACAAGTTCGCTCAACTCTACTTACCAGCCAAAACTGTAGTGGAGACCATAGTCTGAGACCATGATCTCCTTGAATGCTCTTGGTCCTGGAGAAACTCTTTAAACATCAGAGGTGACCTCAATAATATCTAGTCCACTCATTTCATCAGACCTCCCTCTACAATATGCTAGAAACTTATTTTAGCACAAACACAATGCCTCTCCTCTTCATACAACCTCCCTCTCTACATTCCAATCACATTCTCATGTGAGATATTCATTCAGCTCTCTATAGAATATCTTACATATCCGGTATTCCCAGCTAGGCTTTCTTAAAGGGAATCTGTCACCAGGTTTTTGCTACCTCATCTGAGAGCAGCGTAATGTAGGAAATGATACCCTGATTCCAGCAATGTATCACTTAGTTTACTGGGTGCAACGGTTGTGACACAATCAGAGATCTTTAATGTAGCATGAAGCAGAGCTGAAAAAGAAGACCCCGCCCACACCAGATTCTCTATGTAAACTGTCAACTGACAGTGAGCTGCATATCACAGGAGGGGGTGTGGCCGGACCATTGCTCACATACACTGTGGTCCAAGCAGTGATAAGCTCTTGGTGTTAAAATCTTCATTCTGAGTAAACAACATCACACAGCCTAATAAATGAGTTATCGCTGAAATCTGTGTTTCAGCCTCTATCTCCTGCTGTCTTCAGATTACACAGCAAAAACTTTCTGACAGATTCCCTTTAAACTAAAGCATAATGTTTCTCCCCAACTGTTTTGCTTGTAATGCTGAATCTGGCGCAATATGGACTAGTTTTATTTGCATTTTTATATAAAGTTAACATTGCGACCTGTCAGTTGCAATACTGAGAGATGAGACCTGTCCACCTCCTGTTCTATTTTCAAGAGATGATTTCAGAGGATATTTGTAGATTTTAATAATGAGCTTAAAAGCTCGAGTGGATGTGCAACTAAACACCCTACACAAGTTACTCTTACACATGGCCAAAACCCTTCCATAAATTTACACAGTCTGTATTTTTCTAATAGTGTAATTTTAATGCTTATGTTAATACCTACAGTTGTGTTCAAAAGTTTACATACCCCGGCAGAATTTTTACTTTCTTTACCTTTATTCAGAGAATATGAATGATAACACCAAAACTTTTTCTCCTCTCATGGTCAGTGGTTGGGTGAAGCCATTTATTATCAAACTACTGTGCTTTCTCTTTTTAAATCAAAATGACAACCCAAAACATCCAAATGACCCTGATCAAAATTTCACATACCCTGGTGATTTTGGCCTGATAACATGCACAGAAGTTGACACAAATGGGTTTGAATGGCTACTAAAAGTAACATCCTCACCTGTGACCTGTTTGCTTGTAATCAGTGTTTGTTTTCATAAAAGCTGATTGACTTTCTGGGATCCTGACAGACTCTTGCATCCTTCATCCAGCCACTGGCATTTCTGGATTATGAGTCACATTTCTGAGCTGCCCCATAGTATAACATTAGGCCGAGTGTAATCTGATAAAACATCAGAGAGCGCTCAGCCTTGTTATACAATACAAGAGTTCTAAAACTTGCATAACTCCTTTACAACTGCCTCTGGTCTGTGATACCCCAGCTCCTCCGCCTGCCTACGGTCTGTGATTTCCTGCCCCCCCTCGGCTGCCCAGTCTGTGATTCCCCTGCTCCTCTGCCTGCCTACGGTCTGTGATTCCCCAGCTCCTACACCTGCCTCCAGTCTATGATTCTCTGGCCCCTCCACCTGCCGTCAGTCTGTGATTCCCCAGCTCCTCTGCTTGCTTATGGTCTGTGATTCCCCGACCCCTCTGCCAGCCTCCGGTCTGTGATTCCCTGGCTCTTCTGCCAGCCTCCGGTCTGTGATTCCCTGGCTCTTCTGCCTGCCTCCGGTCTGTGAATGACAGGTGACTGTTGAGATTTGAAACAAATGAGACAGGTCATTCACAGACCAGAGGCAGGCGGAGGGGCAAGGGAATCACAGAGCGAGAGGAGAAGACCCCGTGCACAGTCCGGCCCCTGTGCACCAAAGTCTAATTAGCACAAAACTTCAAATGGTGATTAAAAAGAATAACAAAGCGGATTTCTTCACTAAAGGTATCAATTTAATCCGTATTATGGTGCCATTCCTCTTTACTATAAATTATAAGATTGAGCTGACATGGTCTCTTTAAGCTACACAAATGTACAGTATTAATTTCACTAACTAGAGTGCAACTTAAGAACTGTTCATCAAAGAAATTTGCTTCCACCGACACAAGCATAGTGGAAATCATTGACAAAACTTTGTATTATAAATTGTTATATTCCTATTATAAAAAAATTCTCCAAAAACATCGCCTACTCAAACAAGAATCACAGCAAGAAGACAAATGACACAATAAACACAAATCGCTTGTGCTGCCATATTTCTCCTAACATAATGAACAGTAGTTTTATTCTTGCTTAACAGTTTCCAATTTGTATGTAAGAGGCTGTCACAGTAAATCGCTTTCAATCAGGTTTATTTTCAAAACACGACTAAATAACACTGAATTTTTAATCTCTTTTTTTTACGCATAATAGATCCCTTTTTACAAAACCAATCCATTATAAATACAGCCCTATGCATTTTCTCATATTCTATATAGAAACTCACTCTGACCTTTGTTGATCATCTTCTAATGGAGAAGGAGGAAGAAAGCCAAGAAATTAGGACAATTACCCATTTTGGTGCAGGCAAAAGGAGGCAACATGATTGCATTATACTATAATATATCAAATGGTGTAAAGGTTAGCCAAGAGCAAAGAAATCAAATGCTGGAGAAGGTGAAGGCATATTTAAGATAATGGTATATATATTAGTATATAATGGTATATATACAGTAACTGGAATATTTCATTCAGTGATATCTAGGATGTGGTATTTTAGCGTTCCCTTTATTTATTTTTTTTTGAGCACTGTAGTATATATATATATATATATATATATATATATATATATATACTGCTCAAAAAAATAAAGGGAACACTTAAACAACAGAATATAACTCCAAGTAAATCAAACTTCTGTGAAATCAAACTGTCCACTTAGCAAGCAACACTGATTGACAATCAATTTCACATGCTGTTGTGCTAATGGAATAGACAACAGATGAATATTATTGGCAATTATCAAGACTCACTCAATAAAGGAGCAGTTCTGCAGGTGGGGACCACAGACCACAGTACGAATGCTTTCTGGCTGATGTTTTGGTCACTTCTGAATGTTGGTTGTGCTTTCACACTCGTGGTGGCATGAGATGGACTTTACAACCCACACAAGTGGCTCAGGTAGTGCAACTCATCCAGGATGGCACATCAATGCGAGATGTGGCAAGATGGTTTGCTGTGTCTGTCAGCGTAGTGTCCAGAGCCTGGAGGCGCTACCAGGTGACAGGCCAGTACACCAGGAGATGTAGAGGGGACCGTAGGAGGGAACAACCCAACAGCAGGACCGCTACCTCCACCTTTGTGTAAGGAGGAACAGGAGGAGCACTGCCAGCGCCCTGCAAAATGACATCCAGCAGGCCACAAATGTGCATGTGTCTGCACAGTTGGAAACTGACTCCATGAGGATGGCCTGAGGGCCCGACGTCCACAGATGGGGGTTGTGCTCACAGCCCAACACCGTGCAGGATTCTTGGCATTTGCCACAGAACACCACGATTGGCAAATTCACCAATGGCGCTCTGTGCTCTTCACAGATGAAAGCAGGTTCACACTGAGCACATGTGACAGACGTGACAGAGTCTGGAGATGCCGTGGAGAGCGATCTGCTGCCTGCAACATCCTTCAGCATGACCGGTTTGGCAGTGGGTCAGTAATGGTGTGGGGTGGCATTTCTTTGGAGGGCCACACAGCCCTCCATGTGCTCGCCAGAGGTAGCCTGACTGCCATTAGGTGCTGAGATGAGATCTGCGGGATTTCTGTTACAGACAGAATTAGACAATTATATAGTAGATATATATATATATACACACACTACACTTCTCAAAAAAAATAAAGGGAACACTACAATAACACATCCTAGATATCACTGAATTAAATATTCCAGTTGCTAATCTTTATTCATTGCATAGTGGAATGCGTTGAGAACAATAAAACATGAAAACAATCAGTAGATTTGGTTTCCAGTACCATCTCTATGCTGATGACACCCAATTATACGCTTCTTCTCCTGACATCACGCCAGCCTTTCTAGAAAACACCGGCGATTGTCTAAACGCTGTGTCTAACATCATGTCCTCACTATATCTGAAACTGAACCTGTCAAAGACTGAACTCCTTGTGTTTCCTCCCTTTAATAATGTACCTATACTCGACATTGCCATTTCTGTGTGTGGTTCCACTATTACTCCCCAGCAACATGCCCGCTGTCTTGGGGTCATACTTGACTCCGAGCTTTCCTTTGTCCCCCACATTCGATCACTGGCTCGCTCTTGTCATCTGCACCTCAAAAACATTTCTAGAATTCGACCTTTTCTTCCTTTTGACTCTGCAAAAACTCTTACTGTTTCTCTTATTCATTCTCGTCTCGATTATTGTAACTCTCTTCTAATCGGTCTCCCTCTTACCAAACTCTCCCCTCCCCAATCTGTCTTGAATTCTGCAGCCAGGATCATATTCCTCACCAATCGTTACACCGTTGCCTCTACCTTGTGCCAGTCATTACACTGGCTACCCATCCACTCCAGAATTCAGTATAAACTTATTACCTTCACCCACAAAGCCCTCCATGGCACAGCACCACCCTACATCTCCTCCCTTGTTTCAGTATACCACCCTACCCGCGCCCTCCATTCTGCTGATGACCTGAGATTAGCATCCTCAATAATCAGAACCTCCCACTCCCATCTCCAAGACTTTACACGTGCTGCGCCAATTCTTTGGAATGCACTTCCCAGGTCAATACGATTAGTCCCCAATCCCCACAATTTTAAGCATGCCCTGAAAACGCATTTATTCAGACTGGCCTACCGCCTCAACACATTAACCTAATCTATCCCAGTGTGGCACAGCCAAAAGTTTTACCATAACCAGGTTCCCTGCATCATGTTCCCACATGCTTTATGCATTCATTAGCCCTCTGTGTCTGTACTGTTACACACTTAACATTATGGCTGGTCCATACAATCTGGGCAATCGTTACCACCCACCTTTCGTGTTTACCTCTTTCCTCATAGACTGTAAGCTTGCGAGCAGGGCCCTCATTCCTCTTGGTATTTGTTATAATCTATGTGATTATTGTTATGCTGTAATGTGTATTGTCTGTACAAATCCCCTCTGAAAAGTAAAGTGCTGCGGAATATGTCGGCGCTATAGAAATACAATTTATTATTATATTATTATTATTATGAAAATGTAATCAATGTAAATTATTAAAAACCCCTGGAGGTCTGGATTTGGAATGATACTCAAAAATCAAAGTGAAAAATCAAACTACAGGCTGATCCAACTTCAGTGGAAATGCCTCAAGGCAAGGAAATGATGCTCAGTAGTGTGTGTGGCCTTCACGTGCCTGCATAACCTCCCTACAATGCCTGGGCATGCTCCTAATGTGGCGGCGGATGTTCTCCTGAGGGATCTCCTCCCAGACCTGGAATAAAGCATCAGTCAACTTGCGGACAGTATATGGTGCAAGGTGGCGTTGGTGGATGGAACGAGGCATGATGTCCCAGATGAGCTCAATTGGATTCAGGTCTGGGGAATGGGCAGGCCAGTCTGCAGCATCAACAGCTTCATCATGCAGGAACTGCTGACATACTTCAGCCACATGAGGCCTAGCATTGTCATGCATCAGAAGGAACCCAGGGCCCAGTGCACCTGCATATGGTCTCACAATGTGTACGAGGATCTCATATCGGTATCTAATGGCAGTCTGGGTACCTCTGGCTAGCACATAGAGGGCTGTGCCCTCCAAAGAAATGCCTCCCCACATGATTTCTGACCCACTGCCAAACCAGTCTTGCTGGAGGATTTTGCAGGCAGCAGAACCTTCTCCACGGCGTCTACAGACTCTGTAATGTCTGTAATATGTGCTCAGTGTGAACCTGCTCTCATCTGTGAAGAGCAAAGGGTGCCATTTTCAAATCTGCCAATGTTGATATTCTCTGGCAAATGTAAATCGCCCTGCATGGTGTTGGGCTGTAAGCCAACACCCACTTGTGGATGTTGGTCTCTCATATCACTCTGATGTAGTATTTTTCTGACAATTTGAGCAGACACAGAAATGTTAATGGCCAGCTGGAGGTCATTTTGCTGGGCTCTGGCACTGATCCTCCTGTTCCTGCAGCTGGGTTGTTCCCTTCCTACAACCAACTCCATATCTTCTGGTGTACTGGTCTGTCTCCTGGTATCTGCTCCATGCTCTGGAGACTGTGCTGACAGACACAGCTACCCTTCTTGTCACAGCTCACATTGATGTGCCATCCTGGATGAGCTGCACTACTTGAGCAACTTCTGTGGGTTGTAGACACCGCCTCATGCTACAGTACAGCACCTCTAGGGGGTGTGAGTAATAAAAAAATGTAAAAGTGACCAAAACATCAGCCAAAAAGGATGAGAACAGAGAAATAGTCTGTGGTCACCCCCTACAAAACCACTCCTTTATAAGGGTCGTCTTGCTAATTGCCTCATCTCTACCTGTTGTCTGTTCCATTTGCAGTAGGAGAAATTGATTCACAATCGATGTTGCTTCATAACTGAACAGGTTAATTTCACAGAAGTCTGATTGACTTGGAGTTCCATTGTGTTGTTTAAGTGTTCCCTTTATTTTTTGAGCAGTGTATAAACAACCTCAGAGAATCATTGATCTATAATAACTGATTCGCTCAGTCTGTGATTATAACCCTATTTTGTGCTAAGAGCTACTGATTAATGTGCATTTCAATCCACAAATTAAATGTATATGGATGCAGGAAGCTTTCATGTAAAAATGAACTACTAAGGATAAGTCAATTTATAAGCATGTCATATATGTCATTTATATTATATTCTCAAAAATTATGCTTCCCCAATCAATCTACAACCAGAAAGTTAAGTACGTAAACAATTGTGGTCTAAGAAGTTATAAAATTTATAGAATTTATCACATGGCCACTGTGCCCGCACTATACCCTGTCAAATCCATCATTGCGTTACAATTTTCTACACTCCTAAAACAAGAATCCATATGAATCCAGTAAGGGTGATCAATGAGTGGAACAGGCTGCCACGAGAGGTGGTAAGTTCTCCTTCAATGGAAGTCTTCAAACAGAGGCTGGACAGACATCTGTCTGAGATGGTTTAGTGAATCCTGCATTGAGCAGGAGGTTGGACATGATGACCCTGAAGGTCCCTTCTAGGAACATTCTAGGATTCTATCTAACTAGAATGATACAACTTATTTGCAAGAAACAGACTTGATAAACGAGGAGGAGGTGTCGCATTGTATGATATAAACGCGTATATCTGCACAGAGATTGAAGCTTCAGAGACTGGGAGTTCTGTGGAAACTGTTTGGGTAAGAATACAATTACAGAACAATGGAAAGGACACCATTGTAGGCATTTACTACAGGCCGCCTGTGCAAGCTGAAGATATGGATGAACTCTTTATGCATCAAATGGCCAAGTTCTCCAAAAAATATGACATAGTTGTCATGGGAGATTTCAACTATCCAGACATTTGTTGGGAATCTCTCTCAGGCAAAACTAACAGGTCAAGGAAATTCTTATCCTCTCTTGCTGACAACTTTATCTTTCAAAAGGTAGGGGAGAAAACAAGGGGATCTGCTACCTTGGATCTAATCCTTATAAACAGGGAGGAAATGGTTGAGGAGGTAAAAGTGGCTGGGACCCTAGGAGGTAGCGACCATGCTATTTTAGAATTTTGGATAACTAGAGGCGGAAGACCTGTGAAGACTCAGACGTCAAGGTTAGATTTCAGAAAGGCAGATTTTAAGGGATTCAGAAAGAGAATTGGAGGGATCCAATGGCTGGATATCCTTAAAGACAAAAAGGTCCAGGAAGGATGGGAAATCTTGAAAAATGAAATTCTCAAAGCACAGTTGTTAACAATTCCGAAAAGAGGGAAGAATAGGAAGCATTTAAGGAAACCAGGATGGATGAACGCAGAACTTAAGCACATGCTAAAAAGGAAGAAAAAAATGTTTATAAAATGGAAAGAGGGAGGCATATCTAAAGAAGAATATAATGCTGTCTGCAGAACCTGCAGGGCACAAATCATATTATCTAAAGCTGAAAATGAATTGAGGCTTGCAAGAGATGTCAAAAGCAATAATAAAGGATTTTGGGGATATGTCAAAAGTAAAAGAAAAGTCAAAGATGCTATAGGATTTTTACAGGATGAAAATGATGAAATGGTAAGACAGGATGCTGAGAAGGCTGAACTTTTAAATTCTTATTTTGCATCTGTTTTCTCTCAGAAAGGAAATGTAACATCAACTGTTCTTCACTGTCCTATTAAGGGAATAGAAGAATCCAGGATATCTATAAACAGAAAGATAGTGAGGAAACACTTAGCTAGCCTAAATGAATTCAAGTCTCCAGGTCCAGATGAATTACACCCCAGAGTACTGAAGGAGATAGCAGAAGAAATTTTTGAACCCCTCTCCATAATCTTTGAAAATTCTTGGAGAACAGGAGAAGTCCCAGAAGACTGGAGAAGAGCAAATGTTGTTCCTATCTTCAAAAAGGGGAAGAGGGTGGACCCAGGCAACTATAGGCCGGTGAGTCTGACTTCTATACCAGGAAAGATCTTTGAACAAATTATTAAACAACATGTATGTCAGTACCTGGATAAGAATGAAGTGATTAAACAGAGTCAGCATGGGTTTGTAACTAATAAGTCATGTCAGACTAACTTAATTTCCTTCTATGACGGAATCACTGATTGGGTGGATCAAGGAAATGCTGTAGATATAGTATATCTTGACTTCAGCAAAGCATTTGACAAAGTCTCTCATACATTCCTTATTGAAAAAATGACTACGTATGGAATGGACAAGGCAACTGTTAGGTGGATTCATAACTGGCTTAGTGATCGGACCCAAAGAGTGGTCGTAAATGGCTGCACATCCAGTTGGAAGAATGTCTCAAGTGGGGTACCACAGGGCTCTGTCCTGGGCCCTGTATTGTTCAACATCTTTATCAACGATTTAGATGAAGGAATTGAGAGTAAACTGATTAAATTTGCTGATGACACAAAGCTAGGAGGGATAGCTAATACTAGAGAAGAGAGAGGATTCAAAAATATATAAATAAACTGGAGAAGTGGGCAGCAACTAACTGAATGGTTTTTAACAGGGAGAAATGCAAAGTACTACATCTGGGCAATAAAAATGAAAAAAGCATATACAGAATGGGAGGAATAGGGCTAAGTGATAGCACATGTGAAAAAGACTTGGGTATACTAATAGATCACAGACTGAATATGAGTCAACAGTGTGATGCAGCAGCAAAAAAGGCAAATGCAATTCTAGGATGTATTAACAGAAGCATACAGTCTAGATCATGTGAAGTCATTATTTCCCTCTATTCCTCTTTGGTCAGACCTCATTTGGAATATTGTGTCCAGTTTTGGGCACCACATTTTAAAAAAGACATCAACAAACTGGAGCAAGTTCAGAAAAGAGCGACCAGAATGGTGACCGGTCTGCAAACCCTGTCTTATGAGGAAAGGTTGCAGGATTTGGGAATGTTTAGTTTGCAAAAGAGAAGACTGAGAGGAGACTTAATAGCTGTCTACAAATATCTAAAGGGCTGTCACATTGTAGAAGAATCAACTTTATTCTCATTTGCACAAGGAAAGACTAGAAGCAATGGGATGAAACTGAATGGGAGGAGACACAGATTAGATATTAGAAAAAACTTTTTGACAGTTAGAGTGATCAATGAGTGGAACAGGCTGCCACGAGAAGTGGTGAGTTCTCCTTCAATGGAAGTCTTCAAACAGAGGCTGGACAGACATCTAACTGGGATGATTTAGCGAATCCTGCTTTGAGCAGGGGGTTGGACCAGATGGCCCAGGAGGTCCCTTCCAACTCTACAATTCTATGATTCTATGATTCTAACTGGGCCAATTAGCATACATGTATACAACACCAATAGAAAGAAGCCACAGACCAAATAAAAAATGTATGGTATATAACTTAATTGATATAAATAATGTTTTAATTAAATACATATAAATAATAAGATATAATCAAATAAGATCCAAAATTTTTATATGTGCCAATTACTACAATATAAACCCGCCTGTCTCACTATTAATCCATAAAACTGGAGTACAGAAATAGCACAAATTGCATATATTATAAAAACATAATTTTATTAATCAAAAGATTAAAACAAATCAATAATTTATACAAACTGATAAACCTCCATTGTGGGACACTTAAAAGGCTATATACTCCTATAAACCACACAAATAGATTTCATAAGAATATAAGTCCAAAAGGACTCTATATATAACATAGGGTTGCTATGTCCGCTAGTTTGTAAGTAACATGCTGAGGTCTGTCCTGCATCACAGAGATCGCATCTAGCCCGGCAATAATGCCATAGTCTTAGAAGCCACTACAGCAGGAACATCATTATAATTAAACCTAATATGAAGCGATCATAGAAACATCCAATATAGTATCCTGAATAACTCACATGTGAGGAGCAAATGCAGCGTGTCCCTCACCCTGACGCGCGTTTCGTCCTCTTCCTCAGGGTGCGATCTCTGTGATGCAGGACAGACCTCAGCATGTTACTAACAAACCAGCGGACATAGCAACCCTATGTTATATATAGAGTCCTTTTGGACTTATATTCTTATGAAATCTATTTGTGTGGTTTATAGGAGTATATAGCCTTTTATGTGTCCCACAATGGAGGTTTATCAGTTTGTATAAATAATTGATTTGTTTTAATCTTTTGATTAATAAAATGATGTTTTTATAATATATGCAATTTGTGCTATTTGTGTACTCCAGTTTTATGGATTAATAGTGAGACAGACAGGTTTATGTTGTAGTAATTGGCACATATAAAAATTTTGGATCTTATTTGATTATATCTTATTATTTATGATGCGGGGAACCTGGTTATGGTAAAACTTTTGGCTGTGCCACACAGGGATAGATTAGGTTAATTTGTTGAGGTGGCAGGCCAGTCTGAATAAATGCATTTTCAGGGCACTCTTAAAATTATGGAGATTGGGGACTAATCGTATTGACCTGGGAAGTGCATTCCAAAGAATTGGCGCAGCACATGTAAAGTCTTGGAAACAGGAGTGAGAGGTTCTGATTATTGAGGATGCTAACCTCAGGTCATCAGCAGAATGGAGGGCGAGGGTAGGGTGGTATACTGAAACAAGGGAGGAGATGTAGGGTGGTGCTGAGCCATGGAGAGCTTTGTGGGTGAGGGTAATAAGTTTATACTGAATTCTGGAGTGGATGGGTAGCCAGTGTAATGACTGGCACAAGGTAGAGGCATCGGTGTAACGATTGGTGAGGAATATGATCCTGGCTGCAGCATTCAAGACAGATTGTAGGGAGGAGGGTTTGGTAAGAGGGAGACTGATTAGAAGAGAGTTACAATAGTCGAGACGAGAATGAATAAGAGAAACAGTAAGAGTTTTTGCGGAGTCAAGAGTAAGAAAAGGTTGAATTCTAGAAATGTTTTTGAGGTGCAGATAACAAGAGCGAGCCAGTGATCGGATATGGGGGGCAAAGGAAAGCTCGGAGTCAAGTATGACCCCAAGACAGTGGGCATGTTGCTGGGGAGTAATAGTGGAACCACACAAGGAAATGGCAAAGTCGGTATAGGTACATTAGTAGCGGGAGGAAACACAAGGAGTTCAGTCTTTGACAGGTTCAGTTTCAGATATAGTGAGGACATGATGTTAGACACAGCGTTTAGACAATCGCTGGTGTTTTCTAGAAAGGCTGGCGTGATGTCAGGAGAAGAAGCGTATAATTGGGTGTCATCAGCATAGAGATGGTTCTGGAAGCCAAATCTACTGATTGTTTGACCAATAGGGGCAGCGTACAAAGAGAAGAGGAGGAAGCCTAGGACTGATCCTTGAGGAACCCCAACAGTAAGGGGAAGATGAGAGGAGGAGGAACCAGCAAAAGATACAGTAAAGGAGCGGTCAGAGAGATAGGAGGAGAACCAGGAGAGAACGGTGTCCTTGAGGCCAATGGAACAGAGCATAGTGAGGAGGAGCTGATGATCCACAGTGTCGAATGCTGCAGAGAGATCCAAGAGAATTAGCATGGAGTAATGACTCCATGGGGTGGTACATTCAGCTTTAATGAGGGCACGGGAGGGTTCTGCGCAAGTGCACGAAAGCTCACGACTTCATGATTCTTTTTTTTTTCATCTGGAGGAGATAAGCCATTGCCAAAACAAATGACCAAAAATACCGTCCTCATTTCCTCTGAGATCGTCTGTCAGTAGATGATTGGGGGTTTCATACACATCACTTTGATGCCATAGTCCAACAGATCAGATGGGTGCTCCAACATTAAGCTAATATTCGCAGCTTTTTTCTGTTGGTACCAGTGGTACCAACTCTGGTACTTGTCTGGAGACCTAAGCAGTACAGCAAGTTGTGTGAGGTGTAGCACAGTATACACAATATACACAACATAACTATACATTTTCTGTAAAATTTAGCTGGGGAACGTTATAAATTGTTGGTAAAAAATGGGAGTTTTCCTACAATCCGAATGTTCTGCTCAACGTGGATTAATATAAAGTGTCCAAGGAAAGAAAATAAAGACTATCTCTCTCCAAACTTCTGCAAATTCAGCCTTAGATAAAGTAAATTCTGATGATTCAGGTCATCTAGTTAGAAATAAGCAATGAAGCGAAATGAACAGGTAAATGGCCAGTAATTTTTCATGGGTCCGTGGTAAATGAGGCCATCACTGAACACATGAACAATTACAATGTATTACGTAAACTCCTTTATATTCCTTTTAGTGAAAATTGTTGAATGTGGCCTCATACAGAACTATGCCTTGGGTATAAATATTTTTTTAAAATAGCTTTAGCAGACAAATAACTAATGTTATGCAGTGAATAAATTACAGTTATTACATACAGTTTATAAAGATGGTCATAAATAGAAAGGAAAGCAGAATTCAGCGCTGTAAGTAATGGTAAAGTAATGTGCTGCCCCTCCATTGATTATACAATGAAAATGTACCTTTATTTTAGAAAATTGGCCAGTGGTCCGAGGGTTCACCAGGACTATTATTTAACGTACAAGTTGACATTTAAAAAAAAGTTTGGACCGATAGCTGTCAAATATAAAAATATACAACTTTGTAGTGTAACACAAATAAGCTCATACCTGCCAAGAGTGATGTTATTCAGAACACCAAATTTAATGGGCAACTCCCCATTGCCATGGGAACCTACATAGAATATCGGAGTCACAAATACCCAACAAAAACTGCTTTACAAAGTCACATTTGTCAGTAAAAATATTCAATTTTATTGCACATTTCTTACAAAGATATATAATATACAGGAAAGTATCTAACAAAATGAGTCAATATCAAGGTGGAGACATGTTAGAGGGGCAAGTCAGGTATAAGGTATGGAACACATATTAATATTGTACCCTAAAAAGAGTAGGGGGGATTGATCACACCCTGATAACACCGTAGAGGAGAGTGGAATCGAAGTTTTTATATAAAAACTATATCCAGAACACCCTCCTTCTAGATTCATCTAGGAGCAACTCTTGCTATCAATTCAAAAGTAAGGGCAAAAACATAACCCAGAGTTGTTCCCTACACCAATCGAAAATAGAGGGTGAAAAAATGTAGTAACCTGTACCCATACTCTCATGCTGCAAGGCCACTCTTCCACTACCAATAATCAGAGAACCGCTAAAGTGCTATTGATAGTGCCATATTGTGCGTCACCTTACCCATATAGGGTCCTGGAAAGCCTCTCTGCTGCCTGATGCGTTTCGCCCTGCTGGGCTTCCCCGAGGAAGCCCAGCAGGGCGAAACGCGTCAGGCAGCAGAGAGGCTTTCCAGGACCCTATATGGGTAAGGTGACGCACAATATGGCACTATCAATAGCACTTTAGCGGTTCTCTGATTATTGGTAGTGGAAGAGTGGCCTTGCAGCATGAGAGTATGGGTACAGGTTACTACATTTTTTCACCCTCTATTTTCGATTGGTGTAGGGAACAACTCTGGGTTATGTTTTTGCCCTTACTTTTGAATTGATAGCAAAAGTTGCTCCTAGATGAATCTAGAAGGAAGGTGTTCTGGATATAGTTTTTATATAAAAACTTCGATTCCACTCTCCTCTACGGTGTAATCAGGGTGTGATCAATCCCCCCTACTCTTTTTAGGGTACAATATTGATATGTGTTCCATACCTTATACCTGGCTTGCCCCTCTAACATGTCTCCACCTTGATATTGACTCATTTTGTTAGATACTTTCCTGTATATTATATATCTTTGTAAGAAATGTGCAATAAAATTGAATATTTTTACTGACAAATGTGACTTTGTAAAGCAGTTTTTGTTGGGTATTTGTGACTCCGATATTCTATGTAGGTTCCTAACTTTGTAGTGTAGTTTGACCACTTATTTTGCCTCCTTTGTCTAGGTTCACTTCTGAGTATATTTGATATTGGTTGGCAGAATCCCGTGGTTAACAACTGGAAAATTCCGAGAGTCTCCCCTGTAATTAAGGTTCTATTAGTAAAAGCTAACTAGTAGAGATTAGCAAATCGATCCACGGAGGAACGAGGTTGAGTTGTATTTTGTGAAATTTGTTGTTTCAGATGAATTCAAGCAATTTGAGATTTGATTCGAAAATAAAACAACTTTCCCAACACCATTTCCCACACTGCTGGAGCATCATAGAGTGAGCTAATGTCTGTTAGCATGGCTGGTCTGAAGCCAGAATCTCCAGGAGTGGACCCTCTGGGCCATGGCACCGAGGGGCCCCGGGCGAGCTGCCAGATGGAACCAACCCCTATACAGGGACCATAAGGAGCAGGCCCAGGGGTTCGAGTACCACGGTAGCCGGTACCGAGAGTGGCGGTTCAGGATGGACTGGAGTAGGATTGTGGGACTGAAGTGTAGATGACAGAAAAGAGCTGGAACACAGGAGACAGGAGTGGAGTAAGACTGTAGACTGGAGCATGGAGGGACTGAATTGTAGATGACAGGACAGAGCCGGAAAATAGGAGACAGGAATGGAGTAAGACAGTAGACTGGAACGTGGAGGGATGGCTGGAGCAGGAACACAGGAGACAGGATTAGAGGAGGATGGAAGGACTGGAGCAGGATGGAACTGGAACACCAGAGGCAGGACTGGAGTAGGACGGAAGGACTGGAGCAGGATGGAACAGGAATACCAGAGGCAGGACTGCAGTAGGACGGCAGGACTTGAGCAGGATGGAACAGGAATACCGGAGGTAGGACTGGAGTAGGATGGCAGGACTGGAGCAGGATGGAACAGGCACACTGGAGGCAGGACTGGAGTAGGATGGCAGGACTGGAGCAGGATGAAACAGGAACACAAGAGGCAGGACTGGAGTACAGCAGGGAACACGGATAGCAGGACTGAGAGGCTGCTGCAGGGAGCAGACGATGAAGCGAGGACCAGTGTGCTAGGAAACACAAAGATCAGGCGCCTCCCTCAGGGGGAAGCGGCGTGATATGCCCCTGTCTGGTCTGCCATTGGTCAGGGAGGTGCTTCCGGGTCAGGGCATAGCCGGAGCACAAGAAGAAGGAGGGAGGCGCGGCAGCGGCCTATGGCGCATGCGCATTGCATGCAGAGACGCCGCTGGCCACGAGCCTGTCAGAGGTGACCTCCGTGGATGTCGGGCGGCGGGGGCCTGCGGCGTGGGAGTGGTGCCCGGGTGAGTATGCAGAGACGGCGTGATAATGTCATTTTGTGTTGCCGCATAGGTCTACCAATAATGATCTGCAGCTACAGCATTTAGTGGATGATGATAGTGGTGGTCAGTATCACAGATCAGTGGTTCCCAGCAGAGCACAGTTTGTATGACAGTTGTTTTCCATCTCCACATTCACTAGGTAAGTCTCTCCTGTAGAGTGTAAGCTCTTATGGTCAACAGGGTCCTCTCGCTCTCCTGTAGAGCATAAGCTCTTACGGTCAGAGGTTTCCCCTCTCTCTCCTTTAGCATATAAGCTCTTATGGTCAGTGGGGTTCTCCCTCTCTCTCCTGTAGAGTGTAAGCTCTTAAGGTCAGCGGGGTCCTCTCTCTCTCCTGTAGAGTGTAAGCTTTTATGGTCAGTGGGGTCCTCTCTCTCCTGTAGAGTGTAATCTCATTGTCAGTAGGGTTCTCTCTCTATCCTGTAGAGTGTTAGCTCTTATGGTCAGTGGGGTCCTCTCTCTCTCTCTCCTGTATAGCGTAATCTCTTATAGTCAGGGGGTTCTCACTCTCTCCTGTAGAGTGTAAGCTCTTATGGTCAGCAGGGTTCTCTTTCTCTCCTGTAGAGTGAAATCCCTTATGGTTAACAGGATACTCTCCTGTAGAGTGTAAGCTCTTAAGGTCAGCAGGGTCCTCTCTCCCTCCTGTAGAGAGTAAGCTGTTATGGTGAGTGCAGGGCCGCCATCAGGGCATTACTGCCCTGAATGGCGTATGGGGCCCGGTGGGCAGAGGGGGCTGCATCAGGCCCTGTCTCCTCTGCTCACCGGGCCCTACTGGCACGCTAAACCGGGCCCTCGACACTGCGGCAGTTAATCGCTATTGACATGCGACCCGCACCCGCACATCAATAATTAACAGCCGCCAGCCAATCGGAGGCTGGCAGCTGACGTCCGCCGCAGCGCGCACCTTGCCGGCGTCTGACGTCATTGTCAGTCGCCGGCGAGCGCGCGCTTCTGCATGGAGGGACAGAGCTTCAGCGCTGGAGCGCGGCCAGGTAAGAAGAACTTGTGTTTTTTTTTATTTATTGAGAGCGGCAATCCGGGGAGCCCGGGGCAGATGCAGAATGCTAAATTGTATCACATATTTTAACAAATATTTAATATGTTACAGTAGATTAGGGCACAGCCAAAAGTGTCTACCATGTTATGGTGGAGACTTAAAAAATCTTTTGGCCAAAGCAAAAGCTGCCGGCTATATGTGTGATCTGGTGATGGGAACTGTTAATGTGTGATTGGTGAGAAGTCGCGTTTTTCCAAGAGAGAGCGGTGGGACTTTGGACGGTTCGAGAGGTGGAGCCTGGGCGGAGTCTCAAGGGGGCCCCAAAAATTTTACCAGTATGGGGCCCCGAAATTCCTAGTGGCAGCCCTGGTGAGTGGGGTCCTCTTTCTCTCCTGTAGGGTGTAAGCTCTTATGGTGAGTGATGTTCTCTCTCTCTCCTGTAGAGTGTAATCTCTTATGGTCAGTGGGGTCCTCTCTCTCCTGTAGAGTGTAAGCTCTTATGGTCGGCGGGGTCATTTTTCTCTCCTGTAGAGTGTAATCTCTTATAGTAATCAGGGTTCTCTCTTTTGTAAAGTGTAAGCTCTTATAGTCAGTGGTGTTCTCTCTCTCTCCTGTAGAGTGTAAGCTGTTGTGTTCAGCAGGGTTCTCTCTCTCTCCTGTAGAGTGTAAGCTCTTGTGTTCAGCAGAGTTCTCTCTCCTTTCCCCTGCATGTATTTTCCAAGATTTTGGCTACAAATCTAATTTTTGGGGAAAATTCTGTAAAGTCAGCAAATTCAAATTTCAAAAGATCCACTCATCCCTACTATCTAGATTTCCTAGCACCAAGACTGTTATCTCAGATGTCACATAGCATACTGCAGTGACTGAGAAGAACCATCTCAGCCAGCCACAGCATTGAGGACTGAGCGTGTTTGCACACGCTGCGGATTCTGCTGCGGTTCCGCAGCGGATTTTGCCCTGCGGATCCGCAGCAGTTTCTGCTATGGTGTACAGTACCATTATTCCCTATGGGAAATGGAAACCGCTGTGCAGATGCTGCGGAATTTTCCGCACGGATTTTCTGCGGTTTCTAAACCGCAGAAAGAATTGATATGTCAATTCTTTCTGAGGATTCCGCAGCGGTTTACCATCTCCTCCATTGTGGAGATGGTAAACCGCAGGGCAAAACCGCAGGATAATCCGCAGATAAACCGCAGGTCTTTTGACCTGCGGATTTATCTGCGGATTTTGAAAATCCGCGCGGATCAATCCACAGCATTCCGCAGCGTGTGCACACAGCCTAATGAGACACATCTCAGGAAGGAGTGAGGATGATATTCATTGTATTTATCATTGAAGGAGATGACAACTGGGAATGGAAAAAGTAGAAGAGCACAATGAAAAAATTCAAGATAGTAAAAATCACATCTATTAATGGTCCTGGTGCTCATTAACCTATCAAATACCTACATCTACATTAACTTGATCAGTACAAATATCTGTTACTGCTGATTTCAGATGACTTTGGTGCTGAAAAACTGTACCTGTTCAGCGTCTGATTTTTTTTCAGGTTTCTAACTTATGTATTGAGATAAAGAAATGAAAAATGTTAGAATAATGCTACACTAGAATCTTGAGATCCTCATGGTCTATTGTATATTCCCTTTCAGAACCCTCATTCTTCCTCAGTAGCACACAATTTGGCAATTGGTATTATTGATGATTAATATTACTATTGAGCAAGTACTGTATTTTTCGGACTATAAGACGTGCGGTCCATAAGACGCACCCCAAATTTTTAGAAGGAAAATAGGGAAAAAAATGTGTCAAATGGGGGGGGATCAGCACAGGTGGAGGAGTAGTCACAGGGGTTGTTTGGTGGTCCAGGCTGGTGCGGTGGTGGTGCTCTGTGGTGGTGCTGCTCTATGGGGCGGCGGGGCTTCGTCTGCATTTTGCGCCAGGTACGGCGGTAGTGGTGCTCTTCTGTGGGGCGGTGGCGGTGGTGCTCTCTCTGTGGGGTGGAGGTGCTCCTCTGTGGGGCAGCGGGGCTCCTCTGTGAGGCGACGGAGCTCCGCTGGCATTTTGTGAAAGCCCGAGACGAGATCTTGTTGCCGAGATCTGAATCTGATCATGCTACGCCCCGGGGGCCATTTTCCCGGAGGCCACCACATCGCAGCACTGGATCTGCGGGGGCCTCCGGGCTTTCACAAAAGGACAGTGGAGCCCTGCCACCCCACAGAGCACCACCACTGCCGTTGGCCCACAGAGGAGCACCACAGCCGCACCAGCCTGGGAAGGGAGGCTGCATCGCCCTGCAGCGTCAGACCGGAACAGCCGCCACAGTATTTGTAAGTATATTCCGACCATAAGACGCACCCCCATTTTCCTGCAAATTTTTTTTGAAAAAAAGTGTGTCTTATGGTCTGAAAAATACGGTACATTGCTGGCAGTCAATCCAAAAGGGTAATAAACCTGAAGCCTAAATATTTAAGACAGCAAAATATCTGTGTACATAATTATTGGGCAACCATTAGTGTGAACAATTATGAAACTAAATGAAAAACATAAAATTTCCCATCTCATTTGTTTATTTTCCTCTGCTAAAATGATAATAACCGAACAAGTAAAAATGTGCAAAAATACATTTCAGACATTGCTAAAAAAATTTTGAATACCAATATAGCCGACCTTCTTTTCATTAACAGCCACAAGCCTTCTATTAATGGAGTCTGGCAGTTTCTTAATCTGTTGGCGATCAACGTTTTGGGAATCACCAACCACAGCCTCCCAGACACTGTTCAGAGACGTGACTGTTTTCCTTCAGGTAAATCTCCGGTTTAAGAAGAGCACACAAGTAATCAATAGGGTCTAGGTCAAGTGAGGAAGGGACCATGCCATTATTCTGTTAACTTTAAGGTTTTTACTGGCAGCCATGCAATGGAGACTTCGATGGTACGATGACACATTGTACTGCAGAAAAATCATGGTTTTCTTGAACCTTGATCCTACAGTAGGTTTGAAAGTTGATTTTGAGTCAATCTTCAACGCAAAAAGCTCCAACATGCTCATCTTTAAAAATACCAACCCATAGCACTACTCCACTTCCAAGAGAAATTGAAATGCTATGGATGTGAAACACGCACGGCAGGTTAGTTTGCACCAAGTAAAAAAAAAAAAACACAGTGGGCATGAGATTTCTATAAATCACATCCACTTTACTGGAACCATAAGACAGGCGCCAGCCCATATGTTAGGAGGCGCCTGTCTGTATCCTGTTCATTTGGACACTGTTCACATGTTCAGGTTTTGAATACATTAGATAGGGACTGGTTCGTGAAGGGTTACCGTGACGTGGTGAAGCAGCTTGGTGTATATTTTTTGCAAGAGACATGTCAACTAAATACCATGTATTTGTTATACAGCACTTGCTGATTACTGTTATGTTTTATTACAGAGTATTTTTGCAGATTTGTCATTTTGTGTTCTCTTGTGTTTCAGCCATTGGGTGGTGTGAATGTTGTCTTATCGACTTGTTCACACTTGTGCATGTCACATATGTTTTTAATCCGTTTTTTCCGTGCTCAGCATGTTTTGGGAGACCCCACCCCTCCCCTGTGTGACATGCACATAAATGAGCTGTCTCAGACCACAAGCCCATATGTTAGGAGGCGCCTGTCTGTATCCTGTTCATTTGGACACTGTTCACATGTTCAGGTTTTAAATACATTAGATAGGGACTGCTTCGTGAAGGGTTACCGTGACGTGGTAAAGCAGCTTGGTATATATTTTTTGCAAGAGACGTGTCGACTAAATACCATGTATTTGTTATACAGCACTTGCTGATTACTGTCATGTTTTATTACAGAATATTTTTGCAGATTTGTCATTTGTGTTCTCTTGTGTTTCAGCCATTGGGTGGTGTGGGCATTGTCTTACCGACTTGTTCACACTTGTGCATGTCACATATGTTTTTAATTGGAACCATAAGATGTCAAAAACTCACTAAAAGCTCATCATAGGAACTTAAAGTGCATTTACACTGCAAGATAATCATGAGCAAGCTTTGTTAACAATGCTCATTTCACGATTATCTTGCCAAGTAAACAGGCTGACGAGAACCTGATGAATAAGCAAAACGTGAAAAATGTTATTATTGGGCAGAAATGGATATAGTGTGTTTCCCAGAAAATAAGACCCCGCACCAGAAAATAATGCCCCAGTATGCCCGGGATTTTTGGAGTATGCTAGAAATATAGGCCCTACTCCAAACATAATTCCTAGTTACAGTGATTGCCTGCGTTGGAAAGGGAGGGAAAACTGGACAATTTCTCAGGGCCCTCACTATCTTAGGGGCCTCCAGTATTTCTACTCTGAGGTTAAAACTGTTTAAGGACCTTTGGTGACGTCATGATTATGTGACCATGATGTCATCAAGGGTCCTTTAATTGCGGGAGTCTAGTAGAGGAATTAAAGAGGAGACCGATTGGTATGTGCCCTAGGTGCAGTGTGTATACAAACAAGTGTATGTATGTGTAGTGTGTGTATATATACATGTGTATGTATGTGCAGTGTGTGTGTATATATACATGTGTATGTATGTGCAGCATGTTTGTATGTACATTAATATGTGCAGTGTGAGTGTGCGACGATATGAATTATATTTCAATAAATGTTGATTTTTTGTTCAAGAATAAATGTGGATTGTTGTTTATGTAAAAAAAAAAATAGACATCCACTGAAAATAAGCCTCAACACATCTTATGGAGCCAAATATAATATAAGACCCTGGCTGATTTTTGGGTAGACATGGAATGTATAGAGAGAGTAAGGATACACTGCAAGGATAAACTCTGTACTCTGTACTCGCTTTTAGACTTTTACTACATTTTTACTTAAAAAAAAATAAAATATTAATTTATTTCCACAAGATTGAGATGTTTTCCATATTGACTAGACTTGCTATTTTTATAGGATTTTTATTCTCACTTATTTCCGACCAACAAAGCAATTTTTTTTTGCAAAAAATAAACATGAAAATCCATTCCCTAGTTACAAAAAAAAATATTCACAAATGTGATTATTATTAACTCAGCCTAGTAAAAGAAAACCAAAATACATGGTGTGCTGGAGAAAATTCTGTGCATGTATTTTAAATCAAAAGCCTCAACTTAGTGCCGGGAATACTAAAAATGCATGAATGCCACACACCTCAATGCCTGGATGAATAAACAACATTCTGAAGACTAGCGGGAGAGAGGTAGTAAATAAATGACATACACCCTAAAGCAAAGCGCTAACAATTAATTATAGATGATACACATTTCTATAATGTATAGGTTATTGACTGGAAGGGATGTAAACATTGGAAGGGTTGAGTCAATTGCCATACTTTTCATTCCAGTGAAACAAAAAATATTTGTGGCTCCTTTTTTATATTAGTATAAATGCAGAATAAATTGGATAATTAATGTATGGAAATTACTTACATTTTATACCACTTAAAAACAGGTTAAAATAAAAACCCTGCAAGAGCAGAATTAGTAGTAGCCAGGAGCTTATAGCGCATGCGCAGAATTACTGTGCTGGACACAATGACACTATGACATTACCGCTGGCGAAACTAGTGAAAAATAGGAGAAGACATTGGGCAGCGATGTTTCAGAGACATTTCAGGTTATTCGGAGCACTTTACAAGACTCGTCAAAAAATAATGCGGCTCAGCATATGTTTAGCTTCTCCTTCATGGGTGGTGCCTCAACTTTTGCTAGGTGCACAAACGAATCCTCGGGAAGGAAACTAGGTGGATATTTCAAAGGGGAAAGCAGCAAATTGTATTAAAAATTATTAAAATCCAATATGTAGAATGTATATAATAAGCTCACATGCTACACTGCAGCTGATATGCTTCAGGCGCCTCCATGCCCTTAGTCAAAGCATCATAACCATCCTTGAGAGCGTCCACTGGGAACTTGTGGCCTAATTTGTATACAGATTAAAAGTTTGTTTTCTCAGTAATTGTGCACTGATTAGCATTAAGAAAAGTTGTAATCACGTGGGCTTCTTTTGTAATGAGGACTACCCTACCATGCATTCTTATTGGTTTAACGGGGAGAAATCTACTGACTCTCATCAACCTCTACCCGACTAGCTGGTGTGACATTACCTCTTGAAACCCACTTCATGCTGTTGCCTACGCGGTATCCAAATGATGATCAGAGGCTGGAATGGAGCAATGGAGGTCTATCCTGTTCAGCAATGAGTCACACTTTTGTCTTAAACGTAATGATAGAGATTGGTCTGGAGACAACATTGGCAATGTCACACCAGTCCTACTTTTGAGATTATGGGGAGGGGTGGCATAATGTACAGTAACTGGACCCCTCTTGGTACACTAACAGCTCAGCATTATATCAATTTTGTCATGAAGCCAGTAGTACAGTTATTTTTCCAAAGTGTCCCAAGAACCGTTTTTCAACATGACCACAACTGGCCACATGTGGCTCATGCTACTGTGAGTAGATTGCATGGCCTAAACATGTTACCATGGCCTCCACATCTCCATACTTATCTCCTATTAAGCAAATCTTGGAAGTCATTGGCAATTACAAAGGTAGCTGCCAGCAGCAGATCTTGATGATTTGCACAAGTGCACTCAGCATTGCAGACTATTCTTCAGGCAACCATTAATTGAAAGCAGCCAAGGCATGTAAGTGCAGGGACTTTTGCATATGGTCCCATACTAGATATTGAATAAATTGAGATGTTTAGAAGATTTTGTTTCCATCTTTTCATCATTAACATATCAGTAACCCGTCTAACCATCTTGTTCTTTCCAGAACTCCATGACATTTCCTTCTTGGTATTGAAAGTTAATTTCAATGTTGAGCAGTGTATAAGCAGTTGAATATTTTTCTATTACTTAGCTATCCCTTCAGTTAGTGTAATGATACCGCACTTTAAGTTATTGGCTTAATAAGGATTTTATGATGCGTTTGGGGTACACCCTCTATACTAATTGAAAGATTAACTAGCAGGATTTAGACATGATAAAAAAGGTATAAACGTCCTGCAATGTAGACCTATAGCAACCCAAACATGTCCATTGCCAATGTAATAAGTCTGAGCGCCACTTCCGAGATTTATCTACAAGACATTGGACGTGGAAAGAGAATGGAGCCATGTCAATCTTTTAGTCTGAGATTTTGTCTCCAATTGCCCATTACCATTTTCTGATCATTTGGGAAAAACTTATAATTGTCCTGTAGGCATTTTCAGAACAATTATTCAGTAGAGGAAATACATTCTCCGCAGGGGAGCTGTTATTTGTTAAATGACGTGACATCTAAACCATGATAATGAAAAATGTAGAAACAATCTCTGTGACAAGCGGTAAAAGTTTCCCCTATTGCTAATCCCAGTGTCTTCCTATGGAGTCTGTCTGGATGAGGGTACTAAGCTAATTAACACAGCGAGAAGCGCTGTAGAATTGGTTTTGATTTTATGATTATAAGGCGCTTTGGTATGTACGGCCATTGTAAAATAAGCGGTCTCCCGTCAGACTAACTACTCTATGTCCCGTTGGACGGTAAATCTGAGAGGCACTGCATTCTCTCCTAGAAGCGATAGTATAGTAGAAAACATAGCTTTTATTTGACTGCATTTGGCCTAAACCCAAACTAGAGATGAAGAGATTTACAATTATGTGTGACATTCAATGACGGAAGTGATAAGAAAATAATAACATAGGACAGGTAAGAATGTGGGAGCTACTAGCAGCAGAAAATGCACCATCACCATCGGCACCTGCTGCCTGGAAAGTATTAGTAACAAATGCATGTCACAATAGGCCTCCTTTGACTTTGTCAAACATACCAATGGGGAGGAAGTGAAAGGCGTTATGGAATTTGTTGCACCTCACTCATCTCAGTCAAAGCAGGATTATGTTACCTCTTACAGTGACACCGTCAGTTTAAGTTAGTGTTCTGCACAGAATGATCTCCATGATGACACGTCTAAGAGGGTTCCTACCACGTCCCAATCCATTTCTATTTTGAGATAATTTTGATATTATTAAGGCCTTCTTGGAATTAAAACGTTTGAATGGGGATGCATACAGTTCTGGTAGACCTCATAACATTATACACAAACTTTCAGGGCAATTGTAGGCTTTACAATATTGCGTTTCAAGGCAAAAAAGATTTTTAAAGAATTTGTCGAAACTGGCATATTCGATCATCTTTAGTATTTATATTTATTATGATTACTGTCTGTCTATATACTAGAATGGTTCTGTTGTGGTGCTGTATACACTTTTATAGGCTAACCGAATAGGACTGACATTATTTCATCCATGTGACACAGGAGCGGACATAGACAGAAGAGATAACCTGTGCAAGAACAATATATGAGCATTTTGCATCCAATTCCTCATCATAATGAACAATTCTATCTGCTTTGGAGATGAAGGTGCGCCTCCTTACCTTTTGGGCCCCTGTGCGGCTACACAGGTTGCACCAATGGTATGTCCGCATCTGATGTGACACCCAAAGGATGATGTTACAACTTACCTTCAGTTAACAAGATGTTCACATAACATATAAGTGCTGTGTCGGCTCACAAACATCCATGAAGTACCTGCGAGACCTCATAGTGAAATAATGTTTTTGTAGTCTGGTTATCTCTACCTACCAATACGTAGATACATTTACATGTAATGAAAATACAGTAGAAATCCGCTGTGTTTGACAGCAGTAGCATTGTGGTGAGATTTTAAGGAATCTCCTATATAAACTGAGAAAAAATGCCTGCAACAATAATTGGCCAGAAGGCAAATCCATAGCATATCAATTTACTCTGCGGATATCAATGTATAAATCATCCAACTGATCCGGTTGGTATTTGGAGAGATTGATTGTTCGCCTATCATCTAAGATGATCTCTGCTGCCAGAAGAGCACAAGAATTTGAACTGTTTTCCAGCCCCTTCTTTTTTTGTTACTAAATAAAAAAAATAAAAAAATCAGATAAAGGAAAAATACCGTACATTTTAGGCATAAAACTCTGTCTACATTTACAACTATTTTTTTTTAATTATGTCAATGCATTTAAAAAGGGAATCAATTTTGCAAATAGTCATAATTAAAGAAGCCCTTCTCCTCCCATCAAAGATTTTATCATCGTAATATAATGCAATCATCACATTATACAGCACTGTGTACTTACAGTTGTTCATTGTGCCTTTCTACCCAGCTAATTCTTCTATTTTCAATTAGGTCTATGACATCACTTGATTAATAACTGGCTAGCTGAATCCTTCTAAGCTTTATGTAGAAGCAGGAGATCAATTTTTTCTGTATGACTCATCAGACAGCAAAAGTCCCTGGCAGGGGGAGGAGAGGAGAGGAGCAGCTGGGTCAGGAGTTGAAGAGAGGAACAATAAATGCAGAGAGCAGAGAAAAGAGAAGAATTACTGGGTAGAAAGGTAAAATGAGCAATTGTAAGTACACAGTACTATATAATATGATGACTGCAATATATTAAGATGATAAAACCTTTGACGGGAGTGCTTTACATATCCTGTGCAGTGTGAACCTACAGTCATACCCCATCTACCACCTGCTTTTTCCATGCATTTTCAGCGTGTGTCCTTAAAGTTTTGGTTTCTCTAAAGATTATAGACTTGGGTTTCTCCATTCTTTGATGTCTGATATGACTTTGCACCTGATCTGGGTCACATTGTCTTCTATCAAACCTCATTGCTGGGCACTATACTGCAGCTGGTCAGACTACAACTTTTTTACTAAGATTCATATGACATGATCAGACTACACAAGGTTTGTATTGTAGTCAGTTTCCTTGGTGATGCATTGGTTAGCATAGGAGCTGTAGACTCACGAAACGGCACTAAACTTTGAAGTTATACTGTTTGGAAAGGAGAAATATTTTTCAGATAAAGTGGATTAGAATTAAAGATCATCTGCTGTGAATCGATTTCGGGTCAAATTTCCTGAAATTCTCTCCTGACCTGAGCGTGTCAGCATGTATTTCTATGGCTATTCCTAATAAGAAATGCCCATGAAATAGACAGCTTCAAATGTAATACATCCAAAACGAGCAAAAAGGAAGCGAAGTCTAAAATATATACATTTTTATTAGATTATCGCTAAAAAATCTTACATGAAATGCAAGTAGCAATGTAAGCATAAAATGTGCGGACACTACAACAAAGAAAAATGTCACCGCACCATGAGGCAAACAGCAAAAATTAACAAATGAAAATAAAAATAAGTGTCTACAGAGGTGCAAAATTTCTATACACATATCAATGCTAAAGTAAATGCATAACAAAAACATTTTTGCATTGTGCTTGTTTCTGTGTAAATGTGTGGATAAGTATCGCTATACACTGTGTGCAGAAATATTAGGCAATTGAGTATTTTGATCACATCATCCTCTTTATACATGTTGTCCTACTGCTAGCTGTATACAGTAGGCTTGAAAGCCAACTGCCAATTATGTAAATCAGGTGATTTGCAACTCTGTAATGAGGAGGGGTGTGGTCTAATGACATCAAAACCTTATATAAGGTGTGCTTAATTATTAGGCAACTTCCTTTCCTTTGGCAAAATGGGTCTGAAGAAAGATTTGACGGACTCTGAAAAGTCAAAAATTGTGCGATGTCTTGCAGAGGGATGCAGCAGTCTTGAAATTGTCAAACTCTTGTAGCGTAATCACCGAACAATCAAGCGTTTCATGGCAAATAGCCAACAGGGTTGCAAGAAGCGTGGTGATAAAAAAGGCACAAAATAACTGCCCATGAATTTAGGAAAATCAAGCGTCAAGCTGCCAAGATGCCATTTACCACCAGTTTTGCCATATTTCATAGCTGCAACATTACTGGAGTATCAAAAAGCACAAGGTGTGCCATACTCAGGGACATGGCCTAGGTAAGGAAGGCTGGAAAACGACCACCTTTGAACAAGAAACATGAGATAAAACGTCAAGACTGGGCCAAGAAATATCTTAAGACTGATGTTTGTAAGGTTTTATGGACTGATGAAATGAGAGTGACTCTTGATGGGCCAGATGGATGGGCCCGAGGCTGGATCAGTAAAGGGCAGAGAGCTCCACTCTGACTCAGACGCCAGCAAGATGGAGGTGGGGTACTGGTATGGGCTGGTATCATCAAAGATGACCTTGTGGGACCTTTTCTGGTTGAGGATGGAGTGAAGCTCAACTCCCAGACCTACGGCCAGTTTCTGGAAGACACCTTCTTCAAGCAGTGGTACAGGAAGAAGTCGGTATCATTCAAGAAAAACATGATTTTCATGCAGGACAATGCTCCATCACATGCATCCAAATACTCCACAGTGGGCTGACCAGTAAAGGTCTAAAAGAAGAAAAAATAATGACATGGCCCCCTTGTTCACTTGATCTGAACCCCATAGAGAACCTGTGGTCCCTCATAAAATGTGAGATCTACATGGAGAGAAAACAGTACACCTCTCGGAACAGTGTCTGGGAGGCTGTGGTGGCTGCGGCACGCAATGTTGATCGTAAACAGATCAAGCAACTGACAGAATCTATGGATGGAAGACTTTTGAGTGTCATCGTAAAGAAAGGAGGCTGTATTGGTCACTGATTTTTTTTTTTTTGGTTTTTGAATGTCAGAAATGTTTATTTCTAAATTTTGTGCTGTTATATTGGTTTACCTGGTGAAAATAAACAAGTGAGGTGGGTATATATTTGGTTTTTATTAAGTTGCCTAATAATTCTGCACAGTAATAGTTACCTGAATTATGCAAATTGTCTCTTCAGAGAGGAAGAGGACTAGAACTCTAGTGCCACCTATTGGAAGTAGCAATCCTAAAAGTCAATGTCGACCCTTTAACGAGCCAATAGGTGGCACTAGAGTTCTAGTCCTCTTCCTCTCTGAAGAGACAATTTGCATAATTAGCATATTTCCCAGAGGAGCATTGCGGCTTTAAGTCCCCTCATCTCGACATGCTTAGCATGTCATTCTCCACAAGGAGAAATGATACTTCTTGGATATCGGTCAGACGCCTCTCTCACAGCCAAGCCAGATCTCACACTTTTCACTGACGAGGGGCAGTACCCCGAAACACAGTGTCTGCAAATTGAGATTCTGGCTTGGCTTTTATCCTAAGTCATGTAACAAGGCTCGTTAAAGGGTCGACATTGACTTTTAGGATTGCTGAAAAAACAGATATCCTCCTAAGATAGCCAAATCTAAAAAATAACCCACTCCAACTTCCAAAAATATTAAGCTTTGATATTTACGAGTCTTTTGGGTTGATTGAGAACATAGTTGTGGTTCAATAATAAAAAGAATCCTCTCAAATACAACTTGCCTAATAATTCTGCATGCAGTGTAGTTAGTTCTATATACATCAGAAAAATAAGCCAAACGAAGTGCAAATGCGC
The DNA here is from genome assembly GCF_039654945.1 of Dendrobates tinctorius. Lineage (NCBI taxonomy): Eukaryota > Metazoa > Chordata > Amphibia > Anura > Dendrobatidae > Dendrobates > Dendrobates tinctorius. The sequence goes on from NW_027361797.1 coordinate 31,183,813, forward strand.
ATGACTATATGTAAAAACTTAGGGTATCAGATAGCTGATATATGCCTGTGCAAAATGTGACGATAATTAACCCTAATAAGCGTGCATCGGGGTTCTCCTGCCTGCACCTTTGAGGTAACATGCTTTGATAACACTGTCCACCTTTGCACTTTTTCTTATCACCTGCTCAGAGATGTTTATTAGGGTTAATTATCGTCACATTTTGCACAGGCATATATCGGCTATCTGATACCCTAAAGGGGGTTTTACACATAGCGATATCACTAGCAATATTGCTAAAGCATCACCGATTTGGTGACGTAGCAGCGATATCGCTATGTGTGATACTTACCTCCGACCGGCTCCCACGCTGTCCATCGCCGATCGCGTGAGATCGCGCAGCTCCATTTCTCGTCGGGCGCTTCCTGCTGGGGCCGACGAGCGACGTGTGGAGGTGGGCGGGAGGACGTCAGGATCGCCGCGTCTGAAAGGTAAGTATCGTCCGCTGTATCTGGGTCGCCCTCACACCTAGGGCAGTGGGGTACTCGGTACCGGGCCCGATGGTCCTGAGTGGGAGATGTCACGGTAGCTGGAACCCGGTCCCTGGCCCTGGGCGCCCATTGTAAATGTTCAGTGTCAATGTGTAAGTCGTGACGCCACCTGTGGTGTTCGGCAATGAAGATGTAAGCCGACGCTGCAGACAGATCCTCTGGGACAGATGGTGTGGTGCAGCAGTGATTTTATAGCCCTCCACAGGCAGGGCTGTAGTCCCAGGGCAGAGTAGGTGAAGTAAAAATAGATGGTGTAGTGTAAGGCGCAAGGGATGTAGCAGTGCTGGGCAGGTTGGCGCAGGAATAAGTGGAGGACACCAGGGCATGTAGTTCCAAAGCTTTACTCACAGTCTGTTGTGCAAACAGGCGCCTACCTCCGTGCCATGTCCTCCGGGTCAGGGACTCAGTCAACCTCCAGGCCAGATGAAATACTCCCTTCCAACACTCCGCCAACATGTGCCTTTCTGAACGACTCCTCTTATAGCGCCTTTAAATGAAGTACTCCTAGTACTGAGTTACACTGGAGTTCCTCCTGGCTGATGTTCCTATGAACTCTACTTGTACGGCAGAGAGCTGTAGCCTGCTTCGGGGACTTCTTGCTACTAAGTCCCGGCTCACTATCCAGTTGCTGTTGTGCCCCCAAGTCTTGTGTGGGAATAAAGTGGTCACTACTTCTATTCCTCCGGTGTCTGCTGCAGGACCATTAGTATCCATACAACCTCGGGGACCGGGCCCCGGCCTTGCGCTTGGAACTTCTAGGAAGGGTTCTCTTCTAACCCATGTCCTCTGTTCCCTTTTACTCCTCATGTTCCATACTAGTCTTTCTTTCTTATGGAGAATCAGGCTTTCAGTCTATGTTGCTCGCTCTCTCTCTCTCTTCCTTTCCCGTGCTAGCAGACCCAGGTCACTGGGATCTGCTGCAGCACTTCCATCCATCTATCCCTCTCTCCAGGGACCTTCTCTCCAGCTCTCTAACCAACTCACTGACTCAACTCACTGTTGTCCTAAACTCTTCCCGCTCTTTGTAATGTCATCTAACTCCACCCACCTCCCAGCACGTTTTGTGTTCCAAGCAGGAAGCCACCAATGGGTGCTTTGCTATACTCCAAGCAGGGAGCTGCCGAAGGTGCTTTGCTACACTACTTTGTGGTGTGGGGTGCAGGTGTTGGAGTGTGGTCAGGAGCCTCCACCTTACCTGGATGGTGGGATACCACACCTCAGGAGGAGGTGCAGTACCTCTGTGGCGACTGAGCCTCAGGGGCACCACATATCGCTGCTACATCGCTGTGAGATCTGCCTGTGTGGCAGCTCACTAGCGATCATTTAGCGATGCACCAGCGATCCTGACCGGGTCGTATCATGGTCGGGATCGCTGATGCATCGCTAAATGTAAAAGGGCCTTAAGTCTTTACATATATTCATGCATATTTGCACTTTGTTTGGCTTATTTTTCTAATGTATATAGAACTAACTATAGCGATACTTATCCACACATTTACACAGAAACAAGCACAATGCAAAAATGTTTTTGTTATGCATTTACTTTAGCATTGATATGTGTATATAAATTTTGCATCACTGTAGACACTTATTTTTATTTTCATTTGTTAATTTTTGCTGTTTGCCTCATGGTGAGGTGACATTTTTCTTTGTTGTAGTGTCCGCACATTTTATGCTTAAATTGCTGCTTGCATTTCATGTAAGATTTTTTAGCGATAATCTAATAAAAATTGATATATTTTAGACTTAGCTTCCTTTTTGCTCGTTTTGGATGTATGTATTTCTATGGCGTTGTCAAGCTCAGCTCAGGAGAGCTGCCGGCCACTCCAATCTTTGTGATGCGAACCTCTTACGAGATATTTGGCAGTTTGACTGTACCCGTTATCTGATTACGGTATACTACTGCACTGATGTAAAAAACATGGAAAATGAGCATTAGCTGTGGGCATGAGACCTTTTAATTTACCGAGGGAACTATCACATGTAATCATGATAGCTGCATATGTCCCCCCTTCTGCGAAAGCTGATGCCGCCACTGAGGTCCTACAATCCACAGTGAGCATGATGCAGTCCCTTCACCCCCAAGCACTCCTTCTGGTTTCGGGAGACTTCAATCATGTGTCTCCAGCATCCATACTACCCGGTTGCACACAGTATGTTACCTGCCTCACTAGAGACAACAAAATATTGGACTTGTTCTTTGCCAATGTGAGAGGGGCATATGCCTCGTCAGCCCTACCGCCCCTTGGATGATCGGATCACATCCTAGTGCATCTCCAACCCGTGTACAAGCCACTTGTACAAAGAGAACCTGCTGTCACTCGCACAGTGAGGATATGGACTGAGGAGAGTGATGATGCTCTGATAGACTGCTTTGAAACAACCACTTGGGATGTGCTGCAAGATTCCTATGGTGATGACATGGATGGTCTCACACACTGTATAACGGACTACATTAATTTCTGTGTAGAAAACACGGTACCCACAAAAGCAGTGAGGTGCTTCTCTAACAATAAACCATGGATCAGCCCCGGAATAAAGGCTCTTCTCAAAGAGAAGAAGTTGGCCTTCAGATCAGGTGACAAGGGCAGGCTGAGAGAGGTGCAGAAAGATCTGAAGAATCTAATCAGGCAGGGAAAGGCTAATTATAAGAGAAAGATTGAACTGAAATTGTCACAGAAAAGGATTCATGAAGTCTGGGAGGGTCTAAAGTCTATATCTGAGCATAGACAGACTGTCTCCAGGATGGTTGTAGATAAAGAGGGGCTTAATGAACTTAATCTATTCTTTAACAGATTTAATCACACACTGGTTGCTCCTGCCCCTGCATACCATTCACACCTCTCTGCTACAATAACCTCACCCCCTGCTGCAACTTGTCAACTGAGCCAGGGTCTGTTCTTCACAAGTATCCAGGTTGCAAAAGAACTGGATCAGATCAAAGTTTTGAAGGCTGCAGGTCCTAACGGCATCAGTGCAAGGCTAATCAGAACCTGCGGGCACCAGCTGAGTGAGATCATTACATATCTGTTCAATATGAGCTTGAGAATAGGTATAGTACCACAACTATGGAAATTATCGTGTGTGGTACCAGTTCCGAAGAAAGCTTATCCGAAAGACCTTAATGACTATAGACCTGTAGCATTGACATCACACCTGATGAAGGTACTAGAGAGATTGGTTCTCACACGTCTCCGTCCTCTAGTGAGCTCAGATATGGACCCTCTCCAGTTTGCCTACAGGCCGGGCATTGGTGTGGATGATGCCATTATCCACCTTCTAGATAGGACTCTCTCACACCTGGAGAAACCTGGCAACACTGTGAGAATAATGTTCTTCAATTTCTCTAGTGCTTTTAATACCATACAGCCAGGTCTACTGAGAGACAAGCTGGGCCTTGCTGGCGTGGACCTCCAACTCTCCACCTGGATCCTTAACTACCTCATGAACCGACCTCAGTTTGTAAAGGTTCGGGACAGTGTGTCAGACACGGTGATCTGCAATACAGGGGCACCTCAAGGTACAGTTCTTGCCCCTTTTCTCTTCACACTGTACACTGCGGATTTTTAAGTGCAACTCATCTAGCTGCTACTTGCAGAAGTATTCTGATGACTCTGCAATAGTAGGCCTCATCACAGGAGGAGATGAAAGAGAGTACAGAGATACTAACCAAGCTTTTGTGGAGTGGTGTCAGAGGAACCACCTTAGGATTAATTCCGGGAAGACCAAGGAATTGGTGGTGGACTTTCGCAAGGGAAAAAATCCACCAGTAGTGGTGAACATTCAGGGAAATGACATTGAGATAGTCGACACCTATAAGTACCTTGGTGTGATCCTCAATAATAAGCTTGACTGGGCCCATCACTTGGATGCAGTGTACAGGAAGGGCCACAGTAGGCTTTATCTGCTCAGAAGGCTGAGAGCCTTCGGAGTTAGGGGGGCACTCCTTGCATCCTTCTTCAACTCTGTTGTGGCATCAGTCATCTTCTTTGGTGTGGCGTGCTGGGGTAGTGGCATATCAACCAGGGACAGGAATAGGCTGGACAAACTGATTAGAAGGGCCAGCTCTGTCCTGGGATGCCCCCTTGATCCAGTTCAGGAAGTAGGCGACAGGAGGATACCGGCCAAGGTGAGCTACATGGTGCAGAATGATTCCCATCCCATGCATGAGACCGTGACAAAGATGTGCAGTACTGTCAGTGACCGGCTACTTCATCCTAAATGTGAGAGTGAGCGAATATCGAAAGTCCTTCCTTCCTGCTGCAGTTAGGCTGTATAACCAGCACTGTCCAAAACGGAGAACGACCCAAACAGTGAACTGATAGATCCAAAGTTGTGATAGTCCGGTTATATCTTTTTTTTTCATATATGTACCTACCTACTGTCAATGTAATGCCTTTATGCATCTGTATCTGTACTTGTTCCTGCCTTGCTTCTGTAATGCTCTGAATTTCCCCATGGTGGGACGATTAAAGGATTATCTTATCTTATCTTAGTAATCTCAGTCTTAGCCTTATTATGCAATGTGCACATGTTGCGGATTCTGCTGCGTTTCCGCAGCGGTTTTGGCCCTGCGGAAACGCAGCAGTTCCACTGACCATGTATAGTACAATGAAACCCTATGGGGTTTCAAAAACGCTGTGCTGACGGTGCGGATTTTTCCGCGCGGTCTTGCTGCGGTTTACAAACCGCAGCATGTGAATTGTTTGCGCGGATTCCGCAGCGGTTTCATACCTTTACCATAGTAGAGGTGTGAAACCGCTGGGCAAAACCGCAGACCAAACCACAGGAAAACCGTAGGTCACTTTAATTGAGGTTTTACCTGCGTTTCCGCGCAGAAAAAAACCCGCAGCGGAATCCGCAACGTGTGCACATAGCCTTAGGATTCGCAGCAAAATTATTCACCACAAATCTTATCTTGGGAGGTAAAATTCGGCGATGGTGGTGAATTTTAATTTCAAAAGATCCACTTGTCTCTAATTAGAATAATCAATTGAATAGGTTGTGAAGGTGATACGAATTGCTCAATGACACCACATTAATCTACATAAGATCCCCATACCAGCAATGATTTCCGTTTACTTTCTATGTGATTGTCACCTTTAATCTCTCAGCGCTGTAAAGCAATCACATTACATGAACTTCAAGTGATCAATTGCCTTCTTTAAATTCAGGTAATAGGCAGTTAATCACAAAAAAGCTACGATAAATCATTTGGTTTTCTAGAGAGACTGATTGCTTGACATTGATTTTTGGTATTAAAATCTTTCCCTGCAGTCAGATGCTATGCCTTTATAATATGGAGTTGTGGCGCCCCTGAGGCTCAGTCGCCACAGAGGTACTGCACCTTCTCCTAAGGTGTAGTGCCCCACCAATTAGGTAGGTTGGGAACTCCTTTCCACACTCCAACACCTGCATCACACACACAGGATAGATCAGTAGGTCCGCCTAGCAGCTTCAGGCTGGGGGTAGCAAAGCACCCTTCGTGGAGCTCTGCTTCGTAACACGAGATGTGCTGGGAGGTGGGTGGAGTTGGTATAAAAGAGAGGGAAAGTTGAGGATAGTAGGTCAGTCTGACGGGAGGTCAGGCGAGAGGAGTTCAGTTCTGAAGTTAGTTTTGAGTTCAGTTTGAGTTCAGTTTAGAAAGAGTGCTGCAGCTGCCTCAGTGATCTGAGCCAGCTGGCATGGGAAAGAGAAGAGAAGGAGAAAGACGTAGACCTGCAACCTAAGCTTCCATAAGAGGGAGAAGGAACAGCGTGGAACGAAGGAGTAGGAGAACAGAGAGGAGTTGTGGGTTGGAAGAGGAACCCTGCCTATAGGTTCTCAGCGCAAGGCCGGGGCCCGGTCCCCGAGGTTGTATGGACACTTATGGTTCTGCAGCAGACACCGGTGGAGTAGTTGGCTGTAAATGCACTACTCCTATCCATAACTTGGGACACAACAGCAACCGATTTGTGAGCCAGGACTCTGAGAGGAGTCCCCGATAGAGGCTACAGCTGTCTGTCATACAAGTAAGGTTCTAGGAACATCTGACAGGAGGAATTCCAGAGAACTACGGTACTGGAGCTCTTCACATTAAAAGGCGCAATAGAGGAGTCGTTCAGGAAAGGCACATGTTGGCGGAGTGTTGGAGAGGAGAACCCTGACTTGAGTCTCTACCCCGGAGGACACGGCACGGAGGCGGGCACCAGTGGGTACCACGAACTGTGAGTAAAGCTTTGAAACTACAAGCCCTGGTGTTCTCCATTCGTTCGTCGCTAACACCTTCAGCACCGCTACATCTGGGTACCAACATCTATACCATTCTGCGCCTCTCCTCATCCATTGCACCTACACTGCCCTGGGACTACAGCTCCACCTGTGGGGAGCTATACCATCTTTGCTGCACCACACCATCAGTCCCAGCGGATCTGCAAGCAGCGTTGGCTTACCATCTACCTGGCCAAACACCACGGGTGGCGTCACGAACCATTCAATTAAACCTTAACACCATTGACATCACCGCCATTGATATTGGGCGCCCAGGGCCACGGACCGGGTCACCGCTGCTGTGACACATCCCCCTGACACCGGCCCGGTACCTAGTACCCCGCTGCCCTGGGTGTGAGGGGCGACCCAGAGTCACCTGATTTTAGCACTGGTTTTTAGATTATAGATAACCTTTAAATCATCACATGTGAACAACCAGCCAAGAAAAGTCGTGTTCGACCCTACACAGTCACTGTACTGATTTAACACCCCTGGATTTCTTACTTTTGGGCCATTTGAAAAGCCTAGTGTACAGTAATAAGCCACAAACATTACCAGCACTCCGAAAGAACATACAGTGTGAAATTCAGGCTATGACCCCAGACGTTCTGCGGAATACAGTCAAGAATAAGGAACGGTGCGCACAGCCGTGCTTGAATGTGAACGGTAAACATTTTCAACACCTGCTTTAAAACATCACTTTCTCATGAACCAAGGTATATACAGTCCAAATTTCAGTAAGATAGATTGTCTCTTGTAGAAGTTACAGCAATTTTTCCAGGTAAAGTAGCAAGTGAATCATTCTGTAGTTCATTGCATGTCCTCATAGTATAGGGAGGAATTAAAGAGCCAGCAGTCAGCGACACGGGGCCATCAGCCTGAGCAGTGCGGTCCATGAGAATCTGCCTGGGGGGCCGGAGGAAAGGACATCATGGGTAGAAAACAGCCCACCCCTGACCTAGAGAAAGGTAATTAAACATAAGTATGAACCAATCCGCTATAAAAGAAAAATATTCTCTCTTGATCCCAATTAGGCATAATTCAAGAGCCACCTTCAATATGAGAATTGTATACAATCACATAAGCATCAATATTATGTTGTTGATGGATCTGCACTTTTTTTCTCTAGATGGCTAGAGAGTCCCTTGTCTTTTGAGTGAGTTTGACATGAAACAGATTTTCACCATATTTTCGACAATGATTAATTACCTGTTCTTACATAATGCCAACATATTCTACATATTCTACAGTGCTGTACAGAGATTAACTCCAATGGTTCATGGAGTCGGATTCAAAGCCAAGTGCCCATCATTAATTACAACTCTCTGGATAAGACGCTTGTTGTAGGGAAAAGAAAATCCATACAGACATCTCCAGAGAGAGGACACATCATCAATACATTGAACATATGGAATTAATTACAACTGGGGAAGCGAAATAGAGCTGACACTTCAACCTCCATTGAAGTATGGACATTCTGCCATGAACAGGTAATTACAGCATAGATCTGCTATGGGAACCATCCACCAAGACTGGGAAACATTTACACAGAGGCGGAGAAGTACACTTCTGAGGCAAGAGCATCCTCTGTTCAAAGTGCTTGTCTGAGACACTTCGGAACCCCACAGCATTATGGATCCTCCACCAGGCTTAACTGTTGGTAGGGTGCTTTCTTGAATTTAACATGAGTGCTCTAAACAAATAACTGTTTCACTCGATACATTTTTCTCAGGAAAACTCCACATTATGTACATGGGTGCCAATAACGATGAGCAGGACTGTATATACATACACTGCTCAAAAAACTAAAGAGAACACTTAAGCAACACAATGTAATTGCAAGTCATTCACATTTATGTGAAATCAACCTTTGCAGTTATGAAGCAACACCGATTGTGAATCAATTTCTCCTGCTGTTGTGCAACTGGAACAGACAACAGTTAGAAATGATAGGCAATTAGCAAGACAACCTCTATAAAGGAGTGGTTCTGCAGGGGGTTACCACAGCCCTTTTCTCTGTTGTCATCCTTTTTTGCTGTTTTTTCACTTTTGCATTTTGTCTTTGCTCTCACCCCTAGAAGTACTGAACACTAACTTGAGACTGTGTCTACAACCCACAAAGGTTGCTCAGATAGTACAGCTCAGCCAGGATGACACATCAGTGCAAGAAGAGTAGATGTGTCTGTCAGCAGAGTGCCCATAGCATGGAGAAGAAACAAGAAGACAGGCCAGTACACCAGGTTATGTGGAGGGGGTCATAGGAGGGCAAAACCCCAGCAGCAGTACCGCTACCCTCCTTTATGCAAGGAGGGACAGGAGGAGTAGTGTCAGAGCCCTGCAAAATGACCTCCAGCAAGCCACTAACATCCAAAATGACCTCCCGACAAAACTGCAGAGGCGGTGAAACATGCGTCGAGGTGCGGTCACGGACCATACATCTCTTTTACATCATGGCTACAGGTAATTCACTGTTTACTATACAGTGATTTTGATTCATACATGCCAGTTTAATTTATTGTGTGTTTACACTACAGATAGTTATTGTGGATAACTGTGCACATATCATTACCAGTGAAAGCCTATGTACCGTATATCAGTGAATGTGTCTGGCAGCACTTGATTGGTAACTATATTGGCCTGGCATTATATGCTGCCATACACATTCATTGTGCTATTCTAGCATCGATTCATATTTGATGTAGTGGTCTGTAGTTTTATTGTTCCATCACTGGTTACATGTTCCATGAGTGACAGGTTATACAGTACTCTTGTCCTTACTTTGCATATCTACTTTAAATATATATATATTTGCACTTTAATAATTACAGTATATGTGTACATGCTTTAACTTGATATATTTAATAAAATTGTTATATTTTACTATTTCTGATTATGCTGCTCCTTCTATATCGCTATTAGTTCACACTAACATACAAGTGTCTGCTCAAACTGTCAGATACAAACTCCATGTCGCGCTCCATCCACCAATGCCACGTTGCACCACAGACTGTCCAGGAGTTGACTGATGCTTTAATCCAGGTCTGGGAAGAGATCGCTCAGGAGAACATCCGCCACGTCATAAGGAGCATGCCCATGCTTTGTAGGGAATTCATACAGGCACATGGAGGCCACACACTGCTGGGCATCATTTCCTTGTCTTAAGGTTAGATCAGCCAGTAATTTGATTTTCCACTTTGATTTTGAGTATCATTCCAAATCCACACCTCCATGGGATAGTAATTTTAAGTTGCATTAATCATTTTTATGTTTTATTTTTCTCAACACATTCCACTATGTAATAAGTAAAGATTTGCAACTGGAATTTTTAATTCAGTGATGTCAAGGATGTGGTATTTGAATGTTCCCTTTATTTTTTTGAACAGTGTATATATATATATATATATATATATATATATATAATATCAAATGCGTTGAATCGGATGTGTATGTAAGGGGGTGAAGTACAGGAAGAGCCGAGGGAGAGTTGCCTTCTGTGCTCCGTGCCCGGAACCATTAAGCAGGGCAGCAGGTTCCCCGAGGGAGACAAAAGGAGACTGTTCAGCAACCAGGAACAGGAAGGGAGGAGAGCAGAGAGCGGGAAAACAGCGCGCGCTTTCCTCAGAACAATTAGAGAGCAGGTGAGCGGGCACCAACCAAATAAATGCTCATGCAGGGATCACCACATGCAAGTTAACTAGACAATTGTACAAAAAAGAGAAAGGGACTATGCATAAATGTGGGATCACCACGCCAAAACCAAGTATTTATAAAAATATAATTTTTATTATGAAATACAAAAAGCAGCAAGGAAGCAGCAAAAAACACCACACATAAAAACAATTAAAAAAATCTGATCAACATGTAGACCGCTGGCTGCAGAATGTAAAGGCACCAATATCGAATAATAACGTTCTCAATATCATAACATATAATACAGACAATATGATGGAGACGAAAACAACACACTGATGACTGGCCAGTTCAATAAGATCCTATACCAACATGTAAAGTGCATAGCACATAACCCAGAATATCAATCAAACCTTCCTGAAAGGAGCCCTGTAATGCTTGAAAAATATATCTAATATGAGGAATATGAATAACAGATGTAACTCCCCATAGAATAAAGTCAGTAGCCCAAAAAAAGTGGAGGAGGACTAGTAATGTATGGCAATTGAAGATCCCAAACAGGCATAAAATACATCACCCAAAGGCACAGTCAGTAAGTCCAGTCAAAGGTCGCCCCAGCGTCTGTGTATTGTGCCAGCAGCCACCGCGGTATACAAGGACCCACGCGTTCCGACACCGCTAGGTGTCTTTCTCAAGGTGAGTGCTATTACAGCCTCTAAGCGCCGCTTATTTAAGTCAGAGAAATCACAAATAAATCCAAACCAGGTGACGGCTGGCGGCGTACAGGGAGAATCATGAAGGCGGATGTGACCTAACAGCTTGATACGTATCTATTGCGCAGGCGCCGTCGCGCGGCAACCAGAGCGTATAGGTTGAAGTCTCATGAGACTAGAGTATCCCGCGCGTGCAGGGAGAATCATGAAGGCGGATGTGACCTCACAGGTTGACACATATCTATTGCGCAGGCGCCGTCGCGTGGCAACCAAAGCATATAGGTTGAAGTCTCATGAGACTGGAGTCTCCCGCGCCTGCGCAGTACGGTCAAACGGATAACCACAACCAATCTTGTGAGCGCTATCAGCGTCCATCAAGGGTCAACGTCTCATAAGATTAGCGAATCACACGCATGCGCAATTCAACCCTTAGATGGCCATGATGAGAGGGCAAGCAAAGTATCAAACATACATATGCGTAAACACCCTTGCAGCATGATGAGTAAATGTTAAAATAGTACACGCTCAAAACCTGTGGGGGATGTGTATCCCACAGAAACACACTGCAGCAAGATGGGCACTGAGTTAATTATTTATGGGTAATAGCATTTATAGGTGTAACAGCAATTTATTGAAACACAGGAACCCACACCTGTTTGGTGAAGCACACGCATGCACACTCCCCCACAAGAATGTTTATCAAGACAATAAAGACAAGTATTATTCCATCAGCCAGATCCGCATTTGAAGTGGACTGAACCATACAAGCAACATGAGTAATAGTAGCTAGGCACCAATCAGGGTGTATACTAGTTGGCCCTAGATCAGGGTGTCAAGAAAGACACACATAGTGCACCGGTGCTACTGTAACAAAGGGGCAGCGCTTAATGAGATGTTCACCTAGATCTATACACTCAAAAAGGTAGTGGTCAAAAACGCCACACCAAGATGTCATATAGAACAGCAACAGTATGGAGCGCATTAGAGTTGATCTAAAACGACGGAAGACCGAACATCGTTATAATGACAAAAACGGAAAATCCCAAAGAAAAAAAAGGGGGGGGGGGAAAGCAGCCACGTTATAATGCAGTCCTCATGATTTTTTCTCTCATAAGATTTTCTTTTTTCACAGGGTGAATTGTAGCATCATGGCAAGGGAGTATTGCTAGAAGACAGCCACATAAAGGAGAATTGAAAATCCAAAACCCGAGAGCAGTCACAGGCTCCAGTATAAGGGAAATCCCGGACCTAAAACCTGGGGGAGGAAGAACAAAAAAAGGGCGGCAGAAAAAGTTAGTAAATGAGATGCAACAGCCCAATCTATAGTTTCTTATAGAAGCCATTATACAGCAGCTCCTCGTTAAGACCACGTGGTGAAAGGCAATCCAGGTCATATATCCATCTCGCTTCCCGCCGGAGGAGTTCTTCTGAGATGTTACCCCCCCTAATGTTAACACAAACCCCCTCCAGACCCATAACCCTAAGGGAGTCAGGGGAGCCACCATGGTTGTCAAGAAAATGGGTGGCCACAGAGGTCAGCGGTTTCCCCTTACCTCTGTCAGCCCTTGCTGTCATAATATTCGAGAGATGCTGCTGTGTCCTGCGTCGTAGTTCCTGCGTTGTCTGCCCCACATACAATTTCTTGCATCCGCAAACCAGGGCGTAGACCATGTTGCGAGAACGGCAGTTGAAATACGCCTTCGGCTGTATCTGTGAGGGCAGACAAAGCGCCGACAAAGATCTGTTAGTCAAAATTCGAGGACAGATGGAACAGTCCCCACATGGAAACGTACCCTAGTGTCATTACCAGTACGAATCTTGGTAATTGGGCGTCTGAAATGGCTATTGGATAGAATATCCTTAAGGTTCTGCGCCCTTCTAGCCACCACACTTGGGCGTTCATCTATAAAGCGACGTAACTTAGAGTCACTCAACAGGATGCCCCAATTGTTCCCAAGAATTTGGTAAACATCATTCCACTGATTGTGGAATCTCGTGATGAGACTAACTCGATTGCGCACTCCCCTTACCCGTGGATTGAGGAATTCCTCCCTGGGTCTGTTCCTGGAAAACTCAAAGGCCCCAGATACAATCCTCCTTGGATACCCTCTCTCACGAAATCTGTTGGATAATTGTCGTGATTCCCTCAAAAAATCTTCCGTACAGCTGCAATTTCTCCTAATGCAAATAAATTGTCCTTTCGGGATTCCCTTGCGTAAATGTGCAGGGTGAAAACTCTCAAAATGTAATACGTTATTAGTTGCCGTTGTTTTACGGAACAGCGTTGTAGTAATGCGATTTTGGCACACTCCAATCCTAAGATCCAAAAAATCCACCGAGCTGGAAGAGAAGGTGCAGGTAAGCCTGATGTTCCAACAATTCTCATTTAGCGTTGCTATAAAATCCATTAACTGGGTTTCAGATCCAAAGCCAGATGATAACAATGTCATCTATATACCTAAACCACTTGAAGACCCATTTAGAAAAGCCACCTTGTTGATAAACGTGTGTCTCCTCCCACCAACCCAAAAAGAGGTTGGCATAGGAGGGCGCACACTTAGCCCCCATGGCTGTCCCAGATATTTGCCTAAAGAAAGCCCTGTCAAAAACAAAATAGTTTTTTTCGAGGACAAACTTTAGGAGTGATTCGCTAATCTTATGAGACGTTGACCCTTGATGGACGCTGATAGCGCTCACAAGATTGGTTGTGGTTATCCGTTTGACCGTACTGCGCAGGCGCGGGAGACTCCAGTCTCATGAGACTTCAACCTATATGCTTTGGTTGCCACGCGACGGCGCCTGCGCAATAGATATGTGTCAACCTGTGAGGTCACATCCGCCTTCATGATTCTCCCTGCACGCGCGGGATACTCTAGTCTCATGAGACTTCAACCTATACGCTCTGGTTGCCGCGCGACGGCGCCTGCGCAATAGATACGTATCAAGCTGTTAGGTCACATCCGCCTTCATGATTCTCCCTGTACGCCGCCAGCCGTCACCTGGTTTGGATTTATTTGTGATTTCTCTGACTTAAATAAGCGGCGCTCAGAGGCTGTAATAGCACTCACCTTGAGAAAGACACCTAGCGGTGTCGGAACGCGTGGGTCCTTGTATACCGCGGTGGCTGCTGGCACAATACACAGACGCTGGGGCGACCTTTGACTGGACTTACTGATTGTGCCTTTGGGTGATGTATTTTATGCCTGTTTGGGATCTTCAATTGCCATACATTACTAGCCCTCCTCCACTTTTTTTGGGCTACTGACTTTATTCTATGGGGAGTTACATCTGTTATTCATATTCCTCATATTAGATATATTTTTCAAGCATTACAGGGCTCCTTTCAGGAAGGTTTGATTGATATTCTGAGTTATGTGCTATGCACTTTACATGTTGGTATAGGATCTTATTGAACTGGCCAGTCATCAGTGTGTTGTTTTCGTCTCCATCATATTGTCTGTATTATATGTTATGATATTGAGAACGTTATTATTCAATATTGGTGCCTTTACATTCTGCAGCCAGCGGTCTACATGTTGATCAGATTTTTTTAATTGTTTTTATGTGTGGTGTTTTTTGCTGCTTCCTTGCTGCTTTTTGTATTTCATAATAAAAATTATATTTTTATAAATACTTGGTTTTGGCGTGGTGATCCCACATTTATGCATAGTCCCTTTCTCTTTTTTGTACGCTTTCCTCAGAACGGCGCAGACAACAGAGAGGGCAGGACGCTGACACAGACCGGGAGAGACAAAGATCTCCGGTACAACAGCCAGAGTCAGAGGGACCGTGTGCAAAGACTGCGGACTGTGAGTACGTGAGCCCAGGTACTGCAGTGACAGGAAGGTTGCGCGCTCGCCTCAGTGATAAGACGCTTCCCTTCAAGGAGACTGTGTGCTGTGACAAGACGCTTCCCTGTAAAGAGACTGTGTGCTGCGATAAGACTTATCCCTGCAAAGAGTGACAGGGCTGTGACCTGCTTAGAGAGACTATACCACGTACAAAGTTCCGGTGACCCTTGTGTTAAAGCAGAGCCCCTGACTCCGGTGGGGAAGCACCGCTGTGGAGTTGGAAAGAAGGACTTGGAGCATAGGGGATATCGTTTGTCTCATGCCCTTCTGGCTTCTGCAGAAAACCGACATATTTCGGTTGGACATTTTTTAAAGGCCCAGGATACAGAGTACTTCAGACTACAAGCGTTGCTGGTGATTCGGCGCCAACGTTGGAGAAGAGTGACCCCTTCAATCAAGACCCCTGCAGACTGATAAGTTTGTCCAGCTCCACTATGTAGTGAAAAATATTCTTTATTCACTCAATAGAAATGAGGTTTAAAAGCCAGCATGAGTTACAAGCACTCTTAATCATGATACGCAGCTTTGTCCATGGGTAGATCTTATATACTCTATCCGGTCTAAACACCGGTTGAATAATTAATTAAAACAAATCTAAAACAAATAAAGAGAAAACTAACAATCACAATTAAATATAACAATTTGATTCATTAAGATACAATATTATCGCCTTCAGTAGTATTTTTTTTTTTTTTTTTATTTCTTAATTTTTATTCATTATTCTCTTGTTATTATCCATGAAAAAATGAAGCAAACTTCTGAAATAGAAGAGAAACATAACAGATCTCAATGTTGCAACCATTCACAACAGTAAAATTCACATAGATACAATTTTTTCAAAATGCATGCGGTTTTCAATTACATGTCAAATTTTTATTTCTTTTTTGTGCAATGTTAATTTTAGCACAACAAACCATTTTTTTAGTATACACATGTATACAGAAAAAAAAAATCAAGATAAGGCTGGTTTCACATTTGCGTTTTTTAGCGCTGGAAAAAAACGCATACCTGCGCATGCGTTTTTTCCCCTATATTTAACATGGGTGCGCATACCTGCGCGCTGGTAAGCGCATGTATGCGATTTTCATGCGCTGCGTTTTTTTGGGGTGTGCGTTGGTATTTTCCAGACGCAGCATGTTGCATTTTTTGGCCCTGCAAAAAAGCGCATGCGCACATATGCGCACGTTTTGCGCTAAAAATGGCCATTATAGCCTATGGATGCGCATATGTGCGCACTGGCATGCTCATGTATGCGTTTTTTTGCATATGCGTTTTTTTTTTTTAACCATGGAATTTAGGGGTTTGGGTTAGAGTTAGGGTTAGTTAAGGGGGTTTAGGGTTAGGGTTAGGGTCAGGGTCAGGGTTAGGGTTGGGGTTTGGGTCAGGGTTAGGGTTAAGTATGGTTTTGTTAAGGATTAGGGTCAGGGTTAGGGTCAGGATTAGGGTTAAGTATGGTTTTGTTAAGGGTTAGGGTCAGGGTTAGGGTTAGGGTTAGGGTTAGGGTCAGGGTTAGGGTTAGGGTTAGGGTCAGGGTTAGGGTTAGGGTCAGGGTTAGGGTTAAGTATGGTTTTGTTAAGGATTAGGGTCAGGGTTAGGGTCAGGATTAGGGTTAAGTATGGTTTTGTTAAGGGTTAGGGTCAGGGTTAGGGTTAGGGTTAGGGTCAGGGTTAGGGTTAGGGTTAGGGTCAGGGTTAGGGTTAGGGTCAGGGTTAGGGTTAAGTATGGTTTTGTTAAGGATTAGGGTCAGGGTTAGGTTCAGGATTAGGGTTAAGTATGGTTTTGTTAAGGGTTAGGGTCAGGGTTAGGGTTAGGGTCAGGGTTAGGGTTAGGGTCAGGGTTAGGGTTAGGGTTAGGGTTAGGGTCAGGGTTAGGGTTAAGTATGGTTTTGTTAAGGGTTAGGGTCAGGGTTAGGGTTAGGGTCAGGGTTAGGGTTAGGGTTAGGGTTAGGGTCAGGGTTAGGGTTAGGGTTAGGGTCAGGGTTAGGGTTAGGGTTAGGGTCAGGGTTAGGGTTAGGGTTAGTTAGGGTTTAGGGTTTGGGTTAGGGTTAAGTATGATTTGGTTAAGGGTTAGGGTCAGGGTTAGGGTTAGGGTTAGGGTCAGGGTTAGGGTTAGGGTTAGGGTCAGGGTTAGGGTTAGTAAAGTCATGGTTTGGGTAGTGTGAGGGGCCACCTAAAAGTGTTGGAAAAAAACGCAAACGCGGTAAAAACGCACTAAAAACGCATACAAACGCATAAAAACGCTGCGTTTTTTTCATGCATGCTCATAAAAATGCTTGAAAAAAACGCAGCAGTTGTATGCTTATGTATGCGTTTTTTCAATGCGTTTTTTTGCGGGAAAAACGCGCTGCAAAAAAAAGCAAGTGTGAAACTAGCCTTAGAAAGATTTTTTCAGGGACTATTTCAATTAGCGCACCAAATGTGCACATAGCCATAATATATTCGTTTAAAGAGGAGATGGAAAACTCCAATTTGAAAACTCCACTCGAAACGCGTAGATCGATCGCATGCCTTGTAACTCATGCTGGCTTTTAAACCTCATTTCTATTGAGTGAATAAAGAATATTTTTCACTACATCGTGGAGCTGGACAAAGTTTTTTCTCATTGCCTTGGATTGTGCGCTTTGACACAGCGGTCTCGTGCTCCGATGTTGGAATGCTATGTCTGGTGAGCTGGATTTGTATCCAGACTGATAATTTCCCCATAGGAAAATTACCTTTATTACTGTTCCTTGCTTAACTTGTTTTCATATTATATTCATAACTACACTGTTAATTCTGCCAGTGTTATCCCCTGTAAATAAATCTCCCTTTAACTGTTGGTCCGTCTGTTCTGTGGTGACATACTCCCCTCCTGCACTTTATTATATGTATATACCCCACGCTTACTGTGAGTAGTAGTGGAAGCAGCTGCTGCCTCGTCCATTACTCATCAGTGAATTGCGCAATTGTCCCGACGATTGGAGGAAGCGGAGTTGCGTCCCCTGACAAATTGGTGACAGTGGTGGGATCTGCGTGATCTCTCCTGTGTTATCCCTGACAATGCTTGAGTCAATTCAACTTCAATCCAAGTACAAGCCATACGTCTTTCTCTCGGGCATATAAATGATAGGCTAAATTGACACGAGCGTGTAAAAAATCTTCCAGAAAAAAAAAACAGGCGATTTTCATCTCAGTTGTCATCGGTATGCAATCTGTATGATATCCTTTTTTACAGATGAACAATTATTAAAATTGACAAGACCAGATAAAGTTTAAAGAATTGCAATGCATTCATAAAAATTGGATGCTAGACAGTATTTTTGCGTACCTATAGACTTGAACGGGCGCTTTTGATGTGACGTGCCAAAAAAAAACTAATGCATTCTGCAATTTTTTTCACACCTAGATTTGGTGCATTAAAAAAAAGACATCTGAATAGCCCAATTGAATTAACTTGGTTTGAGGGTTATCCGTTTTTCCACGGACGGC
Source organism: Dendrobates tinctorius (assembly GCF_039654945.1). Lineage (NCBI taxonomy): Eukaryota > Metazoa > Chordata > Amphibia > Anura > Dendrobatidae > Dendrobates > Dendrobates tinctorius. The sequence continues at coordinate 31,202,253 of NW_027361797.1, forward strand.
AGCCGGACTGAGAATACGGTTGTGTGAACTTGGCCTTACGCTTACCCATCTACTTTAGGTACGTTTTCACTACGGTACTTTACACTTCACCTATCTACAGCTGTTAGCTGTTTTAGAGGGGTCAAAACTCCTTTCAAAGACGGCACAAACATTTTGGAATAGTATTGTAATAATGCTATTATCCGGTATTTGTGTTTATCCTGACTCATTATAGTATGAAGCACATGAGCTGTCTGGCATTTACAAGCCTGATATTATCTCTACTAAAACAAATATTCTCGCAAACAGTTATTCTCTTTAATTGTCTCTTTGAGTAGGCAGATGGGTTTACATCTGACATGAGCTGAGACATTAAAACAAATGGTGTCGGGCCATGACTTAATGAAATCTGTGCACCAACACAATATCGCCTTCAAATTATTCTGTCAGATTAAACAGCAGATGTGTTTGTGTTCCAGCATTTCAACCACTAACCAGTACATTTATTGCTACAGGCCAAAAAATATCATTTTCAATGTTCTTTTTTCATGTTTTGATTTTTTTTTGTCTAATCAGTTTGGATTAAGTAATATTACAGCTCGAAATGTGTATGATCATCCTCGTATTGTGGTCTCTGTTTATTCCATAGAGGAGAGACCACTTGGGCCTGATGGTCATATAAATTCGTTATAGGGTATAGAGCTTTAAGGCCCCGTCTCACATAGCGAGATCGTTAGCGAGATCGCTGAAACGTCACTGATTTTGTGACGCAACAGCGACCTCGCCAGCGATCTCGCTACATGTGACACATAGCGGCGACCAGGCCCCCGCTGCGATCTCGCTGATCATGCTCGAATGTCCTGGACCATTTTTTTGATCACTGGTGTCGCGCTGATCAGCATGCATTTTTGTGTTTGACGCCGACAAGTGACCTCGTTGGCGACTCAGAACTCAGGGACGCAGGCGGAGTCGTCAGAATAGCTGCTGTGTGACAAGGTCCCAATGACCACCGAGGTCGTTATACGGATCGCCGGTTCGTTGCTGCGTTGCTGAGTAGATCTGCCTGTTTGGCAGCTTACTAGCGACCATTTAGCGACGTACCAGAGATCCTTACCAGGTCGTATCGTTGTCGGGATCGCTGGTGCGTCGTGTAGTGTAACGGTACCCTTAGTCTTGCATAACTGTACGTTTACTGTGCCGGAAATAAGCTAGATTATTATAGCAGATGAGGCTCCCTGGGAGAAGACCGTGGGGTGACCACAGAAGCAGTTCACACTTCTGCTATCTCCTCATTACAATTAACATAGTGTCCCATGAGCAATATGCAATGAATAGAAGGACCTAGCGCTCAACTCTTCGCTTGGTGTCTGTCTTGCATAGCTGAGAGGGTGAGTGCTAGCAGACCCAGTTACTCCTCTCATTGAGAAGTGAGTTCAGCGCTGAAACTCTGCTTCTATCTCCGCCACTGCCATGGCTTCAAACTCACAGACGATGCTACCCCACAACTTCTAACACGAATCGAATGAACTGTCAGCAGGGGGCAGCACTGGTGTCACTCACTGCTTCTAGCTCTGCAACCTAACAAAATCTTATTTCAGTTAGACACTATGGCAGTGGCAGAAATAGAAGCAGAGTGCTGACGCTGCACTCACCTTTCCCACAGCGTCCATCACCTAGGATCCAGGACATTTTCAGTGGGGGCGAGAATGCAAGAAACTAGTGAGTAACTACAGCGATACTCCCTGCGATGTCGTGTTCAAAGAGGAGCAATGGATGCTGCGGGGAGTGAGTGCAGCTCCAGCCTCCTGTGACGTCAACATTCAGACTCCTCTGAAACAAAATGTCATAGGAAGTACAGTAAGAAAATCTAATTTAAGAATTAGCTAGATAGGGAAAGGCGTAGGTGTTGTGTAATAACGCAAATTACAAAAGTAGTTAAGGTGTAAGGATAAATATTTTAAAAAAATTTCTTTTTCTTGTAAAAAAATTATCAGATCTGATGCTATAGGGTAGGAGGAGATGATCAGATTGATACATATTTTTGTGGGAAAATTTTGGTAAAACTTGTATTTTATTCATTGAAATCCCTAGTGTTTGGGTAGGACCGTTCACTGGACTCATATGCATGCAGTGATTGACAGTCTTCCCTGTATAACTGTGTCTGCAGAGATAGCTGTCAATCACTATCAGGACCGCCCACTGGACTCCTATGCATACAAACACCAGGGATTTCACTGAATAAAATACAAGTTATACTGAATCTTTCATAACAAATCTTTATATCCCTTTATATCCCTTTCCTCCTCCATCACGACTCATACACATCAGCCCCTCTATACTTCCTTCTCCCATGTACAGCTCCCACACACTCCTCACCTTCCTGAGAAACCTCAGCCCATCTTGCCTAAACACATCGCAGAAAAAAACTACTTACAATTCCAACAACTATTGGCTCTTTATCTTCCTTCTCCTACTGATTTCAGGGGACATCTCCCCCAACCCTGGTCCACCATCCCCCAACCTCGACCCCTACCCTACCTCATATCGAAACCACAATAATCTGATTAACATTACTTGCACTCCCTCATCTCAATCTTTTAATTGTGCCCTCTGGAATCCACGGTCTGCTTGTAACAAGCTTCCTTTCCTACACAACTACTTTCTGAACAACTCTCTTAATCTGTTGGCCCTCACTGAAACCTGGATTCAGGATTCTGACACTGTCTCTCCTGCTGCCATTTCCTACGGTGGCTTACAATTCTCTCACTCCCCGAGACCCACAAACAGATCTGGTGGTGGAGTTGGCATACTCCTGTCCCCACAATGCACTTTCCAGGTCATCCCCCCAGTCCCATCACTCTTATTCCCTTCTTTTGAGGTCCACACCATCAGGCTCTTCCGTCCCCTCTCCCTCAGGGTAGCGGTCATATACTGGCCCCCAGGCTCACCCACCCTCTTCCTTGACCACTTTTCAGCCTGACTGCCACACTTCATGTCCTCAGAACTACCAACCCTCATCCTGGGAGACTTCAACATCCCCATTAACAGCCCTAATTCCACATCTGCATCCCAGCTTCTATCACTAACCACCTCTCTAGGCCTCTCACAGCTTTCAACCTCTGAGACACATAAGGACGGTAACACCCTTGATCTGGTCTTCTGCCGGCTCTGTTCAATCTCCCACCTAAACAACTCACCGCTTCCACTCTCTGACCACAACATTCTCTCCTTCACGCTCACAAATCCTCGCCCACCCCAGCTCATTCCTACCTACCACACAGTCAGAAATCTACAAGCTATTAACCCTCAGACACTTTCAGATTCCCTACACTCATCTCTGTCCCCAATCTCCTCTCTTTCCTGTCCTAATCTGGCTGTTCATCACTACAATGACACTCTTAGAAGCACCCTTGACCAAGTAGCTCCCCTCACCCTCAGAACCTCCAAACACAGAGTAAAAGAGCCCTGGCTCACATCGCAAACTCAACTTCTCCAGCGATGCTCCAGGAGTGCTGAACGCCTATGGAGAAAAACCCGCACACCAGAAGACTTCATCCACTTCAAATTTATGTTAAGAACCTATAACGCTGCCCTTCACCTTGCCAAACAGACCTACTTCACCACCCTGATCTCCTCACTAGCCAACAACCCCAAGAAACTTTTTGACACTTTTCACTCCCTCCTCAGGCCAAAAGCACAAGCCCCTATCACAGACATTTGTGCTGATGACCTGGCCTCCCACTTTACAGAAAAAATAGATAATATCCGTCAAGAAATCTGCTCCCAACCACCAAGTGCTGTGACTCCCATCCCTTCCTACATCTCCCCTGGCTCACTCTCCACATTTGATCCCATCACAGAAGAAGAAGTCTCCAGACTCCTCTCTTCTTCTCGTCCGACTACATGCACTACCGACCCCATTCCCTCACATCTCCTCCAGTCTCTCTCTCCAGTCGTCACAACCCACCTAACTACAATCTTTAATCTCTCCCTCTCCTCTGGCGTTTTCCCATCCTCCTTCAAACACGCCATCGTTACTCCATTACTAAAGAAACCTGCTCTCGACCCATCCTGCACAAACAACTACAGACCAGTCTCCAATCTCCCCTTCATCTCTAAACTTTTGGAACGCCTAGTTTACTCCCGCCTTACCCGTTACCTCTCCATTCACTCCCTTCTAGACCCTTCACAGTCCGGCTTCCGCCCCCTACATTCGACTGAAACTGCACTCATCAAAGTGACCAATGACATTCTGACAGCAAAACGTAACGGTGACCACTCTCTGCTCATTCTTCTTGACCTATCTGCAGCTTTCGATACTGTTGACCACCATCTTCTACTCTCTAGGCTCCAGTCACTAGGCATTAAGGACACTGCACTCTCCTGGTTCTCTTCCTATCTCTCTGACCGCTCCTTCAGTGTTTTGTTCTCTGGCTCCACGTCATCTCCTCTTCCTCTTGCTGTCGGGGTACCTCAGGGCTCAGTCCTTGGCCCCTTTCTTTTCTCTCTCTACACGGCCCCAATTGGACAGACCATCAGCAGATTTGGCTTTCAGTACCATCTTTATGCTGATGACACACAACTATACACGTCTTCCCCCGACCTTACCCCCGCTGTACTACAGAACGCCAGTGACTGTCTGTCCGCAGTCTCCAATATCATGTCCGCTCTCTATCTGAAACTCAACCTCTCCAAAACTGAACTTCTTCTGCTCCCGCCGTCTACTAACCTCCCTAAATCTGACATTTCCTTCTCCGTGGGTGGTACCACAATAACACCCCGGCAGCAGGTGCGCTGTCTGGGTGTTATGTTTGACACCAATCTCTCCTTTACATCCCATATACAATCCCTTGCCCACTCTTGCCGCTTACACCTAAAGAACATCTCTAGAATCCGCCCTTTTCTCACTATGGAAACAACAAAAACCCTCACTGTTGCATTGATCCACTCTCGCCTGGATTACTGCAACGCTCTATTAATTGGCCTCCCCGTCACTCGACTATCCCCTCTCCAGTCCATACTCAATGCAGCAGCCAGGATCGTCCATCTGGGTAATCGGTACTCGGACGCGTCCGCTCTTCGCCAGTCCTTACATTGGCTGCCCATTCATTATAGGATCCAATTCAAAGTACTTGTTCTCACCCACAAAGCTCTCCACAGTGCGGCACCCCCTTACATCTCTTCTCTCATTTCTGTCTATCGGCCTAGCCGATCGCTGCGCTCTGCAAACGACTTTCGACTAACCTCTGCACTAATCCGTACCTCCCACTCCCGACTCCAAGACTTCTCCCGTGCTGCTCCTATCCTCTGGAATGCTCTACCCCAAGAAATCAGGACTATCCACAATTTGCATAGTTTTAGGCGCTCCCTCAAAACACATCTGTTCAGAGCGGCCTATCACATTCACTAATCAAAGTCATTCTCTGTGTAAGTGTACGTGAGTAGCCCATTCACTATCTCCATCCATCCTTCACTCCTGCAAGATGGCTGGACCTTCATTGTAAATACACCATTGTAAATACACACCTGTACTCTGTATCTCCCTCACCTCATTGTAGATTGTACGCTCTCACGAGCAGGGTCGTCTTATTTCGTCTTATTTTGCTTTAATTATTGTATTGTTAGCGTTGTTACTTATGACTTGTGTTTTGAAACTGTTAAACTGTAAAGCGCTGCGGAATATGTTGGCGCTATATAAATAAAGATTATTATTATTATTATTATTATTATTATTATTATATCATAAATAAATAAATATATCATTCTTGCTCAGCTTCACCATTTCTATACTGCACAGCTCACAGATCAGACTGCTTGGATAACATGACAAGTTCCTTTGAGTTAGAATGGCTCTGAAACAGTTATCACCTGTAGCCACTGTAACCTGAAGGACCACTGTATCAGTTCTATATTGGTCCACTGCAATCAATGCTCAAATTCTACTTACCCCAGTAGAATTTTTGCTTTCTTGGCATTTTTCCAGAGAATATGAATGATAACACCAAAACTTTTTCTCCACTCATGGTTAGTGGTTGGGGAAGCCATTTATAGTCAAAATACTGTGTTTTCTTTTTTTAACTCATAGTGACATCCCAAAACATCCAAATTAACCTGATCAAAAGTTCACATGCCCCATTTCCTAATACCATGTATTGCCCCCTTTAAAATCAATGACAGCTTGAAGTCTTTTGTGGTAGTTGTGGATGAGGTTCTTTATTTTCTCAGATAGTAACGCTGCCCACTTTTCTTGGCAAAAAGCCTCTAGCTCCTGTAAATTCCTGGGCTGTCTAGCATGAACTGTGCGCTTGAGATCTCCCCAGAGTGGCTCAATGATATTGAGGTCAGGAGACTGAGATGGCTACTCCAAAACCTTCACTTTGTTCTACTGTAGCCAATGATAGGTCAACTTGGCTGGTGTTTTGGATCGTTGTCATGTTTCAATGTTCAAGTATGTCCCATGCGCAGCTTCCAGGCTGATGATTGCAAATTTGCCTCCAGTATTTGCTGATAACGTGCTGCATTCATCTTTCCTTCAACTTTGATCAAGTTTCCTCTGCCTGTGCTGCTCGCACAACCCCAAAACATCAGCGATCCACCTCCGTGCTTTACAGTAGGAATGATGTTCCTTTCATTATAGGTCTTGTTGACATCTCTCCAAATGTAGCGTTTATGGTTGTGGCCAGAAAGTTCAATTTTGGTCTCATCACTCCAAATTACCTTGTTCCAGAAGCCTTGAGGCTTGTCTCTGTGCTGTTGTGCATATTGTAGGTGAGATACTTTGTGGCATTTACGCAGTAACGGCTTTATTCTGGCGACTTGAACATGAAGCCCATGTTTCTTCAAATGCCTTCTTATTGTGCATCTTGAAACAGCCACACTGCTAGTTTTTGTTATGGCGTGCTAACCAGGAGGCGGGGCTTTAGTCCCGACGTCACTTCCCCCCGAGTACGGCGGTCCCTCGGGGGCTCCCATCGGGTGCACAAGCGCAGCTTTCATCCCCGGAGCTCCTCCTCCATGTCATGTTTGCGCTTGCGCGCTCCTGTCAGTGCTGTCTCCGGGTTGGTCCTCTCTATGGTAATGGAGGACCTGACCCGGAAACTGTAGTGGTCATGTGCTTACTGGCTAGGATCTGACCCGGAATCTGTCATGGTCATGTGCTATATCAGGCTACCTTCCCCTATGGGAGGTGCTCCAGGGCACCCTTTCTGAACTTCCATTCCGCTCTGTCTTTGCTCAGTCGTGCCCTCTGGCATCCACTCGAATCTTGTGCTCTGTCTCTTGTTCCGCTGTGCCTCCGGGCACTCTCTCTGTCCCTATACTCTAATACTCCTCCTGGCACGACTGCTGCTCCTTTCTGTACTGTCGTGCTCCTTGCACGTGTCTTGCTTGGTTTACCTCCGGACGTATTACTCGCCACACGCCATACATGCTCACGTGTACCTGTCTCGCACTATCCTGCAATTAGCGCACTTCCGTGTACACACCTGGTGTTCCTAGTATCCAGTACCGTCCCTCAGTCATACCCTCCCGTGTCTCCTGTGAGCCGTCCCTCTCGGAACCGGCTGCCGTGGTACTCGAACCCCTGGGCCTGCTCCTAATGGTCCCTGTATAGGGGTCGGTTCCACCTGGCAGCTCGCCGGGGGGCTCCTCGGTGCCACGGTCCAGAGGGTCCACTCCTGGAGTTTCCGACTCCAGACCATCCACTCTAACAGTTTTCAGAGAGTTCAGTATTCCAACTGATATTATTTGTGGGTTTTTCTTTGCATCCCAAACAATTTTCCTGGCAGTTGTGGACAAAATTTTTGTTGGTCTACCTGACCGTGATTTTGTTTTTACAGAGCCCCTGATTTTCCATTTGTTAATCACAGTTTGAACGCTGCTGATTGGAATTATCAAATCCTTGGATATCTTTTTTTATCCATTTCCGGTGTTATACAGTTCAACTACCTTTTCCCGTAGATCCGTTAACAATTCTTTTGCTTTCCCCATGACTCACAACCCAGAAAGGTCAGTGGCTGGATGAAAGATGCAAGAGTCTGTCTGGATCCCAGAAACTACTCTGCTTTTATACACACACTGATTACAAGTAAACAGGTCACAGGTGAGTATATTACCTTAAGGCTGTGTTCACACACAGCGTTTTTTTCACGTTTTTTTCGCGGATTTACCAAAAAATCCGCTTAAAAGCTTCCCATTCATTTTAATGCACTTTGCACTTTTTGTGCATACTGATGCGTTTTTTTTTCCGCGAAAAAAATCCTTTGCGGTAAAAAACGCAGCATGCTCATTCATTTCGCGGAAAATTCCGCATTTCTGGCTATTTTCTATGTGTCTGGGGACGTGCGGCAAAAACGCATGGGGAAAAAAATGCACGTTTTCTGGGAAGGAGTCCTGTTTTTATGCAGAAATTTTCTGCATACGTGTGCACATAGCCTTAGTAGCCGGTCAAACCCAGTTGTGTCAAGTTTTGTGAATGTCATCAGGCCAAAATCGCCAATGTATGTGAACTTTTGATCAGGTTAATTAGGATGTTTTGGGATGTCATTATGATTTAAAAAAAGAAAACACAGTAGTTTGACAATAAATGGCTTCATCCAACCATTAACCATGAGTGGAGAAAAGGTTTTCGTGTTATCATTCACATTCTCTTAAAAAAGGCCCAAGAAGGCAAAAATTCTGCCGGGGTATGTAAACTTTTGAGCACAATTGTACATATGGCTCTGTAATACTGTGTTCTATGCATGACACCTTAATATGAATTTTGCAAATCACACTGTGGTCTTACAAACATCTTTCTAAATTTTTGAGTGATTAATTTTTTGTTTACATGGTTTTCTGTGATACTATACAATCTTATGTACCCCTTCCTTGATTCCCACCCATATTGGTTTTTCTTTATTTGCTCTACTGTTTTGCTTTTTTTAGCACTATACAGTTTATAGTGCTCCTTCTATCTCCTTCTATTAAATGCCACAAGGATGGCTAGCTACAGAAAGACATATTTCCCTTCCTTGAAAACAGATGGAAGGTGTCAAGATGAGAAGCATAAATGGCAGTTCTTCCTAAATTAAGAGGACACCTGTACTTTTTCTCTCCAAATTTCCCAGCCCCTGACCTGCATGTAGTAATACAACTCGTAGTAATTATGGTACTTATTCTGCAGATGCTACTTGAAAGATTTTTGGCAGCTTAAAACACTTTGAACAGCACTGTGCTTAGAGACAAATTATATCTCTGCCCAAAGATAATGTATAATCTTGAGAGAAATACCAGAAGTCATCAAACAAAATGCAGCTTTTCACTTCTCTGAATAGTACTTAGTAATAAACTATACACCTGTATCAGAGCTCCCCACCTTCCCCCAAATTTACACTGAATAATCCATTTTGCTCTTAACCTCATCCATCTGGTTAAAGCACTTTTATCGCAGTGCTGGAGTGGTGCCACTAACTTAAGTTCCCTGCCCTTAGTATTATGCTCACCAGCCGCCATGTTCATCTTTTACCAGTCCTACTGTGGTCATCTTCTGTGATTGACCCATCAAAACAGTCCAGTGTTTGCTGGGTGAGCCAGAAATCACAAGGCCAGAACAAAGCTTTAATGTACTTACATGGAGAGCTTGGCAGTGTTACCTCTAACGTCCGGGAAGTGAGAAGCGTGAACTTACTGTCCGTTCTCACGTTGCGAGCGGTGACAAAAGTAAGGTTACCACAATTCATCGGCTGTGAACTGCATCGGTCAACATAGCCTCAATTCATCGGATGTGAACTACACCGGTCAACATAGCCTCCAAATACAGCAGAGTCGGGGATCGTCGTAGGACCTCCTTGTTATGAATTTACAGCAGATCCCTTTGGATTATATTATTTTTTGTGGTAGTAAATGGGTAACAGAGGGTCAGGGAGTGATTTCTACAATTAAATGACTTCTCTGTGTATATGTTTATTACTTTTGACTATGGGGTTATTAATGGAGCTGCCTAATAGACGCCTCTCCATTACTAACCCTTTGGCTTCATGTCAGCGGACATTGCAGAGCTGACATCAACCCCAAAACCATTACCCCAATTATAGTAGTGTACATTATATGTTACTTAAAGTGTTAATGTCTAATGTGAGTAGTGTATAATATAGGATAAGGACAATAGGTTTAGTCTATAGGATAGGAAATAGTTAATGATAAAACTAACCCAGTGGGTGGGAACTAGTGTTAATAAAAAGGGGGGCATTTCCTGGTAGTGTAGAGTGAGTGAGTGGTTAGAGAAGTTCAGTGTTCAGGTCAAGTTCAGGTGTAGTGGGCTGCTAGGGGCAGAATGGACCAACCGTTTGAGGCAGTGGTAGACCATATGGAGTTCCCTGATGGATTTTCCTGTCATGTCTGGAACCTAGGGCTCCAGCCAGGTAACAAGGAGTGGACCTGGACTTCAGCCATCTCGAGTTCAGTGGCCGTGTAATTACATGGGAGGCAGGTGGATGGTCCCAGGTGCACTGCCAAAGTGGACACGAAATCCTTGAGGCTGATGAAATCAGCGGGCTTGGAGGTAGTCTAGGACGAATGGGTGGCAGGGCTGAAAAGATGTACTGTACTGAGGAAGGAAATGTGAAATACTGTGCCCTATCCCACATGTCACCACCTGATGAACTTGAACTGACCAGTAAACATTTGCCTGTTGTAAAGAACTTGGTGTCCCCTGAATTGTGTGTGGTGGCTCCTCAGGATGGAAGCCTGGAGGCAGCGGAGGTCTGCAGCCCACAAGTGAGTGTGATTCACCCCTCACCTGACAGCACACCGGGACTGGGACACCGTTTGTCTGTAAAGTGCCAGAGCGTAACCGGACAGCAGCTTGGTCATGACTACCGCTCTGCAGCACTTTACAGGTGCTGGTTGGTATGTATGACTGAGTTTGTTATTTTTTACATATCCAGTACCCTGGGCAAAGTGTTATTTAGCTCAAACAACCACGTTAACTGTTTTCATTTCATATACCCATCTACCATGTCTATGAACTGTCCGGATTATCAAGCTCTGTAACTTGCTGTGCTCTCTTTTTGAGTGAGTGGTTTACCTTTATCAGCATTCTGTCAGAACTGAGCTTTATTTCCCTCAGTACCCAGCATGCTTAGCTAATACCATTGTCCAATGCTTTGCCTGCCCTAAACTGAAAGATTACCTCTCTGGCATGACTAATTGCATTTTGACAGACAGGCGAGCAAGAGTAGAGAGATGAAGACCCCCCCACTTCCTGTAATCCATCATGACGCTCTCCTGCTAGAGGTGGTTTATATTTGAGAAGAGACAGTAGACAGTAAGTGCTCATTCAGATGTTAGTTCTCCACATACAGGTTCTATCTGTGTTTTTAACGGATAGAACTCATACCTATCGTAGTCTATGGAGCTGTTCACATGTCCGTGTGTTTTTACGGACTGAGTGTCTGAACTGAGTCATAGGGACATTTACGATCAAGCTCACCAAGGCAAACCTATGATTCCATGGAAGATTGATATAGTACTTGGATGCCATCTATGTGCTGTCCGTTTTCATGGACCATTTCATGGAAGGAGTTTGGGAAACTTCTATCTTTTGTTTTCATACAAGAAAACTGTTGAAACTCTGATGGTAATAAACTGGACCCTGATGAAGCTCTCTTGAACATCAGATCAAAAAAATAATGATGAAACTGGGACTACTTTTTGTGTACGAGAAAAGTCACTGAGGCCTGATTGAGTGCTAACTTATACTGAAAGGAGTTGCCTAGTGATCGGCACTTTGGTGTGACTTTGTGATGGTAAAGGGGTTGTCCACTGTTTAATTTTTTTTACCATGAGCCTAAAAAGTTAAGAGGCAGGTAGTTGAAAATGGAGGTTACTACCTACCTTTTCTACCTGGCATCGGCTCAGATGGGTCACCGGATGCTCCTGCTGGCTATTCAGCTGCTCTCCGTCTTCAGTGCGTGAATGCAGAAGTCATGGTGATTGACAGCCAGTTCCCGCAGTTAGGTAGCGGGGAGCTGGCTGTCAATCATCATGACATCAGCAGTCATGCCCTATTAACAGAGTAGAGCAGAAGAGAAGCTGCTGCTCATCAACGTGGCGTATGTGGATGCCGCTGAATTGCCGGCAGGAGCTGTCTGATAGTTCTTAGGCTCATAGTAAAAAATATTACATAGTCCTTGATAACCCCATAAAATAAAGTGATTTGCAGATTGTCTGCTACATTATCTATCAGATGAGATCCAGTTGTCAGAAAGTACAGGGACCATTGAAAACAGCCCGGCAAATACACTTGCTTTCGTGAATGCACAGTAAATCTGAGGCTGAGTTAAATAATTGATGTTGATCTTAATTAAAATACATAATTTATTAATTTAAATAAAGAGAAGGAAAATATTATAAGTAATGTCATGTTTCTGACACTGGCATCTCATTTTAACAACAATCAAATACTGTATACATAAAAGTTTTTTATAAAAAACTGGTTTCCATTAAGTTGACAACTAAACGAATGGGCTGAAAAAATGGGCAAGCTTTCCTATTAAAGATTACCTAAGCTGTATATGAAAATGGCTTTCATCTACACATCAGGAGCTTTGGAGATGCTATTTCTGTATACAGTCTTCATACTGTATACATACGGGATGTATCATCAGTGTAGCCTTGTGTCAACTCGGGCTTAGAGCTCCATTTTTCACACACGAATTCTAGCTGCGTCTTTAATGGACAGCACTCATACCTAGTATATTCTATAGGGCTTTTTACATGACCTTTTTTTTGGTGGACCAAGCAGTCCACACAAAATTGACGAGACATGTCCGATATTGATCCGAGTGTCAGACCAAAATTGGCAATGCAAGTCTATGGGCGCGTGAAAACAGCACCGATGCCATCTGAGTGCTATTCGTTTTTCATAGTGTGCTAGAAAGGATCGCTGACTGGTGTGTTATGATGAGTCACCGAAGGAGGAAAAAACAAAATACAGCTAAGTCCAGAAAAACCAGAGAGGTTGGCAGCTATCAGATTGCAGACCCCTGAACCTATCCACAACAACTAGCAGTAGCCGTGGGGGGTTCCTACGGTGCCCTAGACCCCTCGATCACAGCCGGAGAACTATATAGCCTAAAGACAGAAAGGGGAAAAACTAAACTGCCCCAGAGCAGACCCCAAAGCAACAGGCAGCCCCCAACACATAATGACGGTGAAGCAAGATGAAAACACCAACACAGATAGAAAGATAGGTTGAGCAAATGATGGGGCCCAAGCTAACTACATAGGACAGGATAGGAAAGCTGCTGTCTGCCATTCGCAAAAACCCTATCAAAATGAGCCAACCGACTGATAGGAAAAACAGGCCCTGAAGTCGCTAGGCTTCAAAAGACTATATCAGCACTCAGGTATATTCTGAAGACAGAGCAAAATATCAACAGATCAGAGACAAAAATGGAATTCAGCTCACCCACGGCCGGGGATGGCAGAACTCCCAAAAAAACAAGGCAAAACAAAAACAAAACTGAAGAGTACAAAGCAGAGCAGAAAAACTTAGCTTTGAGATGCAGGAATCAGACTGGTCTCCAAGAATCCAGCAGGAAAATCACCAGCCAGGAAGAAGGGCGTCGGCAGCCTTATATCCAGTCCTCAATTCCAGCCACCCAGTCATCATCTAGCTGCCCAGGTGTTTGGTAATCAGTCTCACTACCTTCCTTCACTAGAGGAGGGAGTTCATCAGACCTCAATGGTGAAGGGAAAAATGAACTCACAACAGTACCTCCCCCTTGAGGAGGGGTCACCGAACCCTCATCCATGCCACCAGGGCGATCCGGGTGAGCCCGATGAAAGGCACGCACCAATCTTTCGGCATGAATATCAGAGGCAGAGACCCAGGAATTATCCTCCTGACCATAACCCTTCCACTTAACCAAATACTGGAGTCTCCGTCTAGCCAGACGGGAATCCAGTATCTTCTCTACCTCATATTCCATGTTACCTTCAACCAATATAGGGTCAGGAGGTGCCACCACAGGAACTACTGGTTCAACAAACCTCTTCAACAAGGACTTATGAAACACATTATGAATTTTAAATGTGACAGGAAGAGCCAACCGAAAAGAGACCGGATTAATAATCTCCAAAATCTTGTAAGGTCCAATAAATCTAGGCTTAAACTTAGGAGAAGCCACCTTCATAGCGATATTTTTTGATGACAACCAAACCATATCACCCACCTTAAACTGGGGACCAACGGTCCTACGCCGGTTGGAAAACCGCTGGGCCTTTTCCTGGGAGAGAGACAACTTATCCACTACTTGGTCCCAGATCTGGTGCATTCTCTCCACCACAGCGTCAACACCTGGGCAGGCAGAAGGCTCCACCTGCCCTGAAGAAAATCGAGGGTGAAAACCAAAGTTACAAAAAAAAGGTGACATCAAAGTGGCAGAACTAGCTCTATTATTTAAAGCAAATTCGGCCAAGGGCAAAAATGAAACCCAATCATCCTGATCGGCAGAAATAAAACATCTCAAATACGACTCCAAAGTCTGGTTTGTTCTCTCCGTCTGCCCATTGGTCTGAGGGTGAAACGCAGAGGAGAAGGACAACTGAATTTCCAGCTTGGAACAAAACGCTTTCCAGAATCTGGAAACAAACTGAACTCCTCTGTCCGATACAATGTTCTCAGGAATCCCATGCAACCGAACCACCTTTTGTAAAAAAAGGGTACCAACTCTGAAGAGGATGGCAACTTTGGGAGTGGTACAAGATGGACCATCTTAGAGAATCTATCACAAATCACCCAGATAACAGTCATTCTCTGAGAGACAGGAAGATCAGAAATAAAATCCATTGAAATATGGGTCCATGGCCACTTAGGCACCGGCAAGGGCATCAACAACCCACTAGAGCGAGAACAGGGTTTAGACCGGGAACAAGTCCCACAGGACTACACAAAATTCCTGACATCACGAGACAAGGCGGGCCACCAAAAAGATCGACTCACCAGATCTCTAGTACCAAAAATACCTGGATGACCAGCCAATGCAGAGCAATGAACTTCAGACATCACTCTCTTCCTCCACTGGTCAGGAACATACAACTTTCCACTGGGACAACGCTCAGGTTTGTCCTCCTGAAACTCTTCCAGAGCACGTCTCAAATCGGGCGAGATGGCAGAAAGAACTACCCCCTCGCCTAAGATGGTAGCAGGCTTAGTCACAACAGGAGAATCAGCAAGGAAACTCCTAGAGAGGGCGTCTGCCTTGACATTCTTAGTTCCAGGAAGAAAAGAGACTACAAAATCAAAACGTGTGAAAAACAAGGCCCACCTAGCCTGTCTAGGATTCAAGCGCTTGGCTCCAGGTAAATCAAATTCTTGTGGTCAGTAAGGACCACGACTTGGTGTTTGGCTCCCTCCAACCAATGTCTCCACTCCTCAAATGCCCATTTCATGGCCAACAGTTCCCGATTCCCCACATCATAGTTACGTTCGGATGGGGAGAACTTTCGGGAAAAGAAAGCACAAGGATTCATTTTAGATGTCACAGGATCTTTTTGGGACAACACCGCTCCTGCACCAATCTCAGAAGCGTCCACCTCCACCTGAAACGGGAGTGAGACGTCAGGTTGCCGCAAAACCGGAGCAGAAGTGAATCTTCGCTTCAGCTCCTGAAAGGAAGAAACAGCCTCCGGAGACCAATTCAGCACATCAGCACCCTTTTTAGTCAAATCCGTCAATGGCTTGGCAATACTAGAAAATTTTGCTATAAATTTCCGATAAAAATTAGCAAAACCCAAAAACTTCTGGAGGGCCTTCAAAGAAGTGGGCTAAACCCAATCATAAATGGCCTGTACCTTGGCCGGGTCCATTTCAATAGTTGACGGACACAAAATAAATCCCAAAAATGAAATCCTCTGTACCCCAAAAAGGCATTTCGATCCCTTGACATACAGGGAATTCTCCCTCAAAATCCGGAACACAGTCCAAACATGTTCCACATGAGAGTCCCAATTCTTGGAGAAGATCAAAATATCATCCAGATAGATAATCAAAAATTTATCCACAAAGTCTCGGAATATATCGTTCATGAAGCACTGGAAGACAGAAGGGGCATTAGTGAGCCCAAAAGGCATCACCAGGTACTCAAAATGTCCCTCCGGAGTATTAACCGCCGTCTTCCATTCATCCCCATGCTTAATGCAAATAAGATTATACACCCCCTTGAGGTCAAGCTTGGTAAACCGGCAAGCACCTTTAACTCTGGAGAATAGATCAGAAATCCGGGGTAACGGATACTGATATTTAACAGTAATTTTGTTGAGGGCACGATAGTCAATACAAGGCCTTAATGAACCATCCTTTTTAGCCACGAAAAAAACCCAGCACCTAAGGGTGAAGAGGATGGTCTAATATGACCCTTCTCCAATGCCTCCTTAATATAGGATCGCATAGCCTCGTGCTCGGGTACAGATAAATTGAAAAGCCGACCCTTGGGGAATTTACACCCCGGGTTCAGCTCAATAGCACAGTCATAACTCCTATGAGGAGGCAAAGGCGCAGACTCATTCTCACTAAATACATCATAAAAGTCAGCCAAATAGTCAGGAACATCATGTGACTGGGGAGAGGTGGAGAAAACAGGAGCATCACTAAGGGCACACCGACAACCCCAACTCACCACAGACAAAGATTTCCAATCCAGAACTGGATTATGGATTTGCAACCAGGGAAACCCCAGAACAATGGTATCATGCAAATTATGCAACACCAAAAATCTGCAATTTTCTTGATGGTCTGGGGCGACCCGCATTACCACCTGGGTCCAAAACTGAGATTTATTCTTCGCCAAAGGAGTAGCATCAATACCCCTCAAAGGGATAGGCGTCCGCAGAGGTGTCATAGGAAATCCACAACGTTTAGCAAAATCCAAGTCCATCAGGTTCAGAGCTGCTCCTGAATCCACAAAAGCCTTGGCGGAAAATGTGGACAGGGAGCAGATCAGAGTAATTGCCAGAAGAAACTTAGGTTGAACACCACCCACAGAAAACGTGTGTGCACAACGTTTCTCTCGTTTAGGGCAGACAGAAATAATATGCGAGGCATCTCCACAAAACAAAACACAGCTTATTACGCCTTCTGAACTCCTGACGTTGCGCCCTAGACAAAACTCTATCACATTGCATAGGTTCAGACATTTGTTCAACAGGTGGTAACATCTCTCGTGTAGTTTTGCGTTCACGTAAACGCCGAGCCACCTGAATGGCTAATGACATAGAATCGTCAAGACCAGAGGGAACAGGAAATCCCACCATAGTATCTTTTACAGTTTCTGACAAACCCTTCCGAAAGAGGGCTGCCAAGGCACCATCATTCCAGGTAGTAAGGACCGCCCGCTTTCGGAATTTTTGACAGTACAACTCTGCCGAATCCCGACCCTGGCTTAATGCCAACAGGGTCTTTTCAGCCTGATCAATAGCATTAGGTTCATCATACAACAACCCCAAGGCTTGAAAAAATGCGTTCACATTATTCAGAATAGGATCATCAGGTTTCAAAGAAAACGCCCAATCCTGGGGATCGCAGCGCAGCAAAGAGATGACAATTTTAACCTGCTGCGCGGAGTTCCCCGACGAGTTAGGCTTCAAGGCAAAAAATAATTTACAATTATTCTTGAAATTCAAGAATTTAGACCGATCCCCCAAAAATACATCAGGAGTAGGAATCTTTGGTTCAGCAGCATGTGAATGAGCAAGGTAGGCGGAAATTCCCCGCACTTCAGCAGCGAGCTGCTCCACACGATCAGACAATTGCTTCATCTCCATTGAGAGAAAAATTCCCCCTACAGCCTCAGAGATATAGAGGAAAAAATATGCACACAAAAAAAAAATTCTGACACTTTTTTTTTTTTTTTACAATTCTCTCCTGCTATTGAGTACCCTAGGATCTGCGGTATGGCTGGTGATTCTGTTATGATGAGTCACCGAAGGAGGAAAAAACAAAATACAGCTAAGTCCAGAAAAACCAGAGAGGTTGGCAGCTATCGGATTGCAGACCCCTGAACCTATCCACAACAACTAGCAGTAGCCATGGGGGGTTCCTACGGTGCCCTAGACCCCTCGATCACAGCCGGAGAACTATATAGCCTAAAGACAGAAAGGGGAAAAACTAAACTGCCCCAGAGCAGACCCCAAAGCAACAGGCAGCCCCCAACACATAATGACAGTGAAGCAAGATGAAAACACCAACACAGATAGAAAGATAGGTTGAGCAAATGATGGGGCCCAAGCTAACTACATAATCTTTATTTTTATATAGCGCTAACATATTCCACAGCGCTTTACAGTTTGCACACACATTATCATCACTGTCCCCGATGGGGCTCACAATCTAAATTCCCTATTAGTATGTCTTTAGAATGTGGGAGGAAACCGGAGTACCCGGAGGAAACCCACGCAAACACGGGGAGAACATACAAACTCCTTGCAGATGTTGTCCTTTGGTGGGATTCGAACCCAGGACCCCAGCACTGCAAGGCTGCAGCGCTAACCACTGAGCCACCGTGCCGCCCCAGGATAGGAAAGCTGCTGTCTGCCATCCACAAAAACCCTATCAAAATCAGCCAACCGACTGATAGGAAAAACAGGCCCTGAAGTCGCTAGGCTTCAAAAAACTGTATCAGCACTCAGGTATATTCTGAAGACAGAGCAAAATATCAACAGATCAGAGACAAAAATGGAATTCAGCTCACCCCCGGCCGGGGATGGCAGAACTCGCAAAAAACAAGGCAAAACAAAAACAAAACTGAAGAGTACAAAGCAGAGCAGAAAAACTTAGCTTTGAGATGCAGGAATCAGACTGGTCTCCAAGAATCCAGCAGGAAAATCACCAGCCAGGAAGAAGGGCGTCGGCAGCCTTATATCCAGTCCTCAATTCCAGCCACCCAGTCATCATCTAGCTGCCCAGGTGTTTGGTAATCAGTCTCACTACCTTCCTTCACTAGAGGAGGGAGTTCATCAGACCTCAATGGTGAAGGGAAAAATGAACTCACAACACTGGTGCCTGAAGGTCATGTCTCATGTCCGCTTCCCTATGTCCTGCAGGTGTCCTGATGTCCTGTCTGTGTTCTGATGTCCAGCCTGTGTTCAGATGTCTGGTCCGTGGTCCTGGTGGTCCAGCCCATGTTCCAGAGTCGGTCTGGCCTGTGTTCCTGGATGGACTCCTCCTCTGTGCTCCTGGGGAGTCTTCAGCCTTGTTCCTCGATGATGGCTATGTCTGGATCTGACCAGCTGATGCCTCAGCCGATGACCTGAGCTGCCACGGCGGTGTCTCTTGACCCGTGCCGTCCATGTCTCTGTCGATGACCTGAGCTGCCACGCTGATGTTTCTGGTCCTGTGCCGTTCGTGTCCCAGTCGATGACCTGAGCTGCCATGCTGGTGTTTCTGGATCTGTGCTGCCTGTGTCTCAATATCCTGCATGTGTTACGATGTTCCACCGTTTCCCTGGGGTCCACCCTGTGATGACGTCTGTCCTAGGTTGGTGTCTGATGTTCTCCTGCTGAGCCTGTGCTACACCTGAGAGAGAGGCCCTCCTAGTATGTCCGTGCAAGATGATCCTGGACTGCATCAACCCATGATGACCCACTGCCATTGTCTGATATCTGTCCAAGGTCAGTGTCTGATGTTCTCATGCTGAGCCTGTGCTACGCCTGAGAGAGAGGCCCTCCTAGTATGCCTGTGCCAGATGACCCTGGACTGCATCAACCCGTGATGACCCTCTGCCATTGTCTGACGCCTTTCCGAGGTTGGTGTCTGATGTTCTCATGCTGTGCCTGTGCTAAGCCTGAGGTCAGAGAGAGAGGCCCTCCTAGTGTACCCGAGCCAGATGGCCCTGGACTGCATCTACCCATGATGACCTCCTGCCTTTGTCTGTTAAACTGAGATGTGTACCCTTCCCTGATGTGCGGAATCAGGAGCCTGGCAGTTATGTTCTGTTTATGTACTGTGACTTAGAATCGTAGAATCATAGAATCGTAGAGTTGGAAGGGACCTCCTGGGCCATCTGGTCCAACCCCCTGCTCAAAGCAGGATTCGCTAAATCATCCCAAACAGATGTCTGTCCAGCCTCTGTTTGAAGACTTCTATTGAAGGAGAACTCACCACCTCTCGTGGCAGCCTGTTCCACTCATTGATCACTCTAACTGTCAAAAAGTTTTTTCTAATATCTAATCTGTGTCTCCTCCCATTCAGTTCCATCCCATTGCTTCTAGTCTTTCCTTGTGCAAATGAAAATAAAGATGATCCTTCTACAATGTGACAGCCCTTGAGATATTTGTAGACAGCTATTAAGTCTCCTCTCAGTCTTCTCTTCTGCAAGCTAAACATTCCCAAATCCTGCAACCTTTCCTCATAAGACAGAGTTTGCAGACAGGTCACCATTCTGGTTGCTCTTTTCTGAACTTGCTCTTCTTTTAAGTAAACTTTATGTTTCTTCATACCTGAAGTTGTGAGGTGTAATCTAGTTCGGCATGTCCCATCTTGTCCATATGCTCAGCTGCCACAGACCCTGCTAGCTGCCCTTCCCTAGTCTGGGTAGGTCCAGGTCCCACTCTATGGTCCAGTGGGTCTACATTCTGTTCCCTCCTGGGACGCTCGCCCCTTGTCGTCGTGGTCTGGCGACGTGGAGGCGTTGGCTGGGCCAAGGCCGCAGCCGTAACATATATCCTGTATAGATGCACATTCTTAGAATTTATGTTTTAAATTTAATTTTTTTATCTCTATTTTTATTTTTTAATTTTTGATCTTGATTATTTTTCTTTTAAATGTTTGATCTCGATGATTATTATTTTTTTTATTTTACAACATTTACATTCTACTATGAACTGCAAAAGGTTAAATCCATAGCAAAATTCCACAATGAATCTGCAACTAGATGAGCAAGCAGATATTTGAACATTTTCAGTATGCTCCTATTTTTACAATGACTTTCTCTGTTTTATGCGGATGTGCAGGAAATTGCCATGGATTTGTGGTGCAAAGTAAACAAGAAAGTTAGGGCTCATTCAGACCTCAGGTTTGTCATCCAAATTCCATCGAGTTTGGTCTGATTTTCATAACTTTTTCTTGTATGTGAAAAAACAAAAAGTTTTCCCACTTTCTCATATTTAACAGTCCATGAAAAGTTTTTCACGGACCCGTAGACCTGCGTTGCCGACTTTGACGAAAAACGTGGATCAATATCAAACATGTCTGTAACGATTTTGTGCAGACCTCCCTGACATGGGAATTATGGGCATGCAAATGGACCCATTCACTATCATAGGTACAAGTAAAATTCACGGATAGCGCTCGTATGTGAATGAGCCCTTAGAGAGGTCGGCTTGTTTGAGAATATAATCAAAGTTCTATTATCAGGATCAAGAACAGAAAAGAATTGTGTACAAAATCTATGGCGTAAGATATTTACTGAGATTGATTACTTCTTCACCAGAGGTCATGGAGGTGGATGTTTGACAGGTGTAAACCAATGCCTAAAGCTATGACTTGCTGGGTGTTTGACCTCGCAGGAGTTTGTTGCACCCTCCCAATTTAGAGGATTTCCCGCTGCGAGAAGCTCTGTAATTTATTTATTTTGCTGTGAGCTAAACTGTCTGGTGCAATGATGCATGGACAACCAGAAGTTTTCCTGCACTGTCCGGAACCAAATTACCATTTCATTAAAATGTCAGTGAAATTTCATTTTGGATGTGCTTTCAGGATCGTCTGCATTTTGCCTGCAGGAGAGGTAGAATGAGGTTATGTGAAAAAAAGAATTCAAAAGGAACATATATTATATTATGTTATATATTAGGGGCTGCATTTATGTGTCAGTATTTAATATATAGGAATCACGTAATATCCTGCCGTTATCTGTGGAGACTTGTTCCAATGCTATCCAATTTTCTTCTTATTAGTGTTATATTAATCCCTTGGAAAAACTGCAAATTTTCATTTTTTCGCTTGTTTTTTTCTTCCTTCAGTTTCATTTTTTTTACTTGACTAAGCCATATGAGGGCTTGCTTTTTATGAGACAAGTTGTAGGTGGGCACGACACCAGCTAATGCACTAAAAAGTGAGGAAAATAAATTCAAGTGTGATAGAATTGAAAAAAAAACTGATATTTTGCTGTTGATGTTTGGGTTAAGTTTTTACAGCAAAAATTTTGCACCAAAATGGCTTGGTTAGGTTCTATGGGTCAGCACAGCAATATCCGTGGCTGGTCTTATATGTATGAGCTGTGTGATTGCACAAGGTGCCAGTCAGAAAACTAAAGTGGGGAGTTCAAAGCCAGGAAGAAAACCTGCCCTGATCAGATTCCCTTTAAAGGGGTTGTCTGGTCAAAATTGTTAAGTCTGCAATCACTTTGTGTGACTGCAGACTTATGAATACCCTCAGCGCACGCACTGTGAGCTGTGGGGATTCGCTGGTATGTATGAGTTGCACATACCTCCAGCCAGTGGGTGTGGCCTCGTTCCATACACTTGTATTGAGCTGATGCCGCGCCTCGTCTAGCAATGCAGCCAGCCAGTGGGTGTTTCAGACTAGAGGGTACAGCCTCGTTTCATACAAGTGTATGGCGAGCAAGGCCACACCCACTGGCTGGGGGTATGTATAACTCTTACATAACCTTCGATTCCAGGTCTGAAACCGGTGAATCCCCGCAGTGCACAGTGATTTCGCTGGGGGGGAGTCATAAGTCTGCAATCACACAGTGACTGCAGACTTATCGATTTTGACCGGACAACCCCTTTAAAGAGAACATAAATACATCACTAGAACCCCAATCAGTACATGAATACATAATCAGAACCATCATTAGTACATGAATAGATCACCATAGCCATTAACAGTACATGAAAAGAGCACCAGAACCACCATCAGTGCTTCAATACTTCACCTAAACCACCATCCATATCCGTATATAAATAGAGCAGCAGAACCATCATCAATAGATGAATACAGCACAAAAACCATTATCAGTACATGAATACAGCACCAGAACCATTATGAGTACATGAATGCATCATTAGAACCACCATCAGTATATTAATACATGATCAGAACCATCATTAATGCATGGATACATAACCAGAATAATCAGTACATAAATACAGCACCAGAACCATCATCAGTACATGAATACAGTACCAGAACCACCATCATTCCTCATTTATGAACTATGACATCTACACTGTCTTCCCTTATGAACATATGACTTTTATGCTGTCCCATTCTTGTGAATATTGCCTCTGTTGTTGGCCCACTCCGCTTATCTTTCCCCCTGTCCTTGCTACGTCTGTGCTCCAAGCCCTCTGCTCAGTCTTCTCATGCATATATAGTCATGTGAAAAAGTGTTTTCGCCTCCCGATTGCCTATTCTTTTGCATATTTGTCACACTTAAATGTTTCAAACAAATTTAAATAGTAGACAAAGATGACACAAGTAAACACAAAATGCAGTTTTTAAATACACTTTATTATTAAGTGAAAAAGAAATCCAAACCTACAGGGCCATGTGTGAAAAAGTGATTGCCTCTAAACCTAATAACTGGTTGGGCCATCCTTAGCAGCAGTAACAACTGCAATCATGGGTTTGCGATAACTGGCAATGAATCTATTACAATGCTCTGGAGGAATTTTGGCCCACTCATCTTTGCAGAATTGATGTAATTCAGGCACATTGGAGGGTTTCAGAGCATGAACCGCCTTCTCAAGGTCATGGAACACTATCTCAATCAAATTAAGGTTAGGACTTTGACTAGGCCACTCAAAAGTCTTAATTTTGTTTTTCTTAAGCCATTCAGAAGTGGACTTGGTGTCTTCTGATGATGGTTCTGGTGCTATATTTATATATTGTAGTGGTTCTGGTGCTGTATTCATGTACTGACTGTGTTTCTGATAATGATGATATATTCATGTACTAATGGAGGTTCACAGCTGCTCTACATGTCTATCATTTGTGCTTATGCTGTACAGGCATGAGGGGGTAGCAGGCAATTTAAGTGTTACACATGCTAACTTTCCATGTTAGTTGTATTTGTTTTTGTGCAATTATGGTAGTGAAAGTGTAAAGAGCAGAATAATATGTGTAAATGAATTAACACCAGTCCTGAAAAGATGTTTTCCCAAAGTAGTTTATCCCTTATCAACAACATAGGGGATAACTTACTGATCACTGGGGGTCTGACTGCTGAGACCCCAGCAATGCTGAGAATTCGGCTTTGAAAAGTAATTTATAAATGAAAGCAGTTTGTTGTAAAAAAAAAAAAAGAATGATTTATTTGCCCTACCCAAGTCCGGAACTGAGTCTCAGCCTCTGCTGCCATTGTCTGTTATTGTCTGCAACACTAATGTCAAGTTTTATTATAATGATAACAGCAAGTGCGGTCATATTGGAAAAACTGTGAAAATGCTGACAATGATGACAGATAGACAGCAGTTCTCAGAAGTTACTGATGTCCTTCAATGAAGAAAAAAATGCTTATTCTGTTATTTATTGGTGTATATAGCATTTATTTAACGCCATCATTACTGTACATTTAAAAAAAAATTATTACAGAGCAATTACTGCAGATTTGCTGACTCTTCACCATTCTATACTCTAATTATAATGCCAAGCATAAATGTCTGTCTTTCACTGGAAAAAATACGTAAGAGCTGATTTACAACTTTATGACTTTAGCCCAGTGTTAATTTTAAATCTGGTGTCTTTGATATGTCAAGATTTCAGATAGCTTTGCAAGAATAAATGAGACAGAATTCATTTTTCTGTGAAACAGAGACTTTTGACTTTCAGTAAAAACTCAGTAAAATAAAAGCAATTACGGTGTAGCTTTGGCTTAATGCGTGACTTTCACAATATGTTTTATTTTAAACTGTATATATCAGTAAAAATGGACAGAGGTGTTGAATAAAATATTTTTTTTTCTTCTCCTCTGTATTGTGGAGATAGGGGCTTTTAAAGATTATAAACAAATTTCACCTTCAAACAAGGATTCCTTTTTGGGGTGTTTACTTTTCCCTCCTGTATGTTGCTGCCCAATCATAAGAAGACAGCTTCATAGAGGGGAAAAACAGGGGAGAAGTAACTGCTCCAGAAAAGAATCTCTGGTAATGACCACTTGGCTGAAGGGGAAATTATCATATAAACTTCATAGGACCATATCTTCACAATGAAGTAGGAAAAAAATGTTTTAATCAGCCCCTTTTTTACTGATATATACAGTTTAAAATCAAAAAAATATTGTGAAAGCTCCTCTTTAAAGATAATATCTGTCCTAAATAATTTTCATTATTTTTATTATATTATCATCATTAAAATAGGTTTTAAATTGTGTCTTAATGGACTTCTGAAAATGTACCAGCAGCTTCAGAAATCCTCTAACGTATCGATTGCTGAAGTGAAATGACAGAATTACCAGCGAACAATTGTGCGTATGCTCACCTAGAATTTTAGGCCATGTTCTCACAATGAGTATTTGATGAGTTTTTGATGTTGCAGATTTTCTGCATCATTTCTACATATATTATGTTTCTTGCGTTTATTTTATTGCGTTTTTGAGTGCGTTTCTTTAAATGTGCTTTTATCGTGTTTGGGATACTGTGGTTTTTGTCTCTTTTTGGTATGCCATATTTTAAATTAAGTTGCTATTTTATACTACATGGTACTTTATTTGACAAAACTTCATGTGTGGTTTGCATGCGTTTTTAGTGCATTTCCGCAATTGAAACAGATTGAAAATGCATATGCATTTTTTCCTGCAGATTTTCCATATCTTATCCAATTGTATTGGGAGAATCCATACAGAAAGCTCAGGGTATCATAAAAAAGAAATTGACAGGTCAGTTCAAAAGAAAGCCCAGTGGGCATGAGATTTCTATAAATCCCATCCCCTTTGCTGGAATTTTAAGATGCATTTTTTAAGCAGCAAAAACATGCAGTGTCAAAAATACACAAAATATTAATTGTGGGGACTTAACGTAAAATATCTATACCTTGCTCATCTGGAGTGCACAGGCTTTTCACTGGCCTTGCAAATCTTTTGAGCGGGTACGGGTTCGTGGATGAGCTGTTGCTCCTGCATGCTCTGGCACCCTACAGGAAAATCATGTCCCAGTCCTGATGGGCTGATAAGTGTGGAGTGCATCACACTTACTTGTGGGCCATAGACCTCCACTTGCTCCAGGTTTCCATCTCCCAGCAGCACAAAATCCAAGGGACACCAAATACTTTATAACAGTCAAATGTTTACTGAGCAGATTGCGATCACTGCAATAAAACATGTGGGATGGGGTACAACGGGTTACAGTCCTTCCCACAGGTACTGGACATAACTTCAGCCATAGTACTCGGTCTGGGCAGAGACTCGTGCCTGGGTGAGAGAGACAGGACAATAAGTGTGTTTTGACACTGAAAGACTGGTAAATGACTTAACGGCTTCAAGGGAGAAGATAGTGCCTGGTTACCACAGAATCAATCACCAGGACTGTGTCAGAATGAAAGAGCCGCATCACACAGCCAAAATAGTTCTCCCTTAGCACCAGTAACTTGAGAGAGAAAACAGCGCTGTGGTACCAGTAATCCCTCAGCACTGAAAGTGGGAATGAGAATTGCCCAGATCTGGAAGTAGACAGATTTGTTACCTAAAGGAAGAGCTCAACACAAACTTGGCTCCCCTACATCGGGACCAAGCAGAAGCTATCAAACTTTCTCCTACGCACACAAAACCTACAAATGACAAAATGAGAAAAACCCTGATGCTCATTTTGTCTTTTGTAGGTTTTGTATGGTTTCTGGCTACAGTAATGTGAACATGCGTTTATCTGCTGCATGTATACCAACTCAAACCAAGCTCCATTTTTGTGTTTTTTTCTCCTAAGCGCTACAGAACTGTGAGTGTAACATTGGTGTTCAACTGTGTTAAGAGGGCACTGTAGCCATAAGGTGTCCCAGGATGGAATCCTGCCTTCTCAAGATAAAGTAGCTGCAATACAGCAATGGTCAGCCTGTAGAACCCTGCGGGAGCAGAAAGCGATCCTTGGATTGGCCGGGTACTATAGATGGTTCATCAAGGACTATGTAAAAATAGCAGGTCCTTTGAACAAACTGATAAGGGGGACACCTAGGGTATCCAAGAGGCACACCCTGGGAACAGAAGCAGGAGGATGCTTTTTGGCAGCCTGAAAAAAGACATTGTGTAAACATACCCTTAGACAAATTTCCTAAGTCAAGAGCAAGAAATGGCTCAAATTTAGGTACAAATCTAAGCCTGTTATTAGACTTTAGGACAGTCTAAAATGTGCCACATTTAGTAAGAGGTGCGCACCTTTTAATGCATTTTGGGAATTTTTTTTAACAATTTTTTATTTTTAAGTTAAGGCTCATTCAGACGTCTTTGCACATCGATCCGAGATCGGACACCTAATACACCCACGGGCAGTGTTGGACTTGGTGGTCAAGGGCCCACCAGAAACTAATTCCCAGGCCCCACTTTTCAGCTACATGCAAATGTGACATTATCCTTAATCACAAATTTATATAACAATGAAGTACTGCTCATATCAGAGAATGGTGACCCACTCTTACACAGGGGCCCACCGGAGGATTCTGCTGTTCTCCAGTGGGCCAGTCCGAGCCTGGCTACAGGTCTTCTGACCTGAGTGTGACAGCTTCATGTGTTTCTATGAATCTGTCCCACTCAAGTCGTGAGAACCACGGCCAGTCCGTGTATTGCAGTCCGATATCAGACCGACTAGCACCGATCTGAATAAGCCTGTAGGCATATCAAACATCTTTCTTAGTAAATTTTCTCTATTATGTACATGGCATTCTAATGATCCAAAATGACCAACCAAAGGAGAAGTGGTGTGCTCCATGAAAAAAATCCACAAGGTTTACATACAAGCCACATGGACTGGTAGAAATAAAGACATGGAAGTCTTTCCTTTCTCATACTGAATTCCTACATTTTCAATACTGAAGTTCCTAAAATCTAGAACATTGTTTAAATCTAAAATATTCGTCTTACAGATCACCAAACCAGATATTTACTGAAATCCTTATAGCAAAAGGGGTCACAAATTGAAATACATTTTATTACATTTATGACATTTTCATTACATTAGCCTATTACAGACATGGATTGTTTCTACCTTGCCTGATTTAATGAGCTGGCAGCTTGGGGTTGTACGTGTGTGCTGTGCATGCTGCAGCGTGTAATGCCATATGGTGCAATGAGTTGGCAGAGGTGGGCTTCTGTTGCTTGGTAGACTTTAACCTGGCAGTCAATCATTGACATTAACATCTGCTGTATGATACATCGTATCCCTATGAGACATCGGCAAGATTTATTTCTGTAGCATCCCCTAATGCAGGGTAAACCCAGCATGTCAGCAGAAGACTGTGTAATTGAAATGATAGATAAGGGTCACATTACATTCATAGGTAGAAATGCATTATAAAAGTAGATAAGGAAGAAAGACTGTCTTTTTTTTACATTTTTGAGAAATGTCAAGACAGTCATACATTTTTCTACCGCCAATTACAGGTAGACCAAAGTTTAAGAGGCGCAGAGTGGAGAGAGCGCCATGCAAAATATTCCAAAATTAAGATTAAGATTCCTACTAATAATGATGCATTACAAATTTCCTACCAAACAGAATTGGGCATTGGGGCATTGCCGCATTTTACTGTGCTCCAACTAGTGATGAACGAACATGCTGGGGTAAGGAGGACATCATCGCAAGAAGTAGGGAGGTGCTGGACCAAGAAGAGCTACACCCCTCGGACCGGACCGCCCCGCACGTGAGTATAGTAAAAGTTATTTTTCTTCTCTTGCAGGTCGGGCGATGGGCAGATATACAGAATTATAGAATGCTGTATATCAGGCCTGAAAGGTGGTGGCTGTAACTCTTGTTTGCAAAACCTGGTGACAAGTTCTCTTTAAGGTACAAGTCTGCAGTCACTCTATATGACTGCAGACTTGTGAAGCCTCACTGCACAGGCAGTGAGCGTTATGATGCTTCTCCAGTGTTGGAGATTTGCCTACTTCCAGCCACATTCCGACTAGACATACACGTCTAGTTTGCACGTGACTACATGTGTGTAATCCAAATACTTGCAGACACGCACCCGCTGCTTCCGGCACCGGAACCAGAGAATCCTCACAGTACACAGTGACCGCAGGCCTGTACCTTAATGAGAGGAACTCCCAGACTTTGTAGAATAGCTCCTATTTAAATGAATATGAACTGTTCTTCTATACCCAGGAATAACCACTACCAGTGTGACAGACTGGAGGGGTTCTGCTCTGTTCACCATTTACATCCAGCCATAACTGGTAATAGCTGATCGTAGGGATGCCAGGTTTTGAACTCTCATTGATCTGATATTTTTCTGAAATAATGGACTAGAGTATAATGATGATAGCTACAGGTGCAAAACTTGTTAAAGTACATGGCACAGTACATCAGCTCCTACTTTCTGCAATAGAAATTGATATGCAGCAGGCATACTCATTGAACAGACTTGCACAGTGAAGACCTTTCACCAATAGTAAGCATATTAACATTGCCAAATAATTGAATAGTGGCTGTGTGGGGAAGGTGACTTGACGGACAGACTTGACTGGAAGTAGGAGGGGACGGTTTGTGCACTATAGACGAAGATTGGCAGTGACAGAAGGGTAACAGATGGGAAAGATAGAAAAGGGAGTGCAGTACCTAGAATTGACCACAAGATGGCAGGGGGGAGTGTAGTTCAGGACTTGACATCAGCTTAGGGCTTAAGAAACCGCTTAGTCATGGGGGGCAGGGAGATAGGAACCCAGGAGGGAAATTCCCAGTGAGAGAGGGGATAAATAGGACAGGTTAGGGTTCCAGGTTAGGCTAGTCCCGGGAGGAGCTCAGGAGGAGAAGACTCAGGACAGAAGACTGATAACGGTGGAGAGCTCGACCAGGGGACTGACAGGAAGAGACAGTCAGGGGGTGGCCCTGACATCAAGAACTGCAGGACAGACGAGGCCCCAAGGGTACCGCGTGGACGACGACCTCGGGCAGGTGAACTGCTGGCGGTAGATAGGTCTAGGACAGCCCCAGCGAAAGATCCGCGAGGAACATCACTACGACTGAAGGAAAGGTGGAGGTACCCGGGCCTGAGTACGGAGAGCTGTAAAGGAACTGCGGTGTATGGCTACGGTCATCAGGAGGACGGTCAATACAACCCGGACCTGTTGCAACTGAAATCTGCCTCCGTCTCGTCTCTGTGTCGGCTGTGCACGGTAAGCAGTGGACCACCTCCCAATCCGGGCCATTACCACATTTGGCGTAGTCGGCAGGATTGCCGCCGCTAATACTACAACCTCAGTGGCGAGCCTGCGACAGAAGAACTCGAACCGCTTTACCTGTGGATTACAAATTTGAGACTTTGTTCCGGAACATTGGCTGTCATCAGAGGAGCGACGACGGGCCCCACTGGAACAGCCACCGAAGGAATCTTCAGGGAGCCTCCCTGCGGAATCATCGGGCCTGGAGGCTGGCCCTGCCGGATGGCGGGGTGAAGATCCACGGCTGTTGGAGGAGCTGTGGGGAAGCCTGTTGGGAGCCACGGCGCCGGGGAAGGTGAGCGTTCCCCTCGGCGGCGGCCTACCTGTCTCGGCCTGCCGCGACTTTGCTCCTGTCCGCCGCGGAGGCTGGGCCGTTTGTCTCCGCGGCCTCCTTGTTGACAGTCGCCGCTGCTCCATCTTCGGCCCTGGCTGCGGCCTGCTCCGCGGCCGTCTCTGGTTCACTCGTGGCGCCGGCCGCGGCCTGCCAGGCAGCACCCGTGGCCAACTCTGCCGCCATGTCGACCCCGCTCCAGGTCACCGCTGCAACCGGGCCGCCATGGCTGACTCACCGGCCTCTGCGGTCACCGCTGTTCCATCTGCGGCCTTGGCTGCAGTCGACTCGCCGCTGCCCATGGCCGCCTTGGTTCCGGTTGCGGCCTCCCCCGCAGCTACTACGCGGTAGCCGTGATCGCCAAGCCCGAAGGCCCCGAGCCCCGTGGAAGGACTCACAGAGACACTTCAAGCACCCCGGGGACCTCATGGCTGTGGGGTTCCCCCTGCTGGATTTCTGCAACATCAACCGTCAGGAGATGGCCCGGACTATCAGGATTTCGGTGCACCGTTGTGCAGCCTAAAGGACAGTTTTACGTCCAAGTTAAGGAAAATGTTTATATTGTTTATGGTTTTCTCCTATATTGCGGGGATGCGAAGGAAGAAGTGTTAATGTTAAAGGAAGGGGGAGTGTTTATGCTATGTTTTAAAATGTTGTGTTGAAATAAAAGAAAAAAAAAAACAAAGAAAAAGGAGTTACTCCAGTTGAGTAACTCCTATTGTTGTTAAAGTAGAGGTAACAGTATGCTAAAAGTTGATTTAACGAGTAGTGTGTGTAAAAAAAAAAATGTGTGTAAAAGGTCCCGGGTACGAGGTAGATGTGCACTATAGACGGAGATTGGCAATGACAGAAGGGTAACAGCTGGGAAAGATAGAAAAGGGAGTGCAGTACCTAGAATTGACCACAAGATGGCAGGGGGAGTGTAGTTCAGGACTTAACATCAGCTTAGGACTTAAGAAACCGCTTAGTCATACGGGCAAGGAGATAGGAACACAGGAGGGAAATTCCCAGTGAGAGAGAGGATAAATAGGACAGGTTAGGGTTCCAGGTTAGGCTAGTCCCGGGAGGAGCTCAGGAGGAGAAGACTCAGGACAGAAGACTGACAATGGTGGAGAGCTCGACCAGGGGACTGACAGGAAGAGACAGTCAGGGGGGTGGCCCTGACATCAAGAACCGCAGGACAGACGAGTCCCCGGGGGTACCGCGTGGACGACGACCTCGGGCAGGTGAAGCACTGGCGGTAGATAGGTCTTGGTCAGCCCAAGCGAAAGATCCGCGAGGAACATCACTACGACTGAAGGAAAGGTGGAGGTACCTGGGCCTGAGTACGGAGAGCTGTAAAGGAACTGCGGTGTATGGCTGCGGTCGTCAGGAGGACGGTCAATACAACCCGGACCTGTTGCAACTGAAATCTGCCTCCGTCTCGTCTCTGTGTCTCTGTGTCAGCTGTGCGCGGTAAGCTGTGGACCACCCCCCCAATCTGGGCCCCTACCACAGCTGCAGAGCCAAATAAAATATAGATTTTATTTAATTATTTTTCATCTCTGTTGCAGAGATATTAACGTGTAAAGTTTAGATTTCAATTTTCATTTAGACAAAGGAGGCTTTAGTTGAGATTCTTCTTTGGGGGCGGTTACTTTTTAACCTGCATAATGTTGAGCAATCATAAGAAGGAAGTGTCAGACAGGAGAAGAAAAGGAGAAAAGGTACACGCCCCCCAGAGAACGTCATGCCTGGCTTTCTCTGTGTGATATGGAAAGACTGATGGGTCTATCTACTCGGGTCACACAGATCTACTGGCTGGCAATTAATTGCAGGGGAGTAAAGCAAAGTTGTGAATCATTACAAGCACTTTACTAGCTAATATTTTTGCAACAGACATGATAAAAATATATATTCTATTTTACTCTACAAAATTATGGTGAAGATGTTTTTGTTTTGTGTTTTTTTTTTTTACAATGGAGAATTTGTGCAGCGTATTCCCTGACTTTTTGAAGTAGGAAAAAAACTGATAATTTGAACAATACATGTACCGTGCATCAGCATTAAAATGATTCGTTCTCCCATAGTTAAGTGATCTGTGAATATAATGTAAATTGTAAATTAGCAGATCATTTATATATTTGTAAAAAACTATGTAATATACATCAATACAATGAATATACATCAATACAAAGTAACAAAGTACTTATTGTATATTGCTGTAATAGTGAAGTGCAAGTAATTATTAATGACCCCTTTGGAGTGAATGCACTAGTGAACATGCTTTTCCACTAAAGATCTCCTCTCAATCCTCAGATCGCATGTCTGAAGGCATTTACTGCTGCTTTTAGGGTATCACCTAGAAGCCGTAGAACAAATAACTGCATGTCTCTAATTACAATCTCTTCCTAGGGGAAATGGTAAATCAATAGTGAGGACTGACAATGCCGTAACGGTGTGTTTCGGTGGCGGCTGTGGTAAATTAGGGTGTAAGGCCATTAGGGTAATCGCTTTGTTGATGGAAGGCTACAATATACAGAATGCAAAGTGGGATGTTGATATTTAACTTTTCTTGGTGATGCCGTGATGATCCACTAATACTCAGCCAAAGAGATTTACTATACAAAATTTCCCATTTATAAATATATAGCATATGTGTAATAAGACCCACGCAAAAGGGTAAGACTAGTAAGTCATGGCACCCACCTCTTTAAATCTTTAAAGGGGTTTTCCAGAGTTTGGATGAAATTTTGCATGTGAATGGAGACTTGTGAGTCTCCGTAGCGCCAGCGTGCCATCCTGAAAAGGATGCCATAGCGAGAGTTGATGGGGAGTGGGGGGGGGATACTAGCCATATGACCACTTTTGGTTCCTCATAGCGTGCACTCCATGCTGTCAGGATTCTCCAGTGCAAGCAGCAAGAGCGAACAGTCATGTGACCACAACTATGCAAGTTGCATAAATGCGGTCACATTCCGACTAGACGTGAAGTGAATTGAGCAGTGCCGAGCACGTCTAGTCGGCATGTGACCGCATTCAAATCCTGACAGCATAGTGCAGGTAGAGTGATTGCAGACTTGGACAGCCTCTTCAACTTTGCACACAATGGAGCATATATATTTAGACAGTGCAAACTTAGATCAGACAGTCTTTAAATGGGCCAGATTTATCACAGTGGCTTATGCTGGTTGATACATCAAGTCTAACTTTACAGTACTTAGTAATTGGTTTACTTTCTACCAGAAATTTTTCCACATTCTTTCATACATAATATTGCATCTAAACCACATTTTCTTTCCACTAAGCCACTCCCCCTTGTCAAATAATGCATGAAAGTCATGAAAAACATTTTATGTTGAAAATTACAGCGGAATTCTGGAGTATTTAGTTTAATAAATCCCCCATTATGTTCACCGGGAATTTTCTTCCCACTATAACTCCATGTACAAAGTGTAGCCAAGCAGTTTTACGTCTATAGGGAGCTATGTAATGAGACAACCCCTTAGAATAGTCTTCCGAGAGGTGAACGGTTGATTGCTGGAGGTCTGGCTTTTCTAACCCCTGTCATAGAGGCAAACTAAGTGCAGTCAGTTAATTCTCCCATATCTTTGACTGTAGGAAACATGTAGTATTAGATGGAATGAGCTCAATGAAAACTATAGCAGATGGAGAGGATCAGTATACACAGGAAAAATTCAATGCCCTAAGGTAGCAATGCCCACAAGGACCCCAAAAATTAGCAATGAGATCATCTATGTAGATCCACGGTTTAAGAACGAATCTATCCTTCCTAATACTACATAATCAAGGAAAATAATCAAGGAGTGCTGCCAATGACGGGAAAATCCAAATGTATAGAAAAATAAAGTTTCTTTATTCATGCAACGCATTTCAGAGTCGATAGGTGTCCTTCATCAGGCATGTAACAATCACAATGACTATCATGACCTTTTACACTTAGGTGTCAGGGTCCTGACAGCGCCGGCATACAGCCTCCGCTAAGCAGGGACTCACCCACACCGTAGGGACCCCTGGGGACAAGAACAGCTGGAAAATAAAGATGCACAGGACCTGAATGTAGAAGTTTAGCAAGCCGGCACAGGACCTACGGTCATGTGATTGCAAGAGGGTTGGGCTTAGCGTCCTGCTTTCAGAGAAGGTAGAAAACTCAGAGTCAGGCAAAGCGGGGGTCAAGCACAATACAGGCAAGCGAGGTACAGGAGGGATAAACAGACGGAAGGTCAGACAAAGCCAAAGGTCATACACAAGATATCAGTACAGTACCAGGGATGAGACAGAACGGATAGTCAGGGCCAAGCAGAGATCACAAACCAAATCGACGTAGAAGGTACCAAGCAGAATCCAAAGCAATATCCAGAGAACAGACCGAGTCATACACAGAGAATCAAGCAACCAGAACACAGCACAAACACACTCAGGGGTCACCACACAATGCCAAGGGCGAAAGTATAACTGACGGGGGATGGAAGCTTCCTGAGGCTATAAGAAGCCTCCCCAGAACCAATGAGAGGCCACCATAATAGGTCCCAGGTGTGCAGGTGAGAATCTGCACTGAGATCAGAACATTAACCCCAGAAGTGCCGGTCACCCAGCACTGGTATCATGACATTAGGAAGAAGCTCCTTTCTCATTCATACTACATAAAAGATGTGACGGTTCCTGGAGTGGACCCTCTGGGTTGTGGCCCCAACCCTCCAAAGGCGAGCTGACCTAGTGAGGACCACCCCCTATACAGGGAGTGTCAGGGGCAAGCCCAAGGGGGTAAGGTACCACAACTGCTGGAACCAGGTGGCCGGCTCACAGGAGATACGAGACTGTGTGACTGCAGGAAGCAACTGGGAGTGTGCAAAGCGTTGACACAGGGACACGCAGGGTACAGGACAATACAGGGCGAATGTACGGAGGTACGGAAGGTTCAAGACAATACAAGGCGAGTACACAGGAGTGTGCTAGATACTGGATAGTGCAAGGCGAGTACACGGGAGCATGTATGGGGCGCACTGACAAGCACGCCTGGAAGCGGGCGAAGCAGGGCGCGTGCAAGGAAGCCCGCTAAAGTACAGGGTTAGACAGAGCTCGTGCTGAAAAGCACGCCTGAGTGCAGAGCAAGGCAAAAGGTGCGCCAAGAAGCGCGACAGGACACAAGGCAGGAACTGAGCGAGTGCTAAGGAGCAAGACAGAGCACACAGCAGAGCATAGGTACTAAGCATGTGCTACGAAGCACAGCAAGGCGGAGTAGAGGAACGTAGCACAAGGCGGAGTACAGGCACAGAGTACAAGGCAAAGCACAGGCACGGCGCACAAGGCAGAGGACCCGAGTACAACACGCAGCCAAGCAAGGACAAAACAAACCAAGCCAGGAAGCACAACAATAATCAGGCACCTCCCATAGGAAGAGGTAGCCTGATATAGTCCATGAGCACTTGGACTTCCGGGTCAGGTCCTCCAGGATCATAGAGAGGACAAGACTGGAGACAGAGCTGAGAAGGGCGTGTGTGCGCACTAAGAACATTGTGCAGCCATGGGACTAGGTACGAGAGGTGCGCGTGCGCACCTGACGGGACCCCCGAAGCGGCCGCGGCACAGGAAGTGGTGACATCGGGCTCAAGGTCCCGCCCCCAAGTGAGAGCGGCATGACAGGCGGCGTGACAAGAGATATTACGTTTCACCTGCAATAAAGGTATGCGTTATATAGTCCAATATACATTTCAAGAGACTCCACACTGCCACCTGGTGAAGGAACAGTGCACCATAGTTTTTTTGTTTCATTGTATCTTTAAAAAAAAAAAGTCACAAAAAGGCTCAGTAAGAGCCGAAACGTCGCCCAGAATGTGGGTCTGAATAAACCTTCTACTTTTTTTTTACCGCAATGAAAATGAAGTGCTGCCTTCATTTTTGAATCTTTATCTAAATTTGGGGCAGGTATTGGATTTTCTGCCTAGGAGGCCTGCCACCCGACAATAAGTATTGTGCTGTTCCAATTTTCTTGTATACATTATAAGTGATATATTTACGACTACTAGGAGTCTGACTTGTAGGCCCCCCACAGATCATGAGCATAGGGGTCAATCAACTGTTCACCTTTTGAAAATCCCGTGTGATTAAAAATGGTAGTGAGCATGTGCAGTGCTTAATAGGAGTGATGGTCGCACATGCTCACTACTGCTCTATTAACACAAGAGACTTTGGGACCCATATTCTGAAGATCACAGCTTTCAGACCTCTAGCAATCCTTCATTTACAGTGGGTACGGAAAGTATTCAGACCCCTTTACATTTTTCACTCTTTGTTTCATTGCAGCCATTTGGCAAATTCAAAAAAGTTGATTTTTATGAATAGTACAGAGCCTACGGGAACAATGCCTGGCACCAAGAATCCCTGCCAGTCCTGTACATCAGTGTGGAAAAGCGAATCAGCTACACCCGACGCGCTCCTTCCAGTGTATAAACCGCAAAGAATCCTCGCTTTTCTCTACGCAACGCTTCCCCTCTGCAGGGCAGTTTGTCTTTATATCTACATAGAAAATCTATAAATGTTACAGCGTAGATCACCATCTTGACTATATTCTCGTTGCTATTTCATATATAATAATACATAGGACACTATTTCATGTTCTGGAGAAATTACTGGCAGCGCGCTTAATATTTCGAGGCCAGCAAATCCCTAAATGCTC
This sequence comes from Dendrobates tinctorius, assembly GCF_039654945.1. Classification (NCBI taxonomy): domain Eukaryota; kingdom Metazoa; phylum Chordata; class Amphibia; order Anura; family Dendrobatidae; genus Dendrobates; species Dendrobates tinctorius. The sequence goes on from NW_027361797.1 coordinate 31,239,580, forward strand.
CTGATAGAATTAAGAAGCCACTATTGCTACACAGTGTCCTCAGCGTGAGATTGCATTTGACAGCTGTAATGCTGAAAAATCTTCACACTCAGCAGATGAGGGCTTGTTCATAAGCTTGTGAAGACACAGAGGAATCCTCCGACTGATGAAATGCAACAGTGACTAAATATTTGTGTACAAGGTATTTGGTGATGCAAACGGGTAAAACTTACAGTACCTTGTTTATTTGACCACATCTGCATAGAGTCAGTAGGTCCTTCATGCGTCAACATGAGTTTCTTAAAGGGAATCTGTTGCCAGGCTATTTTCTACATTATGTGAGAGCAGCATAATGTAGGGACAGAAACCCTGATTCCAGCGATGTATCACTTACTGGGTTACATAATGTTGTTTTTTTTATAAAATCACTATTTTATCAACAGGAGATTATCACTAGAGGACTATTTGGCCTGCTGCCAGGTCGTCCAACCACTCCCCTTGCCACAGGTTTCCGCCTTTGCACAGTGTACACAGAAAGCAGCCAATCAGGGGTGTGGGCGGGGTTATACAGAGCTCAGTAGTCTGAGCACTGCTAGATCTGCAGCAGCTAAACCTGTGATTTTGTGAAATCTGCAGTCACCAGACTAATAAGTGACACATCTCTGGAATTAGAGTCTCTACCCCTATATTACACTGCTCTCAGATAGGGTAGCAAAATCCTGGTGAAAGATTCCCTTTAAGAATATATTAGCAAACCAAAAATATAATTAGGGTAGGCTTGTTTGTGCATTTGATTTGCAATCAGTTAGTAATCCTTAGTTGAGACAGAGAACAAAAATATTCTATGTGATTGGCTTGGGGATTGCGATTGGGGTGAGGAACCTTCTTTCTGCCAAGGACCATTTGGATATTTATACCATGCTTCGGGGGCTGTACAAATTGTGCACTAACTCCGCCCACTCTGGTGTCAGGACGTAATCTTTAAATGCACGCGCCTCAGCATGCAGTAGTGAGCGCTGCGTGCATGTGCTCACAGAGCAAGAAGAAATTAAAAGGCCGGTGGCCATCAAAACACAGCTTGAGGCCAAAGCACTGTGGTCCCAAGGGAATCTGCCCAGGGCAGGAGAAAAAAAATCATCATGTACCATAAATGGTCCTCAGACCTAAGGTTCCTCACCCCTGCAATAAACGAAGCGGAGGTTGAGTCTGCACATCACAGCTACAGGTTCCAGTGATTACTGGGGGATCCCAGAGGTTGAACCCCCCCCCAGTACTAAGTAAGTTTTCAACTATTCTATGCATAGGGAATATTCTACAATCATGGGAATAACCCTATAAGTGGCTTATTTTTACTTCTAAGTACTAATTTTCAGGGTAGCTTACAAGGACTGGACATATAAGTTTTAACTTCTTTCCTTTGGTGTTGGAGTACATCCAATTTTGGACCATTGAGAGCTATTTGACCTGGAAGCCAGTCCAGTGCACAATCCGTGAACCAGACCACAGACTGTCTACCCTGGAAGTTTCTTGGGATACTTATCTCTATCACAGGAGTGGTGAACGGAATTCGCACTTTTTCTATTTTTTTTGTAACCTTTATCAATTACCCTGTATGATCAGTAAGGGTCCTACCACTTGTACCCCCACTGATCTTGAGTATGGAAGGTCCATGTCCCCGGTATGCATGGAGTGGTGGTCAATCCATGGGTAATACTACGCTGTCCATTGTCTTCGGGACAGACAGAATACAGCGCTTAGCTATGACCATCAGTCCCGGGACTACCAGACATCAAACATCTACCAACCCTGACACCAATGGTGTGTAGAAAAGGCAAGTAAAAATAAATATACACTATTTGTTTTATTAGTGTAAAGAACTTTGATTAATGGGATTGGTTGGTTTCTACTAATGGGAATTGTTGATAACACACAGTATTTCATGGATGCATGATCTGCCCTTCTTCTCTCTCTGCCATGATAATATCCTCCCACCAATTAGATGTTAGCGTCACAACATGGTGTCATTTTCTGTTGGGATTTGTTCATGGCTGGTACTGTAAAGTGTTAATTTAATGTTATCCGAAGATTCCTCTGTGTGATCTCTTGTGTGAATGACTCACCACGCGGCAAACGCAGGAATCAGAAGAATTTACTCAAAATAGTCTCATTAAATATGGAACGTGAACATAATAACTCTCCAGCGATTACACCTTGCCCGCATACTCCACCAATTACGAGATCCCACTGAAGCCTGTGCTAACTGACCATCAAAATTAACTGTAATATCAGGGTAGAAAAGGGAATGGCATACAGCAAAAACAATATATAGGGGCTCGAAAATAAGGAAGGGAAAATTGTCCATGGGCATCAAATCATTGTCAGTCGAGACAGCGCAAACTGTGTCTGCCATTGTCTGAGGTGCTGACAAAAGACAGCAAGACTGTTTGGGGGGTTTCACTTGGTTGGACGCTATAGTTGTGCAACCAAAGAGTTGTCTGATGGCAGATATCCGGGGTCTATGGGGTCATTCAGGGTGACTAATAAGCCTGTCTCTAGGGGACCCAGCATTTCTGCACAATACATAGAAAAGCCTGTTTATGTACATGGTGTCATGTAATGCTTCATTTCCCCTGTGGGGGCACTGCAGAGGAATCAAACAGTTGCAATAAGGTTTCCACAAATGATTACAGTCAAATACTGGGGTTCACCAATGCAATCAACATATTTTTGGAAAACTGTTCAACCAGAAAAGTAAAACCCTATTAAGTCCAATTACACCATCATAATATGTCCATAGATGTATTTTGTTTAGAATGTTGGCCACATTCTGCTTGGGTTGCTGTTGATGTCAATGGAGTTAAAAGGAACCTGTCATATAAAATCACACTATAAGCGTGTGTGCACACGTTGGCGATTTTGCTGTGGATTTTTCCGCGCAGATTTGTCTAAATCCGCAGGTAAATCCTTATCTGCGGATTTACTGCGGATTAGTCTGCAGTTTTGCCCTGCGGTTTGACACCGGTCATGGAGCAGGTGCCAAACCGCTGCGGAATCCGCACAAAGAATTGACAAGCTGCGGATTTAAATCCGCAGCAAATCCGTGCAGAAAATTCCGCAACGTGTGCAATGCGTTTTTCTTTTTACATAGACTAAAATGGTACTGTACAACGCAGCAGAAACTGCTGCGGATCTGCAGGGCCAAATACGCTGCGGATCCGCAGCAGAATCCGCAACGTGTGCACAGACCCTTAGGTTTCTTTTACACTTACCGGGTTTTTTGCAGGCCGTTTTTGCTGGCCGTATTGCCGTGATTTTTGTGATCTCCCACAAAAACAGGCCGCAAGCTCGATATTTTTTCACAGCCGTATATACGGCCCTCACTGCCGTACGGCACATGGCGCTCCGATAAATTTTTGAGGGACGTTTTTGCGGCCCCATAGAAATCTATTGGGGCCGCAAAAACACGTGTAAAAGAACCAAGTGTAAAAGAACCCTTAACCTGCAGATGAGGGTTCTGACACCATCCGGCACAGATACTGAGAGCCCCACTGCCAGGAGGAAATTAACTTTTTTCTTCCGGGCTGCATTTGGCTTCCGGTTATAGAGGTGGCGCCAGCAAGGTTTCAATCATCCCTCAATGTATAGTGAGTGGCTGCCAAATCCGCACCCCCGGAACTGACAGACAGCAGCTCAGTATTAGAGCCGGCTGTCAGTCAGTGCCGGGGATGCGGTTACATCTGCTGCTCTCTATACACAGAGCAGTGACTGAACCCGCGTCGCCTACTTGACTGAAAGAGCGAGCCGGCCAGGAGGAATAAAGTTCATTTCCTCCCGACAATGGGGCTCTCACTACCGTTGCCGCTCGGTGTCAGAACGCTATTAATCTACAGATTAACCCCATATCTGCAGGTTAATAGCGTTATTTTCCATGACAGGTTCCATTTAATACTCAGCCACAGAAGTCCCTGAATGACTGTTAAAAATTTTCATTGGAAATTAAAGATCAAAATTGTTGATTTTTGCCTAAGAAAATGGCACAAACTTCAAATATTTACTGTTCAATAAGTATGTGAAACATAACAAATAGCAATAAAATACAGAACCTGGGTCAAATACATTAACGAGTAGCAATATCATGTATACCTATCATTAAAATGTCTCACCAAAGTACCCGGACACAACTTTCCACCTATTAGAACAACTCTTTTGGAGCGTTTTTGGTGTAGAGACTGTTGCACACTGGGTTTCACTCCCACAACTTTGTTTTTTGTTGCTTTTTTTATAGCAAGCTAACAGTTTACAATGATATTTTTGCCATTAAAAAAAGTCAACGGGAGCAGTCGGGATTAGTAAAAAAAAGAGTTCAAACAAGTCTCCATCAAACATGTCCAACAATGTTCCAGTTGCACCATCGGATCTGTGTCCCAACATCTCCACTTCTGGGTCACAGGGGAAGGTTTCCAGTATCTCAGCCAATACATAGTTGGAAAAGGGACTTAACTTCCGAAATAAGCTGTCAGTCAGCCCCGTTCACACACAGTCATATGCCGATATGGGAAACTCTTTCCTGTGTATACAAAAACCTGGACCCCGGACAAACTATGAAACTGGGACATCGAGGGAGCTTTCAGCAAGTGGTGTTGTTAATATAAGTTACACATAGGAACCAAGAAGCCAAAATGGGCCCCTGTGCAAGAGCATTATATGGGTCCTTTCCAGTCCATTGTTGGATTTATGACAGACGCTGGAAGTGGACCCCTTACCACCAGGACCCTGATGCGGCTGCACAGGTTGCTCAACCCCTTTTTAGAAAATACATCCTATGTATTTTTTTCGGATTAGAAGCATTTTTATTATTATTATATCAAAAACTATTCTTTATGCATAATTCAAGTCATTGAATCCACTATACAATAGTCAAGAATATCTAATCATCTGACCTATACAAGCAAAAGAATCCGCAAGAGCGGAAAACTGATCAAATATAATAAAGTAAAAAAAATCTCCTAAATGGAAGAACAAAGTAATAACGGAAGATTACAGGTTCCAAGTTTAACGTAACATTGCCCAAATATTAAATGATCCCCTATTGGTACCATAGGAGATAACTTACTGTCCTCCGGGAGACAAACCGGAGCCCCGATCTCAGGCTCACTGCGGGTCCTGGCAGTCGGACCACCAGCAATCAGTTCCAGATAGAGAATAACTTAATAGTTTGTGAAAAGCCCTTTCATTTATATATATATAATTGTTTATACACTTATTACACTGTTATTAGCTATTTACACTTTGTTATCCAAAATATTGAACATTTGTCCTAACGCAGAGTTGTAATATAATGTCATCAGACACTGTGTATCACTGTGATACCTTGTGACTGGTTACAGGATAATGTAGGAAAGCAGTCGGTTTTGTTATTATGCATATACACTGTGTGTGTATATATATATATATATATATGACTGCTTTTATACATTATTCTGTAATCATAATATATATATATACAGTACTTATATGTGTGTATATATATAGAACTATATATATTTATAGTATATATGTATACACACACACATATATATATATTTTTTTTATCTTTTTCTGTATACTACTACTCACAGACTCCACTGAGTGGATGGACCCACAAGCTGGAGTGTGTTGCTCTGGATATTTTGTATGCACAGGACTGAGCACGTATAATTGTGGGTGAAGTGGCTCCAGGTGCCTTTTGAACCCCAGGAATGGGCAGAGGTGCAGCCTGCAGTTTGGGCTGTATGCAGTGTAGACACGGTCCTCCACACACACAATGGGGAGCATCACTGCCTCTCCACTTGGCTGCCATCAGAATGCACAGCAGCAGCAGCAGCACTCACCTCTCCCCAGCCCTCCTGCCTTCCAGTCAGTCTCCTCCACTGCTCCATAGCTTTTCATTGGCTTGTCTGTCTCCAAGGTGGCAGAGATGGATTTCTTTAACTCCATGGATGTCTGCATGGCTCCTGTGTGCTCCTCACTGTAGAGCTCCCTTGCTGTCTATGTGGGTAGGCTGAGAGGTGATGGCTAGGTGGGTGGGAGGAGGAGGAGGACTGTGCCTGCTCCCACTCACTCCAGCCTCATGCTTCCCTCTTGGCTCCTCAGCTCAGCATTTGGGAGGGGGATGGCTTGTGACGTCACTGCATCCCTATGGGGTTCTCAAAAGCAGAGAGGATGCAGTGAGCATGCGCAGCAGCGCCCCTCCTGGGTACCGCAGAAGAGGATGGGGGTTAACCCATTGCCTGCCGCTGCGGTCCCAGCGATTGACCCGTTTACCTGCTTTAGGATCTCATCTCTTGCTGCTGCATTTTCCAGGAAAGCTGGATACCTCATGTCAGGGATTCTGAGAAATTGATATGATAACTGTATTTAAAAAAAAAAAATAAAATTAGAGAAAAAAAAATGAATCAATATCCTTCCTGTTTCCATTTCTCAGACTTTTCAACATATCTTCTTGCTGTCACTGAATATGAACATTTTACATTTTGACAATGTAAACCTATTCTAATTCTAATGCGCATCTTAATGAAACTTTAAATCATTTTTTTATATTTATAGCTCCGGTTTAGTATTTTCAGTCAGAGGAGGAGCACCTGCCCCGAGACCTCCATTGACAGCTTATAAACTAAGGCTAGGGTCACATGAGAGCGTATATTCTCCTCCGACGAGAGAATCGGGTGCAAATCGCATGCTAATCAAGCCCTGATCAAAGTGTGATCTGATTCTCTTGGATAAAGAGAAGATGGAGAAAATAAATTCTCCATTCTGTCAGTGCGCAGAAATCGGACTGCATTCAGATGTCATCCGAGTGCAGTCCGATGGTTTCCACGGACTCATTGACTTGCATGACCGAGTGTGATCTGAGTATCGGATCAAATTTGACATACTGTGATTTTTTTTTTCCCTCCAGGACCAACCCAGTCCAAGGAAAAAATCGGACACTCGGACCAAAAATACAGTCATGCACACGAGCCCTACGGGGCAAAAGCTCACAGCTTATGCTCCAGAATCTCTATTGAGCCCTTACACAGATCTGTTCAGCATAGTCTGGGTGCTCCTGCCCCTTGGTTTGTGGGATCAAGAGGGTCTCAGAACGCACCTGAACCCCAAGATCAACACTACTTGTTGATGATGCTTTAAAGAGTTAGTTTCAAGTTATATGCTATCGGTTATTAATTGCTGGGGGGTCTGACCGCTGGGACCCCCAGCAATCTGAGAATGGGGTTCTGAAGAACCATTTCTGAATGGACCAGAGGTCGAGCATTCTTTAGTGCATAATTTGACTCAACTTCATCAGGTTTTGGCGCCATACTTGTGTTTTTGCAGCATTTTTTGCACCACCTGTTGCTTTCAATGGGTGAAAAATGCTGCAAAAACGAAAAAAAGGGACATTCTGCATTTTGCACAAATGCAACTCTTTGACAAAACAGTCAGACATAAAAAACCAAGCAGTGTGCATGAGATTTCTGATATCTCACACTTTGCTGGTACAGTGAACTGAAAATGTGCATAATGACATGCCATCGTGGGAGAGTAGAACTTTCCACAAAAAAAAAAAGAGAATTTCCTCCATTATGTAAACATGTTTGCATCACTTTCTGCATTTCTGTAATATCCAAACATTGCGAGAATCGGATCACAGGTGCGGAGGAGATGGAGAACTTAATTTCTCCATCTTCTCCATTATGTGAGTCGGCATATATTGGACTGCACTCGGATGACATCCGAGTGCAGTCTGATGTCTTGCATGCACCCGTAGACTTGTATGGGTGCGCGCCGTCCGATATACGCTGCCAATCGGCACTGCTCCATAGTATAATATTGAAGCGAGTGCTATCCGATGAAACATTATCACATTACTCTAAAGCACAAATTTAGTATATATTGATAAACTGAGTAGATATAATGATTACATGCTGACATTGTATGTACATAGTAAATTAAGTGTGCTGGGGGGCCCACCAGGGGAGTCACCTGTCCCCCTGTTGTCCAGTCCAGACACATAATTTTTAATGTAAACCAAAAATTTGTGATTATTTCACTACATTTGAACTCGCTCTTTGGGTTTTAATTTATTAGCATCTCAATAGTCTTTTTCTTCTATGGTTCTGATATCAGACTGAAGGAATCTGATTTCTACTTTCTGAATGTTGTGTATTAATAAAAGCCACGTCAGGAGTCATTATACTGGGATTTTTTATGTGTCTACATACAGACACATAGAATAATAGAATCATAGAATCGTAGAGTTGGAAGGGACCTCCTGGGCCATCTGGTCCAACCCCCTGCTCAAAGCAGGATTTGCTAAATCATCCCAGTCAGATGTCTGTCCAGCCTCTGTTTGAAGACATCCATTGAAGGAGAACTCACCACTTCTCGTGGCAGCTTGTTCCACTCATTGATTACTGTCAAAAAGTTTTTTCTAATATCTAATCTGTGTCTCCTCCCATTCAGTTTCATCCCATTGCTTCTAGTCTTTCCTTGTGCAAATGAGAATAAATAGATGATTGTACCTGCAGGATTGTGTGACTAAAGGGGCTGCTGAGCACCCCGATACTAGTGGTGTGACACACCCACCACAGTGCTGTGACTTCTCCCGGAAGAGAGACCATGAATGATCTCCATTAAGATTAAGATTGAGGCCCATCTCCCACTGAGCCTCATTGTTGTTGCCTTGGCTATCTAAATGCTATGAACACCCTTGTCTGTAAAACAGATTGCCGATCACAAGATGAACGAGCAAAATAAGTTTCCGCAGTGCAAAAGATCATCATCCTCAGCAACACATTGCACTACCAAGAACGATGGCAGCCAATTTACAGAACGCTCAGCACACATCATTTTACGGTGGTCTGCCCGCATAAATATGCTATTATGTGACCTCCGATGCGTCACATACAAAACTTGATAACCTGGATACAAGCACTTCATATCTTTTTGGGTCATTCATTTTCTAAACCTGAAAAGACCCTAAGGTCCCAAAGAGAAATGCTCATAAACAAAAGGTTGCTTTGATGCCCCTAACAACCAATCAGCTTTTTCATGTTACTACCATAGCAACAAATCAGCATTTTCATTTTACTGGCATAGCAGCACATCCTAATTGCTATTTTACTGCGTGTGATGTGTTTAGTTTAATGCTGCTGTCTCAGGGGTCTCTTTGTGTATCAATATCTTAACCCATCGATATGCACTCCAGGCGATTTGTCGCTTTTGTGCTTTCATTTTTTCCTCCCCTTTTCCCAAGAGACATAACTTTTTTATTTTTCCGTCCACCTAGCCACATGAGGACGTTTTTTTCTGCAGGATGAGTTGTAGTTTTGAATGACACCATTTCTGATATTCTGAGCTCTGGTTCCTATTCATTGAATGGAGTGGCGCTCTGCAGCTCCGTAAAAGTGTTCTCATCTCATCTTTCCATACTGCCCCATAGTGATGAGTGAATGGAGCTCACATAAGGTGTTATCTGAACATGCTCTGGTGATAGCCGAGTGTCTTCGACATGATCGAATAATTTGTCCCAAAGGCTGCATGTCTCGCAGCTGTTCGACAGAGGCACCACATGCAGGGATTGTCTGTTTGTTAAGCAATCCCTGCATGAGTTGCGGCTGTCGAAGAGCTGAGAGACATGCAGCCGCGGGGACTTGAACATATTATTTGAGCACGCCGAAGACACTCGGTTAGCACCCGAGCATGCTCAGATAACACCTTATTCGAACATGTTCGCTCATCACTACTGCTCGCTAATATTGTTCTGTGCAGTGAGATCAGTCAGTTATTGGGCTTACTATGCCGCAAAGAATACATTGACATTAGCAAGCAAATATTTATCTGTTCATTACCGCCCCCTGCTGCTGAAAGTGCGCATAATCTCTAAAAAAAAATGGAATTCAAGAGCCAAATTCTTTCTGCATTCATTTTTTTTTTTTGCAAAATATGATTATGTAGATTGCAGATACAGCCCTCGGTACATGAGTCCGTGGCTGACAGCTTTCCTAGAGAACTGATAAAATAGAATGTAGAATTATGAGGCGTCATTCTAGCTGAATGATATACAGTATGTATGTGAATTTGCCTTCTCTGGTATTATGCCTTACTACTGTGCGGCCCTCAGCAGAATTCTAGATGTATTTTACCACTGCGCACTTTTAATTACCTACTGCTTAATGTGTGGGAGTCAGCACAGCCTATAATTACAGTTACTGTTCCCCTGATTGGGGCTTTTCTGCGTATAAGTATATCCTTCTGATTAATGTGTGGGTGTGGTAGGGGGCCGGATTGGGGGGTGGTCCACTGCTTACCACGACCCAATGACACGGACACCGGGTGACGTAAGGACGAGGCGGAGAAAGAATCCAGTTGTAACAGTTCCAGGTTTATTCCGTCGTCCTACTGACGACCACCAAACACGCACCGCAGCTTCTTCACACTATCTCCAGGCCCGGGTACCTGCGCCTTCGTTCCAGTCGCAGTAACGCACCTCGCGGATCTTTCACTGGGGGCTGTCCTAGACCAATCTACCCCCAGCGCTTCACCTGTCCGAGGTCGTCGTCCTGCGGTACGTCACCCCCCGCCTGTCCTGCGGTCCTTCGTGTCAGGGCCACCCCCCTGACTGTCCTCTCTGTCAGTCCCCTGGCTGAGCTTTCTCCGTCCTCTGTCTTCCGTCGTCTTCTGCTAAGCTCCTCCCAGGACTGACTCACCCCGAGCCCCGCCTTCTTCTGTTTATCCCCTCTCTCACAGGGGAATTCCCCTCCTGGGCTCCTATCTCCCCGCCCCCCATGACTGTGCGCTTCTTGAGCCATAAGCCGTTGTCAAGTCCAGAACTACTCTCCCCTGCCATCTTGTGGTCTTTTCTCGGTACTGCACTCTCCAATCTCTCTCTCCCAGCTGTCACCCTTCTAACCTGTCAATCTCCGTCTCCAGTGCACAAACTGTCCCCTCTTACTACCAGTCAAGCCTGTCCATCAAGTCACCTTCCCCACATGAGGACAATGTACTGCCTCTACTCTTAGGAGACACGTAGGGCTCATACACACTGCCAACAATGCTGCAGTGCCAAATCTACAGATACTCAGAATAAATGTATATCACTAAATAAAATCATTTAACCCCTTAATGTCCAATGACGGACACAGTCCGTCATCAGACATTTCCCCTGCTTTGATGAGGGCTCCGGCGCTGAGCCCGCATCAAAGCCGGGACATGTCAGCTGTTATGAACAGCTGACATGTGCCCGCAATAGGCGCGAGCGGAATCGCCGTCCGCCCGCGCCTATTAACTAGTTAAATGCCGCTGTCAAAGCTGACAGCGGGCATTTAAATAGAATTTCCGGCCGCCGGGCCAGAAATGACGTCATCGCCGACCCCCGTCATGTGATCGGGGGTCGGCGTCACGTTGCCTGGACAACCAGAGGTCTCTATGAGACCTCTATGGTTGTTCCAGGCATAAGGCTTTCAGCGCCACCCGGTGGTCGGCGCTGAAAGCACAGCAGTAAATCTGCTACATATGGGCGATCTGCTCATCGCCCATATGTAGCAGAGCCAATCGGGTTGCGCATGCTTCTAGCCTCCTATGGAGGCTATTGAAGCATGCCAAAAGTAAAAAAAAAATGTTTAAAAATAAAAAAAATTTAAAAAACCTAAAAGTTCAAATCACCCCCCTTTCGCCCCAATCAAAATAAAACAGTAAAAAAAAAATCCCACATACACATATTAGGTATCGCCGCGTTCAGAATCAACCGATCTATCAATAAAAAAAAAGCATTAACCCGATCACTAAACGGCGTAGCGAGAAAAAAATTCAAAACGCCAGAATTACGTTTTTTTGGTCACCAAGACATTGCATTAAAATGCAATAACGGGCGATCAAAAGAACGTATCTGCACAAAAGTGGTGTCATTAAAAACGTCAGTCCGGCACGGAAAAAATAAACCCTCACCCGACCCCAGATCATGAAAAATGGAGACGCTACGGGTCTCGGAAAATTGCGGAAATTTTTTTTTTTTTTTTTTTTTTTTTAGCAAACTTTGGAATTTTTTTTCACCACTTAGATAAAAGAGGACATAGACATGTTTGGTGTCTATGAACTCGTAATGACCTGGAGAATCATAATGGTAGGTCAGATTTAGCATCTAGTGAACCTAACAAAAAAGCCAAGCAAAAAACAAGTGTGGGATTGCACTTTTTTTGCAATTTCACCGCACTTGGAATATTTTTCCCGTTTTCGAGTACACGATATGGTAAAACCAATGATGTCATTTAAAAGTACAACTCATCCCGCAAAAAATAAGCCCTCACATGGCCATATAAACGGAAAATTAAAAAAGTTATGGCTCTGGAAAGGAGGGGAGGTAAAAATGAAAATGTAAAACCAAAAATACCCCTGATCGTTAAGGGGTTAATGCACATTACAGACGCGATCAAGCTGCAGCGCATGATGGATTACATGTAATGTTATTTCTTCTTTGTATACTTCTTTACTATATCATCTATCTTTGAAATCATTATCCTTTCATTTCAACAAATATGATAATTACTCCAAATACTCATGTCCCTATACATTATCTGTAACACATTTTCTTTTGAAGAATAATTTCCCTACTGTTTGCCCGATAGGGGCAAAATTCTCACCATCACCGGCAAAGCTCAGTATGGACTGGTGGGAGAAGGGTCATCTGTATACAACCCTTAATCAATACCTTGTGTTCTGCCTTCTTCCACGTATGATGCTGTGTGGATTCCATCTTATGGCTTAACCTTTCATCTTCTCCCAGAAACAAGACTGTATGGGTGCTTAAGTCTATTATTATTGGAATGATATGGACAACAATGGGAGATGATAACAGATGGTATAGTAGAACACAGTAGTAGATGAGGTCAGGGGTTGTTGTACATAGTTATAGATGATATCAGAGATTGTTGAACACAACGTGGATGATTCAGGTAAAAACTACAAGAGACAGATAATACAGCATGTCAGTACTGGTAGACAGTATACAATACACAAATACTGGCAGATAATAGCAATGCAGGGTATTATCACAATGGTAGCAATGATACAGGATGCTGCTATCATGCATTATATAAGAGCTGAGCAATATAACATACACAGCAGAAAAGGAGAAAGATGTCTAAAACACCTAATGGTTGCAAGCTTTACACTCCCTGAACAGAAGATGCATAACTAGAGGATGCTTATAACAAACACGCAGTGAAATAACATCACAGGAGCTGAGCATGCATTGCAAACATCATGGGGGGGCTGCATTATGGCTTCTAACACAGATGCATAACTCATAATTGCCTTAACCTTACCGGAATCTGCTTGTTATAGCAATAGTTTTGCAAAGAGCTGAGCAGGTGTGAGCTACTCAGGAGACAGCTGGAGAATGGTTACATGTTGACCAGGGCAGAAAGAAGGGTCGGTTCTGAACAATTAACCCTTTGGGGAACAGAAAATTCGAACCATATGAATAAAAGAGAAGGGCAACTTATGACGCTTAATGGCCATAGCTGTAACTGCACTTAAAAATATCTAGCTGCACAGAATGGGCAGAACACCTTGATCACATCATGTTCTTCTTTCTCTTTATTTTTTAACTGCCTAAATTATAATAATCTAAATGTCAAATTTACAGCTGAAAGTTGTGATGATCAGGTCTCCTTTCTGGACGTATACACTACACTGGAATCTAAAGGATGGTTCTATTAAAACTAAACTTTAGAGAAAACCAACAAGTAGAAATATCATCCTCCATGCCGACAGCTATCACCCTAAACACACAACCAAAAATGTGCAAATTGGTGAATATATCTGAAAAAAACTGTGCTTGTACAAAGAATGTTACATATGGACAAGAAGTTGAAACTATTAATAATAAAATCAGCCAGCATGTTCACAAAAAAAAAACTTTAAATAGCGCTAAAAGCATCGGAGATTTGGAAAAAATTAATTTATTATAAACAACAGGTAATTTACTGATGACACATCCATTTTAAGATGGTTGATATTATCCATAGTTAGATGGTTCTCATATTATACCTACATCCCAAAAGTGTTATCTGTTCTGTTTTTGTGGATGCAGGAAGGAAAAATCAATAGCAAAGTTTGATGCATTATTTATAGCAGGGTGAGAACAACCCCGGCATTTCCATTCATAGAAACCAGAGGCATTACTTCCTTTCATCTTTTCATTCTCAGTGTTGTTGAGCAAGTATTCATAGTCTTACAGATCTCTTGACACATCCAATTATAGCTCTGAAAAATCCCAATTTTATAGTTCAGTAAAGGTTTGGTGTATGGAGCTTCCCTGGGCAAACATTCGTGAGAAGATATGCTTTGCTATTGGTGGACCATGCTTCACTCCTCTCAGAAGGGTTTTATGTTGTTCTCGGGGAAATGTCAAGATTTGCGAATCTGCTATAAAAGGTGAAAAACAATTTATCCCCAGTATATAGTGTTCATTTTAGGACATGATCATATATCAAAGTCAGACATCAGAAATACTCTGTCTGATACCTGATTCTGATACCTCACTCTGATACCTGACTCTTATACCTGACTCTGATACATGATTATGATACCTGACTCTGATACCTGACTGATACCTGACTCTGATACCTGATTCTGATACCTGACTCTGATACCTGATTCTGACACCTGACTCTGAGATTTTTGACCATTCTTCTTTGCAAACTAGCTCTCAGTGAGATTGGATGGAGTCGTCTGTGAACAGCAATTTTCAAGACTTACCACAGCTTGACAATGAGCTTTAAGTCTGGATTGGGACTGGGCCATTCAGACACATGAAACTGCTTTGATCTAAAACATTCCATTGTAGCTCTGGTAGTAAGTTTGGGTTCATTGCCTTAAGGAAGGGGAACCTACGCTCCAGTCTTATATCTTTTTGCAGCCTCTAAGAGTTTTTCCTCCAGGATTGCCGTGTAACTAGCGCCATCTATCTTCCCATCAACTATGACCACATTCCCTGTCCCTGCTGAAGAAAAAATGCATCCCAACAGCATGATGCTACTCCACCATGTTTGATGGTAGGGATGACGTTATCAGAGTGATGTACAGTGTTAGTTTTTTGCATTTATCCCAAAAAGTTTTAGTCTGGTATCATCTGACCAGAGCACCTTTTTCCACATGCTGGCTCTGTGTCCCTTACATGGCTTTTTGCAAACTGCAAATGATACTTCTTATTGCTTGCGTTCAAAAATGAATTTCTTCTTGCCACTCTTCCATATAAGCCAGATTTGTGGATTATATGACTAATGGGTGTTCTATAGACAGATTCTTTCATCTGATCTGTGTATCTCTGCAGCTCATCCAGAGTGACCATGGGCCCCTTGGCTGTTTCTCAAATTAGCGCTCTCCTTGCTTAGGATGTCAGCTACAGTGGATGGCCATGTCTTGCTAGGTTTGCAGTTGTTCCATACTCCTATTTTTGCATGATGGATTGAACAGTGCTCCATGACATGTTCAGAGCTTGGGCTATATGTTTTTTATAACCTAACCCTGTCACACGCTTTATCTCTGACCTGTCTGGTGCATTCCTTGTTTTCATGATGCTGTTTAATCCTTAATTTTCCTAAACAAACCTCTGAGGCCTTCACTGAACAGCTGTAGTTATACTGATAGTACATTTCACACAGATTGACTCAGTTTACTAATTATGTGACTTCTGAACGCACATCACAATTTTTATATTTACATTTTTCAATTATTTAAAAAACTTTCATGATTTCCTTTACACTTCACAAATACTTGCTGCTACTTTGTGTTGGTCTATCACAAAAAATTCCGATAAAATACATTTCAGTTTGTTGGTGGAACATGAAAAATAGATAAAAAAGTTTGGCTCTTGAATAATTTTGCAAATCACTATATGGACCCAGGTCATATACCACGCCCCCTGAGGAAGCGACATCCTATGTACGCGAAACGCGCGTCGGGGTATATGACCTGGGTCCAGATGGGACTTCACATACACCATTATGGGTAACTATTCCTCACCAATTTCTCACTAATCCCTCCTTTACCACGCACTGGACTATGTATACAGTGGGGAAAAAAAGTATTTAGTCAGTCAGCAATAGTGCAAGTTCCACCACTTAAAAAGATGAGAGGCGTCTGTAATTTACATCATAGGTAGACCTCAACTATGGGAGACAAACTGAGAAAAAAAAATCCAGAAAATCACATTGTCTGTTTTTTTTTTCATTTTATTTGCATATTATGGTGGAAAATAAGTATTTGGTCAGAAACAAAATTTCATCTCAATACTTTGTGATATATCCTTTGTTGGCAATGACAGAGGTCAAACGTTTTCTGTAAGTCTTCACAAGGTTGCCACACACTGTTGTTGGTATGTTGGCCCATTCCTCCATGCAGATCTCCTCTAGAGCAGTGATGTTTTTGGCTTTTCGCTTGGCAACACGGACTTTCAACTCCCTCCAAAGGTTTTCTATAGGGTTGAGATCTGGAGACTGGCTAGGCCACTCCAGGACCTTGAAATGCTTCTTACGAAGCCACTCCTTCGTTGCCCTGGCGGTGTGCTTTGGATCATTGTCATGTTGAAAGACCCAGCCACGTTTCATCTTCAATGCCCTTGCTGATGGAAGGAGGTTTGCACTCAAAATCTCACGATACATGGCCCCATTCATTCTTTCATGTACCCGGATCAGTCGTCCTGGCCCCTTTGCAGAGAAACAGCCCCAAAGCATGATGTTTCCACCACCATGCTTTACAGTAGGTATGGTGTTTGATGGATGCAACTCAGTATTCTTTTTCCTCCAAACACGACAAGTTGTGTTTCTACCAAACAGTTCCAGTTTGGTTTCATCAGACCATAGGACATTCTCCCAAAACTCCTCTGGATCATCCAAATGCTCTCTAGCAAACTTCAGACGGGCCCGGACATGTAGAGGCTTAAGCAGTGGGACACGTCTGGCACTGCAGGATCTGAGTCCATGGTGGCGTAGTGTGTTACTTATGGTAGGCCTTGTTACATTGGTCCCAGCTCTCTGCAGTTCATTCACTAGGTCCCCCCGCGTGGTTCTGGGATTTTTGCTCACCGTTCTTGTGATCATTCTGACCCCACGGGGTGGGATTTTGCGTGGAGCACCAGATCGAGGGAGATTATCAGTGGTCTTGTATGTCTTCCATTTTCTAATTATTGCTCCTACAGTTGATTTCTTCACTCCAAGCTGGTTGGCTATTGCAGATTCAGTCTTCCCAGCCTGGTGCAGGGCTACAATTTTGTTTCAGGTGTCCTTTGACAGCTCTTTGGTCTTCACCATAGTGGAGTTTGGAGTCAGACTGTTTGAGGGTGTGCACAGGTGTCTTTTTATACTGATAACAAGTTTAAACAGGTGCGATTACTACAGGTAATGAGTGGAGGAAAGAGGAGACTCTTAAAGAAGAAGTTACAGGTCTGTGAGAGCCAGAAATCTTGATTGCTTGTTTCTGACCAAATACTTATTTTCCACCATAATATGCAAATAAAATGAAAAAAAAACAGACAATGTGATTTTCTGGATTTTTTTTTCTCAGTTTGTCTCCCATAGTTGAGGTCTACCTATGATGTAAATTACAGACGCCTCTCATCTTTTTAAGTGGTGGAACTTGCACTATTGCTGACTGACTAAATACTTTTTTTCCCCACTGTATGTAAAGGCGCTATGTTGTGTCAATGGGAGGTATTCAGAGTATTGGTATGTTTATTTATCCTTACTATATAGCGGTATAGTGATTGATATGTATTAGGGGATTTTAGCACTGTGAATTTTTATTTATTTGCTCTCTCCTTATCGCTAAACACATGTCTTGGAATAATTTCTAATTTTCTATGTGACCTTTTTTGAATGGTACATCTGTGGTTATACAGTTGGGTCCCGCATTTCCTGATCATTATATTGACCCATGGAGCCAGTCACATGATATTGATATATGCCCAATCCCATGCATGTTTATTATATAATTGTTGTACTATATTTATTAAAATACAATTTCTGATAGATACAATTTTCTCTGAATTTTTGGCTACATATACTCGTTGTTCCTCCTTGTTTGAAGTATGATATTGAGTCGCCTTATAGCATGGACATTTGAGATTTTTTGCTGGTGTTATTATTTGCAATTTACCTTTAGGACCTTTGTTGTATTGGAGATCTACTACCTGGGCCCACTATGAGATTTTAGGGCAATATAGTGGGCCATTCTGACCATGTATCATTTGTATTGTATGTAATCCATTAAGTTCAAACTTAAACATGTTCTTTCTCTTTTTGTGAGTTTCAAAACTTGCAAAAGTGTCTTAAGGACCTGTGGATTTAATGAGCTTCATTAAACATGTTAGCCCTGCGCTGATTGGGCGTCTGGCTCACATGTCATAACTGCAGTGGAGCCCCGGGACCGCAAGTGCCGACACAGAGGTGAGTATAAATAATAACGGAATTACTGCCACCTCCTCTGTGCTTTGGATCCTCTCCTGGCATCTGAAAACAAATACTGATCGTTATGTAAAAGTGTCCTAAATCCTCACTGACGAATCTGACAGTGTGAGTTGCAGTGAAGCAGCGGAGCTTGGAAGCGTTAAAGGAGTTTTCCAGTTTCAAAATCCCCTGTTCCCGAATTTCCATTTTCAAAACAAACAAACTGTGCTTTCCTCACCCTTCCCAGGACAGACTGCAGTATATGATCGCTTCTATGATGACCGCCTCCCTGTCACTCACAACCAGCTGCAGCATCTGAGATTGACACACACTCATTTAGGTGACGTTCTGCTGCATATTTTCATGCAAAAAAAAAAAAAAACATATTACACTTCTAGCAAAGTGGATGACGTGTACATAATCAAAAAAGCAAAAAAAAGTCATCTCACCCATAAGAAGATCCATTCATGGAGACTTGTATAGGGCGAGAGGTCGGCAGAAGTAAAGAGCAGGGATCCAGCATCAGAATCTTCTGTTAAGGGCTCATACTCATCTGTGAGGAAAATAGACAAGTACAATCGAATAGAAAATCGGATTGCACTCTGACCAATGTTAATCTATGAGTCCCTGCTTATCTGCAATTTTTTTTCTCAGCTGAAATCGGACTGAGAAAAAAATTACTGCATGCTGCGAATGCCCTCATATCTCGGTCGCCAATGCAAGTCAATGGGAGTGATAAAAAAAAAATTTAAAAATCGCATAGCACATGGACCATTTGAGTGAAGTCTGATTTTTACATACCCTTGTCCTTTGAAAAGCCAGCAATTCATCTGCCGCAAACAGTAAAATAACAGCGTGACCGACAGAAGAGAATAGATATACATTATACATATAAAATAGATATGAAGATGTCAGTCAAGTATATAATTAGTACAGTGCTTGTGCAGTTTACGATACATGTATTTCTTTTGCTTACTAAATTTTTTCTGAAAAAATAGCTGACATTTTATTAACCAGCAGAGAGAAAGCGGACTAATGTTTATAGCCAGGGCAGGGGATAAGACCCATGGAGCTTCCCAGGCTATTAATATCAGCTCACAGCTGTATACTTAGCCTTTACTGGTCATTAAAATCATTAAAATGCAAAGGCTAGGCAGACAGCTGCTGGCTGATATTAATATCCTAGGAAAGGGCCATAGATATAGGCACCTTTCCAGAGTAAAAACATCAGTTCTCAGCTGCACCAGAAATTGCACTTACCCGCACTCTTCCCTCTTGCCCTGGTACGGTGGAAAGTGGGGTGATAGTTGAGGGGGTTGATGTTACCTTTGTATTGTCAGGTGACATCAAGCCCAGAGGTTAGTAATGGAGAGGTGTCTAAAACAAGGCCCCATTACTAACACCATAGCGATATTGTATAAAAACACACACACTGAATAAAGTCCTTTAACTGAAATAAAGATACAGACTCTTAAGAAATCTACATTTGCCAAAACCACGCGTACTCACGTCAACACCCAATCCACTGAAGCCAATGTCTCCTGTAACAGAATTAAAACAATAAACACCTGTCTGCCGAGAAGATAATAATCCCTTTGTGCAGCAACACGTCTAGCTCTTCTACATCTAGATGGCAAGCTGCATTGTTGTATGATACGACTATACAGCCTGCCATCCAGCAGAGACACTGAGCTGCACATGTTTGCTCACTTCACTGCCTCGCGGTTAACTCCTTTCACCTCACTGATGTCACCACAATCATGAAAAAGTTCTCACACTCAGAAAGGTCCTGGGAGTTCACAGCCAATGAACTCAGTTCATCTCACTGACGTCAGCGCGACTGCCGTGGGAAAAGTTCTAGCTGCGAGGCTGGCTGGTCATAGGTAATAATCATGCTGACTGGCTGAGGCATCATCTCCTCTTTCTTCCTTCATCTGCATAACAAGAATGTGAAGAAAAGGAGGTCAAGTGGGAGAATGGGTGCGGCGTTGATCCCTCTGCAGCAGAAGATACCAGAAGACACCAAGTGACAGAGTGGCCCAGTGTAGGTACCGATTGCCAGAATTGCCAGATGGCCAGTCTGGTTTATTCACAGTGATGTGTTATGCTTTTCATGGTCAGAGGTGGTCTTAACAGTTGAGCTCCCCACTGAGGAGTGATAAAATGGAAAAATGCCTTATAACTTACTGGCCTACAAAATCTCTGTATATAAATATTTGCAGAAAGTTCTAAGTCTTTCATAATCCGATTATCCTAACATCTGTGTAAAAGTTTCTGATAACCAGTGTAAAAATAATTACAACGGTGTAATAGGCTAAGACGTTTACAGAAGTATCCAGCTTTTATCTAATTTTAGAAATAAGCTCTATTGAGAGCCGGACGGGTGTGGCACAAATGAAAACCTTTCTCCAAAATGAGGTGAATTGCTAGGTCTGTTCAGCAGATGCCCAGAAAATAGATGTACAGGGAACCAAAATAAAGATCTTAGCAGAAAGCCAGCAGTGAAAGGTGGAGAAGAAAGAACATTGAGCAAAAAATAAATGAATCTCAGCTAAAATCAATGCTGAAAACACAGGAAAAGACAAAAATAATAATTGAAAAGTTATAGAATAGGAGATAAAATCCAGACCACCAAAGAGTGAATAAAGTCATAGAATTTGGGTTTATGGGATTATTCCTTAACAAAAATGTTCATTTGTGTTCTTCAAGCTTTCCCTTCATGTCTGTATTAGTCATTACTTGTATTCCTCATTATAGCCAATCTTTCAGTAAGATCAACCCCCTCAAAACTGCATATTTGGGCATTCAGGTTTTTAAAATGTAAATACATCAACACCTTTATATCTTCTATCTGTTGCTGCATTTTCAAGAATTTAGCATTTCAATGCATATGGAAATAAGGCATTAAGTGTTCTGGATGCTACAGACCACTTCCTGAGACTCTGCTTCCCAAGTTTGTTTCCCCACCCTACACCAACCTCCTTAGCTTGAGTGATAGCTTATTGCTTCTGTGACGTCAGGCGCCAGACAAGGAAATGAAATAGTGAGCTGTGAGTGAGCTGTGAGCATCAAGCTAAAGAAGCTGATGCTATAGAGAAAACAATTTAGGGAGGCAAAGGCTCACTAAGTGCTTTGTCACACCCAGAGCACATAACACCTAATTTGCATATGAAGTAAAACACTAATTTTGATGCAATTGTAATTGGTGATGCAGCAACATATATAACTTATAAAGGTTTCAATGAATTTACATTTCAATGACCTGTATGCCCATATATGCCATTTGCAGGGGGTTAATAGTAATGACATACCTGTAAAGGGAATTTGTTGTAAAAAAAAAATTACCTATTGTTTAAATTAAGTTTTATGTTTAATGTAAAAATAAGTACATTTGGTAATTTTTTTCTCATATCACAATCTTTATTATCTTTATTTATAATCTTGCAAATTTAACAATGGCCACTTGGACTATTTTGGACTCTTAATTCTTGTCCTTTTTAGGAAGTATTTACAACAGTTTCCTTATCATCAGAGGCAAGAGCAAGTTACAATGAATGATAACACCTCAATACACAGCTGATAACACAGCATCCACCAATCACAATAAGCGATATCACCGCTGACCCTGCTCCACCTGACTTCATAATGGCCTCTGCACACGCTCATTAGATGCTTCAATAAAAAAGATATGGTGCTAGTCTGTACATTGAGGCTTATGTACATGTCATTTTCCTGAAACAGGAAGTTCCTAATTGTTGTATGATAATACAGATTGTGATATGGGAGAAAAAAATGGCAAAAATTGAAGAAAAAAAATACATTTAGCACAATTACGAATTAAAAAATAAATCCTTTGAAAAACAGTTTCTATAAATATAGACAGTATGGCCTTCATTTTAGTTTTTTCTATAAGGCCTTCATTTTTGTGTACATCAGTGCTGAGAACACTTCTAAGGCTTATTCACACTTTTTTTTGCATCAATATTTGTAGGCCAAAATCAAGAGTGGAACTTATAGAGAAAAACTATAATTGAAAGATTAACACCAGTACTGTGTTTTTGAGACAATCCTGATTTGGAATATAAATACTGATCAAAAATACTGATGTATGAATAAAGTCTTACATGGCAAGGTTGTCCGGTGTTTCCTTTTGATGTCAACCAGGTTTTTTCTCCTGACTTCTGACTTTGTAAGAAAATATCTGGGTTTTTAACCCCCACTCGATGACCATCCAGGAAAACCTCCCAAAATGCCCATCTTTGGGTCTCCACTAATTTACTTAACTCTCTTCTATAGAATCCAGTTCATGCAAATATTGGAACTCTAGGCAAGTACATGGGCATGTGAAGCATCCAGCCATATTACCAGTTTACTATATGTATTACCCATTGCCCACCCATCCAAATGTGCTCTTCATGCAGGGCTACTCAGAAAAGTCACCATCTGTAGACCTCCTGTTCAAAGGTTGGTGATCCATGCTTTACAGTAATTATTGGTGCCTGCTCTACATACCCTCCTCCTCTGTCCACTGAACTGCGGCTTTACTTATGGCGGAGGGACTTATGAATAGTTCCAAATATATCAGTAAATTTTGCAACAGAACCTTCAGGCATCTGATAAAAAAGCTAAAGAAGAATTTCACCTTTTCGCATGAAAAAGACCCTAAACATACCTCCAAATTATTATAAAAATGGTTTCACAAGAAGAGGATCAAAGTTTTGTAATGGTCCAGCCGGAGCCCAGACCTTAATCAAATCGAAAATCTGTGAGTGACCCGAAAAGGGCGCTGCACACATTAGATGCCCTCACAATCTGACAGATTTGGAATGCTACTGCAAGGAAGAATGAGCAAAGATTGCCAATTCTAGATGTGCCATGCTGATAGACTTCTACCCAGAAAGACTGGATGCTGTCATAAATTCAAAGGTTACTTCAGCAAAGTCTTAGTTTAAAAAATGGAGCCCAAGATCAGCGCTGTCATCTGTTGCCACGATTGAATCCCGGATGGTATACTATGTGTTTCGCCTGCATACAGCCTTCATCAGGTCTGTTTTTCAACTGAATTGTGCAGATTATGGGTGACATGAAAGGTGCAATAAATTCTGAACTGATTCTTCTTGGTATGATTTTTTTTCCATGACAAAAAAACGGCATCTTATCCGGGGTATGTAGACTTTTTATATCCACTGGACTTTTCCTAAATGCTAGAAATGGTGATACTTGGTGGCAAAACCTACTAATCAGTCTCAATGCTCCATGTGTATGAGCTCAGCTAGAAAAAAAAGTTGGACAACCCTGACTTGCAATAAATTGCTGAAGTAGTTAGCCTCCCGGCGCAAAGTGATATAGTTGTCATTTTGTAATTCATCTTGAAAAACTTTGATGGGCTGATATGGCCAGTTTAGGTTCTGTGAGCAAAAGCCCTAGAGCAAAGCAAGAGGTGAATCTGCAAATACATCCTTGAATGAATGTGGCGTCCCAAGGGCCGTCTTCTGGAATACTTCTTAATTTCTATATATTTCCAGTCTCCGCTGAACTCGCAGAGAAAGAACCTCATCAGATGACGGCACAATCTCGCCGCGGGAAAGATATGCAAATTATTTTTTGTTATCCTTACCTAATTCCTGCAGGGAGATCAACAAAGGACCCCCGCTCCTATGTGTTACGGAGGCGCACGTCTCCTGTATAAATGAAATCATTATGCATTCAGTTACACTCAAAACCTGATCATTTACATTTCCGCTGATGATTTATGAGTCCTGCTTTAAGGTGACAGGTACCACAAAGTTCCGCAGCTGTGAACCTTTCCGGATGCTTTTCAGACCTGCATATTTTTTTCCGCCATTATATTAAACAAGCAAGAGGTAATTTTAAGATCCAATTACGTAGCCGATGGAAGTGTGGCAGGTGTTTCTTGAAAATATTTCATTTTCTTGCTGTTGAATATTCTTTTCTTTCTTTAGGGAACCTTCTTTTTTTTAGCAGGAAATAGCAATAAATTTCAGTGGCCCTGAAGTAACAGTATGAGGAATGGATAATGTATATTGCAATTCAGAATGTATTGTCTGATAGCCAAAGAATATAAAAAATACACTATATGATTACTGGCTCATTAAAATAGCCATTTATACTGACCAATTCATTAAAATATTTGTAATGGAGCCAAAAAATAATTCTGGGAAGAGTAACTATGAATTATTTCCAGCCATGAGTACAGTAAATCAGCTGCATTTACAGAGCAAACTAAGCTGATCATTGGGAATATTACAAATTTACAAAAATTCCATGATTATATTCAGATTTCTTTCTGCTTCTAGGGGTTAAATATTACCAAGGCTCAATCATAGAGAGGTATGATTGACGGGTGTTGTACTGGGACTGAAATTTAGCCCTGGCATTTGAAAGCTCACAGTACCATGCTGCCCCTCTCCATACCCATTACAATTATGACTTTGCCTGACATAGGAGAAAAAAATCCAAATTTACAGTAATTTAAACATAACTTAGGAATCTATTCTACTGATTAACAGGCCATTCCAGGGCAACCAGGTACAAAATCAAAATGAGGCATGGCGTGACCAGCGCAGTGACCGGGATAAAATCAGGACTGAACATTGGGAGTTGAGAAGCTACACAGCTTAAAGTGAACATGTCAGCAGGTTTTTGTTAAGTAAACTACAGGCATTGTCAGGTTGACGCTGTTATACTGATTAAAATGATACCTGGAGTGAAGAAATCTGTCTTGTAGTTCTTGTGTAATCAGTTAGAAGTTTTCAGGTAATGAGATGCGCATGCTCCTGGGTGGGGTTGTAGGCAGAGTTTTATCTTGGTGCTCTAAGCCAGAGAAACCGAAAAAAGAGACCCACTCACAGGCCGCATCAAAGCATAGTCAGTCTCTCTCTCTGTCTCTAGCATGAGGAACATGTTTTTGCTTTGTAAGAATCATCATCACATTAGTTTGAAGTCGACAGTCTTATGGTAAGACCTAATGTATTCTCGGTGTTCTTTCTCAATATCAAAGAGATATTAAAAGCATGTGAAGATAACTGTTCGTAAAGTAGACTGGTTGTCTCCAACTAGGGCCGGACTGGCCATCTGGCATTTCTGGCAAATACCAGAAGGGTCTGTCTGGTCGTGGGCTGCCTTGTCTGGTACGTTGTTAACAGAATCGATGTTCTCAAGACATCCATACTGTTAAGAGTTGTGACGGAGCACAAAGTCGCTAACTCCGTCACTTACCCCAGCAGGCCACGGGTGTCATTAGAAATATTTGTCTTGTAGTAAATCTTGCTTTCCTCCATCCTGGGTAATATTAGTAATATATCCCATCTAATTCAATGGGACAGGGACAACATGGGCCTGTGTGATGTCAAATGCAGGGCTGAATTGCAGCCCCAGTCCGTACCTGTCTCCTTTCCAGACCAGTGACAGCAAGGTGGCACAATGGAAATACAGTATTTCATTGCCATCTCTACAATAATCTGATTTCAAAACAATCCACCTGATTATTTGTGATTGGGGAACATAATTGTTTCTTTGGCTTGAAGGATTGTTGACCGTGGGAAACCTCAGAAATGTAATAGCAATCTGAATTATGGATATGTCATAGTCATGTTTGGTATGTCTAGAATTGTAAAAATATATTTAGAAAAATGGCCATCATTTTATTCCATTTGGAGGTCAGTATAAGAGAATATAACATAAAATAGAATTATGTCTTGAAATCGTCTATCTCTGCAAATAATTAGCAATCCTCCTTTCACCAGAAGGGGGCTGGGGAGGGCACAGCCTAAAGGAAGCCCCCATGACTGCAATGGTTTGGCAAGTTTTAAATTTGTTATGGCCGGTTTGAAATGATTGGTTGGGATGGGGTCAGGGGAGGGGTTCGGGGTGGGGGCAGCCTGGATAGTGAAAAAAGTGCGGGAAGAAGCCACACTTCATCATCGGTAGCAGAGGAGAGAAGACCCACCTGTAAGCTTTCAGGAAGATGGAGACCGTGGAGCAGCTGCTTTCCAGGCTTCAAAATGCGACTCGTTCCAGGAGGGGAGGTTGGCTCCAAGCACAGCTGTCCTCCCTCCTCAGGGCGGCGGATCCACCAGGAACCAGCTAGCGTGGAAGACGGACCCGGCCCCCTGAAAGGCTGTCACCGGAGGTGACAGCACGCAGCAGGTGACGGCTGCGGAGCCCCTCCAGGGACCCTGCGGGCGGCACAAGCACCGGGGCTGCTTCCCCTCTCGGCGCCCGTCCCGGCAGGAATCCGCCCAGCCGGCCTGTCAGCGCTCGCAGCAGTGAACCGGGAGCCACACAGGAACAGCAGGCAAGACAGGATGTGACGTCGCGGGCAGGAGCCGAAGTATCGCGGGGTGCAGCGGCGCCTAGCCGGCCTCTGGGAGAAGGAGCAGGCCGAGGCAGGTCTCCCTCACAGCGGCGAGGACGGCAGCGGGCGGCGCCAGGAAGGACGGCGGCAGCGGGTGTTGCGGCAGGTGCCCCCTGTGAAGAGGATCAACCAGGGGTGCCTGGCAGTCGGGGAGCAAAACGGAGTAGCGCGACGGGCAGGAGGGGGCAGTGTGAGGACGCCCTGCCTGGCCCCAACACAGCATGGAGGGCAGAGGGAATGACGGGCGGGAGGGAGCAGCATGTGGACTCCCTGCCTGGCCCTAGTACAGCACGGAGGGCAGAGAGAGCGGCGGGCGGAAGGGATCACTGCGAGGATGCCCTGCCTGGTCCCAGCACATCATGGAGAACAGAGGGAGCGGCGGGCAGTCACGAGCTGCTGTCCGGCAGTCGGCCGGAGGATGCTACGGACCGGTCAGGCTGGTCCGGGTCCAGGGACCGTCGCAGGTCCCGCTCAGGTGGGAGTTCCAGAGAGCACCAGGATTCGCGAGCTTGGGTCCCCCCTGGTGACGAGGAGGCCAGGGGCGTGGGCCTTGAGCAGCGGAGCGTGCATCGGGATCACGGCGGACGTCAGGATTCTGGATATCCAGCTGGCGGGGACACAGCACCCGCGCAGCTATGTGAATATGGCTCCATGTCTTGTCTGTCGCCCGCAGGGGCTGTATTGCAGGATGTTGGGGGTAGGCTGGGAGATGCTAGGGAGCAGGGGGGGCTTAGTGGGCCTACCGGGGCCGAAGTGCCCGGGCTGAGGGATATTT
Organism: Dendrobates tinctorius; assembly: GCF_039654945.1. Lineage (NCBI taxonomy): Eukaryota > Metazoa > Chordata > Amphibia > Anura > Dendrobatidae > Dendrobates > Dendrobates tinctorius. The sequence goes on from NW_027361797.1 coordinate 31,267,175, forward strand.
TGGACAATATGTCACTAATATTGAGGAGATTGGAGTGGGGGGTAGTTGGGGAAGCAGCTCCATCCCCGGCGGGGGCATGGTTAGTGGGTCGCGGTTCCGGCAACCAGCCAGTAGGTGAGGCGCTACGCTCGGTTGAATGCGACGTGGGGGCATCGGCGGGGGTATCTGTCTCGGTGCAGACGGAGACAGATAAGGGTGATAAGATAAAACTGGACGATAGGGCTAAGGGGGAGGTTTATGTGTGTTTTGAGGGGCCTTTGGGTGCCCATTTAAAGAAAGAAGTGAAGGAAAAGATATGGCGGGATGAGTACGTGGAGATATTTTCCCTTCTTCCGTTGGAAAAATTTAACCTGGATAAGGGGAAGAAGGATGATAGTAAAAAGGAAGAGGAGGAAAAGAGGAGGTGGCGACTGATTCCGCAGACTTTTGTGAACTGGATGCAGGCATTCGCTATTTTGGCAAGTGTCATAGGTGAAAAGTCTCCGGACAATTGTTCTGGTTTGTTTTGTTATTTAGATGCTATTGGGGAGGCGCATCGTGTTTATGGGGGGCAGGTGTGGCTGCGATATGACGAGCAGTTTAGATAGAGGAAGGCGGTAAGGCCAGAGATAAAGTGGGATCAGAAGGATATTGGGCTGTGGCTGAAGGTGATGGCTCCGGTGAGGTATGGGCAGTCCTTTCACGGGAGCGGGGGCGGCGGCAGTCAGCAAGCAGGTCACGGAAGCGGTGGTCAGGCAACCCAGGGAAGAGAAAAGTCGGGTACATGCTGGCAATTTAATGATGGGCAATGTAAGTACGGGAACAGCTGCAAGTTCAAGCATGTGTGCTCACACTGCAATGGCAGCTCTCACGGGGCTTCAAAATGTTTTAAAAAAGGAAAAGGTAAGCCGAACGTGGATGCCGGTCAAGGGGGAGAGTCCGGTGAGGGTTCAAGAGATGGCCCCCTTTCTAAATAGGTACCCAGCTCGGGCGGAGGCAAGTGTTATTTGGAACGGTTTTGTTGAGGGCTTCAAGATTCCACCTCCTGGCCACGTGGTTCCTGTTTTGTTTAAAAATTTGCGTTCGGCAATGATGCATGCGGAGGTGGTGGATGCGAAGTTAAAAAAAGAAGTTGAATTGGGTAGGATGGCTGGACCATTCCCCACGGCTCGGGTAGCGGGTGTAGTTGTTTCCCCTTTGGGGGTAGTTCCGAAGAAGGAGCCGAACAAGTTTCGTTTGATTCAGCATTTGTCATACCCAAAAGGTTTGTCAGTTAATGACGGTATTGATAGAGAATTGTGTTCCGTGGAGTATACCTCCTTTGATACGGCGGTGCTTTGGGTGCGTCGTTATGGTTCAGGGGCTCTGTTGGCAAAGACAGACATTGAGTCCGCGTTTCGGTTGCTGCCGGTTCATGCAGATAGTATCCCGCTGTTGGGTTGTTTTTGGAACGGGGGTTTCTACCTCGATAGGTGTTTGCCGATGGGTTGCGCGATTTCGTGTTCATTGTTTGAGATGTTTAGTACTTTTTTGGAATGGATGGTAAGGGATGTTACAGGCATGCAATCGATCATTCATTATCTGGATGATTTTCTTTTTATCACCGTTGTGTAGGAATGCATTGGCAGCCATGGTTTGGGTGGCTGAGCGCTTTGGGGTGCCGCTGGCATCAGAGAAGACTGAAGGCCCTAAGACCGTTATAAGTTTTTTGGGCATAACCGTCGATTCGGAAAGGATGGAGTGTCGTTTGCCAGAGGACAAGTTGTCGTTGTTGAAACAGGAGGTTGATAGGATTGCGAAGTTGCGAAAAGTGACCCTGAAGGAGTTGCAATCTTTATTGGGGAGATTGAACTTTGCCTGTAGGATCATGCCTATGGGTCGCATTTTTTCTCGTCGCCTGGCTGGTGCAACGGCAGGAGTGAAGGCTCCGCACCATTATGTTCGTTTGAATAAGGAGCATAGGGAGGATTTGATGGTTTGGCAGCGTTTTTTGCGGAATTACAACGGTCGGTCGTTGATGCAGGAGGAGACTTTGAGCAATTTTGATTTTGAGATTTATATGGATGCAGCGGGCGGCTTTGGTTACGGCGCCTACTGCAAGGGAAAGTGGAGCGTGGGGCGGTGGCCTCCGGCATGGAAGTTGTTGGGCCTTACAAAAAACTTGGCGTTGTTGGAACTGTTTCCTATTGTGGTAGCTGTTGTCGTGTGGGATCCCATGTTCGCGAATCGGAGAGTGCGTTTTCATTGCAACAACGCAAGTGTAGTGGCAGTGATTAGCAGTTTGACTGCCTCTTCTCCCCCTGTGATCAGGTTGGTTAGGGTTTTGGTGCTTCGTTGTTTGGAGTTGAATGCAGGGATTTCCGCAGTGCATGTGCCCGATGTTACGAATTCAATAGCAGACTCTTTGTCTCGTTTTCAGTGGGGGCGTTTTCGAGAGCTGGCGCCAGGAGCGGATGCCACGGGCGTGGAATGCCCTTCTCATCTGTGGAAGGTGATTATGGAAGAGCGGGACGACTGATTCGGGAATCGTTATCGCATCAGACATGGTCAGCCTACGAATCTTCGTGGCGAGTATGGCAGAGTTGGATGGCGGAATGGGGCGGGGTTAGTAGCGAGGAGGATAGGGTGTTAGCAGTATTGTTTTTAATTGGGAGGGCGGCCGACAGCGGTTGGTCCGCTGCTAAGGTAAACAAGTTTGTAGCGGGTTTGGCTTTTGGTTTTAAATTACAGGGAATGACAGATGTGACCAAAACTTTTTTGATAAGACAGGCTTTGAGGGGGTTTCGCAGGGGTAAAAAGGTTTGTGACAAGAGAAGGCCTATTTCGTTTAGTATGTTGGAAAGTTTAGGCAGAGTCCTGGAGGGTATTTGTACTTCTGGATTCGAATTGGCGCTTTTTAGGTTGGCTTTTTCTTTGGCCTTTTTTGGAGCAATGCGCATTGGTGAGGTGGTGTCAGGCAGCAAGGTTTCAGCTGGTGGGGTGTTGGCAGAGGACGTGGAATTTTGGTCGGGGGGCATTGTTTTTTGGATTCGGCGTTCAAAAACTGATCAATTGGGTAAGGGCAGACGAGTAGTTTTGGGCTGAGTCGAAGGGGCAGTAATGTGCCCACGCAGTTGTTTGAAATCATATTGGGATGTGTGGGCAGGTAGGGCGGGTCCTCTGTTGTGCCATGCAGATGGCACCTATTTGTCTTGCTTCCAGTTCATTGCGGTCTTGAAGAAGGGATTGTTAGAATTGGGCCTTCCCCTGGACAGGTATGGGTCCCATTCTTTTAGGATCGGGGCTGCAACTGAAGCGGACGGTCTTGACCTGGGGGCGGAGGCGATCAAAGGCATTGGGAGGTGGCAGTCGGATCGCTATTTACTTTATGTTTGACGTTAATTGTGTTGGTTATATGTCCAGGACTGTGTTTTCCATAATCTGTTATGTTTTTTCAGGTGGCGGCCCCTTTCTTGCCTGGATATTTGGACACTCGTATGTGTATTGGGGTGCGCTACGGGCTGACGCGAGGCCAGATGGGAGGCAATTGGGCTTTAGGAGGGAGCAGGTTCTGGTCCGTTGATTGGGTTTCCGAGGTATGGTGTGGAGCAGGGTGCTACCGGAATTAGCCAAGTCCGCACGCCTGGACAGAACCCCCGACGTTATTGTCATACACGCGGGGGGTAACGATTTAGGGGTCAGGCCGGTGAGGGAACTAATTAGGGACATACGTTCCGATTTTTTAAGACTGTGGACATCTTTCCCGAACGTGGTGACTGTATGGTCGGACGTGGTACCTAGGAAGAGGTGGAGGCAAGTGAGGTCTTTAAAGGGGATTAACCGGGCTAGGGTAAAATTGAATCGGGCAGTGTCGGGGTTTGTGTCTAGAAATGGGGGAATTAGCGTTAGGCACTTTGAGTTGGAGGCAGGTGTCGGTAATTTTTGGCTGGACGATGGAGTTCATTTAAATTCTATTGGTGTTGATTTGTGGGCATTGGCAATCCAGGAGGGGATTGACAGGGCCTTGGTGGTTTTGGGGCACTCACGAGCCTGAGATGGTCAGGGCTGTTCGTGGTTGGTGGGGGGTGGGGTTCTTGGAGTTGGCGGTGATTGGTCGGGGAAGGAGTTGGAAGTAATATTCCCAACAGTTTAAAAGGGTATGGGGGATCTGACTTTTTGGTTATGGGCTCTTGACGGGGTTTTTACCTCGGGAGCTCTGGTGGTTAGTCTCCCGGAACGGGAGTTACGGTGCCCTCAAGCTGGGCTGGACGGCTGAGGGTAACATGGTGGTCGAGTTTGTACATTGGTTTTTGGGCCAAAAAGGTTTTATAGCCAGATCTTTTAGCTCCAAGAACCCTCCCCTTATATTATTTGCATTATGATTAATATTTTGATGTTTATTGTTAATGTTATTGTTCGTTAATAAAATCGGCCGCTGTGGCCAAAATTATCCAAAGAATTTAAAGTTGTAGTGTGTGTTATTTTAGGAGTGGGGGGATACTGGGAGCTGGGTAGGTATTAGAGAAAAAGGGAAAAACTGTAGTCGCCATATGCGGTCATGACCAGGAGGTGGCTCTTTAATATCTCATCCAGCGACACACAGTGTCAGACTCAGAAGAAGCTATGGGGATTCTAGATTTGTGAAAATGTCTTCAGTTTGTTTCTGCAGAATCTCATAACGATCCAATCAATACGAGTTTTCTTTATCCCTTTTATTTCTTTTTACCGTTTTGCTTTGCGTATGCCTCTTTGTTATTTCTTCTTTTTGTATTTGTTGTAAACACATTACCTTTTGTATATCAATTCTTAAATTAATTTAGTTTTTGTTTCATGCTGCTCTAAACATACCCACAACCTCGAAGAAGGAAAGTATTTCCTAGCTGTATTACACTGTGAGTGCTAGAAATGTACCTGTTTCATGCTGCTCTAAATGTACTCACAACCTTGAACAAGGAAAATATTACCTAGATGTTTTAACCTGTGAGTGCTATAAATGTACCTGTTTTATGCTGGAGAGCTGCGTGTGTGTGTAATAGACTGTTACCCTGCCAAGGTGCCTCGGTGGCCTAACGAAATGCGGAGTAGTGGCAGCAAGACATGTGGTGTGGATGTGTGAACTGACTGCGCATAGCTCATTTTAACCCCTGTTGCGATAGGTAAGTTGCCAAGTGAATATGAGAAGCAAAAAACCCCTTTTCCCCCTTACAGTGACATCCAAGTCTTGTTTGTGGATCGCCCCCAGGGCTGTGGGATACTCTGTACCGGGCCGGGGTCTCAGAGGGATGTGTCACGGCAACGGTGGCCCCGATCCGTGGCCCTGGGCGTCAAATGTAAAAGGGGTGAAATGGAATGGGTTTAGAGTTTATAGTTTATAGGTAGGTAGTTCGTGACGCCACCTGTGGTGCTTGGCAAGGAAGGTGTTGAGCCGACGCTGCGGTGCAGATCCCCTGGGACAGATGGTGGGGCGCAGCAAAGATGTAGTAGCTCTCCACAGGTAGAGCTGTGGTCCCAGGTCAGTAGTAGTAGGTGTTGAGGTAGCTGGTGTGGTGTTAGGCACAGAGATGTAGCAGTGCAGAGTGAGTTGGCGCAGGAGAAAGGCAATGACACAGCTGAGTGCAGTTCCAATTCTTTTACTCACGGTTCTCGCACAGACAGGTGCCCGCTTCATTGCTGCAGCTTCCAGGTCAGGGACTCAGCCAACTCCCAGGCAGATGGAATTAACCCTTCCAGCACTCCCTTTTGTGTGCCTGTTCTGAACGTCTCCTTTCTAGCGCTAATCTGAAGTTCTTGCAGTTCTGAATTACACTCAAGTGCCTCCTTCATGATGTTACTTAAACTCCACTCGTATGACAGGCGGCTGTAGCTTGCTTCGGGGACTCCATACACTCACGTCCTGGCTCACACAACATTGCCACTGTGTCTTCGAGTCTTTGGTGGGAATAGAGTGGTCTCAACTCCTATTCCTCCAGTTTCTGCTGCAGGATCATTAGTATCACAAACAGCCTCGGATACCGGCCTTGGCGCAATTAACTTAGGGAAAGGCTCTACTCTAGCCCTAATCCCCAGTCTCTCTCCTCCTCACGTTCCGTTCTAATCTATCTTTCTTCTGAACAACTGATCTTTCTTTCTTCCTCTTTCCTTGCAAACAGCTCCAGCTTACAGGAGGCTGCTGCAAACACGTTCTCTCTCTATCCCTCCGCCGGGGATTATCACAGTCGAGAGTTCTCCTCTCCGCTCCCCCCTGAGGGTAACTTCTGCCTTCCTCCCCCTCTCAGGGGATTCTGACCCCACTTCCCATCAGCTTTCCTCTCTTAGTGTTTCTAAGCTCCACCCACCACCCAGCACCCTTCATGAACCAAAGCAGCTGCCATAAAGGGTGCTCTGCTGTTCTAAGGTGTCTGTGCTGGATGCAGGTGTTGGAGTCTGGTCAGGTGTTACCATCTTACCTGGGAAGTGGGATACTACACCTCAGGAGGAGGTGCAGTACCCCTGTGGTGACTGAACCCTCAGGGGCGCCACATTTGCAGTGAGTGGTTGATTGAATCATAACATGTTACCTTTTATTACAGCTATTGAAGGAGTTGTCTGCTTTGGGCAATCAACTGGGTGCTACTATAAGGGTGTGTTGGGGTCAATACATACCCTGCATCCATTCCTAGTAAAACAAGTAAGTTTTAAGTGTAACATGGTCTATTATGTAAAGACATATGTGTAATGTACAGTTGTGTATTTTTATAAGACTAGGGACAGAGTTAGGAAACTAGAGTATGAGTTTAGGATTTAGAGTAGTAAGAATGATTAGAACTGGGTTTAGTACAGTGGGGGCACTGTAGTTTAGGAGGTTAGATAAGCTCAGGACAGAAATAGTTAAGGCTATAGGGAATTTCCCAGTTGGGAGTGGTAGGGGTACTTATAGTAGGAACAATTCCTGGTTTAGAGCAGTTAGTGAGTTGGATGGAGATCAGTTAAATTTTTCCAGATACAGTGAGGTCCATATATATTTGGACAGAGACAACATTTTTCTAATTTTGGTTCTAGACATTACCACAATGAATTTTAAACAAAACAATTCAGATGCAGTTGAAGTTCAGACTTTCAGCTTTCATTTGAGGGTATCCACATTAAAATTGGATGAAGGGTTTAGGACTTTCAGCTCCTTAACATGTGCCACCCTGTTTTTAAAGGGACCAAAAGTAATTGGACAATTGACTCCAAGGCTATTTCATGGACAGGTGTGGGCAATCCCTTCGTTATGTCATTCTCAATTAAGCAGATAAAAGGCCTGGAGTTGATTTGAGGTGTGGTGCGTGCATTTGGAAGGTTTTGCTGTGAAGGAAACATGCGGTCAAAGGAGCTCTCCGTGCAGGTGAAACAAGCCAGCCTTAAGCTGCAAAAACAGAAAAAACCCATCCGAGAAATTGCTACAACATTAGGAGTGGCAAAATCTACAGTTTGGTACATCGTGAGAAAGAAAGAAAGCACTGGTGAACTTATCAATGCAAAAAGACCTGGGCGCCCATGGTAGACAACAGTGGTGGATGATCGCAGAATAATCTCCATGGTGAAGAGAAACCCCTTCACAACAGCCAACCAAGTGAACAACACTCTCCAGGAGGTAGGCGTATCAATATCCAAACCTACCATAAAGAGAAGACTGCATGAAAGTAAATACAGAGGGTTCACTGCACGGTGCAAGCCACTCATAAGCATCAAGAATCAAAAGGCTAGACTGGACTTTGCTAAAAAACATCTAAAAAAGCCAGCACAGTTCTGGAAGAACATTCTTTGGACAGAAGAAACCAAGATCAACCTCTACCAGAAGAGAAAAGTATGGCGAAGGCGTGGTACAGCTCATGATCCAAAGCATACCACATCATCTGTAAAACACGGCGGAGGCAGTGTGATGGCTTGGGCATGCATGGCTGCCAGTGGCACTGGGTCACTAGTGTTTATTGATGATATGACACAGGACAGAAGCAGTCGAATGAATTCTGAGTTATTCAGAGCCATACTGTGTGCTCAGATCCAGCCAAATGCAGCCAAACTGATTGGTCGTCGCTTCATACTATAGATGGACAATGACCCAAAACATAAAGCCAAAGCAACCCAGGAGTTTATTAAAGCAAAGAAGTGGAATATTCTAGAATGGCCAAGTCAGTCACCTGATCTCAACCCAATTGAGCATGCATTTCACTTGTTTAAGACGAAACTTCAGACAGAAAGGCCCACAAACAAACAGCAACTGAAAACCACCACAGTGAAGGCCTGGCAGAGCATCAAAAAGGAGGAAACACAGCGTCTGGTGATGTCCATGAGTTCAAGACTTCAGGCAGTCATTGCTAACAAAGGGTTTTCAACCAAGTACTAGAAATGAACATTTTATTTACAATTATTTAATCTGTCCAATTACTTTTAGTCCCTTTAAAAACAGGGTGGCGCATGTTAAGGAGCTGAACCTCCTAAACCCTTCATCCAATTTTAATGTGGATACCCTCAAATGAAAGCTGAAAGTCAGAACTTCAACTGCAGCTGAATTGTTTTGTTTAAAATTCATTGTGGTAATGTCTAGAACCAAAATTAGAAAAATGTTGTCTCTGTCCAAATTTATATGGACCTAACTGTAGGTGTTTGGCGGGACAACACTTCAGAGCCATAGGCCTGAAAGTAACACGGATACGAGGAAATGGGAGGGCATGAGAATGGCAGAGACTAGATTCAGTGGGATATCCCGGAACGTCCGAGACCTACGGTCTGGAAAAGATATGGAAGAGCCATCCTTAGTTTCGCCCGCAAAGATGAAAACTGCCGGGGATCCCCAAGCAAGAAGTAGCTCGGGAAGTCGGGAAGCTGCGGTACCGGATGGGATGCTTGAAGGACAAGGATTGCCAGGAGGACAGCACAGGTGGAAGGAACTGTGAGAATTACTGTGCGGTATCTGTGACTGCACTGAACTTGTTGAGTAAAGTTAATATGCTGAAAATGGACTCGGAGTCTGTGATTCACTGTGTGGATACGTCTGGAACCAGGACCATGGAACCCGTGGAGAGCTCCAATCCAAAAGTGAGTGCCATGCATTTATCAAGATCCACACAACAGACAGGACATTACATTTTCTTTGTGGAGTGCCAGGGTGTGAGGGAACAGCAGCTCTTCACCATAACTACCACCCTGGCCACCTCACAATACCAGTTGGGTAATAAGTGCTTATAGGGCCAGACTATGTATGGGGTACACCAGAATGAGAATGGTAACACTTTGCTGTCAAATAAAAAATGTTCCGTAGGAAGAACAAAGGACCAATACAACACAGAGTTATGAGAAAATATGCTCCAGAATTTTTATTTCATGGGGAATATGGGTATGCCACTAAAAATATATATCAGGAGAAATGACAGGCCTTCTTTGAGCCCCATCACATCAGTTGCAAAAGCATTTGTTGTTTTTTAGGTCAGACTACTTCCTTCTGAGCTGCCATTCTTCTGCACTCCAGTCCTTGTGCATAGGTTACCATAATCTCTTGACTTTCTATACACTTCAAAGGAATGGCTTTTTGGCACAAACTGTTCCATGTTAGAGGATTTGTGATGGACATATAAATCTGAAAATATGAAACTGCTTACATTTCCTTCACTGACTTTAGAGTTGTAGGCACAGTCCAGAAATGACGATAGATGTAGATTCTGCTCCTTTGTCAGCAGCTGTCAGTCAAGAAGCTGCATTTTAAAGAAAAAAAATCTGTACCAGGAACTGTATCTGCATATAAACTTGGCAAATACATTTTACATGGGTTATTGGTAAACTACGTTCACCAAAAAAGACAAAGCCTCATTATTGGTAATGTTGCTGCTTGTAGGATGTTTTCTTACCAAAATATGTTTTAAGAGCAACCTGTCACTTCCTGAAAAAAATAAAAATACCTTATAAAAATCCATGAGCTCCCCCCTGACTCTGCTGCTCTTTTCCTTTTCTGCACTGTATCACTCAGTTGCACATTTGTTGCTTTTGGGGCACTGTATGTGAATTTTCTGTTTACACACCAAATGGGCATTTCTTCAGAGTCTTCTCTGGGAATGTGTGCTTTTTCTCCTGCCTCCAAGATGCTGGCAGTCAAAGTTCTGCGTCATCGGAAACTATTAGAATAGCTGTTGTCATAAGTAGCATCAGGGAGAGGTGAAAGTGCACAACCCCAGAGGAGAAGTGAAAGTGCACAACCCCAGAGCAGAGGAGAAAGTTCACACCCCCAGAGGAGAGGTGAAAGTGCACAATCCGAGAGGAGAGGTGAAAGTGCACAACCCCAGAGAAGAGGTGAAAGTGCACAACCCCATAGGACAGGTGAAAGTGCACAACCCTATAGGACAGGTGAAAGTGCACAACCCCATAGGACAGGTGAAAGTGCACAACCCCAGAGGAGAGGTGAAAGTGCACAATCCGAGAGGAGAGGTGAAAGTGCACAACCCCAGAGGAGAGGTGAAAGTGCACAAACCCAGAGGAGAGGTGAAAGTGCACAACCCCAGAGGACAGGTGAAAGTGCACAACCCCAGAGGACAGGTGAAAGTGCACAAACCCAGAGGACAGGTGAAAGTGCACAACCCCAGAGGAGAGGTGAAAGTGCACAAACAACCCCAGAGGAGAGGTGAAAGTGCACAACCCCAGAGGAGAGGTGGAAGGGCACAACCCCAGACGAGGGGTGAAAGGGCACAACCCGAGATGAGGAGTGAAAGGGCACAAACCCAGAGGAGAGGTGGAAGGGCACAACCCCAGACGAGGGGTGAAAGAGCACAACCCCAGACGAGGGGTGAAAGGGCACAACCCGACATGAGGAGTGAAAGGGCACAACCCCAGAGGAGGGGTGAAAGTACACAACCTCAGAGGAGAGGTGAAAGTGCACAATCCCAGAGGAGAGGTGAAAGTGCACAACCCCAGAGGAGAGGTGAAAGTGCACAACCCCAGAGGAGAGGTGGAAGGGCACAACTCCAGAGGAGGGGTGAAAGGGCACAACCCCAGAGGAGAGGTGGAAGGGCACAACCCCAGACGAGGGTGAAAGGGCACAACCCCAGACGAGGGGTGAAAGGGCACAACCCCAGAGGAGAGGTGAAAGTGCACAACCCCAGAGGAGAGGTGGAAGGGCACAACTCCAGAGGAGGGGTGAAAGGGCACAACCCCAGAGGAGAGGTGGAAGGGCACAACCCCAGACGAGGGTGAAAGGGCACAACCCCAGACGAGGGGTGAAAGGGCACAACCCGAGATGAGGAGTGAAAGGGCACAACCCCAGAGGAGAGGTGAAAGTGCACAACTCCAGAGGAGAGGTGAAAGTGCACAACTCCAGAGGAGAGGTGAAAGTGCACAACTCCAGAGGAGAGGTGGAAGGGCACAACTCCAGAGGAGGGGTGAAAGGGCACAACCCCAGAGGAGAGGTGGAAGGGCACAACCCCAGAGGAGGGGTGAAAGTGCACAACCCCAGAGGAGAGGTGAAAGTGCTCAACCCCAGAGAAGACTGAAGGAACCACCTGTTGAAGTACAAGCAGAAATTTCAAATGCTGCGCTCTGAAAGCAACAAATGTGACTATCACTGCAACGGAATGACACAGGGCAAAAAGGAAAAGACCGTCAGAATCAGGGGAGCTCAGGAATTTTTACAAGGTATTTGACTCCATTTATTGGAGCAGAATGGTTCTTCATTAAAGGCAATGAGTCATGAAAAAATGACCTACTGTTTAAATTAATTTTTATGATAAATGTATTTTTATTTATTTTATCACAGACAGGATTATAATGACTGGTAATACCTTTATAAACAGTAGATAACACAGAATCTACCATTCACAATAGATGATTTCAAAGCTCTCCTATTCCTCCATCCTTTACAATGACCTTTGCCCAGATTAAGGTATGCTCAGACAACCCCTCTATACAAACAAATAGGGTCTGAATAAATCTATTGCAGCAAATGTCCATGTAAAGAAAAGGAAGTAAAACTCTAATATTGCAAATAGAGGCCACTGAGATTTTTTTTTTCATATAGACATTGGTATGAAAAGAAAAAAAAATACATTAAACATAAAAATGACAACGAATAGCGCAGAGGTGAGTATTGCCCCATTCAGGTGGGAGTTGAACTCTACCAAAAGCCCCGTTAGTTTTCTCCACACATACTGCTTAAAATTATCACCAAAAAGTTCTATCTTCGTCTCATCAGACCAGGTAATCTTATTTCTCATAGTCAGGGAGTCCTTCATGTGTTTTTTTTTAGCTAACTCTATGGGGCTTTCATATGTCTGGCACTGAGGAGAGGCTTCCATCGGGCCACTCTGCCAAAAAGGCCCGACTGGTGGAGGGCTGCAGTGATAGTTGACTTTGTGGAACTTTCTCCCATCTCCCTACTGCATCTGTGGAGCTCAGCCACAGTGATCTTGGAGTTCTTCTTTACCTCTCTCACCAAGGCTCTTCTCCCACAATTGTTCAGTTTGGCTGGACGGCCAGGTCTAGGAAGACTTCTGGTGGTCCCAAACTTCTTCCATTTAAGGATTATGGAGGCCACTGTGCTCTTAGGAGCCTTGAGTACTGCAGAAATTATTTTGTAACCTTGGCCAGATCTGTGCCTTGCCACAATTCTGTCTCTGAGCTCCTTGGCCAGTTCCTTTGACCTCATGATTCTCATTTGGTCTGACATGCACTGTGAGCTGTGAGGTCTTATATAGACAGGTGTATGCCTTTACAAATCAAGTCCTATCAGTTTAATTAAACACAGTTGGACTTCAATGAAGGAGTAGAACCATCTCAAGGAGGATCACAAGGAAATGGACAACATGTGACTTAAATATGAGTGTCTGAGCAAAGGGTCTGAATACTTATGACCATGTGAAATTTCAGTTTTTTTCTTTTTTTAATACATTTGCCAAAATTTCTACATTTCTGTTTTTTTTTCAGTCAAGATGTGGTGCAGAGTGTACATTAATGAGAAAAAATGAACTTTTTTGAATTTACCAAATGGCAGCAATGAAACAAAGAGTGGAAAATGTAAAGTGGTCTGAATACTTCCCATACCCACTGTAAACCATAAAGGTCTTATTCATAATTTGCATTTTTTTAAAGTAACTTTTTACAGTATTTTGTATTTGGAGCACAAAATGAAGCACAAGGTTTGTGAATTATGGGCAAAATAAAAAATGCTCCTTTTTTATGCCTTTTTAGAGAAAAAAGTCACGTTCCTCTAAAAGTTTTACAACATACGCACAAAACTTTCTGCAGTACTTAAAATCCTTTCAGGAGGAGAATTGCAGTGCATTTGCGCAAAAATTGGAGTACTTTTTAAAAAGGGGATAAACCAGTTGCAAATGTCCGAAAAGCAAAAAAAACCACACCACCATTGGCTTACATTAAAAAAATAAAAATAAACAAGCAGACACATATTAAAAAGACTCTAAAGTAAAGAGCAAATTAAAAGAAGAATAAGGTGTAAATCAAAATAAAGGCAAAAAACACCAAAACCTAGGCAAAAAAGCACAACAATGAATTGGGCCCTAAATATCTGTTATAACTACTAATCTTTATAGCCAGGAAGGGACAGAGTGTCACGTCAACCTTCACTTCAGCACTGTAATCCCAATGTACACTACCAACGTGTTTTAGGCATTAGAACGTAATCTGGGTTTGAAACATATTCAGTGTTTGCAAAATAGGTGGACTGTAATGGACGAGACCTTTTTTTTTTTAGATATGTGGCTAGTTCTTGTGTTACTGTCAATTTCATAAGGAATTGAGTAAAAATAAATAATGTCATAACCATATTTGTTCTTTTAACTGTGGGGTTCGAAGCTTACATAGCACAGTCTTCCTATGTTGAACGTCATGTGAGTCGATGCCTAAAGGGATATTCCCAGCTCCAAGATCCTATCCCAATATCTAGTAGGTGTAATAATAATATTAATATTAGCAAATACCTCCACTTAGAAGTGTAGTATAGTTTTTCTGATTTGTTATGTCTCTTTCCTCATTTGCAGGCATTGCCGAAAATTAGGTATCCATGGTTACGACCACTATCAACTAGCTAACTGTCACAATATCAGTGGTCGTAACCATGGATACCTAAGGTACTGCAATGCCTGCACATGAGGAAAGAGACATAGCGAATCAGAAAAACTATACTACATTTCTAATTGGAGGTATTTGCTAATATTAATATTATTACACCTATTACATGTTGGGAGAGGATCTTGGAGATGGGAATGCTCCTTTAACGCAAGTTACAAAAAAAAAAAAAAAAAACTAATATAAAAACAAAATGAGAATATACTCTGTAGTAAGCGAATAAGTAAATACTAATAGTACATGTCAATAACATATGATAAACATACTACCCATACCCTCTTTAACTCATTAGATAAAGGGCAATTGTCACGATCCATTTTTGGATTCGTGGCAGCTCTGGTTCCACTATGTTTTAAATGACGCTTTTTTTCCTTTCAGGACCAGCGGAGGTTAATGTCAGTTTCCCCTGTTGGCAATCTGTTGTAACTGCAGAGTTGTTAGGTCAGCTGATGTTGGTGGTGACCACTCCCACCACCCTTTAAATGGTCAGCTGACTGTTGGTGATAGAGTTTCTCTATGGAGACCAGCCCTGTAGTTGCAGCTCTCTGGTGTCAACTACTTCTGGAGTTTGGATTCCTGTTTCTGTGTCCTCTGCAGTGTGGAGCTTAGCAGCGGAGTCTGGAAGCTAAGTGTTGTGTTTACTCCTTGTCCCTTTCGTGTTTGTCACTGTCCCTTGTGTTTGTACCATCTGCAGTGGTGAGGCTAGCTCCCTTGCCGGCCAGTGCATTAGCCAGGGTAGTGTGAGGTGACAGCGAGGGACTAGATTCCTGACGGCGGTGGGGGGAATGACCCACTTAGGGCATTAGGGGAGTGAAGCGTGGAGATTAGCATCGGAGTCTGGAAGCTAAGTGTTGTGTTTACTCCTTGTCCCTTTCGTGTTTGTCACTGTCCCTTGTGTTTGTACCATCTGCAGTGGTGAGGCTAGCTCCCTTGCCGGCCAGTGCATTAGCCAGGGTAGTGTGAGGTGACAGCGAGGGACTAGATTCCTGACGGCGGTGGGGGGAATGACCCACTTAGGGCGTTAGGGGAGTGAAGCGTGGAGATTAGCATCGGAGTCTGGAAGCTAAGTGTTGTGTTTACTCCTTGTCCCTTTCGTGTTTGTCACTGTCCCTTGTGTTTGTACCATCTGCAGTGGTGAGGCTAGCGCCCTTGCCGGCCAGTGCATTAGCCAGGGTAGTGTGAGGTGACAGCGAGGGACTAGATTCCTGACGGCGGTGGGGGGAATGACCCACTTAGGGCGTTAGGGGAGTGAAGCGTGGAGCTTAGCATCAGAGTCTGGAAGCTAAGCGTTGTGTTTACTCCTTGTCCCTTTCGTGTTTGTCACTGTCCCTTGTGTTTGTACCATCTGCAGTGGTGAGGCTAGCTCCCTTGCCGGCCAGTGCATTAGCCAGGGTAGTGTGAGGTGACAGCGAGGGACTAGATTCCTGACGGCGGTGGGGCGAATGACCCACTTAGGGCGTTAGGGGAGTGCAGGGACAAGCTCAGGTTTGAGCTCAGGTGGTGACCATCCTTCATTCCCTATCGGTAGGGCCTTCCTCTGCCCTTTACTATCCCGTTGTGTGAGTGTTGTGCCGTCCGCTGACGACCCCCTGCTGGGTCGTTGTATGTCGTGACAGCAACAATCCAACTAACATAGCAAACCATACTGATCCGACGAAGGAATACTCGTGTCAAGATCAAGAAGTGTTACATACAGAAAAATAAATTAAGACATCTCAACTCTTTATTGTAATCGTATATATAAAACAAACATAAGTTAAAAGAGGCGCCTCGTAACAAACCGAGGGAAGACAGCTGCAGCAATATAGATTACCTCATGAGTGTCAAAATTGGTATAGCACACTAGGTTAAAATAATTACAATTAATATGTGCTAAACTTGCCAAATTTGGAGACAGTCAGCATATGGACAGAAAGTTGTTGAATAACAGGTGATGTATACAAGTAATATTAATATTCACCAGTATTAATCAGCAGCTGAGTTCACCCAAACACAGGTAGAACACAAATTTAGTAGCATAATGCATAGTAGCTCAGTATATTATTACTAACCATGTGCTATAATGGGATCAGTATGGTTTGCTATGTAAATAACATAGTTGTACTTGGTTAAAACTATTTTGATCAAAAAGTTTTAAAGCCATCCCACCACGACAAGGTGACCCAATCGGGACAGTGCTATCTCTATTATTAAAACCTCACCTTGTTTTAGCCGAACTCAATATAGTGTACATGGGGGCAGAGAAGGACCCAGGCCTGAATGTTCAGACACCTCTCCGTGGGAAGCTATATCAATGAAATGCCTAACTCAAAAAGGGAAACACACCTGTTTGTACAAAAGAAGAAGACAAGAAACTCCAGCAAAACCAAAGAAATGAGCCGGAACGTAGATTGGCATAAATATAATGTATAGGAGAACCTTTTTTGTTGAGGCCAAATTAAAAAATGAAATCATGGTACGAATTTAAAATCTGATGCAAACTCATTCTTGTGTGGAGTTTCAATGTGGATTTCAGTGGATTCAATGCGGAAATCGCACCAGGGTCCTGGAGCCTAAGAGACCCATATAGTACTTTTGACCTACATGAAAAGACCAATAAAAGACTTGCAATAATTTGGGGATTTTGAATTGGGGCCCACGAGCTTCAAGTTAGGCCATTGACCTCAAGAAATGGTAAAAGAGGGATCTGCCAGCTGTGCCATCGAGTTGGCTTTTTACTTTTATGGTATGAGTGTTAGAGTGTTAGAGTGTTAGCGACTCCTGGAGTGGACCCTCTGGGTTGCGGCACCAACCCTCCCAGGGCGAGCTAACCTAGTGAGGACCACCCCCTATACAGGGAGTGTCAGGAGCAAGCCCCAGGGGATACGATACCACGACTGCTGGCACCAGGCGGCCGGCTCACAGGAGATACGAGACTGTGTGACTGGAGGGTGCAGGATACTAGGGAACACAGGAGAGTACACGGGAGTGCGCTGAGTACAGGGTAGTGCTAGACGGGTACACGTGGGCGCATAAGGCGTGTAGCAAGTAACAGAACACAGGAATAGAGTGAATGCCAGGAGGCACGGCGGAGCAAGAAACAAGGGACAGGATACGAGAGGATGTGCCAGGAGGCACAACTGAGCATGAAGCAACAAGGGTTCAGAGCAAGTGCTAGGAGCACCACAGAATAGCAGACAGAGCAGAGGACCTGAGAACAGCGCACAGCCAGGCTGGGACACAGCTGACCCAGCCAGGAAGCACAACAATAATCAGGCACCTCCCCTAGGGGGAGGTCGTCTGATATAGCACATGACTACTACTGGTTCCGGGTCAGGACCTGGCCCGAAAGCACATGACCACTAGTGGTTCCGGGTCAGGTCCTCCAATACCATAGAGAGGACCGAGCCCTATGCAGTACTGACAGGAACGCGCAAGCGCAAACGTGACATGGAGGAGGAGACCCGGGGACGAGAGTTGCGCGTGCGCACCCGACGGGGACCCCTGAGGGACCGCCGTACCGGAGGGAGTGACGTCGGGGCCGAAGCCCCGCCTCCTGGTGAGCGCGGCATAACAGTACCCCCTCCTTTAAGCCCCCTCTCTCTAGAACTGGAAAATAGCACCTTGACACTAGGAGCGGGATCCAGACACTTCCTAATTGCATGAGGACCAATGAGATCCAGAGTCTCAATACGAGAAAATTCGGTCTCCTGCCATACCCTGGAGAACTCCACGGACAGAGAGTCAGAGGCAGGTATCCCCGAGACAGGTCGAACCGGCAGAGGCACACAGACATGCTTGGAGGCCAAAGTGGTGGTGCAGTCATTGGAAGTCAATTCATCCTTAGGAGGCGAGCTGTCGGAGGATGGTTGCTTGGGAAGTCTCTTCTTGGCACACGATGGGCAAGCAGCCACGAAGTCTTTGACGTCCTGAGCAATAGACGGCCACCAGTAATCGTGGGATAAACGGGAGAGTGTCCTCTTGGCACCAACATGACCGGCAGCCGGAGAAGAATGTCCCCAGGATAACACACCTTTACGGTTACCTTTAGACACAAAGGTCTCCCCTGGACGCTGGGGCGTCAACTTGACGGAAGCCACGGTAATTACCTTGGGACGGTCACTTGACGGAGATGGGGACTGACTCTCAGCCCCCCTGTTGATAATGTCACAAGTCACAGACCGGTTGCTTGAAGGATGTGGAGACTGACTCTCAGCCTCCTTCTCGACAATGTCACAAGTCACAGACGGGATGCTTGACGGATGTGGAGACTGACTCTCAGCCTCCTTCTCGACAATGTCACAAGTCACAGACGGGATGCTTGACGGATGTGGAGACTGACTCTCAGCCTCCTTCTCGACAATGTCACAAGTCACAGACGGGATGGTGGACGGCGGACCTATAACCGTCGAAGACGAGCAAGCAGGGTTCTTCGGATGAATGAACAACAGGCAACTCTTTTGACAGGACGATCCCCAACGGAGTATATCACCAGATTGCCAGTCCAGGGTCGGCCCATGAATACGTAACCAAGGAAGGCCAAGAAGAAGGGTATGAGGCGAAGTCGGCAATACGTAGAAGGAGATCCGCTCCCGATGACATGTGCCAATCTGCAACTCAACTTCCACTGTGACCTGGTTAACGGTGTCCTGCAAGGGCTTATCGTCGACCGGAACTACTGACCTAGGAGACTCCAGGGATCTGACAGGGATGCGAAACTTCTTAACTGCCTCGAGACTAATAAAGTTACCCATTGCGCCAGAGTCCACAATAGCTTTCACAGCAAAAGTCTCGAAACCAAAATTCAGGGAGACAGGCACGGTCAGGGGCAGAGAGGAATCACATACACTTGAGGAGACCTCACTTAACAGTCCCAGGCGGAGAGACTTCCCCGGTCTCTTGGGACATGAGCGTAGAAAGTGGGAGGCATCCCCACAATAGAAACAGAGCCCTTGTGCCTGCCTTTTCACATGACGCCGTTGAGCTATCTGGAGGCGATCCACCTGCATAGGCTCAGGTACCGGATCTGCCGCAGATAACTCGGGTAACGGATGAGAAAAACTGCGAGTGGACGAAGAGAGGCGAGAGGACCCTCTCTCTCTGGCTGACTCGCGGGTGCGCTCCTGGAAGCGCAAATCAATGCGTGTCGCGAGAGAGATAAGATCCTCCAAATTGGTAGGGGTATCTCGGCCCGCCAGTTCGTCTTTGATCCGACCGGACAGACCACGCCAAAAGGCCCCTACGAGGGCATCATTATTCCAACCTAGCTCAGAGGACAAAGTGCGAAAACATATCGCGTATTGTCCAACCGATAGAGAACCTTGACGAAGATTAAAGAGGGACTCGGTGGTGGAAGCAAGGCGACCCGGCTCGTCGAACACCTTACGGAAAGTGTCCAAAAAGATGGAAAGCTGAGCGACGAGTGGGTCATCACGCTCCCAAAGGGGATTCACCCACGCAAGCGCCTTACCCTCTAAGTGAGAAACAATAAATGCTATTTTAGCACGATCGGTGGGGTAATGCTGCGGCAAAAACTCAAAATGCAAACGACACTGGCTCAGGAATCCGCGACACAACACAGGGTCACCACTATACCGGGGTGGCTTACATAGGCACGGAAGCGAGTGTGGAAGCATGGCCTGGGCAGATTGTATGGAAACGAGCCGATTATCTACCGACGCTATATAGTTGAGAATCTGAGCCTGGGAGTCACGTTGCTGCGCAAGTTCCTGCTGGAGACTAGCCAACTGGGCAGCATTCCCAGGCTCAGAGGACTGAGAGGAAGATAAACCGGACTCCATGGACTTGAGAAATGCCATAATCCTAATCTGGTTTTCCCGGAGGAACGTCAGCTCCTTTTGGACGGAAGCCGCAGTACCAGCGGGGTCCATGGCCTGATTATACTGTTAGAGTGTTAGAGTGTTAGCGACTCCTGGAGTGGACCCTCTGGGTCGCGGCACCAACCCTCCCAGGGCGAGCTAACCTAGTGAGGACCACCCCCTATACAGGGAGTGTCAGGAGCAAGCCCCAGGGGATACGATACCACGACTGCTGGCACCAGGCGGCCGGCTCACAGGAGATACGAGACTGTGTGACTGGAGGGTGCAGGATACTAGGGAACACAGGAGAGTACACGGGAGTGCGCTGAGTACAGGGTAGTGCTAGACGGGTACACGTGGGCGCATAAGGCGTGTAGCAAGTAACAGAACACAGGAATAGAGTGAATGCCAGGAGGCACGGCGGAGCAAGAAACAAGGGACAGGATACGAGAGGATGTGCCAGGAGGCACAACTGAGCATGAAGCAACAAGGGTTCAGAGCAAGTGCTAGGAGCACCACAGAATAGCAGACAGAGCAGAGGACCTGAGAACAGCGCACAGCCAGGCTGGGACACAGCTGACCCAGCCAGGAAGCACAACAATAATCAGGCACCTCCCCTAGGGGGAGGTCGTCTGATATAGCACATGACTACTACTGGTTCCGGGTCAGGACCTGGCCCGAAAGCACATGACCACTAGTGGTTCCGGGTCAGGTCCTCCAATACCATAGAGAGGACCGAGCCCTATGCAGTACTGACAGGAACGCGCAAGCGCAAACGTGACATGGAGGAGGAGACCCGGGGACGAGAGTTGCGCGTGCGCACCCGACGGGGACCCCTGAGGGACCGCCGTACCGGAGGGAGTGACGTCGGGGCCGAAGCCCCGCCTCCTGGTGAGCGCGGCATAACAATGAGCCATAAATATGTGCTTTTTACCCAGTGTAAATACTTCTGTTCTCCTGAATCTGGTGCTGATTTTCTATTGTTCCTGCATCTTTCGATTCCTGAAATATGGCCCCTGTTCCCTGCATGTAAATGTAGTCATGTTAGCCAAATGGGCGTGGTCAGCAGCTCTTCCGTATTGGAAATCTTCTTGAGGATTACCCCCAGTTGGATAGAAAGATTAGTTTTATATGCAGGGAAGAGAGAGTCATATCTCTATATATAATGCCAGATTCCGAAGAATTTGGGCATTTACACCAGATAAAAATTAGATATGTATAGACAGTGACGGGTCCCTTGTAGGTAAAATATGCAGATTTACCAATGCAAATATAAATATGACCACAAAATAATTGCCTTTTGTAGGTTTTGTTCCCATGATGAGTACTTGGTGAGTTTTTGATATTGCAGATTTTCTGCATCTAGCACTTGCGCTTTCTTCATTGCATTTTTTTTTTTTTTACAAGTGTTTTTATCCCGTTTTTTTACCCTGCGTTTTTTTTTTGCCTCTTTTTGGTGTGTCTTGCTTTAAATAAAGCTGCTTTGCTCTTGATACTTCCCAGGATTTGGTTTTGACTCATCTTTACTGATATAGTCATATGCGGGTTAGATTAGTCTTTTTGTGCATGCGCTAAAAACGCCTACGCATTTCTTTTTACCTGCGGATTTTCTGCATCTATTGGGAAAAAAACCCACACACATCAGTGGCATTTGCAAACGCAGCGTAGCCAGCAAGATAAATTGACATATTGTGCATTTAAAACACGCACCACGGGCCATTTTACAGAGTGTAAAAAAAAGAGCGCAATGAGTATGAGATTTCTAGAATTCCCAGACGGTGCGCTCTTTTGTGCAACAAAAATATTCAGCGTCAAAAACTCACCAAAAATTCATAGTGGAAACTTCCTGTCTCTTGTTAAGAAAAATAATCAAATAGTCTAATTCAGATCCAGTGACATTATCCCGGTGACTGAGAGTATAAAATATCCATGACGTGCTTGGCTTGCAGAGTCCTTGCTCTGTTTGTTCTGCTCTTCACCCAGACAGATCATTATGGGAACACCCTCTGATGCTAGGGTGCAGGGCTGCCACTAGGAATTTTAGGGCCCCATACTGTTGTAAGGGCTGTAATGCCCTGATGGCGGCCCTGCTAGGTTGGCCATTTGGTCAAGGACTTTTCGTGAGTTTTTTTTTTTTCAACAGCATTACGGTTTCTAAATTCTGCTATTAACAGTGTTCCCCGTGTGAGAGTCTCAGTCTTACATTAGCTTAGTGCATTCTGGAATACATTAAATAATTAAATATATTTCATTATTTATTACATGCAACATAACTAGATTTGCTGTTTTTAGATGTAAAGATTGCCTCTAGCACTTTATTAAGAGTATATAAGATGGTCACCATCCATCTGCCACTGACTATACCGATGCAACAGACACAACGCCATAATCAGTGTAAGCGGGGCCGGCGCCAGGTGTTCGTGGGCCCGGCCTCGGGCGAAACAGTCTCAGCGGCCCCAGGTGTTTGTGGGCCCGGCCTCGGGCGAAACAGTCTCAGCGGCCCCAGGTGTTCGTGGGCCCGGCCTCGGGCGAAACAGTCTCAGTGGCCCCAGGTGCTCGTGGGCCCGGCCTCGGGCGAAACAGTCTCAGTGGCCCCAGGTGTTCGAGGGCCCGGCCTCGGGCGAAACGGTCTCAGTGGCCCCAGGTGTTCGTGGGCCCGGCCTCGGGCGAAACGGTCTCAGCGGCCCCAGGTGTTCGTGGGCCCGGCCTCGGGCGAAACGGTCTCAGTGGCCCCAGGTGTTCGTGGGCCCGGCCTCGGGCGAAACAGTCTCAGTGGCCCCAGGTGTTTGTGGGCCCGGCCTCGGGCGAAACAGTCTCAGTGGCCCCAGGTGTTCGTGGGCCCGGCCTCGGGCGAAACGGTCTCAGTGGCCCCAGGTGTTCGTGGGCCCGGCCTCGGGCGAAACAGTCTCAGTGGCCCCAGGTGTTTGTGGGCCCGGCCTCGGGCGAAACAGTCTCAGTGGCCCCAGGTGTTCGTGGGCCCGGCCTCGGGCGAAACGGTCTCAGTGGCCCCAGGTGTTCGTGGGCCCGGCCTCGGGCGAAACAGTCTCAGTGGCCCCAGGTGTTTGTGGGCCCGGCCTCGGGCGAAACAGTCTCAGTGGCCCCAGGTGTTCGTGGGCCCGGCCTCGGGCGAAACGGTCTCAGTGGCCCCAGGTGTTCGTGGGCCCGGCCTCGGGCGAAACAGTCTCAGTGGCCCCAGGTGGTCGTGGGCCCGGCCTCGGGCGAAACAGTCTCAGTGGCCCCTTTAACACATACTACAATTCATGATGCACAGATATCGCAGAGAAATATACCACATTTTTCTGACTATAAGTCGCACATTTTTCCTCCAAAAATGGGGAGGAAAGTGGGGGGGGTCTTATAGTCCAGATGTATCGGCTCTGGCTGTGGTGGGAGGTGGGGAGCAGCGGTCACAAGAGTCTGGAGCCGGCGGCCGTGGGTAACTCCTGTGACCGCTGCTAAAGAGAAATGAGTATAGATAATAGATTATAGATAGATTATAGATAGATAATAGATTATATATAGATAGATGATAGATTATAGATATAGATAGATGATAGATAGATAATAGATTATATATAGACAGATGATAGATAATAGATAGATAATAGATTATATATAGATAGATGATAGATTATAGATATAGATAGATGATAGATAGATTATAGATATAGATAGATGATAGATAGATTATAGATATAGATAGATGATAGATAGATATGAGAGATATATAGATAATAGATATAGTTAGATACCATAGATAGGCAGACAAATAACTATGAGCTATAAGCAGGTAACTGATGACATACATAGGTAGATGATGTATGGGAATGAGACAGATGATAGACTGGAGGGAGAGAGCCGCACGGGCGGGTGATATCCTACATATGAGCCCGGGCAGACAGTGCGATGAGACACAGCCCCTGACATCACATCTATGTGATATGACTGAGGAGATGGAGGCGCTGGATCCCACCCTCCAGCAGTGATTGGCAGATGGGCCCCGCCCAAATACCGACGTCATCCACTCAGTCATCCGTTTACATTCCGGCTGTTCGGTGACAGCTCCAGTACGGTGGCCGGCGGAGGCCATATCGCCTGTAGTCGGCTATTCTGCGCGTTCATATGCTCCCAGTAGTAGGCGCTGTGGACGCGCAGGAGCGCTGCTGCTTGGTAACGTCAGCGCTGCCAGCGTGGAGACACGGGGCTGTCCGGAGCAGGGAAGGCGGAAGTGCTGACAGGGAAATACTGCTGTGGAGACTACCAGGAGCCAGGCAGCACCGGCGGAGAGGAGCAGCCAGCATGCAGAGCCAGAGAGCCTTCCCTCAGGTATCGTGCTGGGTGCCACCCGCTGCCCCTGTGTGTGCGGCTGCCATGGAGCTGGGCTGCTGACCCTCCCCGGCCACCGTTGACTTCTCACATTACACCCCAGGGTGATAACAATGTGATGGAGGATGTGTCCGGTGACATGGCGGCGGGGCAGAGCGAGTCCCCTCCACTCCTGGTCCCCCCCACCTGTGCCTGGCCTCCCCCCCACCTGTGCCTGGCGTGCCTGGCCTCCCCCCCCTGACCTGTGCCTGGCCTCCCCCCCCCTGACCTGTGCCTGGCCTCCCCCCCCCCCCCCTGACCTGTGTCCGGCCTCCCCCCCCCCCCCCTGACCTGTGCCTGGCCTCCCCCCCCCCCCCCCCCTGACCTGTGCCTGGCCTCCCCCCCCCCCCCCCCCCCTGACCTGTGCCTGGCCTCCCCCCCCCCCCCCCCCTGACCTGTGCCTGGCCTCCCCCCCCCCCCCCTGACCTGTGCCTGGCCTCCCCCCCCCCCCCCCCTGACCTGTGCCTGGCCTCCCCCCCCCCCCCCTGACCTGTGCCTGGCCTCCCCCCCCCCCCCCCCCCTGACCTGTGCCTGGCCTCCCCCCCCCCCCCCCCTGACCTGTGCCTGGCCTCCCCCCCCCCCCCCCTGACCTGTGCCTGGCCTCCCCCCCCCCCCCTGACCTGTGCCTGGCCTCCCCCCCCCCCCTGACCTGTGCCTGGCCTCCCCCCCCCCCCCTGACCTGTGCCTGGCCTCCCCCCCCCCCCCCTGACCTGTGCCTGGCCTCCCCCCCCCCCCCCCTGACCTGTGCCTGGCCTCCCCCCCCCCCCCTGACCTGTGCCTGGCCTCCCCCCCCCCCTGACCTGTGCCTGGCCTCCCCCCCCCCCCCTGACCTGTGCCTGGCCTCCCCCCCCCCCCCTGACCTGTGCCTGGCCTCCCCCCCCCCCTGACCTGTGCCTGGCCTCCCCCCCCCCCCTGACCTGTGCCTGGCCTCCCCCCCCCCCCCCTGACCTGTGCCTGGCCTCCCCCCCCCCCCTGACCTGTGCCTGGCCTCCCCCCCCCCCCTGACCTGTGCCTGGCCTCCCCCCCCCCCCCTGACCTGTGCCTGGCCTCCCCCCCCCCCCCCCCCCCCTGACCTGTGCCTGGCCTCCCCCCCCCCCCCCCCCCTGACCTGTGCCTGGCCTCCCCCCCCCCCCCCCAACCTGTGCCTGGCCTCCCCCCCCCCCCCCCCAACCTGTGCCTGGCCTCCCCCCCCCCCCCCCCCCCCCCCCCCACACACACACACACACACCTGTGCCTCGTCCCCCCCCCACCTGTGCCTCGTCTCCCCCCAAGTGCACGAATTGTAGTTTAAGGAAATACAGTGTCGGTGACTATCTTAATTTCCTTCTATGATGGTATTACTGATTGGGTGGATCAAGGAAATGCTGTAGATATAGTATATCTTGACTTCAGCAAAGCATTTGACAAAGTCTCTCATACAATCCTTATTGAAAAAATGACTAAGTATGGAATGGACAAGGCAACTGTTAGGTGGATTCATAACTGGCTTAGTGATCGGACCCAAAGAGTGGTCGTAAATGGCTGCACATCCAGTTGGAAGAATGTCTCAAGTGGGGTACCACAGGGCTCTGTCCTGGGCCCTGTATTGTTCAACATCTTTATCAACGATTTAGATGAAGGAATTGAGGGTAAACTGATTAAATTTGCTGATGACACAAAGCTAGGAGGGATAGCTAATACTAGAGAAGAGAGAGAGAGGATTCAAAAAGATTTAAATAAACTGGAGAAGTGGGCAGCAACTAACAGAATGGTTTTTAACAGGGAGAAATGCAAAGTACTACATCTGGGCAATAAAAATGAAAAAAGCATATATAGAATGGGAGGAATAGGGCTAAGTGACAGCACATGTGAAAAAGACTTGGGTATACTAATAGATCACAGACTGAATATGAGTCAACAGTGTGATGCAGCAGCAAAAAAGGCAAATGCAATTCTAGGATGTATTAACAGAAGCATACAGTCTAGATCACGTGAAGTAATTATTTCCCTCTACACCTCTTTGGTCAGACCTCATCTGGAATATTGTGTCCAATTTTGGGCACCACATTTTAAAAAAGACATCAGCAAACTGGAGCAAGTTCAGAAAAGAGCGACCAGAATGGTGACCGGTCTGCAAACCCTGTCTTATGAAGAAAGGTTGCAGGATTTGGGAATGTTTAGTTTGCAAAAGAGAAGACTGAGAGGAGACTTAATAGCTGTCTACAAATATCTAAAGGGCTGTCACATTGTAGAAGGATCAACTTTATTCTCATTTGCACAAGGAAAGACTAGAAGCAATGGGATGAAACTGAATGGGAGGAGACACAGATTAGATATTAGAAAAAACTTTTTGACAGTTAGAGTGATCAATGAGTGGAACAGGCTGCCACGAGAAGTGGTGAGTTCTCCTTCAATGGAAGTCTTCAAACAGAGGCTGGACAGACATCTAACTGGGATGATTTAGCGAATCCTGCTTTGAGCAGGGGGTTGGACCAGATGGCCCAGGAGGTCCCTTCCAACTCTACGATTCTATGGTATTGTTACTTTTTTTTTTTCTTTTTTTTTTTTTGTTTTTTTTTAGTATATTAAATGTACTTATTGTGTTACCCAAACCTCAGCCCTAACACGGGCGCAGGAAAGAGCGAGGCCGGGGTCTGGCGGGCGCAGGAAAGAGCGAGGCCGGGGTCTGGCGGGCGCAGGAAAGAGCGAGGCCGGGGTCTGGCGGGCGCAGGAAAGAGCGAGGCCGGGGTCTGGCGGGCGCAGGAAAGAGCGAGGCCGGGGTCTGGCGGGCGCAGGAAAGAGCGAGGCCGGGGTCTGGCGGGCGCAGGAAAGAGTTTCTGATACTCATCTAGGAAACTCGGGCAGTTTACACCCGCATGTCCGTCTTTTAGCCTACGTGACATTTAGTAATAGGTAAACAATCCAGCTTCTTTTGTTAATAGTGGTTATGTATCCAGGAAAATCAGATGCTACCCGGATGCTGCAGTTTTGATCTGTTTTTTTTTTTTTTTTTTATATGCATCGATAGACTTGTATAGGCGATTATCTTTGGAGTACAGAAGAGTGCATGACGAGGTTTTTTTTTTTTTTGTCACACAATCAGTATATGTGTAAAACCTGCCATCTGAACAGATCTATAGCATAAGGAGCTTCACATTGTGTTCTGGGTTCTCGTTGGGGCATGCATCCGAAATCCCCCACAAAACAGGGACCGGACACGTGCTGACAGGGCCACAGACTGTAATTGTGACGGCAGAGCGAACCCTTCCCTCCGCCGTGCACTTTTTACGGTAGTGTATGCCTACAGGGGGCAGACACTCAGACATAGTAGACTTCTTCTGAGTGTCCACCTCCTGTAGGCGTGCACTCCTGAAAGTGATGCACAGTAGAGCGCACGGTCGCTCTGCCGCCACCATTAGTTTTGTTTTTTGTTTTTTTTGACGAGATGATTTTATAAAAAATCTGACCAGTGTCACTTTATGTGGAAATAACTGGAGCTTCAACATGTCTGATGCAGCAGGGTGTCAGCTGTAGTGTACAGCCAACAGCTGCTGGATTGTCGCCTGTCGGGGGGATGCTGTGCTCTTATATCTCAGGTCAGTAAAAAGATGTATTGGTGGTCATTAAGGGGTTAAATATTCATACAGCGCACATCATCTTAAAGGACTTGTCCAAGATTATTTAAGTTTCTAGGCCCATGGTAAATAAAATCCAGGCAGGTAGTTGCTAACAGGCAGGACGTCGGCTGTCATGTCCCGTCAGCAGAGGAGAAGAGAAGCCGCTGCTCTTGTCGATGTGACATTTGCGGAAATCGCTGAATTGTCGGCAGAGTTTGGTACCGAGAGCAGACAGCAATTGTCTTCTTGTTAGTTTTTGGGCCCACAGTAAAAAAAATTAAATAGTCCTGAATAGCCCATTTAAAGTGAACCTGACAGCTGATACATGCTGCACAATCCACGGGCAGCATGGTGGCTGCGTGCTCTCACCCGCTGTGGCATTTCACGGAAAAACATACTTTATAAGGCGCGGGGCACTGAGCTGTGCTGGAGACTAGTCGGGACAGGACAGATGGATCCCCCACGGATTCTCCCCTCTTGCTGCCCTCAATCCATGGCAGGAGGGGGGGAGAGGAGCCACCAGGGACCCATCTATTCAACTAGTCTCCAATGCGGCTCGGTCCCCCGTAAGTTTTAAATTGTGTTTTTCGGTGAAACTCGGCAGCGGAGAGATCATACGGCCAATGCCTAACAACATGCTGCCTCTATCAGGCAGAATGGTCAGCCGCCAGGTTGTCTTTAAGGTTTGAAAATATGTTCAAAAACTATAATAAAATATTAGTGTAATTTCTCTATCTGGTGAGATCACTTTTTTTTTTTTTCAAAGGGAATCTGTCACCTCATTTTTGGCCTATGTGATGCGGCCACCGCCATCACGGGCTTATCTACAGCATTCTGTAATGCTTTCTGCCATGCTGTAGACAAGCCCCCGATGTAACCTGAAAGATAAGAAAAACGAGTTAGATTATAATCACAGGGGGCATGGTCCGGTCCGATGGTGTCGCGGTCCGGCGCTTCCCATCTTCTTGAGATGATGTCCTCCTTCTTACTTCTGCCACGGCTCCTGCGCTGGTGTACTTTATCTTCCCTGTTGAGGGCAGAGTAAAGTACTGCAGTGCGCAGGTGCCGGACCTCTCTGACCTTTCCTGGCGCCTGCGCACTGCAGTACTCTACTCTGCCCTCAACAGGGAAGATAAAGTACACCAGCGCAGGAGCCGCGGCAGAAGTAAGGAGGCGGACGTCATCGCTAGAAGATGGGAGGCGCTGGACTGGACCGCGACACCCATCGGACCATACCCCGTGGTGAGTATAATCTAACTCCTTTTTCTTCTCTTTCAGGTTATATCGGGCGCTTATCTTCAGCATTACAGAATGCTGTAGATAAGCCCCTGATGGCGGTGGCCACATCTTATGTCAGAAAAATGAGGTGACAGATTCCCTTTAAATATTTGGGCAGCTTTCCCAACAGGTCTGTCTGTCCTGTGAAAGAATTGTAAGTGAGGAGAGCCTGGTGCATACGATCCATTAGTTGCTCAGCCTCTCTCATCTCAGTCGCTGCCTATGCAGAGCGCAGCAGCCGGTGATGAACTCCTCTCTACTGCTGCACTCTGCAAGAAACTGTCAGCAGCCACCCTATTGGCAAATCTGTGATCATTCGCTGTGCCAGTGAGCCCCACAAGAAGTGGTCGTTGCTGGCTTCACCCATTCTCATGGGTGGTCCTTTTGGATAAACCGACAGTGGGAACCGAGAGGTGGGATGCCTAACAAGTAATATATATAATAAGTGTCTATCACAGGGTTTTGTTCTCCGAAACTTTGCCACATGAGCACCAGAAGTGGGTATTTTTCTTAAACATACAATTTGGTGCAGTTTTTCCTGCAGCGTCCTCTGGATTTACTGTTACAGCATATTCAGTCTTTGTAAATCTACCCTGACACTCCCCATGTGTTGGGTGATGGAAATTGTCAGATTTATGACAGTCTGCGACCCATTGACAGGTTGCTATAAACAGCGGCCCGGATGGATTGATTGGGTTACTCAGGGGCCTGTGCAGCTCTTGGCATTGATATACAGTGTAGCTTATATCTGCAAGAATGGTAAAATTGAATCCCAGAAATACCTATTCTACAAAATGATGCCATATTGCTAGAAAGTGCGGTTGCTTCCTATGCTGAGATCTCCCCTTACTTTCTCCGGCGGTCCGGTACAGTATTGGGGGCCATTGCTCCACTCTGATGGGGCACGTCAGAATCCTGTATTCTGGATCAGCGGTGGTCCTACCAGGGCCGATTCTAGCGATCCTGCTGCTTGAGATGAAAATTGAAATGGCTCCCCTCCCTGCAGGGCAATATAATTCTGCAATGAATAAGTACAGTTTTTTTTTTTTTTTATTGTTTTTTTGGGGTTCTCGTCTTTTAAGGTATTCTTTTGTATTTCAAAGATAACCTGTCAGCGTGATTCTCTAGATCAGTACGATTACAGTGATGCCAAACGGGCATAGTTTTTGTTTATTTTAGTGGTTAAAAAAAATTCCTGTTTGTTAAAAAAGAAAAAAAAAAATGGTTTATGTCTCCATTTTCTATGGCTCACAACGTTTTTTGTTTTTCTGATTTTCACAGTACATGCAACATTTTGATTCCTCTTCTTTTTTTTTTTTTTTGTAAGGAGACAATAAATGCAATTCTGAGGTTTTTATTTTTTTTTTTAATCTTTTTGTGACATTTTCCATATGAATTGGTCATATTTTAGCAGACCAGGCTTATATAAATGTGGCAACTCCAAATTTAATTATTTTTTTTTTTTTTTAAATTTTTTAGTTTTTAACACTGGGAAAAAGGTGATTTGAATTTTTATTTTATTCTTGAACCCTCGACCGTCAGATCACTTAAACTGCAGTGCACAAATTAAGCAATGTGAATGGCGTAAGTTTGCTGTCTCACGTGCTGATTGGAGACGGCGGCCCTTCCCCCACCAACGTATTCACCGCGGTCTGCGTCCAGAAGATTCGGATAGCGGTGACAGCGGGCGAGGGAGGGCACGGTGCAGCCCGTGGGCCACTGTTTCAGCCCTCCGGCTGTCTCGGGCCGCGGTTTGCCCAGGTCTTACCCTATGATTAGCTCCAGGTACGGGGAAACCAGTTCCTCAGGCCTGATGTGCTTCTTGCTGGTTTGGAAACGTCTGATTTATCCATTATAATCTTTAGGAATGTCAAATATTTTACCTAACCACATTGACCTGTAACGATCCCATTGCCTGGTATTTGCCACATTTGCTGACATTTTACATGTGTTTTTTTATTTTTTGCTATGATAAAGAGTTTGGGTATGACTGTGGTCACATTATGACGTTCATGTATAATGGAGGCATGACTGCTGTCCGGTCGGTTTACAGCTAGATACTTGATAATAGTGATGTACATTTGACAGCAGATCACGCTGCTGACTGCACTTTTTTTGGAGTCAAAATAGCTGAACATCCCGGCAGTCCCCATGTGAACGGACCCATATAGCATTTCTAATGTCCTGTGTGATCCGCAGGCCACTGGCAGGGTTATTTGCTTTGAATGCTGTTGTGTACCACAAAAATGAGAGGTGAATGGCTCAAAAGGACACGTGTATAGTAGACTTGTAGTGGACGATGGCTGTGACCAGTTATCTGGTGGCTTCAGCAACTTGACACCAGATTACAATAAGTGATACTTTAGTGGTGATATGTTTTACATATCCATCCCACCTAGGTGACGATCCAGGACTAAAACGACCACAGTCCTAATTTAAAGGGATCCTGTCGGTAGTTTTGGCCACTATAAGATACCTTTCAGGGCTTATCTACAGCGTTCTACAATACTGTAGATAAGCCCCAGGTCCAACCTGCAAGAGAAGAAAAAAATAAGTTTTATTATACTCACCCTGGGGGGGGGGGCGGTCAGGTCTGATGGGTGTTGCAGGTCCAGGTCCGACGCCTCCCATCTTCTTGCGACGCCTCCCATCTTCTTGCGACGCCGCCCATCTTCTTGTGACGCCGCCCTCCTGCTTGTTCATGGCTCCCGGCATCGCACTCCTGCGCAGGTGTACTTATCTGCCCTGTTGAGAGCAGAGCAAAGTTCTGCAGTGCGCAGGCATCGGGAGAGGTCAGAGAGGCCTAGCGCCTGCGCACTGCAGGAATTTGCTCTGCTCTCAACAGGGCAGATAAGTACACCTGCGCAGGAGTGCGATGTCGGGAGCCATGAACAAGCAGGAGGGCGGCATTGCAAGAAGGTCGGACCTGGACCTGCAACACCCATCAGACCGGACCCCCACAGAGTGAGTATAGTAAAACTTATTTTTTTTCTTCTCTTGCAGGTAGGATTGGGGGCAGCTATACAGCATTATAGAATGCTGTAGATAAGCCCTGAAAGGCAGCGGCCGCATCTTATAGCGGCCAAAACTACTGACAGATTCCCTTTCCGGACACCTTGACTAATTTGAAGCAGATATCTGCCACAATGTACGGTATATTACAATGAAAGCTAATGTACAAAACCAAATAGTTAGAAATCCTCTCTTGATCTCCTGGGTTCCTCTACTTCCTTATGATCTTGAATATTGAGTACTTCCTTATTACTGGCACAAAGCTATGCAGAATGCAAGGTTCCTCCGTAATACAGGCACACATTGGAGCTTAGTACGATCTGCTCTCTGCCAGTTGGCATAAAAATTATCCGTATCTAAAAGTATAAGGGTACTTTCACACATCAGGTTTTCGGCGTCAGGCGCGATCCGGCGTCGTGCCGGAATGCCGGATCCGGCAAATGTTTTGTAAAACCTGAAGTGCCGGATCTGGTTTTCTGCCGGATCCGTCTTGTTCTTGACAGACAAAACCGGATCCGTCTCATCCGGTTCATCCGTTTTTATATCCGTTTTTCGACGGATTACGCCGGATCCGGTTTTTAAAATTTACCCTTGTGGCCTTCCGAACGGGATTGGCTACTGGAAAACTAGATATAGCATGTTCCTACAGCCCTTCTTTGACAGGTTGTAGAGAAGAAAGTGCAGGTTGGAGAGAAGAGCAAGTTACTGGCGAAGATGGATGTTGTCATTGGAAATATTACCACTAGAAGTTCTGTGACGGTTTCAGTAATGAGGGACAATTTTCCGCTATACTTTGTCACCTCAAGGCAGAGTACACTGGCAGGATGACAGAGTGTGAAAGATTTGTGCCCTAACCAAACTTGTGTACCTTCTGGACCAACAGTATATACCTTTGCCAACCAAAGTTGGCTATCTTGTCATGGTCTTACTATTTTTACCTTTAGGCCACAGGTGTGTACCTGGTTGTGTTTTATGCAAAGTATTTCACCTTTTAACAAAAGTTGTGTACATTGGTAGGAAATCACCAACAATAAACACAACTTTTTAGGTGAAATACTTTGCTTCAAACACAACCAGGAACACAACTGTGGCAAAAAGCTAAAATTTACCCACAGTTATATACCTGGTTTTGAATACCTTTTTACCTTTGAAATACCCTGTATTTAACCTTTTTTTAAAACATAGTTCGCCGCAGAAAGAAATGACAGACAACCATTGTGAAACGATAATTTAACTTTTATTTAAATTTTTTTTTTTTTTTTTTTGTAAAATGTTTTTAAAGTGCAAAAAACTTTTTTAATAAAGGTTTTAAACCCAATGGGCATTTTTATTACAAAAAACACACATTACAAATCTGTGTACTGTGGGGTGGAAATACTGCTGGAGGGGCTGCGGGACACTTCGACACTGGGTGTGTGGAGAGAGGACTGGGATCGTGGTGGGGAAGGAACAGTTAGAGGTGAAGGTGTGGAAAAAGATACAGAATGGGTGGACATGTGGGAGGCAGAAGAGGTGGTGGGCGGTGGAGTGGAGGGTTGGGCAGGGACTGTAGGAGCAGATGATGTTGATGGAAAGTTGTATGGGGAAGGAGTTTGGTACGGGGAAGGAGTTTGGTACGGGGCAGGTTGCTGGAAGTGGGGAGATGTCTGGTACTGGGGAGGTTGCTGGTACTGGTGAGGTTGCTGGTATGTAATAGGAGGGGGAGGATGGAAAGTGGCTGGAGGGGGTGCAGATGTAATAGGAGGGGGAGGATGGAAAGTGGCTGGAGGGGGTGCAGGTGGAGGAACTACAGTGGTGGGAGGTGGAGGTTGGGAGGTAACCTGCTGTAGAGCACCGTGGCACGAATGCATTACATGCATCTGCTGGGTAGGAGATAGCGTTTCCATG
Source organism: Dendrobates tinctorius (assembly GCF_039654945.1). Taxonomy (NCBI): domain Eukaryota; kingdom Metazoa; phylum Chordata; class Amphibia; order Anura; family Dendrobatidae; genus Dendrobates; species Dendrobates tinctorius. The sequence goes on from NW_027361797.1 coordinate 31,301,157, forward strand.
CGCTCCACAACAGACCTGAAAAAGGTGTGGTTTGGCGAAGATCTTGCTTCTGAATGCATGGTTTGCAGAAGTGTCTTCACCTCCAGAATGCTGGAGTTGATCTGCTGAAAGCCTGCGGAGATTTGTTCTGACAAGACTTTGAGACAGTTCTGGAAAGGTGCATTCAGATGCAAGAACTCTTGCGCATAAGTCTTTTCCTGACCCCTCTGCCGCTGCCGCCCAGTACCCGCAGGTGTACTAGAGGTGGCAGGGGCAGAAGGGTGGGGTAAAGGGAAAGCGATCTCCTCACCAGCAGCTTCATGTAATGTAGGCGGCCACGATGCTCCTGTGCTGGTGGATGGGACAGATGGGTCAAATGTGTGGGAAGGCTGGGAAGGTGCAGATGTACCGGGGCGGTCGAAGTGTCCCTCGGTGCCGGTCTCCTCAGGGATCGCCTCAGAAGGGTCCAATCGTGCAGGCTCCCGAGTGCTGCTCACCGTGCTGTGTAATAAAGAGAAAAAAAACAATTAAAATACTGACATGGTATGGCCCTGGCTGAAAAAAAAAGTTACATCTAACATTTTTTGTCACATGTGGTGTGTAATATTTACCTTCTGGTGAGCATTGTTTCCCGGAGGAACGACAGGGCTTGTGCGTACTTGTACTTGCTCCTGCGTCCTCCAGATCCACTCGGGGCCCGCATCTCTTTATTGAACTCCTTCTTGAAATGATCCCTCACAGACCGCCACCGATTCACAATTCTGTTCCCTGAAACGAGAAAGGAGTGGTTAGTATACAACATCAGTGTTTCACAAACTCCAGTCCTCATGGTCCCCAGGGGTCATGTTTTCAGGATTTCCATAGTAAATAGAAATCCTGAACACATGATCCGTGGGGACCACGAGGACTGGAGTTCGGGAAACACTGGTTTACATCAAGCAACCGGTACTGTATATACTTACGCTCTTTAATCTGGGCCCGAGCTTCGAGGTCCTCCCAGCGGCCCACAAGGAGAGAACAGATTTCCTCCCAGAGTCGTCGGGTAACTATCAGGTCAGCGTGGCGGCGGTCAGCCATATTCCAGAGCGACTCCCTTTCTCTGACGAGATCGATGAGGCGGTCCACATCAATCCCTCCATCCTCACCGTCAGTCGGGAGCACGCTGTGAAGGCTGTTAAAGAAAAAGACAAAAATAACATAATTAGCCTCCACAAAAGAAATGAAATAAAAAGTGCAAAAAAACAAAGCAAAAATATTTATACTTACACGCTGGTGACCGCCGCGTTGCTGTCGCCGACGACCCTGGGAGGCACTGCGAGGACCTCTTGGCCGAGCACCAGATTGGGAATACTAGAGAAGAAAACAAAAAATGTTATGTCTTTGGATGTAGGCATTTGTTTGCTGTGTGTGGTCTGCAGAACATTGTTTTCTATGTGTTGTGTGTAGTGTGATGTTGTGTTTCTGCGTTTGATGCAAAAAACTTACGAATTGTGAGCCCACTCCAAGCGTCTGTCCACCCCTTCCTTCTTCTTCTGGGAGCTCCTCTTCATCTTGTGATTCCTGTTTTGAAATAAAAGGCAATGAATAGACATATATTACAGAGATGATGGATTTTGGAAATAAAAACTTACTGTCAAACGCTGACGATGCGAGGGAGGGCTCCCAGAAGAAGATGTGCTGTCCTGTTGATGGCCAGACTCCATGGCTGTGGGTATTGCTGCTGCTGCTGTTGCTGCTGCCAGTGATGCCATTTCTGCTGCTGCTGCATCTCTTTGGCGGCTGTTGAATAAAGAGAAACAAAGGGCCAATGAATATCTTGATATTCCATGGCCCTAGTTTGGAGGAATGGGGGATTTGATAATTACCGTCTCTCATCTGCTTCTGGACTCCCCTCCTCAGCATGTTCCATTTGCTGCTCCATTTGGGGTGGTGGTGGTGCTGATGGTGCTGCAGATGTCTGCTGCCTTCTCCTGGTTCTTGGCTTGGGTGGCATGTTGGGTGTGGCTGTGGGTCCCACTGTCTTGCTTTTATATATGTCTTGTGGGCAGAGCTACTGAGCATGCTCAGACCAAAAAAAACGGATCCGGCTACCGGATCCGGCTTTCGCCGGATCCGGCGCATTGCGGCGCTCATAGGCTTTCATTGTGTGAAAAAGCCGGACGCGCCGGATCCGGCGTGTCCGGCTTTTTCGCCGGAGACAAAAAAACCTTACAGTAGACGTTTTTTCCAGACGCCGGATCGCGACACATTGCCGGATCCGGCGAAAACCGGATGAAACGCATGGCCATCCGGCGCGATCCGGCGCAAATGCAAGTCAATGGGGGGGAAACCGGATCCGGCATTGCATTTCGCCGGATCCGGTTTCTGTCAAAAGCGCCGGATCGCACCTGACGGCGAAAACCTGATGTGTGAAAGAGGCCTAATTATCAGTCCTGGCTCATATTCACTTTGGGGTCTAGAACTCTGGGCCTGCTACATCAAAGCTTTTACTCTACAACAGTGTTGTAAGGCGCTTTGAAAAGTAGCAACGTTTCTTAGCAGCGAATGGTTGCGCAAAAATTTAGCGACTTCTGCCATTTTCATTCTAGTTTGAAGCAGACTGAGCTGGGAAGAGGTTGTGGCGGGAAAGAGCATGGCTACACCCGCCCATCAAATTTAACAAATGTGCCAGCGTTTCTTATGCCAGTCCCTGACGGTAGTAGCATTTCTGGCAAGGCGCACACCACTGAGAAGATGCAACAAATTGGTTATGTTGCGGACATCCCTTCCAGGGAATTTGTCAGCATGTATTTGCTATTTAATCCTAGAGCAGCATGATGTAGGGAAAGAGCCTTATTACAGCGATGTATTAATTGCTAGGCTGTGTTCTGCTGTTTTATTATAATCAGTGTTTTATCAGCAGTGGTTCTCACTACAGGACAAGCAGCCTCCTATTCCAAGTCCACCCCCAGCACTAATTAATATCTTTCTATCTCTACACAGTGCACAGACTGTGGTGTGGGCCGGGTTATACACATCTCAACTGAGCTCTGCTAGATCTGCAGCAGAGAATACTGTGACTCTCATAACTGCTGCACCCAGTAATCTGTGACACAAAGCTAGAATCAGGATCTCTAACCCCACGTTGTGATACTGTCAGTTTTCATGGAAAAAAATCATGCTGACCGATTCCCTTTAATTTGCCGCTTCGGACTCCAGGGTACCTTTCATTAAGACAGGCGTGGATAACGCCAGTTTTAAAGGGGTTGTCCCTCAATCAAAGAACATTTTAAACAATAAATCTTGGAATAATAAGTTCCATAATTGGATATGTAAAAAAATGTTCCTGTGCTGAGATAATCTTAGACATGTGCCCTTACTGTGTACTTTGGAATGACTGCAGGAACAGAAACATTCGCTCCTTTGATAAAACAGGCAGGTAATGTTTCACCTCACAGAAAGCAGCAGCTGCGAGCCACTACTATGTCATCTGTGTAATCACTTATTCTTCCCTCCCCTGGCCAGGAATTGTGGTATGTACTGGTGCAGCTTTGCATGGTCGGACACAGCCCTTAGGGTATGTGCATACGCTGCGGATTCTGCTGCGTTTCCGCGGCATTTTCGGCTCTGCAGAAACGCAGCAGATTTTGCTGCGTTGTACAGTACCTTTATTTCCTATGGAAATAAAAAAAAGCTGTGCACATGCTGCGTTTTTTTCCACGCGGTTTTGCTGCGGTTTACAATCCGCAGCATGTCAATTGTTTGGTGCAGAAACGCTGCGGTTTTACACCTCATCCATTATGAGGTGTAAAACCGCAGGGCAAAACCGCAGAAAAAACGCAGATAATCCGCAGATAAACCGCAGCACTTTGTCCTGCGGATTTACTGCGGTTTTCTCTACAAAATCCGCAGAGACTAAAAACTACGTGTGCACATACCCTTACACAGTACATTGCAAAGCCACATTTATAAGAATCTCACTTTTTTTAAATGTTGCAATGGATAATTCACAGTGTAGTACAGGACCTGCAAAAGTGATGAGGTTTGACAAAATTTACACTCTGTAAAGATTTTCAGTTCTACATCATGCAAATCCGTTCTGTTTATTTTCATCGTGGATCTTGCGTACTTCATTGTAGAGGTGTGACATTAGCAGCAAATCCCACATTGTACTTGCATATTTTCTGCTGCTGATTTGCAGAGGGAAGTCATCCCATGTAAATTTAGGGTGAATCCAAACTGTTGATAAGCACTCTACCCAAGCCCATTTCCTTCACACAGGAATTGGCCACACTTTATCAATAAAACATACTGATCTTTGTAGAAATTAAACTACATCCAGATCAAAAAAGTGTGATGGAAACACTAGTTAATTAAAATACCAATTTTTATTTCAACATATAAGTATAAATCAAGGTGCCTCATACCATAGGAAAATCAGAGTTTAGCTTATGCACACGTTTAGGACACATAGAAACAATAAATAGCATATTTCATTAAATATATATACTGTATGTCAGAATTTTATATATATATAATAATCACAATAATAGGAATATTTCCTTTTAGCGCTCAAAAAAAGTTGTTGTAAAGAATATATCACTATAACCTCTTATGGCACTGAATAGTTAGAGTAAAGTTCATATAAGGTATAATATTGGGAAAAAAACCGCAGAGTTTCACACACTACATTTGCATGATTTGCACATGAGTGAAGACGTACTATTTAGCTGCAATTGCAAATAAAAATTGCCAGAAAAATTATCCTCATTTTATTTTGTGTATGCTCATTAGAAAAAGTTCCTTATAAAGTGCTCCTTTTTTATTATATATATTGCATTAGAAAAAGTTCCTTATAAAGTGCTCCTTTTTTATTATATATATATTGCAACCTGCCACATAGCCTCATTAATTATAATTTGCATGACATGCACTTAAATAAATGCTCCAATACAAAAACATAATACTGCGGTAAGCCGCGTAGCTAAATGAGTTGCATGCTTTTGATATAAGAAAGAGAGCGCACAGCACAAAGATGGTTGCAAATACTACCATGTGCTTCACATTATACTGAACCCTATCACGGACATGGGGAAAGAGCGCATAAAGACGGCTGCAAATGCTGCCGTGTGCTATACATGAAACTGCACCGTATCACGGATCACCAACAGATATAAACACTTTCATATCTCATAAATACATGTTACCTGTTCCTAACTCTTGCTGCGTATAAATGCCAAATGGCCCACTTAAACTCCTGGACCCCGACGCACGTTTCGCTGTCAATGCTTCCTCTGGGGGGGTGTATTTATATGTTGAAATAAAAATTGGTATTTTAATTAACTAGTGTTTCTATCACACTTTTTTGATCTGGATGTAGTTTAATTTCTACAAAGATCAGTATGTTTTATTGAATCCAAACTTTGCAGAAATGGTGTGGATTTTCCTTGCAGATCTGCACAGTTAAATCCACTGTGGATTATAGTATTTTCAACAAGTGGATGAGATTTTACAAATCCAATCCGCACACTGCAAACTTTCAGACCGGGATTTGGCCATGGGGTGCACACAGATTTGTTGCAAATGAGGTCAAAGGGGAACATAAATTACGCAATTAATCTACAAATAATTTAGCATTGCAGATTTAAGGAATCTGTAGCAAAACTCGGAAATGCTGATTTTTTTTTTTTTTTTTTAATTTTTTTTACATCGGTGACTTTTTCCCCCCCTTTTTATCAGCTTTTGCAGAGGCAGGCAAGTCGACATGCACTGTACTTCTCATACTACAATGCAGATTTCCTGGTGATCTGACAAATAGCTGACTTTCCATTTAGGGTGTGTGCACACGTAAGCGTTTTTTCACGGTTTTTTTCAAGCGTTTTTACCAGCAAAAACGCTTAAAAGAAGCATCCCATTCATTTTAATGAATTCTTCACTTTTTGTGCATCTTGATGCATTTTTTTCCACGTAAAAAACGCAGCATCCGCATTAATTTCGCGGAAAAATCTGCATTTCTAACTATATTCTATGAGACTGGGGCTGCTCCGGAAATAAAATGCGTAAAAATGCGCGGAAAACAACACGCATTTTCTGGGAAGGAGTCCGGTTTTCATGCAGAAATTTTCTGCATATGTGTGCACATAGCCTTAAGAGAACCAATCGTCAGATTCATGCTGCCAGCTCCTGGGTCGGTGTGAATGAAACATTGGCTAGTCAGCCCAGACACAGTTCCCAGACAGCTCCTCAAAGTATGTTTGCTCTGAAAAGCTGCAGCATTTAGGGTGTGCGCACACGTTGTGGATTTGGCACTGCGGATCCGCAGCAGTTTTCCATGCGGTTTACAGTACCATGTAAACCAAATCCACTGTGCACATACTGCTGAAAATTCAGCGCAGATTTGCTGCGGTTTATTTTCCACAGCATGTCAATTCTTTGTGCGGAATCCACAGCGTTTTCACACCTCTTGCTTTATAGGAATCCGCAGGTGTAAAAACGCAGGTGAAATCCTCACAAAATCTGCACCAAATCCGCAGGTAAAATGCAGGTCATTTTACCTGCAGATTCAGCCAAATCCGTGCGGAAAAATCTGCAGCCAAATCCGCAATGTGTGCACATACCCTTAGAGGGAGAATCTGCGCAGAGAATTTCACAGGCAAATCCGGAACGTGTGCACATCCCCATTGGCTGCCCGTCTAAAGGCTGTGTACACATTTGTTTCCTAAATGCAAGGTTTGGCAACTTTTTAAATAAGCTTCGTTAAAAAATGTTCTATTTGAAGTTGTAGGAATCTAATTCATTTTGCTACTTCTATAAAATGGTTTTTTTTTATGCCCAAAAAGTGTTAAAAAAAAGTACAGCAAAAGTGCTACCTGTGAACATCCCTTTAATCCATCTGAGAGAGTGCTCTGCAAAAATGTTAGAAAATCCATCAGAGATCTTTCTACCAGTGTAAGGGCTTATGCATATGGCCACAATGTATGGACAGGCTGAGGGTCTCCCAAAACGAGCGTGACAGCCTCCTAGAAGCATTGCCGTCTGTGATCGGACCGAGATCTACGCTCACACAGTATAAATCCACAGATTACGGACATGGCTCGCTCAGGTGCATATCTTATGGGTACAATAACTGCCTCACGGGCAGGGTCCTCTCTGTACTTGTGTGTCCCTTGTCTTACACTTGTTTATTGTACTTGTCTATATTTCCCCTTTTCCCTGTAAAGCGCCATGGAATAAATGGCGCTGTATAATAATAATATACAGCTCTGGCAAAAATTAAGAGGCCACCACATCAAAACCCTGTCATGGGCAGCCCATTCTCCAGACCTGAACCCCATTGAAAACCTCTGGAATGTAATCAAGAGGAAGATGGATAGTCACAAGCCATCAAACAAAGAACTGAATAAATTGTAGCGCCAGAAGCAGTGTGACAGACTGGTGGAAAGCATGCCAAGACGCATGAAAGCTGTTTTGAAAAATCATGGTTATTCCACAAAATATTGATTTCTGAACTCTTCCTGAGTTAAAACATTAGTATTGTTGTTTCTAAATGATTATGTTGAATCTATTTTATTGAGAAAAATTAAACATATAACATACAAGACATAAGATACAGGATTATACACCATGCCTTACTAGATTACAGAATAATCGCTCTCCTATAACGGCGAGATGTCTTCCGGCCCAAAGTCTCGTAATGTCCCAGTTGAACGAAAGTCACTGCATTTTCATCTGGCCTATTTCAAGCGAGAGAACAGGAAACCGCAATCCCAGGCCGACAAGTACAACTATATGAGCATTTTCCATACAATACCTGCTCGCCTATAATAACTGTCCGAGAAGACAGCGTTCCCCCCTGCAAGCCCTACCGCACGTTAACATCATCAATAGTTAGATATGAAAAATAGTAATTACGAGCATATTCAACAACGTCGTTACACTTAACCTGTGGAAGTGTATTTCAAGTAATAAAGAAGAAAGAAAAAAATTAGAGTAAGGAGACTTACAGGGAGTATAGGGAGAAGGGAGAGGGAAAGGGGGGAGGGGGAAAAAGGAAGACTGGCTTCAGACCTCCGAGCCGGTCCCTAAGAAGCGTCTTCGACCAATCGAAGTAGTTCAGGAGTTTCCTTGAACACGATCCAAGGCTGCCATATTCGGACCAAACGGGAGTTATCTCCCTCCAGTTCAGCCATTAACTCCTCCATGCGAAAAATGTCTGCGAATTCTGATAGCCATTCTGCCATAGTTGGCAGTGTCGTCGTACGCCAGTGATGTGGGATCACCATCCGTGCCGCAGTAATACAAAACTGGAGAAGTCTCTTCTTTTGACTGGATATGGAACCTGGGAGAATTGATAGGATGGCAATTTGTAGGGAAGGAGGGATATATTTTCCAGAGATCTTTTGGTAGGCCCAAAACACCTTTTCCCAGAAGGGTCGTATAGCAGGGCATTGCCACCATATGTGGAATAGCGTGCCTCTCTCCACTGCACAACGCCAGCATGTATCATCTACTGTCGGAAAGATGGACTTTAATCTAACGGGGGACATATACCATCTGGTCAGTATCTTAAAATTTTTCTCCTGTGCGCCCCCGGCCGGGGACATTTTGTGTGTAAAGAGAAATGCTTTGTCAAGGTCTTCCGCTGAAAATTTGCATCCCATCTCATCCTCCCATGCACGGATGTAGCTTGGAGCCACGTCCGAGTCTCCTGAATTGAAGTTCCTTATATAAAAGAGAAATCCGATGAGAAGGAGGGTCCTGCAGTTGCAATAAAGCTTCCAACCGTGTCATGGGGAGGCGAGAAGTACGGTCGGCCGAACGTCCCCGTATAAACGAACTCAGCTGGTTATATTCCAACCAGGAGAGAGTCCTATTGGGGAACTTTTCCCGTAAGGCATCCCATGTCGGAAAATTCCCTTCCACCAGTACCTGTCCCAGTCGTAAGTCAGAACTACTATTCCAACCTAAAAAGTGGGCTGTGACATCCTGGAGGAAAATCCAGGTTACCAAATATTGTCAACGGATTCAGAGTGCTGATCAATTTCTTTTTATGTTTAACACGATTCCAAATCTGTAAAACTTCTCGAGTCAAGAAACCTGTGGGTCCCTTAAAATCGTTTACAACCGAATCAGAGCGTCGGATCCATGGAAGATGACGCAATGGAATACTAAAAGATGTCTGTTCCAATTGAACCCATTGCTTAGAACGGTGACCGAATTGCTAATCAAGCAAACGTGTAAGTATGGAAGCTCTATGATAGAGTTCCAGGTCGGGAAGGCCCGCACCACCTCTGGGCTTCGGGGCTGTTAGAATAGCGTATTTGAGACGAGGTTTAGATGTCTGCCAGATAAAGCGGATTAACGCAGATCTAATGGTCTGGAAGAATATCCTCGGCGGTACAATCGGAACCGCCTGGAACAGGTATAAGAACCTGGGAAGAATATCCATTTTAAATGAATTCATCCTGCCAAGCCACGAGATGTTCTTCTGTCCGTATTCCCTCAAACGTTTCAGAGTCGACTCCAACAGGGGCACATAGTTTAGTTTATATAAGTCAGTCGTGTCAGTGGGGATTTGAACGCCCAAATATTGAATGGCCCCGGTTTTCCACAGAAAGGGGAAATTTCCCATAATTCTTGTGAGTTCTGTCTGTCCTAGGGATATATTAAGGGCTTCAGTCTTCTGAAAATTAATTTTAAAATTACTGACTGCTCCATATTTTTGGAACTCTTCTATCAATGATGGGAGGCTAATATGTGGCTGGGACATATACTATAGGAGGTCATCTGCATAAAGAGAGACCTTATAATGAACACTGTCTACCCATAGACCGTGCACACTGGGGTTCTCCCTGATCGCCACCGCCAAATGTTCCATAAGTATCGCATATAAAAGGGGCAACAGAGGGCACCCCTGTCTGGTCCCATACCCAATGGCTATAGAGTCCGACATTGCTCCGGTAACCTTAACCCCTGCCGAAGGGCCAGAGTATAGGGCCGCAACCCTATGCAAGCAGCGGTTTCCCAGGCCCATCTGTCGTAGGGCCGAGAACATGAAGCCCCAGTGCACACGGTCAAAGGCCTTCTCCGCATCTATCGACAGCAAAACCAACGGCTTACTTTTTGATTTAGCATATGCAGTCAAGATGAGGGTCTTACCTATGCCGTCTCTCGCTTCTCTTCCCCGCACGAACTCCACCTGGTCTGAATGTATTACTGAGGGTAAGAGAGGAGCTAGTTGGTTCGCCAGGATTTTTGCGTATAGCTTTACGTCAACATTAATGAGAGATATTGGGCGGTAATTTGATACTACACTCACTGGCCACTTTATTAGGTACACCTGTCCAACTGTGTGTTAAGACTTAATTTCTAATCAGCCAATCACATGGCGGCAACTCTGTGCATTTAGGCATGTAGACATGGTCAAGACAATCTCCTGCAGTTCAAACCGAGCATCAGTATGGGGAAGAAAGGTGATTTGAGTGCCTTTGAACGTGGCATGATTGTTGGTGCCAGAAGGGCTGGTCTGAGAATTTCAGAAACTGCTGATCTACTGGGATTTTCACGCACAACCATCTCTAGGGTTTACAGAGAATGGTCCGAAAAAGAAAAAAAATCCAGTGAGCGGCAGTTCTGTGGCCGGAAATGCCATGTTGATGCCAGAGGTCAGAGGAGAATGGGCAGACTGGTTCGAGCTGATAGAAAGGCAACAGTGACTCAAATTGCCACCCGTTACAACCAAGGTAGGCAGAAGAGCATCTCTGAACGCACAGTGCGTCGAACTTTGAGGCAGATGGGCTACAGCAGCAGAAGACCACACTGGGTACCACTCCTCTCAGCTAAGAACAGGAAACTGAGGCTACAATTTGCACAAGCTCATCGAAATTGGACAGTAGAAGATTGGAAAAACGTTGCCTGGTCTGATGAGTCTCGATTTCTGCTGCGACATTCGGATGGTAGGGTCAGAATTTGGCGTAAACAACATGAAAGCATGGATCCATCCTGCCTTGTATCAACGGTTCAGGCTGGTGGTGGTGGTGTCATGGTGTGGGGAATTTTTTCTGGGCACTCTTTGGGCCCCTTGGTACCAATTGAGCATCGTTGCAACGCCACAGCCTACCTGAGTATTGTTGCTGACCATGTCCATCCCTTTATGACCACAATGTACCCAACATCTGATGGCTACTTTCAGCAGGATAATGCGCCATGTCATAAAGCTCGAATCATCTCAGATTGGTTTCTTGAACATGACAATGAGTTTACTGTACTCAAATGGCCTCCTCAGTCACCAGATCTCAATCCAATAGAGCATCTTTGGGATGTGGTGGAACGGGAGATTCGCATCAGGGATGTGCAGCTGACAAATCTGCGCCAACTGTGTGATGCCATCATGTCAATATGGTCCAAAATCTCTGAGGAATGCTTCCAGCACCTTGTTGAATCTCTGCCACGAAGAATTGAGGCAGTTCTGAAGGCAAAAGGGGGTCCAACCCCTTACTAGCATGGTGTACCTAATAAAGTGGCCAGTGAGTGTATTTTAGGGTCCTTCCCTGGCTTTGGTATTACTGTAATAAAAGCCTCCAGAGATTGTGAAACAAACGGAGATTCAACTGCGATGTGGAGTTAAACATCGTAGTCATAATGGGGCCAAGTTGGTCTCGAAACATCTTATAAAAGTGAGGGGAAAACCCATCCGGTCCCGGGCTTTTACCAGCCGGGGTATTTTGGATGGCTTCATCAATCTCTTCGGTCGTAAAGTCCGAGTCTAATGGAGTCGTTAAATCCGTGGCCAATGTAGGAAGGGCAGTGTCCCGTAAATAAGAGTCTGTGTGGTTGAGGATCCAAGGGTGATTGAGAGGGACGATCTCCGTTGATGTTATATAATGTATGATAATAACTCCGCAATATGTCCAGGATTTCTGTCGGGTTTGATGTCGTTCGGCCCCCGTTCTGTTGGAGAGATGAAATGTATGTGGTCTGATTACTTGGGTGTAAAAATCTAGGAAAGGAACATATTATTCAATTGTGGCTCATAAGAAACAGGCATATGACAGTTGCTCATTCAGCCCCCTCGGCTCAAGTGACTCCATCCTGAATATCCATTCACTCTCTCTCCTAAGAATCACCTTATCCATATTCCCTCCTCTTGGGTTCACATAGACTACCTCTATAACACAGAATTTTATGTCACCGGGGTCACCTTTATGACACATCCACATGTGCTTAGCAAGCGGGGTTTCTCTTTTGTGTCTGATGTCTCCAAGATGTTCTCCCACTCTTCTTCTGAATTCTCTCCTGGTCTTCCCTATGTAATTTTTAGGGCATGAACATGTAGCCATATAAATGACCCCTGTAGTTTTGCAATTTGAGAAGTCACGTTGAAAAAACACCTTACCAGTGCTCGCACTACAGAAAGACTTCCCCGGTCTCATATATTTGCAAAAACTACAGTCCCCGCATTTAAAAAAAACCACATGGTCTCCTGTCTAGCCAGGTACCACCAGCCAATGGTCTCCTATATTGGCTGTGGACCAACATGTCCCTAATTGATTTACCCTTTCTAAAGGTAATATTGGGACGCTCGCCAATTATATTTTTCAAATCTGGATCCAACCTGAGAACATCCCAGTGCTTAGACAGGACCTTTCTGACCTCCTGATGGTTAACGTCAAATGTCCCAATCACTCTTATTAATTCTGTCGAGTCTTCAGTCTCACGTTTCTGCAGCAATTTACCCCTGTCTGCTTTTCTTGCAAAGTCATACGCAGTGTCTAGAACATGTTGCGGGTACCCCTTGTTCTTAAACCGACAAAACATATCCCCAGCCTGTTTTTGGAACAGATCATTCCTCGAACAATTCCTCCTCAATCGTAGGAACTGTCCCTTCGGAATGCCTCTCTTAAGGGGGACTGGATGGTGGCTCTGCCAATGTAACAAGCTATTTGTACTCGTAGGTTTCCGAAAAATACTTGTAGAGATGCCTCCCATCCGATCTTTTTGGATTTTAATATCCAGAAATGGTATTTCGGTTTTCTGAATTTCTGAGGTAAATCTCAAGTTAACACTATTTTGATTCAGTTCTCTCACAAATTCTTCAAACTGATCTTTATCCCCTGTCCATACCATAAAGACATCGTCTATGAACCTGTACCATAGAGAGATCAAACAGTGGCACCACTTCTCCTCTCCTCCAAACACAATGGTCTCCTCCCACCAGCCCAGGAACAAATTTGCATACGAAGGGGCACAGGGGCACCCCATCGCAGTGCCCCTGAGCTGGTGGTAGAATTTGCCATCAAAACAGAATGCATTGTGGGTCAATATATACCGCAAAAGAGAGGACAAAAAAATGTTATGCCCTCTACAGGCTGTTGACCTCTGACTAAGAAAGTGTCCCACACCTTTTATGCCTACATCATGTGGTATATTACTGTAGAGTGCTTCTATATCAATGGAAGCCAACCAAGCATTCCCTTCCAGATGTACGCCCTCCAATTTTAGCAATAGATCTGATGTATCCCTCAAGTATGACGGCATAGAAACCACAAAGGGGCGTAATATCTGGTCAATATACAGGCCACTATTTTGTGTCAACGAGTCCACACCTGATACAATCGGCCTCCCCTTCAAGGGATTCAGGCCCTTATGTATCTTTGGTAATGCATAAAAAGTGGCCACCAGTGGGAACTTAGGAAGAATGAAATCAAATTCTGTCTTTGAGACCACACCCTCTGCTAAGGCCCCATCAAGAATCAGCTGCAGTTCCTCTTTATAGGAGACCATAGGATTCTCTTTTAACACCTCATATGTTGAATTGTCCTGCAATATAGCATAACACATTTCACGATATTCAATGTGGTTCAGAATTACCATATTGCCCCCTTTGTCGGAGGGTTTTACCACTATTTGATCATTTTTCTTTAAGGCCTCAAGTGCTGATCGCTCACTGGCCAACAGATTATCATTATTTTCCCACTCTGGTCCTGTTAATTTCTTAAGGTCCCTCTCCACCAAGCTGGCGAAGATATCGATATTTCCCATATCACCTAAGGGTGGCATCTTTTCACTTTTATTTCTTAAAGTAGTGAAGGGGCCCTTCCCAGCAGTGGGAACTCTATCATTTTCATTCAAAAGTCCAATGAGCGCCTCATATCCTTCAATATCTTCCTCATTAAGGCCCTGTTGTCTACAAGCCTCACGGCTATTGTCTAAAAAACTTTTTCCACTTGAGTTTTCTGCAAAACAAATTCAGATCTTTGACCCATTCAAAACAGTTGAACCTGTTCACTGGCACGAAATTTAGGCCTCTAGAGAGGACACTCTGCTCATCCCTAGTAAGGATGTGCGAGGACAGGTTCAAAATCTGACCTTTTATTGGTTGAACCGAGTTCTTAATTGGTAACCCGTCCTCGCACCTTGTTCCAAAAAAGAGGTAGAGGAGACAGTTGGAGTATAAGGCTGAGCAGAACCAGAACCAGATACCGAATTGGGGCCTAAAAAGGGAGTTGACATTCGTGTACCTCCCCTGTGCGGCCCTCTTCCCTTTCTCATGGATCTGCCCCTCCCACCTTGCCATCTCTGTTTCGACAGCGTATCTCTGTACTGATGTATACCCCCCTGGTGCCCTCTCCGTCCTTTCTGTATCGGAGGGATCAATATCGGATGACGAAGCCTCAGACTGTCTTTCTTTCTGGTAGTTGAACACCTGATTATCACTAAAGTCCCTCAAATCTCTATGGAACTGGAGATGCTTTCGCTCTTTTAACAGGGCCTGAAATCTCTCGACAGAGGTTTGTAATACTCCCTCCCTTCTATTAAAATCGGGATCCCCTTTAAACTTCAGGACTCGTTCGATCAACTTATTCAAATCCCCAGTAGCCCTCTCAAGCACCTTTTTTTCTTCTGCCAACAAAATTTGCATAAATCTAAGGGATGACTCGATGGATTCCTTCATCCACACATTCATAAGGTCAGGTGAGGAGATTCTAGGGGAGGGATTGATGTTTTTCCTCAGGCCTCTTGGAATTATCCGATTTTTTTTTTTTTTATATAATTTTCAAGTGTCCTGAGTTCCCACCAGGATTTCAAAAATTCTTTATAACCTCCATATACTTCATTGAACAGATTCTTAAGAGCCAAAGGGCCAGTATTGCTCTCAGACGACCCTGCTATACTAAATGCCTGATTAGCATCTTCTATCCACAAGTCTGAATTAATAGGACCTGCAAGGAAACCAGCCATCCCAGATTCGAATAATAACAATCTGAAATATAATCCTTCAAGGGTTCTCAAGAAAACTCATATAATTATTCCCTAAAATGATACTTTATTGTTTAAAACCCACGAGTGTGGTATACACCAGAAAAAAAGTGACAGGAAATGAAATTAAACCAAAAGTGTTCAAACAAAGCCCACACTAAAGGTGACACCTACGAGTCCCTAATTCTTTACTGAGCTGTACCCTGCCTGGCCGCGGAGGTTGGCACCCTAGGGGGGAACGTTATGGCGCCCCCGCTCACGATGGCTATCCCAGGGGGCCCTGACAAGCCCTACAGCCACTAGTGGTCCCTTCTACCCGATATAAAGGGAACCCCTACTTCTAAACAGAGATCAAACCTGCTCTATAGAGGACCCTGTGTCCCAAGAAAAAGAGGTTAAAATAAATTTAGAACACACATGGCATTAGGTGGTCATATTAAAGTCCCACAAAAAAGCAGACAGCCATAAGGCAAAACAATGGGATAAATCAATTCAGATAATGCCTAAATCTTCTACAAAAGATTCATAACCAAGAGAGGCACCTATTACATTGACTCAATAATAAGCCATAGCCCAAAATAAGGCCATCAACAGTATCCCACTGTTAAAAGTATAGGGAACGCAGAGCTGCAACAGCGGTACTTATCTGCGTTTGTCGCCACCTGCTATCCAATAGTTAATGCCTCAACGCGTTTCGCCTTCTAGGGCTCATCAGGAGGCCTGATGCTGCGATAATTTGTGTCCCATAAAGGTGCAAATAGCCAACAGACGTCCACATTTGTTAGCTTGACCGTATAATATACTTTTAAAACGGTTTCTGTGGTGTCGGTACTTTTCATTTAGTAGGGACTTCAGATCGTCTCTGCATTTAATCAGGTCAGTCAACGTTTCCGTCTCCTTATTCGTCTTATGCTTCGTCTCTAACGTTAATATTTTTTCCGTCAAGTCTATAATTTCTTTACTTTTTATTTGTTTCAAACGAGATCTATGTTTAATGAGTACCCATCTAAGGATGCATTTAAGGGCTTCCCATTTAATAGGCATGGCAGTAGTATCATGTGCATGGTCTTGTAGAAATTCTGCTATGGTAGTCTTAATGTCGGCTACACAAGTATTTTATCTTTTAAAAGATTATCGTTCATTCTCCATGTCCGCTGTCGCATCACTGAGTCATGAGGACTAATGTCCAAAAAAAATTGGAGCATGGTCTGACCACAGAAAACTCCCGATGGAAGGTCTCGGGTTCCAGGCCAGTGCGCAATGACTAAGGAGAGAGAAGTCTATCCTGCCATATGAGTTATGTGGTGAGGAAAAGAACGTATAATTTTTCTCAGTGGGATTAGAGTCTCCAGACATCAGTGAGCCGTAAATCTTGGAGGTCCCTTTTCAAAGAGGACAGATGACGAAGAGATAAGTAAGACTTTGCTGCCGTGGAATCTAGAGTCGGGTTAAGAGTCATGTTAAAGTCACCTCCCAGTATAACCACCCCTTCAGCAAAATCAGCCACGGTTCTCAAGAAAGATCTAGCAGCTCGTATTTGGTCCCGGCCAGGGGCGTACCAACCCGCTAGAGTATATGTGGTTGAAAAAATCTGGATTTTCAAGATCCCGTACCTGTTCTCCGTATCAACCAGTGTGTCCAATATGGTATGCTGGAGGGATTTATGGAGCACTATAGACACCCCCCCCCCCCCCCGGGATCGTGAATTCGGGTTAGCACGATGGAACCAGGTTGTGTAATATCGATCGTGAATATTAGGAATATGTCCAGCTTTAAAATGTGTCTCTTGTAGAATCAACACATTTACTCTTTTCTTGTGCATGCCATATAAAATGTGACCGCTTCTGCGGGGTATTAAAGCCTCTAGTGTTCAAGGAACCCAGTGTTATCTTTTGTGCAGCAGTCTTACCTGGCATTGTGTTTGTAGTCCGGGGTCAAGGATGTAAGTTTTGGCTACAGGCATGGCTCTGCTTTGGAGTCCAACGCCCGCTGTTGAAAGGGGAGGGAAGGCTAATGAGGGAGGTGGATATAGACAAAGAAAGTAGATAAAAGTTAAAAGAAGGCAAAGGTAAATGAAACTTTAATGATACGAGTGTGGATAGACACACTCCAATAGACAATTTAACCTGTTGGAGGTAAACGTTAATAGCTGCGTGCCTCAGTGGCAAACAGCGCCTCCAGGGGTCAAGTGTACAGCAATAGAGGAGTCGGAGACAGTCTCCCCTGGTTCCCAACCCCGTAATGATCTAACAGTCGTATTCCCTTTATATCGAAAACTTAACAGATAAAGACCATGTATGTTTTATCTTAATTATAAACGAGTGAAACATATCCCATTTCGTAACTAACTTCAGTATCATCAACACTGACAGTATTAGTGCCCCTTTCTGTAGCTCTGAACCAGTATAATCTTTTAGACAACGAATTATCCCTCAAAACATGACACCCCAGAACCATCTCCAATTCAGGACAAGACATGTTAATCAGTCAGCCTCTTCTGCTAGATGTATGCGCCCCGGTCCGTTGGGCCGTCCCCCGCGACGACGCTGCTGCTGAGGGTTCTGGCCTCTTTGGGGGATCTTCCATTCTATAAAATGATGGTAAGCATGGCCAGTCAGGAATATCCACCTCAGTTATATCCAAGGAGGCCGAGAATGCCGGAACTCCACTAGGATGACTCAAACGATGCATTCTGCCTCTCTTCCGAACTCGGAGACAAAACGGAAATCCCCAGGTGTAAGGAAGGTCGTGCTGCCGCAACTCGTCCAAGAGGGGGCGAAGAGCTCTGCGTCTCTGTAAGGTCCATCTGGACAAATCTGGAAAGAGCTGTATACGGGATCCCAAGTGGTTTATAGGCTTTACTCTCCTGACTCCTCCCATGACAGCATCTTTAAGTTGGTACTTGTGTACCCGGCATATCACATCTCTCGGTGGGTCTTGTTCACCGGGACGTGGGCCCAAGGACCTATGGGCGCGATCCAGTTCCAATGGGGCGTCCTGGGGCCTATCTAATACCGAGTTGAAAATGCCTATCAAAGTGGTATTCAACTCCTGGGGGGGTATAGATTCGGGCAATCCCCTTACTCTTATATTATTTCTGCATCCCCTGTTCTCAGAATCATCCAGCATTTCTGCTAGGGTCTGCAACTGTCTAGCTTGAGCGGCTGTGACAAATTCCTGAGCCTCTATTCTTTCGTTCAGAGGCTAAAAGCTGGTCATGGGATTCCACTTTCTCAACACATTGTTGGATATCATCTTTTAGTATGGAAAGTTCAGCCTTATAGGAGGATTCCAAACGGGCAATGTACTGCACTGCTCCATATCCTGCTTCGTCGGGATATCTTTTATCTTATTATATAGTAGATTGAAATCAGCTCCCATGGGTGCTGCGGAGTGTCCTGTCAAGGGAGAGGACGACGTCCCACACTGTGATGTTAGGCATGCATCTGGTCGTTGGAAAGGTGGAGGAGCTGTGTTATATGGCAGGCCAGCCTGAGGAGCAGGTGATGCTGTGTAATCTGCCTGTCCTCTCGTCATGGGGTCTGCTCCCCCCGTTGCTGTAGAGTCACCTGCGGTATCCATGTCGGCACTTGGGGGGACACTGCCTTCTCCCTGTGGTGTGGGGAGTTCCACATACATCTCCCCCGGGTCCCCGCCCGACCCGCCGGCATGTGGTTGTGCTGGTCCGTCTGCGGGGCTCCCCTGTGAAGGACGGGTCTCCCGGGGCCCGGTGGATTTATCCTGGGGAGAGCGTCTCACCGTTTGCGAGGCTCCTGCGGTCGCGCCGCCAGTTCTCCTAGGGGGCCCCCTACTGTCTTCTGTCTCCCCGGACCGTTCTCCCGCCACCTGCACCTTACTTCCCGTTAGCGGTGGGACCTGCTGCGCTCTGTTCGCCGCGTCTGTAATGGCGCCCGCGGCCTTCCTTCTTCCCGCTCCTGTAAAGTAGTGGGAAATGCCTTGAGGAGCGCTGTCAGGTGCAGAAGGACCTGCGGATGTGCTCCCCCTGTTCCTTCTAGTAGACATCGGTGTACAGGGTATGTATATCGGCCTCTGTTCGGGTCGGTCACCGGTGCGGGAGCTCTCCAAAGTGCGTCCTCACTCCTTGCCCGCCATGCCACGCCCCATTTCTAAATGATTATGAACTTGTTTTCTTTGCATTATTTGAGGCCTGACAGCACTTTGTTTTGTATTTTTTCATTTTGTCCATTTCTCCTTTTCAGGAAAAAAAATAAATTTAGTGCTTGGAAATTCGGAGACATGTTGTCAGAAGTTTATAGACTAAGGCTGTGTGCCCACGATGCGATTTTTAAGCGTTTTTGCCGCGATTTTCGGCGTGAAAACGTTTAAAAATCTTGTACATGACGCACCCCATGCATTCCTATGGCATTCCGCACATGCTGTGCTAATGCTGCGCTTTTTTCCGCAGCGGAATTGCATCGCGGAAAAAAATCGCACCATGCTCATTCTTTTGTGCGGAATCGCAAAGAATTGCCGCGATTCCGCACCAATAGGAATGCATGAGAATTGCTTACTTCCCGCATGTGGCTATGCCCACCATGCGGGAAGAGTCTCATGTGCGGTTGGTACCCACGGTGTGGAGGAGAGGAGACTGTCCTCCAGGCCCTGGGTACCATACCCCTGTAAAAAAAAGAATAAAAAATTGGGGTATATTTACCTTCCGACGTCCCGCGCTGCCTTCCCGGCCTCAGCGTTCCCAGTAATGCCTTGCGGCCTGTGATGACGTGGTCTCGCGAGATCGCTATAGTAACGCGAGACCAACGTCATCACAGGTCTCGCAAGGCATCGCTGGGAACGCTGAGGCCCTGGGATGGCAGCACGGGACGTCAGAAGGTAAATACAACCCCGTTTATTTTTTTTTATCATTTTTTAACATTTTATCTTTTACTATTGAGGCCGCATAGGCTGCCTCAATAGTAAAAAGCTGCTCACACTTGTCAAACACTATGTTTGACGAGTGTGACCAACCTGTCAATCACTTTCCAAGCGATGCTTCAAATCGCTTGGAAAGTGCTTGAGAAAATCGCGGCAAAATCGCGAACAGAATCGCTGTAAAATCACGGTGAAATCGTGCGGAACAAAACGCGCGATTTCTGGGAAGGAGTCCGGTTTTCATTGTGCGTTTTAAAGCGCTACGTGGGCCCATAGCCTCAAAGAACATTTTACATATTACTCAAAAATATACCTATAAAGAGAAAAATCAGACAACCTGAAAATTTGGAAGTGGTCTCCTAATTTTTGCCAGAGCTGTATGCGCCCTAGTCTCCTGGATCAATTTAGCCCAGACTGCAATGTTTTGCCATGTGTACCTGACAGATGCATATGTAACATTTCCCACGTGTGCTTGCTGTGCTGATTTATGAGCTAATGAAGCCTAAATTACTGGGAGAGACCCTTCCACCAGATGAAAACTTTAAACTGGGTTCAGACAGCGAACTGCATGTTGGGAAAAGCTGGAAAGAATTACTAATATATACAGTATATTAGTAATTCTTTCCAGCTTATGCCAACATCAGAACTAGGGCATACTCCCTGGCAGTGAGGTGTTATTTTCACAGCTAAATTTGAACAAGATCTAAGTACCAACCCCGGCATAACTGGCACACAGCGTTCCCTACCAGACATACCGCTACAGTCAGTCCACTATCCATTCCACCCGGTTACAGGTGCTCTACGTTTTCCGCCCCCTTTCAGCTTCTATACATGACCTGCATATTGCAGACACCTAAAATAGAAATAACTTCTACCTTCCTTCCCAGGGCAGTTTTGCACCAGGTTCTTTGGTTTCGATAATCTGCTTTTATCTAAATTATTAATCTTTTGCTCTCCTCTGTATGTAGGTCACTGAATTTTCTTCTTTGTAAAATACCTGCGGTGGCATGTTTGCTAGGAGAGGCCTATGAGTGTAGCAGAGCTGAGTGCGCTGTGTGCAAGCGATTGTAATGTATACATGCGATAGCAACAGAAAAACTGCACAAGCGATTAAGTCTTAGGGCTCGTGTGTTTACAGTCCAAGTACAAACCAACAAAACACAGGCTCTCGCTCAGACCAATGTAATTCTATGGGGCCTTGCACATGTTCTATTTATTTTTTTGAGTCTATCCCAAGGAAAAAAATCACAGCGTGCACGATTTGCATCTGTAAAATCTGATTGCATTTGGCCATGCAAACCAATTGGTCCGTCAAAAAAAAAAAAGTGGACCACGCTCTCACATCCTAGTGCTATCTGATTTCCACAGACAGGATGGAGAAGATGGAGAATTTTTTTTCCCCCCCATCTTCTCCACATCTCAGAAGATCAGATGACACCCAACTTGCATCGTAGTCTTTTACTTATATAAAATATTCTAATAGTCATGCCTTCATAATCAATATTCAAACAAAAAAGGAAGCACTCTGTAGCGCCATAGCATGCAAACATAAAATATGAAAAATAAATTGCATTACTGCATTAGAAATATGAAAAATTAAGAAGGCTTAGGTCATAAATTGGCCAATTCATGTGTACCTGGAAGCCACGGTAAGGTGTTTCTCATTTTCCAGAACCCTAACCTAATGCCAATCCTCACTTAGACTAAGTCTTCATCTGTATGGGAACCTATGTAAATCCTCTCCTAGACTATTTACATAGTTTCCCATACAGATGGTAAAACAACCCTCTAGAATATAGTATTGCCATGTGCAAGTGTCCTAGAAAGTAATAATGCCCTCTGTGTGCCCCTTTTGACAATCACAATAACCTGAGTTCCCATATAACAACTGCCAACTTAACATTTAATAATGTTCTGATTCTCCCCCCTCTCTCCTCACAGTACAGATCCCCTCTACACAGTACAATGCTCTCATGTACATAGTATAGTACCCCCCCACACAGTGTACTGACCCCTTAGTAGCCACAAACTTTTTGGCCCCCACACTGTACAAAGATTATCTCACACACTATGTGATGGCCCCCTCGCTGTAATCCCCACACTGTATGATGGTCCCCTAAATAGCTTCAATATAATATAATACACTAGCTAGGTCTCTATATAGTATAATGCACTCCCCATGAGTCTCCATATATAGTATAATTCACTCCCCGTAGGCAGACTCTACAGAGTCTGTACTCCTTTTTTTTGACAATCTAATATATAAAGCTCGTGTGTGTGTGTCCGGGATTGGCATCCGCACCGTCGCAGCTACAGCCACAAAATTTGGCACAGTCACACGTCTGGACCCCGAGAGTGTCCTAGGCTATGTTGTGAGGCGAAATTTTAACCCCGCGCGTTCCAATTCACCAAACAATTTTGCCCCTATCTACATAATGGGGAAAGTGTGTGTATCAAGCCCTGCCCCTCATTATGATGTCATAATGGTTGCCATGGTGACGCTGATGTCGTCATAGGTTGCAAGCCCCGCCGCTCATGGTGTCATAATGGTTGACTATGGGATGGAGGATGTGTATGATTGGTATATGGGCACGGGACTATGGGATGGAGGATGTGTGATGGGTATATGGGCACTGGACTATGGGATGGAGGATATGTATGACGGGTATATGGGCACGGGACTATGGGATGGAGGATGTGTGATGGGTATATGGGCACTGGACTATGGGATGGAGGATATGTATGACGGGTATATGGGCACGGGACTATGGGATGGCGGATATGTATGATGGGTATATGGGCACGCGACTATGTGATGGAGGATAATTATAATTTGTTATAACTAACCACAGTTAGTTACTATGCCCAGGCAGCGCCGAGCTCTTCAGCTAGTACTGTATATAAAGCTCAATGTGTATGTACAGTACATGTTAGATTCTGCAGTAGTCCTACCTGTAATTGTAATGAGATGTCTACAGAAAAGTGAACTCTTTTGAACTTTGTGCTCAGTGGCCAGGATGGAAACCTGTAATATTTCAGCTTTTTTTTTTTTTTCCTACCATAGATCATGCTATGGGAAAAACCCCACTAAAAAAGTAACCTGTTTAAAAAAAAAAAAAAAAAAAAGTAGTTACACATATCACCATACAAAGTTATTCTAAATGAGTATATCTATGGTGGAAAAGACGCAGGCTAAGGCATCAGGTTTTAAAAGTTAAACATAAATAGCACCAAAAGTTACGTAACATTCATAAGCAAACACCTGGAATTCAATATGTGAGAAAAATTAGGGAATTGAAAGCTGTCAAAATTGTAACTTTACCACACAGCCCCCCGAGGAAGCCCTGGTGAGGCACATCAGGTCTCCATATGGGTGAGAATTTTTACTAACATTTCACCCATCAATGGATATTTACTGGGTATTTTGCCACTTTGGGTTCTGGGGAGAGAATTTCATATTGGAAGCTGTACATTCTCTTCCCCCTTTCCCTGTATGGGGGTTGTTTGTCCCAAGATACATAGTCTGCATAAAATGCATTCACTTATTGCTGTATACTGTCTACTTCTTGTGACTGTGCAGCCTAAAGGCTGGGGATTGTGTTATAAAGTTACCATTTTGACAGCTTTCAATTCCCCAATTTTTCTCACATATTGAATTCCAGGTGTTTGCTTTTGAATGTTATGTAACTTTTGGTGCTATTTTATGTTTAGCTTTTAAAACCTGATACCTTAGCCTGCGTCTTCCACCATAGATACACTGTCGTTTAGATTAACTTTGATATGTGTAACTATCAATAAAATAATTTTTTTTGTACTCTTTCGAGTAATGAGTGATATTCTCAGTATAAACAAGGTTCTTGTTTGGGGCATTTGACTCTAGTTTGCATATGGGTTGTATATATTGTATGTATGTGTGTACATATAATATGCAATCACTCTCTCTCTCTCTCTCTCACACTCACACTCACACACACATATAATATAGAGAGAGAGATTGCATAATATATATTTATATATTAGTAAGTCATTTTCCAATCACACACCTTTGCTGTATTCTTCGGATGATGTCATCAGACAAAGTGAATACTCGCTCTCACTACATGTGGAAAATTCCATGTGGAAACGCAGCGGTTTATTTTTCGCAGCATGTCAATTCTTTGTGCAGATTTCGCAGCGTTTTTACACCCATTCCATTATAGGAATCCGCAGGTGTAAAAACGCAGGCCAGATCCGCAGTAAAACGCAGGCATTTTGACCTGCGGATTGTGCAGATTCCGCACCGAAAAATCCGCAGACGAATCCGCAACGTGTGCACATACCCAAGAGGTTTTACCGAATGCTTATCCCCCCCCCCCTTTCTGTTATTGTTTATTGCATCGGCAGATGATATTCGGTAGTGAAACCTCTGGTTAAAGCATTGGCCGCGTCAGAATGACGGATGATCTGTAAATCCCACAAATAGCGTTAGTAGTTTTCTTCACAGGATATTGACAACATTCACAAGTGTGGAAGTGTCAGCACTTCTGGTGATGCCTCACGTCAGCACTTCTGGTGATGCCTCACGTCAGCAGTCTGCTCACTGTAGATGTTTGTCTGCTCCAAACTAGACAAAAATCCACAGCGTGACCTCTCGCTCCTTAGAACAGTCTGTATTTGATGTGGACGGATACCTAAAGAATTGAGGAAGAGTTTTTGTCCTGTAGATGGGACACGGGGGATAGTTTACTATACAGTTTTACGAGAAGTGGAATGGAGAATATCTACAAGAAATGAAAAGTGCAGACTAACAGAGCGGAGTCGGAACATCACATTCCTCTATAGGAGTGTGCAATTTAAAGGGGAACTATAATACACTTTGTATGGGGGGGTCAATCTCCCGGAAAACTCACATCGTAGGTGGATCGGCTCTGTACATTCTATAGTGGACTATGAGTTCTCTCATAAGCAAGTGATCCGCCCAGTTTGCATCACTGACCAACTTTTTTACAGACTCGCGCGCACTGCTTTCCTGCTATTGATTTTTCTTCTGCGTTGGCTACAATCCACGTTGCTTATTGGGAATCTGAAATCCGTTTTTGGACTTGACAGAGGCTCAGGCTTGTCTTTGCCTGTCCATGCTTTACACTGCAGCTCTGCTTGTTCAGATTGGCTGCTCTATATAAACACAAGCCCGCCACAAGTTCATCACCGAGTGCTGGGAAAGCTGACTGTAAGTTTTACAAGTCTCTGCAGCTTTTATGTTAAAATTAATGCCTTTCATGTAAGGCTCCGACCAGCGATTCCTGTTCTTCTGGGTGTGCAGGGGGCAGAGTACACCGAGATTATAAGAGGCAAATGTCCCTCTCCTTAGATCTGTCACTCTCGAATACTTTCATCAACAAATGTGCAGTGTAAGAGGCAGATAATTCGAAGCTTCATCTGTATTATGTATATGCATCACTAATGTACAATTGTCTATATGTCATGTACTGTTCACGTATGGAAGGCCGTATGCGTCACGGCACACATGGAAAGCTTGCTGTAATGTCTGGCAAATACTGTCTGTTTCCTAGAGCCTCGGTTTACTGAAGGCGGGCGGCTTTGCATGTACGAGAATATTGTTTATTTGTGACCTCATAAGGATGTTACTTCCTTGCACGGCGCCATGTGACCAACAGTACAGTCACATCAAAGGGCGAGTCTGCAAAGACTTATCTGCGAGCCTACAAGTAGTAATAAAAGCCCCAAACAGAGAGCTGCAACTGTATACTGAGATACTTATACTGTTAATTCATGCCTGCAAGTGCTAATCTTCAAAGTAAAAAGGTGGGTTACTAAGACCACTGCTGGATAATACATTTTTATTAAATTCAGGCTAGTGGCAAAAAAAAAGGAAATGGTACTCACTTCATGGACTCGAGTTGCTGCTCACTGAGTGTCCCCCCCCCCCAGTGTCCTGGTTTCAATATATCTGCAGAAACTGCGTTTTGTCTGAATCAGAATAAAAAAAATAAGAGGGACTGAAACGCAGCGCTTCTGGCGGAACGGGAAAGGAACACCGGTTCTTACACTTTGTGAGTGGCGTGCCTGCCACTCATATGAATTATAAACCCCTTTACGCTCTCATTCTGTGACTCTGCGTACCGTAATGACTATGAAGCAGCTGAAAAATAACAAAAAGGAGCGCTAGCCAACCAGAGCAACAATAGATCATGGAACACAGAGAAAAGGTGACGGCAGCACCTCACAGGAGACGCTGGGGGAGAGTATGCATCACAGGAGACGCTGGTGCTAACTCCAAGGTACGTCAGCGCCTTTGGTGCACGCGCAGCAGCGATGTGTGCACATGCTCGCACTCTCGGGAGCAGTTTAAAGTGCCCGCGGCTGTTGGTCTGAGCACTGGAATCTGCCTGGTGGCTGCAGAAATGAACACTGCCAGCCACAAACAGGCCGCAAGCCGGAGGTTCCCACCCCTGACTTAGAGCGGTTTCTCTGTCCCTTTCTTCCAAATACACCTTCACAAGGCCAATCCACTGAGGAGGAGAGGTGTATTTGGAAGAGGGGAGACAGATGCAACGCTTCTACCCTCATTAAGTGCTGCTGTCACCTTTTCTGTGTTCTATAATCCGTTGTCTCTCCGGTTGGCTAGCGCTCCCTTTTGTTATTTTTTTAGTTGGTTCATAGTTTTGTCTGAACCAGTGACATCACTGATTCGCCACTGTACGAGGTACCGCTACACTGGGGTACAGTAAGAACATTGGGGGAGTTGATGTCTGATCAAGTAGTCCAGCCCTACCATGCCATGCAGAAAACAAAATTGTGATACAAAAAGCTGCCTGTGCACATCGTACAGATGGTGACGTATCACGCTTCTGTACTATCACGATGTGCAGGCAATGCGGGGATCTTCCTTCAGTTTCAGGAGGCAGTAATCAAGGTCCAGATATTTGGGATGTGGGATGACCCCAGTACTTCTGGAACTGAATGTGTCTGTATTGTACCAGGGCAACATTTCCCAGGCAAAGGCCTTCAAGCTGTCGGTAAACAGCCTAAAAATGAACCAAATTTACACAGTAGATCATGCTGGATGATGAACCAGGCACAACTTGAGAAACGTTTAGTCTAACTTTCTACCACCTATTGGTTGACTTACTTTACACAAAAATATTTTGTAGCAAGATTTTTAATTTGCTCCCTTTCTAATGAGCCATGCCCGACTCATCGTATGAGATTTAAGGAGTATATAAAAGATGTAGTAATTTTTAGTTATTATTTTTTTTTTTTTGTAATTTGTTGTATTTTTGTAAATATTGAGCCGTATTTTTAACGACTTCTATTGTGTCCAGCCCGTTGTCACCGTGACCTGTTGCTGTGTCAAGTGACCCAGCTAGAGAAGACTACTTATCTTCAGATAATAAGAATTCATTATATGGTATGGTCTCACTTTTGTGCACAGATGTGACTGATGTATACCAGGTGTCAGCTAGTTGTTGGAGCAGAGTATGTAAAACGAGCACTGAGGTTATACACAGATTATGGCTGTTGGACAATGCCGGGAACCTGAGACTGGCAGGCCAGGTATCGGGGTGTTTGTATAGTTATAGAGCTGATGCAGATTTTCATTGTTTACCTCCAGTGTGTTATTTTATAAAAGGAATATTTTTTTTTTTTGTTTACACTTATTTATTTATTCTCTATTTAAAAGTAGCTTGAGTTATTGGTCCTGTTATATCAGAATAAAAATAAAATTATCCTGCTCTTTACTGTGGTTTAGTTAGTCAAAAAAAAATAAAAATCCACATACGGTATATTGGTTCTCTCTTCCTATGTTAGAAAGTCCCAGCTTTCTTTCATGTTTGCACCCTCTTTGCACTGAGATCAGTGGGCAGAGAAATGCTTCAGAGTTCCATTGCAAAACCTATGGTTCCTCACTCTCAAGTATCAATGGGACCTCTTTAAAATCCATAGGTTACATTCTCGCAATGCCTTTTTGATGTTACAGATTTTCTGAACCTATTGGGCTGCGTCACACGTTGCATTTTTGCTGCGTTTTTTTTTCTACAGGCAAAACCTGCTCTCTTGGCAGTATAAAGAGAATCTATGGAGTATTGTCAAGAGGAAGATGAGACACCTGACCCAACAATGCAGACGAGCTGAAGGCTGCTGTCAAAGCAACCTGGGCTTCCATAACACCTCAGCAGTGCCACAGGCTGATCGCCTCCATGCCACGCTGCACTGATGCAGTAATTGATTCCAAAGGAGACCCGACCAAGTATTAAGTGCATTTACTGAATATACATTTTAATAGGCCAACATTTCCGATTTTAAAATCATTTTTCAAGCTGGTGTTATAAAGTATTCTAATTTACTGAGATAATAACTTTTGGGTTTTCATTGGCTGTAAGCCATAATCATAAACATTAACAGAAATAAACACATGAAATAGATCACTCTGTGTGTAATGACTCTATATACAGTTAGGTCCATATATATTTGGACAGACAACATTTTTCTAATTTTGGTTCCAGACATTACCACAATGAATTTTAAACAAAACAATTCAGATGCAGTTGAAATTCAGACTTTCAGCTTTCATTTGAGGGTATCCACATTAAAATAGGATGAAGGGTTTAGGAGTTTCAGCTCCTTAACATGTGCCACCCTGTTTTTAAAGGGACCAAATGTAATTGGACAGATTAAATAATTTTAAATAAAATGTTCATTTCTAGTACTTGGGTGAAAACCCTTTGTTGGCAATGACTGCCTGAAGTCTTGAACTCATGGACAAGACCAGACGCTGTGTTTCCTCTTTTTTGATGCTCTGCCAGGCCTTCACTGCGGTGGTTTTCAGTTGCTGTTTGCTTGTGGGCCTTTCTGTCTGAAGTTTAGTCTTTAACAAGTGAAATGCATGCTCAATTGGGTTGAGATCAGGTGACTGACTGGGCTATTCAAGAATATTCCACTTATTTCCTTTAATAAACTCCTGGGTTGCTTTGGCTTTGTTTTGGGTCATTGTCCATCTGTAGTATGAAACGACGACCAATCAGTTTGGCTGCATTTGGCTGGATCTGAGCACACAGTATGGCTCTGAATACCTCAGAATTCATTTGGCTGCTTTTGTCCTGTGTCACATCATCAATAAACACTAGTGACCCAGTGCCACTGGCAGCCATGTATGCCCAAGCCATCACACTGCCTCCGCCGTGTTTTACAGATGATGTGGTATGCTTTGGATCATGAGCTGTACCATGCCTTCGCCATACTTTTCTCTTTCCATCATTCTGGTAGAGGTTGATCTTGGTTTCATATGTCCAAAGAATGTTCTTCCAGAACTGTGCTGGCTTTTTTAGATTTTTTTTTTTTAGCAAAGTCCAGTCTAGCCTTTTGATTCTTGATGCTTATGAGTGGCTTGCACCGTGCAGTGAACCCTCTGTATTTACTTTCATGCAGTCTTCTCTTTATGGTAGATTTGGATATTGATACGCCTACCTCCTGGAGAGTGTTGTTCACTTGGTTGGCTGTTGTGAAGGGGTTTCTCTTCACCATGGAGATTATTCTGCGATCATCCACCACTGTTGTCTTCCGTGGGCGCCCAGGTCTTTTTGCATTGATGAGTTCACCAGTGCTTTCTTTCTCAGGATGTACCAAACTGTAGATTTGGCCACTCCTAATGTTGTAGCAATTTCTCGGATGGTTTTTTTCTGTTTTTGCAGCTTAAGGATGGCTTGTTTCACCTGCATGGGGAGCTCCTTTGACGGCTTGTTTCTTTCACAGCAAAACCTTCCAAATGCAATCACCACACCTCAAATCAACTCCAGGCCTTTTATCTGCTTAATTGAGAATGACATAACGAAGGGACTGCCCACACCTGTCCATGAAATAGCCTTGGTGACAAAAAAAGTTCACATGAGTTCATGCAAAAATACATAATAACAAATGTAATCATGGGGGAGGTAAATTGGTTGTGACTAGTTTAAGAAAATTGGCAGAGCATTGAGTTTGTAGGACACTATTTACTTTCACACTTTGGTCGCCACAGGTATTGTTCAATCTCACACCTTGGTCGGCCAATGTTTACTTTATACACATCACTAATTAAATTGAACTGTACTAATCCTGATTCCCATGCTAATGTACGGAGACCAAGACATTAAAGTTTAAACTTGGGAAAATCACAAAAATAAATGGGTTTCACATACTGCTGTACTTGCTTTTTTTTTTTTTCACTAAAAACGCAGCAAAACCTGATCTCTGCGATATTTGCTGCATTTTTTGCACTCACTCATTTCTTTCTATGCGTGAAAAAGCACAGAACACGGACATGCTGCAGTTTTCAAAAACATAGCAGTTTTTCAAATTGGTTAGGAAAAAAATGTGTGTGATTTCTGAAAACTCAGACTTTGCTGGTACTTTTAAACACAGCTTAAAATATGTATATAAAAAAAAAGCAGCAAAAACGTAACGTTCACTGTTATCTTGCAGTGTAAATGCCTGAGGCCGAAGTGGAAGCTCTTGGCTTCACCCACCCACCCAATGTACAACATATAATATCCGAGACACCGGAAAAGCACACAGTGTGACAAACGTGCATGAATACTCTGTTGTAAAATATATATAACAGTAGACAGCAAGTGCTGGTAAAAAATAACAAAAACAGGGTATTTAGTTGGTACGTTTTTTTGCAAAAAATGTATACGAAGCCACTCCACCACGTCACGGTACACCCTTCTCGGAGCAGTCCTATCTAAGGCTGGTTTCACATTTGCACTTTATAGCGCAGCGACGGCCTGCGCACGACAGCCGCTAAGCCCCGGCCCCTCCCGGCTCCCTCCCCGCCCCATCCGGTCATCGCCGCCTACTAGGGCACATGGATGCTTGCGATCTGTGCACCCTATCTTTAGCAATATAATCATAAACAAATGTCCCCTAAAATGATACTTTATTAAATTTAAAATAACCAAAAAATTGGTTAAGCACCAAAAACAAAAAGTGACAAAGGAGGTAACTTTGGTGATTTTAAATCATATTGAATATCGGACCATGTGTAATGTGATACTACAAGATGATTCCACGTATGAGGTACTGATGGGTAACCCCATGAAAATAAATATATATATATATATATATATATATATATATATATATATATATATATATATATATATATATATATATATATATATATCTCTTCGCTCACTTCTTGATTCGGCATTAATGGACGGCTTGGTCTCGAAAGTGGAATTTGAATTTCTCCTCCCTAAATTTCCATTGACAGCAACGTTCTATGCGTTACCAAAGATACATAAGGGTCTGCATCCACTAAAAGGGAGACCCATTATATCAGGTGTGGACTCTTTAGCACAAAATTGTTGCCTATACATTGACCAGATTCTGCGCCCCTTTGTGGTCTCTCTCCCCTCATACTTGAGGGATACATCAGACCTTTTGTTGAAATTGGAGGGTGTACATCTTGAGGAGAATACATGGCTGGCTTCTATTGATATAGAAGCACTATATAGCAATATACCTCATAAAGCAGGGGTCAGGGGAGTGGAACATTTTCTGAGTCAAAGGTCAGTGGCGGGCAGAGCGCATAATGCTTTTTTGGCATCCCTTCTGCGGTTCACACTTACTCACAATGCATTTTCTTTTGATGGAAAGTTCTACCACCAGCTCAGGGGCACTGCGATGGGGTGTCCCTGTGCCCCGTTGTATGCAAATTTGTTCGTGGGCTGGTGGGAGGAGACTATCGTATTTGGGGGAGAGGAAAAATGGTGGCACAGTCTGGTGTCTGTGGTACAGATTCATAGACGATGTATTCGTAATATGGACGGGTTTGGAGGATCAACTTGCAGAGTTTGTGAGAGAATTAAATCAGAATGATGTGGGTCTCAGGTTTACCTCTGAGATCCACGGGTCCGAGATACCGTTTTTGGACATTAAGATCAAAAAAGACAGAATGGGGGGGATCTCCACATGTATCTATCGCAAGCCAACCAGTACGAACAGCTTATTGCACTGGCAGAGCCACCATCCGTTTCCACTCAAGAGAGGCATTCCGAAGGGACAGTTCCTTCGATTTGAGAAGGAATTGTTCCAGAAATGACCTCTTTCAGAGGCAGGCTGGAGACATGTTTTGCCGCTTCCAGGAGAAGGGCTATCCAAGACATATCCTTGACACCGCTTATGACTTTGCAAATAAAGCAAATAGACAGCAATTATTGCAAAAACGTATAGCGGAGGATTCGGAGGAACAAATAAGGATCATTGGGACTTTTGATACCAGACATCAGGAGGTTAGGAGGGTTCTATCTAGACACTGGGATGTTCTCAGACTAGACCCTGACCTTAAAGATGTACTAGGGGAGCGCCCCAACATAACCTTTAGGAAGGGCAAATCGATTAAGGATATGTTAGTGCACAGCCAGTATAGAAGACCAGTGACTAGTGGGACATGGTTGGACCGGAAACCCCAGGGTTTTTTTAAATGTTGCTTCAGCTTTTGCAAATTTATGAGACCTGGGAAGTTTTTCTGCAGTTCAAGCACAGGGAAGTCCATTTATCAGAGGGATTTCTCGAATTGTAAAACCACAGGGGTTGTATATATGGCCACCTGCTCCTGCCCTAGGGATTATATAGGGAAAACCAAGAGGGAGTTCAGGAGGAGAGTGGGAGAACATCTTGGTGATATTAGAAACCAAAGGGAGACCCCACTCGTGAAACATATGAGGTTGTGCCATAAAGGTGACCCTGGTGAAATTAAATTTAACATAATAGAGGTTGTGAATGTAAATCCAAGAGGGGGGAATACAGATAAGATGATCCTGAGGAGAGAATGTGAGTGGATATTCAGAATGGAGTCCCTGGAGCCGAAAGGGCTAAATGAGCAATTTTCTTTTGCCTGCTTCTTATGAGTCATGACTGATGGATGTGACCCTTCTGTCTACTGGCCATCCCAGATTTTGTATTTGTTTCCTCTTTAATTGAGGATTCTCATGTATTATCATGAAATATTATGTATAGTAAGTTAGGGGTCCCCTTATCGGGTAGATGATAACCTTAGTGGCTGCAGAGTATATCAGGGCCCCCAGGGATAGCCATCATTGAGCGGGGGCGCCACAACGCTCTCCCCCCCCCCCCCCCCCCCCCCCCTTCCCAGGGTGCCAACCTCCGCGGCCAGACAGGAAAAAGCTCAGGACATTTAATAGGGATTCCTAGTTATTCCCTTATTGGGGTTTTTGGTTTGAACACAAATCTTGGTTTGATTTTTATGTCACTTTTTGTTTTTGGTTTTTGGTGCTTAACTAATTTTTTGGTTATTTTAAATTTAATAAAGTGTCATTTTAGGGGACATTTGTTTACAAGTAGCAATAGGAGGCAGAAAATGTGCACCCCTTCCCCTGTCATCCGCATGCAATGGAAAAGTGTGTTGTAATGTGTTAAATCCAGAGCAAACTTACCCTCCATACATTGCTGCAACATAATTCTTCGTACTTGCTAAATATTGAGAGATTTTTCTCTAAAAGTGATATTTCTGTGGGAGAAGACACTCTGAATCCAATCATTCAAAGCACAATTTTTTTTTTTTTTTTTTTTTGTGTTCATATAGAATTTGCTGATAAAACACTGTATTAACTTGGAGACCTGCTGAGGTACAGCAGAGTTCACATGAACCTCATTGGCAATCCAATACCTCTGTCTGCCCTGAGACCTTAATAGTTCAAGACATTTTTTTTTTTTTTTTGCAAGTGCATTATCCAGACGAAACATAAATACAATTACATCTTACACTGATGTGACTCAAATGCTTCTTCTTTTATTTAATGAGTACTGCACGCCTGAGGGAAGAGAAGCCATCATTAATATATTACATATGTGATGACATGTAATTCTGGTAATGATCCATTTCTCCAAGATGGTTCATATTTCTTTTCATTATTCTCTTTACCATGAGTTTTTCCCACATCTCGTGTTAGGGAAAGTGTGTTTTTAGTTTACTCGGTGTATTGGATGTTTATTTTTGGAGTTTTTGTGGAAGAGTTGCGCTCCTGTTTTCATACATTTGTTACTAAACAATATCCTATTTGTAAATCGCCAGATTGGAAATTAGTTCAGGCTCTTTTAGAATTAATGGTGTTGATTATATTAAATCTATTACTCAAAATAACCAATCAAATGCCAGCGTTCATGTTCTTTGTGTAGTTCAAAAGATGAGAAGTAGAATCACATTGTTCCACAGCTCCTCTTTGCTTGGACTAGGTTTTATGTACCATATATGACGTATGATCCTGATCAGGGCTAGCAAAATCGGAGTCTATTAGCCAATGACTGCAATCACACCCTCTTGTTTTTCCAACTGAAGGGGTTGCTTCACTACTTTTTATATTGGTGGCGTATCATAAGTATAGGTCATCAATATCATATCGGTGGGGGTCCGACATCCAGCACCCCTGTTGATTAGCTGTTTTTCGGTGCTGGCAGAAACTAGATGTTTAACAGTTGAGCAACTGATCAGCAGATCTGTCACCTTTGTTCTTGATATGTTGTCTACAATCGCCTGATTGTTACATATTTTACAACTGATCTTGTATTGTTGTAGGTGGTGGACCCAACCTTAGCAGAAATGGGGAAGAATCTCAATGAAGCCATGAAGATGCTGGAAGATGGACACACGTGAGTATTAATGGCATATAGTTTACTAAGTTGGCTTCAGAAATGTGTAATGCCATCATTAATGCTTGTTATTTGAGCCACAGGCGACCTGATTTTTGATCTTGTAACGTGTGCAGAAATTCCCTTGTTAGAAACTGACCATATGTGGTATTTGCTCAATGCTGTCAAAAATAGGGGCGGTAGTTTCCTAATATCGTAGTGATCGTGGTTGGAGAATGGGAAGCTAACAGTCTACTCTAGACTCCATTTCACTGCATTATCTAGTTTGGCGGGAGAGCTTAAAGACTATGGACACCCAGGACATGGAAAACTGAGTTTTGCATACGTTAGTGGTTTCAGTTAATAACATTGTCCTAAGTGTCAGGCAGTAGGCTTCTTTCCTTAATTTCCAAACCCCCTGATATGCAGTTTGAAGCCTGTCAGGTTTCAGATTTTTCACTCGTGGGAGTGTTTCTCCAAGTAATATAGGCTGGATGAGAAGTTTGAGTGTTGCTCTTTTCATTGTCTCATTCTAACAGCTCAGCTTCTATTCTGCACTCATTTCCTTTTCATGTGTTTTTCCTCCTTTTCTATAGCCTGTTTTTGTACCCTCCCTGAGACACTAGATCTTTTTTAGTTTCTCTGGATTTGCATCGAACCTCTCCCCCTTTTGGAGTACTCATAATCTGCAGTAGCAAAACATTAGAACTTTTAAAGGGAACCTGTCAGCTGTTTTTGCCGCTATAAGATGCGGCCAGTGCCTTTCAGGGCTTATCTACAGCATTCTATATTGCTGCTAAGCCCCTGATCCGACCGGTAAGATAAGAAAAACAAGTTTTATTATACTCACACGGGGGGGCGGTTTAGTCCGATGGGTGTCGCAGGTCCGGGACCGGCACCTTCCATCTTCTTGCAGTGCCGCCCTCCTGCTTGCTTCATGGCTCCCTGGAATTGCAGTCCTCCACAGGCGTACTTCTCTGCCCTGATGAGGCAGAGCAAAGTAATGCAGTGAAAGGTCAGAGAAGCCCAGCACCTGCGCACTGCAGTACTTTATTCTGACCTCAACAGGGCAGATAAGTACGCCTGCGCAGGAGCTCGATGCCGAGGAGATATGACGCAAGCAAGAGGGCGGCATCGCAAGAAGATGGGAGGCGCCGGACCTGAACCTGCGACACCCATCGGACCGGACCACCCCCCCCCCCCTTATAATTAAGGCTATGTACCCACGGTAGCATTTTTAAATGCTCAGAAAGCCGGACTCCTTCCCAGAAAACACGCGTTTTATTGCCGCACGTTTTTATGCGATTTTTGCACAAAAAACGCGCGTTTTGATGCGTTTTTCTCCGCGCGTTTTCTGGGAACTTTGGAAACAGCTAAAAACACGGAGCTATGCGGAAATTAATGAGCATGCTGCGTTTTTAGCCGCTAAGCGTTTTGTGAGTGGAAAAAGCGCATGCATTGGCACAAAAAGCAAACACAATGCATCCATCTAATGCAGATTAGGCCTGTTTCACACTTCAGTTTTTTGTCTTCAGTTGAAATCCGCCAAAGATGAAAAAAACGGATCCGTTTCCGTTTTGCAACAAACAGATGTCACCGGATCGTTTTTTTGGACAGATCCGCTGCAGCTGCTAAGGTCAGTAAATTTAAAGAGAATTTTTCTCCGCTTCTAGAACGGCATTTAGGGTTAAACTGCATGTGAGGAAGTAAGCTTCCGGGCATGCGCAGTTTAAAATAGCGGTCCGCCGCTACAAAAAAAGTTAGTGTCCGTCTACTCTGCCCGGCGGACAATAAAATTCTAACGAATACGTCAAAAAACGGATGCAACGGACGACCATCAGTCAAAATCCGCCACTAATGCAAGTCTATGGGGAAACAAAACGGATCCGCCCCAAAAATGGCGGATCCGTTTTTTTATAAAAACGGCGGATGTTGACTGACGTAAAAAAACTGAAGTGTGAAACAGGCCTTAGTTGGAAAGTTGCTTAATTTTGCAGATAAATAATAATAAAAAAAAAAAAAGTTTTCCTGTAAAGGGGTTTTCCAAATTGAGAAAAAAAAATTTAAACATGGCTATCAATGGTTTAAAATAATAAAAGGCTCTTTACTCTTGTTAAATCACTTGTGTTGAAGTACAATTGCTCCCAACTGGCTATTGTATACTGTGCTCCAATAATGATGCCTCCAAACAGCACTGAGCTTAGTGATTGGCTGCACCAGTTATGTCTTAGGGCTCTTTCACAAGTCCTGATATTTCCGGTACTGGAAAAAAACCAGTATTGGAGCTGTCTGTGTGTTACAAACGTGTGGCTATCCATGTGCTGAATCGGTTTGACACATACTGACAACTGGGAAAAGTGGTACAGTTTGCGCTGTTCCCAGGCATGGGGTGCTGAAGGCAGCTCGGATCATTGATCACTGATCGCATGACCAGGCAACAATGATGGAAGTTGTATTCAGCACCTGCTGTATACATCATGGGTAAAATAATTCAGAATTAAATAATGGCGTGGGCTCCTGTGTAATTTTCATAACCAGGCCATGGATGAGGCTGATGTTACTAATCTGAGAAAGGGGACAATATCCCAAAAGGTTCCAGGCTATGATTAACAACTCACAGTTGTTTTCTTAACCTTAACTGGATAATTTACGGGCGACCCCAGAAAAAAATTTACGTCTGGTCCCACTACAAATTCTAATCCACAAAAGCTAAACAGACAGCTGTGGGCTGATATTAATAACCTGGCACGGGGCCAGGGATATTGCTCCTTCCCCAGGCTAAAAACATCAGCCTTCAGTCGCCCCAGAAGTGGTGCATCCATAAAATGTGTCAAATCTGGCACTTAACCTCTTCCCACTTGCCTTGGTGCAGTCGCAAGTGGGGTAGTAGGGTTGGGGTTGATGTCAGTTGTTTTATGGTCGCTGCCTGACATCAAGCTCAGGGGTTAGTATAAGACGTCCCCATTACTAACCCCATAGTCCTCTTGAAAGAAAGACAGACTCATTTATTTGAAATAAGCAACATCCCACCCTCTTTTTCCCATTTATTACTGAAAAAAAAAATAAAAAAACCTTTACCTGTCTGAGAATCAAGCATCTGGGATCATCAACTGTTCCTACGCTCAGTTCAGTGTGAGCCGGCCAATGAACTGGGGTAACCTTCATGACATCACTGCTAGCACCGTGAGAAAATACCGCAGTTCATCGACCGGTTCACACTGAACTGAGCATGAGAACAGCTGGCAGTGACCGGTGGTAACCTCTATCACGTTACCACTCGTCACTGAAGCCGTGTCCCAGTCTCAGCTCGGTGTCTCCTGGATTCATGGCTGAGCAGTTGCATCATGCTACCGCTCAGCCATGTAATCCAGATGTAGCAGTGCTGGAGTCCAATGGACAGGTAAGGAATAGGTTTTTTTAAATTATTTCTATATATTTACAGGAATAAATGGAAAAGAAGAGGTTGAGGTGTATTTATTTCAAATAAAGAAGTTTGTGTCTTTCTTTCAATTAAAGTACTTTAATTCCTGCTGTGTGTGTTTTTACAATATGACTATTGGGTTAGTAATGGGGACGTCTTATACTAACCCCTGAGCTTGATGTCAGGCAGCGACCATAAAACGGATGACATCAACCCCAACCCTACTACCCCATTTGCCACCGGTCCAGGGCAAGTGGGAAGAGCGAACCTGAGTGCCAGATTTAGAGCATCTTATAAAAACCAGACATATCAGCGTGTTTTGCCCACGGGTACACAGCCGGTGGAAACACACTGGCGTGTGCAGACACGCATGGATGTGAATGGGTCTACGTATGTAAGTGTCTCTGGTGTGAAAACGTCTGAAAGAGGCCTTACTCGGGGGCGTCATTGCTTGAGCACACAGACAAGTGTCAGGATGTGGCAGATATATTGGGTGGCTAATGGGTCTTGCAGGGTATGCCCATGGAGTAGTGTACTATACACTGCAAAGTACACAGATGAAAGGGGAATGTATGAGTAGAGGGTGAACGTCCGCAGCCTCGTGCCATTACCAGACTGGCAGATGTTCATAGTCTAACCATTGGGCACTCCATGCTTTGTGCCAGGATAGTCTGAAGCCCTCAACCTGCTCAGCAGGTTTCGCTTGCCGAATCTATTGCATGTCATTTACTGCTTTACCTAACCACATTTCTTGTGCAGGTATTCAGGTCAGCCATCTCTCTCTTATAAATGATATTATTTAGGAAGCGTAGTGTAAGAGTTTTCTTTCTGGGTGAGGTAGAGGCGTCCTATTGAAATGCTCGACCACATCGTAAATACTCACCCTCTTTCAGGGGTGTAATGTGTTTTCATCATGTTATAAATAGGTCGGTAGAAGAAGAGAGAGACCCTAAGAAATATACAAGGAAAGATATACCAGGACCGCTTCAAGGAAGGTGGGTAGTGACGGTGGTGTCAGATTATATTGCAGTCATAAAAACTCTGAAACCTTGTACATTTGTGCTTTATTGGCCAAAGTTTTCTTTCCTGTTTTAATCACATCTGTTTCCTCTCTTCCCTATAAACCATTCTCTAGTACGAGGCGGCCTCTTTTAGACTTGCTTGCAATTAAAGGATTTTCTTGGCAGAACACTATCAATAAAAATATTCCTATCCATTAATGTATGTGACATAATATTTAATTTGTGGATCCAGTTGGATGAAAGGAGGTAAATTGATTCTTCAGAAACGAGGAGGATGATGTGTTTTTTTTTGTTTTTTTTTGTTTTGTTTTTTTTTTAACAACGTGTTTCGACTCCGGTACGACCCACCTTACATGTTCATCCAACTGGATCCAATATCTCCTGGAGGATTTATCCACCAGCCATGGGCAGCAGCAGCTGTTTTTCTTCACGCCTACTTAGGAGTCGTGCCTGTCGCAACTCCACCAGGTGAACGCAACCAACACTCTCCTACTCGCCCTCCGTAGGGTGTCACCCTATTGTGCTCTCTAGTTCACACTTCTAGATTTATCCAATAGTTAATTTGTAGAGTAGCTATCTGTAATTTGTGTGCAGTAAACTATTTACTGGTAACCGTCTTCTGCCGTTCCGGCCCTCTCCTGTGATCATCCGGCTCGCATAGCGTCTTCTGTGTGGCCCGGAAGTTACTTTCTCAATGTTAGTGTGTGAGATTCAGAGCGAAATTCTCAGATGTACAAAATGGAAGAGAGGAACTATCGGTCTGCGATGTGAGTTGGCAAAAAACTAACTGCGGCCGCATGATGCAGGAGCAGAACCAGAGCGCTGGAAACGGCAGAAGACCGCAACCGATAAGTAGTTCAGTGCACACACGGAGCATACATTATGTTTAGCTAAGAAACGATGAAACAAAAGAAACCCGCTGAGATGAGACTTTATATAAGAATCACGAGCCGCAGACTGGTGGGACGTACTTCATAAAGGACTCGGGACTCATCGCCCCTCCTTTTTTTTTTTTTTTTTTTTTTTTTTTTTTTTTACCAGACCAGATTTGAGGTCCACCATGTATTATGCATGCTTGCTATCTTCTAAGAGGAGGTCAGTCATCTAGAAGACCACTTTTCTGTGCCATTTTTGGATAATTATATCAGAAGATTTCAGTAATTAAAGATACTGATCTCCGATATCTTTAGGAAAGTCATACAAGGAAAAACCCCATTATAGCCCATCATGCTAAAATAGAAAGGTGAGTAGTACACGGATGACAAGCATTGGAACGATTTCTGTTTCTTCCGACCCCTTCATAAGCGTCACACCAAGTATTCGGCATACCCGACTGTTCTTTTCCCTGCATTGCCGATCTAAGTAACTTTGGGCCTCCCCCTTAAACATACTAGATGTTCTACTGCTTGGATTGTCAGATGGCTAGGACTAGAAGTTTATATTGTTAAATGTTGTTTTTTTATTAAACTCCTTTTATTTCGTCAAAAGAGGCACTTGGACCTCCAGCGACCCGACCTGCTCCCTATGTACTGCTGTATGGTGGTTTCTCTAGAATAAATGCCTTTAGTCGGCTCTGCCCCCCTCTTGTGTGTTGGTTGACGTGAAAGGAAAGGAGAATCTTTTGACACGTCATTGAATTATTCCCAAGGGACTCGTAGATGTAGTAATGCTGGAGACTCCAGGGAAAACTCAATTAATGGATATTTTTTAATGTACTGTATACATATATTCTTAAAATGAAAACCTTTCAAGAAATTGGAATTGACTCTTCACAGCTGATGCTTTCATTGAGTCCCTAAATTTGCCCTCCTGCTAAAATCAGGTCCAAATGAGTCTGCTGCCAGCTGCTGTGTAACACTAGTCTCATGTGACCGTTCAGACCCAGAGGGCATATCTGAGACTTAAAAACAGCACAGAAAATGTTTACTACAAAAAGCACTAGAAAAAAAAATTTAATTGGCTGCTGTAAGCCGCACCAAAACAACTTATAATGGTGACATCCAAAAAAACAAGAGTTGCTCAAATATTTTGCAAGCTTGTTGGTGATCAGACTGTATAGCCTGATCCTACATTTGTTGTTTACTGCCTTTTTTATTGCACAGGGTGCTTAAATCCGGAGAGGAAACCCGTGTCAGAAATTGACATGCAAAGGATTTTGTATCCTCACTACTGCTCAGTCTAAAGATATTTGTTTTTAGGGCACATTTAACGCTATGGATGCTAGGAATTAACTGAATTCTTTGAGGAAGTGCTTTCCAGAGAACTGGTGCAGCATGCGAGAAGACTTGGAGGCTGGATTTAGGTTTTCAATTATGAAAAACGTTATTCCTTACATCTTTAGCAGAACTGAAAGCATCAGTAGTATGGTAGACAGAGATGGGAGAGGAGATGTGGGTTGGTGCAGAACTATGGCTGAGACTGATAGGCTTATGATGTACTCTGTAGTGGAAGGGCAACCAGTGCAATGCAGATGTAGGGTACAGATGGAAGAGAGCCTGACTCTAGCATCAGATTGTATTTTCTTGCATGAAGACTCTCTGTACATTTTGCACGGGTGCTTATATCTAGGGGGTTGAACGGTGTCAGAAATTGACATGCATTGGATATTACATCCTCACTACTGGTCAGTTTCCGTCCAGAAAATTTCAGCATTACATAATTTGCTTCTGCGCAAATCCAAAAGTCAAATTTGCTTTTCTGTGAGAAAATGGTAAATGATCTTAGGAGCGCAGGAGAGAGACTCAGACAAGAGATGGGTTTAAACCACAACGTGTTTCGACGGAGGATCACATGTGACTGTTTTGACTGTTGTGATTGGCTGCTTCCCATTTAAATACTGCGCTCCTAAGACCGTTTTCCATTTTCTCATTGCTCCTATCCTCCATTGGAGGTTTTCGGCTGGAGCTGCGGTCGAGACCTAACATCCTTGTCTGCCCCTGGGTTGCTTCCTAAGCGCTCCTTTATGACCGCTTATCACAGACTCTTATAAATTTGCTTTTCTGTCTTTTTTTGGACCTACCCTAAACCTCTTTGGTAACCTAATAACTTTCCATCTATGACAGTCATTGAAGTCACAGCAGAGAAGAGAATCGGGAGAACTGTGCAGCAGTCCCTCCTAATGTGACTCGATGTGGGAGGGGCAGTAGCAGAGACATGTGATTGGTCAAAGCTCAGCTGATTATACCCGATTGAGGACTTTGCCCCCTCTGCACAGTTATAGAGAGAACTGTCCCTGGTACATTATGTACATGAAAAACTTTACTTTTATACTTGTATGTGAATAGGACACTGGGAAGTAAGTGTTAAGGAAATGTAATATTAGAATCATTTTATTGTGTTTCTGACATCAAATCCCTCAAAACAATAAAAGCCAGGTCATTTTGAATGGGTCAGTGGTTTCCTATTGTGTGGGACGTGTCCTTGTGCAATGGTCACAAAAAGTACTGACGTACATAGGAAAGATGTGACTCAAGCAACACAGAATCCACTCTGGTCAGTGATTTTTAGGTCCTTTTGTTTGATTAATGTGATGAAATATTTAGTGCTGATTTCACCAGACAGTAATGTCGATGGATGGTTTAGTTTTATAGAACTTGCGTTCACAACACTGTGATCTACGAGACTGATGTGTTCATGATATGCAGATTCCCCCCAGTCTATTATTGACAGCTTTTTGCTATGGGGGCTATGGGGTCGCTTAATAACTGGAGTCCAGAGGTGGCATGCATATCATTACTACATTTCCCTTTTTAAATGTGAATTTCTGGCTTTCGGCAGTTGCCACCAGGACTCATTTTGGGATCTTACAGCATATGACTTTGCTGAATCTGCAGAATTAGCACCACAATCCTGCAGCAATTTACAGCACAACAGAGGTGGACGAGATTTCTAATGTAGCAGAAAAGAAATCTGTGAACAAAACTGTATAAACATTTTCCTTCCAGATTTAACACTAACCAAGATGGTAACATTTTCCTTCTGGATTTAACGCTAACCAAGGTGGTTACATTTGCTGTGAATCCGTAGCAAAATCTGCACGTAACATTCGCAGATTTAATTTCACTGGGGATTGGCATCAAAAGCCACATCAG
The DNA here is from genome assembly GCF_039654945.1 of Dendrobates tinctorius. NCBI lineage: Eukaryota > Metazoa > Chordata > Amphibia > Anura > Dendrobatidae > Dendrobates > Dendrobates tinctorius. Next base: position 31,344,428 of record NW_027361797.1, read on the forward strand.
AAATATTCTGCATGGTCTGCAGTTTTATTAAGCGGTTTTCTGTAAGCGCTCTAGGGGAGCCAAGAGATTACTAGAATTTCTCATTTATCTCTTTCTGTAAAGGATTTGGCAGATATTGTGTTTTTGACCAACAAAAAGATGAAAAAATTATTTCGATAAAGAATTTGCTGATAATAAATTGACATTCAGCCTTACATAGCCCCACATGTAAGTAACGTGTCTATCCTTAACCCATTTCAGTGGTCAGAACATGGTGAGCATTCTCCAGCTGGTGCAGACCCTTATGAACGAGGATGAAGAGGATGAGTCGTCATCTACTCGGTAAGTATCATGTATGGTCAGGCGCACTGACTTTTTGCAGACCCCTTCGTTTCATGCAGGGTTGTGGAGTCGGTAAGCCAAACCTGCGACTCCGACTCCTCAATTTCCCTTTCACCGACTCTCCGACTCCCACATATATTGCTTATATTTAAGTGAAAAATGTATTGTAGTACAATGTGAACAAAAGACATTTAATCATTTTTATGATACAATAATCAAGACATTTAGATAGAACATAATATATATTTATTGGATTACAACTTTAGAACACAAAAAACTGTAATTGTAAATATGTAATACACTATGTAATATCGAGATATAGATATATATTCGCTATGTAATAAACAACCGTATGTAAGTGGCAAAAAACAGTTTTCAACAAAAACATACTAAATAACATTTGTGCAGTCTATGAATTTGTTCTAAGAAATAGAATTGCCTCCATCAGATCCTCCTTCATAGATGACCTAAAATCTGACCTAATAATTTTAAGGCCAGAGAACAACCTCTCTACACGAACTTGGGTTGGGGGCAAAGCCGTAACCACATGGGCAACATCTATAACAATTTCCGAGTATAAAGGAATTGCCTCATGCACAGTCAGTTTTGATGAACGGTTGAATTTTTCTTTGAGAGCAAGTGAAACATTTTGCTGAAATATGGTCAATCTGCTTGCTATAGGAGACAGAGTGAAATCTTTTTCCTTGCAGCAACACTTTGCCTGCTCCATATCATCCAAATACTTGTCAAAGTCAAACTCCTCATCTGATGAGGATGAAGATATGGCAGCAGTAGCACTGTCAGGACCCAAGTCCTCTTGGGCCTTGCAGTCCTCCTGTAGGCCACTCATCCTAACTGCTACCTCAGTCAGAGCTTCTTTTCCTTTAGTAAGCTGTTGATCATCAAGCAATATACGATGACTTGGGTCCACATAAACAACTGCCAGAAAAATTTTATTTTCTAATAGCTGTGTCTCTCTCCATTTCATTGAAGCAGAAATGCCATCTGCGATTAAATCTCCTCTTTGGGACAGGCAAAATAGCAAGTTCTTCCACTCCATTATGAAAATGCCAGGAGTTAAATCCTCAGCTTGTAATTTTTTAGTCACGGTAAATAGGTGATTGAGCAATTCCTTCAATTCAGCCACCTGTGTCCATTGACCTTCATTTAGGGTTACCTGAGGGTTCGCCATATCTATAAGAAATTTTTTTTAGCCAGGATCAAAACTAGGGGGGCAGAATCTCATACTGCACACCTCAGCTGCTGCAGAACCATATACTGCACACCCCTACACTTGAAAATAAAGCCTGCACCTTAAGATGTGGTGAATGCAGTCTATTTATTCCAACTATCAATTGATGTGTTACTGAAGACGAGCAATGCCTGTCCTGGGCGTCCTTTTGGGCAGCTATGAGGTGTACCTGACTTGTGCCAAAAAAAAAAAGGAGTGTTAGTCTGTGTGCTACCCGGATTTCGTTCTTTTTGGTACAGATAAGATATAGATAGACAGATATGGATAAGTGGATAGAGCAGATTTCTAATCTGCTTTTGCTATTGAAAACATTATCTATGAGCTCAAAAACCTTTCAGGTGATGCGGTTTTTTAAAAAGCTAATCTGCTTTTGCAGCTGAAAAACGTATCCTCAAAAAACGCAGCAAAAACGCTGTGTGTGAATGTAGCCTTAGATCAGGAATAGAACAGCCATTTATAGGACATTTCATAACTTTCCCAAATTCCTAAGAAAAAATATTCAGCACATTCTGCATTGAACTACTGTACCCAATTTATTATATATTTTCGGAGTCGGACCATTTTATTCCGACTCCACCAAAATGAGCTCCGACTCCACGACTCCGACTCAGACTTCACAGCCCAGGTTTCATGTCTGTAATAGTGTAATAGGTCTCGTGAACTTCTCTGGCGTTTCACAAAAAATATAGTTTGAAGAGCCATCTGGGGACTATAGAGAGAGAAGTGACTAGTCCCGCACCCCCACCATCTGGCTTTCCCCCAAATTAGTTGGCTAACCGGTCTTTCACATGTATGTACATCTGGAGAGACCTGTAAATCAACTGGCAACGGTGGTGATTGAAGCGATCCAGGGACTTTGCCAGACTAGTGTCTTCTCTCTTTACAGTCCCAGGTTGGCCATATTAGTACATTTTATGTCGTATCCCCTTCTTTGATACAGACTCAGGATCCAGGCCTGTATCAATCGAGACGCTGGCTGTGTTTCATAGCCATCGTTTTTTTTTTCGAACAGAGTCAAGCTCCACCTGCTGCTGTTAACCACTCAGATGCTGCTATCGGTCTCTATTCCATGTGTCAACTCTCCTGGCCCTCCCTTCCTGGAATGTTAAATCCTTCCTGCTCTTCATGCATGCAAATTGAGGACTTGGTGCAGGACCTCTGTTAACCATTCCTACAGCACCCTGGAATTGCACCCTCCATGTCATGACTGACTTCCCAGCATGTGCAGGGAAGGGTAAGAGGAGATACAAGTTCTTCTCCTCATCCTCTCTGTCATGGCACAGTGGGTATGGTCCCAACCTGCAGTGCAGTAGCATTGATCCATAGCGGTACTGTTTGATAGCACGTTTTTATCATAGTACCTTATGTCTTTGGCATCACCACTATCAAACTGGCCTCCTGATGATCCGTAACAGCTGGGAAACGCATTGTGGCGCATCTTTTCTACGATAAGCCTCCTAAATGGATATATGTTTTTGCATCATTGTACTATATGATGGGACTAACCACCATCCCTGACCGTACGATCATGCTCTAGGTTAGGAAAAAGTAATATCAACAAAAAGTCTTTTATTTCATAAAATTTATACAAAAATATATTTAAATATCTAAGCACATAGCCCAAAACATTTTTTTATATAGTTTACTGCATAGCACTACAATACCATAATTATAACCATCAAAATTAATGAATACATGTAACCAAAATTGTGCTACAAAATTAATAATGCATAAATATAAAGTTAATGTGAAATAGCAAAGACACACCACAATTAAAGGGTTAATATTAACAAAATATAAAGTGCTGGAGTGCAAAAGTTTAATAAACCCTATAAAATGTGCAACAGTGCAAAAAAACTTAATAAAATATGATAAATGCTATAGAAAGTGCTGCGCTGCAATCATATATAAAGTACTGAAAAAATACTAATGCAAATAAATATTAAATTCATAACACTATGGAAAGTGCTGCAGTGCAATGGTCAGGGTACTGGAAAGTATACAAAAATGGGGAAAGTGCTGCAGTGAAAAAAGTGCTGCAGTGCAATAACCAGAGGCACTATGAGTGCTTAATACAAAAAGGTAAAGTGTGGCAATATAGTAACAAATATAGGGGCATAAATTGCCTGAATAAAGAAACGTGCTACCGGTTCCCTACGCGCGTTTCAGCGCTTAGCATTCTTCCGGGAGGCGTGGATAACCCACAGAGTACCTATAGGGGATTGTATCTTTTATCTGTACAAGGTAATATTTCTCTAGTCACCTTCCACGACATCCGTATCGGAGGATGTCTCCCCGCCCTAATGGGGGACAGGAAATGCACAAGAGGTTTAATAACCCTCCCCTTCCTACTACCGCCAGTGTTTTTCCTGTCCCCTATGGGGCATGAAGAGGTCCAGATAGTGCTGCCGTGGCCGGCGACTAGAAGACGGGCTGCTGACGGTCGGGGGCTCCGCTCTCTCCTCTGTGTCCCAGGCCGCTCCCGTCTCCGTCGCGGCATGACTCGGGACCTCCACCCGCCTCTCCTGCACCCCCCCCCCCCCCCCCCCCCCCCCGCGGGGCAAAGCGAGGCGGCGACATGTAGCCGGTGTCCTCGGTGAGCTCCCCGGCGTCGTCCTCCCCAAAGCGGCGGGCGCACCGGAAGTGACGCGGCGCCAAACTTCCGGTTGATCATTCCAGCGTTCCGAGTGGAACGCTTATGCGGCCAGTATGGCGGCCGCTGATAGAGGATGGCGGCGTCTCGGGCCCGAGCTGAAGCACTGCCCCCCCCCCCCCCACACACACACACCGGTCGCCCAAGGTGAACCGAGACCAAGGGGGCAGAGCCAGCGACCCCAGAAGGGGCAGGGGAACAGGACGACCGCTGACAGCTGCGGAATCAGCCGCAAGGAACGGTGATCGAGATTATCCCCACCTGTGGACCAGGGGAGGAGGAGCACAGAACTCGCTGATGGACCTCGGCTATTAAAACCCTGGTCTGGGGTCGTCCAGGTAAGGCCATTTCTGCACTGGTGACTGTGACAGACTGACCATGGACGGCGATAAGCCCTCACGATCTGCTTCTGCGGAGCCCAGAGTTCACCCTCCTACTGTAAGTAGCGGGGTGGGTCCCCCCTTTATTCTGTCCGAATGGTCTCTGAGGTGACTTGGTATGCCTTCTATCTCCGTTTTAGGGAGACAAGGCCCCTGAACCTATTAAGAAACCAAGCTGCAAGTGCGTGTGTGGTACCAAACTTTCCTCGACATATAGGAAGAAACTATGTCAGCCCTGCATGGATGACTTAATACATGCAGAGCAGCCCTCCCTACTGGACAGTATAAAAACCCTCATCGAACATGAAGTCCAAACTTCTTTGATAACTGTTGCCCAGACCCCAACACCACAACCCCCTCCTGCTAGGAAAAGGTAAGCGGCCCCTGGGGAATCTGACTCGGGCGAGATTGATACCTCTAACTCAGAGGATGCATGAGAAGATGAGATTTCCACTTCGCCCCCAAACCCGATAACAAGAAATATTACTTCTCGTCTGAGGACATGGGGGATTTAGTTAGTATGGTAAGGGGCACTATGGGATTGGAGGAGGCGGAAGTGGAATGCTCGCTCTATTCAGGATGAAATGTTTGGGGGACTAAAGCCCAAAGACTAAAAGGGGTTTCCCATTCAGTAAAACATCCGAAACCTGGTTATGCAGGAATGGGCCCTCCCGAGAAAGGGATTAGTGTTCCCTCAGACCTGAGAAATCTGTTTCCCCTAGAGGGAGATTGCTCCCTCTGGGAGGTCCCTAAAGTGGACGTGCAGGTGTCCAGGGTGACTAAGAGAATGGCTCTTCCATTCAAAGATTCGTCTCAGCACAAGGATCGCATGGATCGGAAAACAGAGCCTACTCAGGAAATCCTGGGATGCCTCCACAACCCTGCTCAAGGCCAATATAGCCTCTGTGTGTAACAAGGTCCCTATTTCGCTGGCTGCATACACTGGAAGACCACCTCACTCAGGGAACCTCCAGGGAAGAAATCCTTGACTCTCTTCCACTATTACAAAAAGCAACAGGGTTCCTAGCCGATGCTTCCGCGGAATCCATACGGATAGCAGAAGAGTCTGCGGTCCTCTCCCACTCAGCAAGAAGAACACTGTGGCTGAAATCCTGGGGAGGAGACTTTACGGCAAAAACAAAACTCTATGCGATTCCCTTCCAGGGGAATTACGTGTTTGGCCCAGCTCTGGATGACCTCCTAGAGAAAGCCACGGAAAAAAGATGTCGCTTCCAGATCAAAGGAAATGATTTTCTTGCCGCCCCCCCCCCCCCGTGACCGGCCCTCCCGGAGAGATTTCAAAGGGAAGGGCAAAACGGGCCGGTGGAGTTATCCAAAAGGAGGTTGGGTTCTTCGCACCATTCGCGACGGACTGAGATTGCAATTCGAGAGTCCTCCCCCTCAATGTCTGAGAATAACCTCTCTACAGGCGTACCTCCAAAGATCCTTGCTGTCAGACATAAAGATACTTCTGCAAGCAAGAGCGATCTCCTCAGTGCCACAACAGGAGGTAGGCAGAGGCCACTACTCTCACGTCTTCATAGTCCTAAAACCCTCTAGGAAGCACAGGGTTATTATAAACTTAAAGCCCTTAAACCAGGTGGTGAAGTACAGGCGATTTCAAGATGGAGTCGGTCAAGACAGCAATCCCCCTCATTGGACAAGATTGGGTGATGGCTACAATAGACCTGAGGGACGCTTACTACCACGTCCCGATTCATCCAGACCACAGGAGATTCCTCAGGTTTGTGGTATCCTAGGGGTCCCAGGTCAACCACTACCAATTCAATGTCCTGCCGTTTGGGGTGTCATCAGCCCCTTGTGTATTTACCAAGGTGATGGCAGAGGCAATGATCTTCATTCGCCAGCAGGGGATCTGCATTGTCCCATACCTAGACGACCTTCTAATAATAGCTCCATCCATATTTCGCCTGAACCAGGACGTAGAGAAATCTCTGGAGATCTTGCATTCCTTGGGTTGGATCCCCAACCTGGAGAATTCAGACCTTCATCCCTCAACAAGGAAAAAGTTCTTGGGGATACTCCGGGACTCGGGAAAGCGAACATCCTTTCTACCCAGGGAACGACAGCTCGACCTGGTTCAGAGAGTCTCCAAGTTCAGGGCCCAGAGAGCACCAACCCTGAGAGACTCAATGTCCATGCTAGGTTCGCTTACAGCATGCATCCAAGCCATCTCCTGGGCCCAAGCCCGTACTTGGGTGCTTCAGTCCTACGTACTCCGGTGTTCAAGGAAACACCAGAATATACTGACCAGGAGAACTCCTCTTCCCGGTCATGTGAAGGCGTCTCTTCTATGGTGGCTGAGCCCCCAGAATCTCCCAACAGGGGGGGTCAGCTGGGATCGGCTTCCCCTGAAAATTTTCACCACAGATGCCAGTCAGAGAGGCTGGGGCACTATAGTGGAGAAATCGCACTTCCAGGGGATATGGGTCCCAGACGTCAAAACCAGCTCCTCAAGTGTGAGAGAACTAAGAGCGGTAGAGGAAGTGCTAAAGGCAGCATCAACCCTTGTCCGAAATCATCATGTACGTGTCTACTCAGACAATATGACTACAGTGTCCTACATACGTCGCCAAGGAGGCACAATTTTCCAACCTAAAATTGGTGGCTACAAGAATCTTTTCTTGGGCAGAGAAGCATCTACTGTTCATATCAGCAGTGCGTCTAAGGGCATTGGACAACATGGAGGCAGACTTCCTCAGCAGAAAGGATGTCCATCCCGGGGAATGGAGCCTAGATCAGACAGTCTTTTTGTCTCTGGTCTCAAGATGGGGATATCCCGAGGTAGACCTTTTTGCCAGCAGTCAAAATGCGAAGGTAGAAACATTTTTCTCCCTCAGCCCCACCGACGGAGCATGGAAAGTGGATGCCTTTTCCCATCCGTGGCACTTCGATCTAGCCTACGCTTTCCCTCCGATTCCCATGATAGCAAGAACGCTACAGAAGATACGAGCAGAGCAAGTCACTACAATCCTAGTGGCTCCCTCGTGGCCCTGGAGAGGCTGGTACGGAGCCCTACGAAACATGACACAGGAAGGTCCAATACTTCTGCCCCAGAAAACCAATCTTCACCAGGGTCCTCTGCTGCACCCAGACCCGCGCAAAATGAACTTGGCGGCCTGTCTACTGAAGCCAGAATTCTAAAGGCCTATCTGAAAAAGTAATCCAAACCCTACAAAAGAGTAGGAAACCAGTGACTAACGCCATTTATGGGAAGGTCTGGAAGAAGTTCTCATCTTGGTGCTCCCCAAATTCTCCAGATACCTTCCATCCTAATATTGCACAGATCTTAAAATTTCTTCAGGATGGTCTAGATCTGGGACTCACTCCTAGTACCTTTTTAAAGGTGCAAGTGTCAGCCCTTAGCTCATTCTACGACCAGGACCTAGCAAGCCATCGATGGATCAAACGATTCATAACCTCAGCGTCTAGGATTCGTCCCAGACTCCGTAGCCAGATTCCCCCCTGGGACTTGAACCTAGTTCTCAGGGGCTTGACCAGTGAGCCATTTGAACCACTGTGTTCCACAACTCTGAAAAAATTAACACTAAAAACCGTGTTACTGGTAGCAATTACTACTGCAAGACACACAGGAGAATTTCAGGCCCTTTCAATACAGGAGCCATATTTAACCATCATGGAGGATAGCATCATCCTGAGATTAGATCCCTCCTTTATGCCTAAGGTAGTCTCGAAGTTTCACAGATTCCAGGACATTATATTGCCTTCCTTCTGCCCAAACCACTCCATCTCGAAAGAAGTGTTCCACACCCTCGATGTCCGCAGAGTAGTTCTCTTCTACCTCCAGCAGACGGAGAGTTGGAGGATTGACCAGAATTTATTCATTCAGATTTCAGGTCGAAAAAAAGGCGGCAAAAAATACAATCGCGAATTGGATTAAGCAAGCGATCAACCTCGCCTACTCGTCACAGAACGTTCCCCCTCCTACATCATTTAGAGCCCGCTCTACTCGTTCAGTAGCAACATCGTGGGCAGAAAGAGGGGACGCATCTACAGAGCAGATATGCAGAGCCGCCACCTGGTCGTCTGTCCACACATTCACCAGACATTATAGACTAAATTTCTACAGGGGTTTGGCAGACGTGTTCTGCAGGCTGTTGTCCCTCCCTAAGAAATTAGTTGTTGGTATTTCTCCGATATGGCTGTTGTGGAAAGTGACTAGAGAAAATAGAATTAGTCTTACCAGTAATTCGGTTTCTAGGAACCTTCCACGACAGCACTAATTTCCCTCCCTATCTGATATTCTACTGGATGATTCCTGCACTTTGGTGGTAGCTATACGTGCTAGTGTGTACAGAAAAAACACTAGAGGTAGTAGGAAGGGGAGGGTTATTTAACCTCTTCTGCATTTCCTGTCCCCCATTAGGGCGGGGAGACATCCTCCGATATGGCTGTCGTGGAAGGTTCCTAGAAACCAATTTACCGGTAAGACTAATTCTATTTTTTCCAGGAAATTAGTTCATTTTTTTTCATCTCATATTTTATCTGTTTTCCCACCTGTCTAGATAAAGGGACATATAGGGAAGTAAGGGATAGTTCTCGTTGAGTGGGGGCACCAAAAAAATCGTGCTCTTAGGGTGCCAACCTCCACTGCTAGGCAGGAGTCATTTAGGACTACTGTGGGGTTTTTTCAGATACTTTTTGATTTGAATTTGATCTATGCTCACATCATATTTGTTTTTTTAATCCAATTGTTTGTTACACTGTGTAGGTGTCTTTTAATACTTTATAATAAAACTGTGTCTTTTGGCAACATCTATAATACTTTTATTTCTTAAATCGATATTTAAAATTTGACACCGAAATTGAGGGGTTAAAATTTTTTAAAATAAATTAGTAACATACTTAGTGATTCCAGTTGTACTAGTGTGTGGGGAGGGGGTAATGGTTCTTCTTGTGGAGGCCACCAGCTTGGTAAGGGACTCCTATAGCCAAGGCAATGCTGCCTGGGAAAACAGGTATGCAAATTAGACCTCTTCAAAACCAGAGTCTCTAGCGCCACCTTTTGCTGGTCGCTAACCTGTCAGTCAGGAAGCCTTGTAACTCAAATAAAAAGCCATCATTTGTCCAAAAAGGGAAAAAGACACCGGATGCCCCTATCCACATTAGAGTAACGTCGTTCGAACCTGCTGAAAGCAATGGGTTCGGCCGATGGTCTAATGTGTATGAGGACCTCCGACAGATGATGCTGGAGGAGATAATGATCCAGCATGTCGGATTGCTGACTGCTGATCTTTTTGTCCTTTAAGAGAGAAGCTGATGTCTGGCAGCGACTGTCTCATAGAGAACACAGGAGCGCTCGCTCGGCCAGATGAGTGCTCCTGTGTATGAGACAGTCAGGTGAGAGAGCTGCCGGGCGAAGCATTGTAGCAAAGTGCATGAAAGGCTTCATCCAGTGCACAGCGGGGTACTAATTAGCTGGGTGGAAGGGCCTTTGACGTGGCCTTGGTTCTAAAGTGTACTGTTTCTCCTGGCGGAACCAGCTGCCGCTGTAGGGAGTCTTAAAGGGTTGGATATTGACTAATGGGGTAACCGACAGTAAGAGGGGGCACTACAGACACCCTAAGTTGTGCTAGAAATGGCTCATCCTTTCCGTGTGTGATTGTTATAATAGGAGATATATAATGTACATATTGTACTGTAGTAAGACATGGAGTGAGATCAAGGCCGCCAGAAGGGAAATGTGAAGGTATTGCCCAAATTAGATGTCAGGCTTTTTTTTTTTTTTTTTTTTAAATGTCCTTTAGGAAAAAGGTAAGGGGCGATGTGATTGTGTTTTTAAGGTCATCTGTTCCTCTTTATTTAATTTGCAGTAGTTTTGAAAATCACCTCTAGCTTTTACAGCATAGCAAATCTTGACCTGAATCAGCGGCCTGCCGAGAATTGCATGGAAATGTGCTAGGAATGAATATTTCAGGGAGATGGGCACAGTCCCATGTTGGGTTATCTGTCTCCTCTTCTGGAGAGGGAGCGATTCCAGCATAAATTGTGCCGTTCTTGTAGCGCGTTCTGCCGCCATACCGCTCAGATGGCACAGAAGTGCTCTGTAATCCCATCCATTATTAGATTTGTGTGTCAGATTTGCAGAGCTTATACGCCACTCCGGTTGTGGTGGGACTGTAATAGGTCAAGTAGTAATGATATATTTGCTGGAGCTCAGAAACGTCAGTCATCGGGGCCGAGTCAGTGACTCATCGAGCTGTGCTATTATCAGCTATATTGCTACAATAGGAATGTCACTCATCCGGTTGGGGCCTTTGCATCTCTCGCTTTGATGTATTTTAAAAGCGGTAATATCTTATGCACGATGTATAATGTATGTGCATGTCATTATATTTTAGCCGAATTCAGAATGTCGGGGAGCAGGGTCATATGGCGCTGCTGGGGCACAGTCTGGCGGCATACATCTCCGTACTGGACAAGGACAGGCTCCGAAAATTGACCACAAGAATTCTTTCGGACACTACTCTGTGGCTTTGTAGACTATTCAGGTACTTGCACTGTTCAGATCATTTATAAGCATGTTAGACCAGTCGGTACAGACAGCCGCAGACCTCCTGACCCGAACTCAGCAGCCTCGTAGGGCTAAGAGACATGCGGACCCTCCTGACATTGCAGTCTGTTCCCGAAACCGGCCCAACCTGGCACACCGCTGTCCCTTTACTACTATCCTATCATTGGGCTCTGTTCAGACATGTATTATATTGAGCTGCCACTACAGCCACGGTGGCTTCACTTGTAATAATAATCTTTATATTTCGCCAACATATTCTGCAGCGCTTTACAGTATGTGTGTGTGTATATGTGTATAATATATATATATATATATATATATATATATATATATATATATATATATATATACAATCCCGTCTGTTTACCATATATGTACTGGGGAATCCCGTCTGTTTACCATATATGTACTGGGGAATCCCGTCTGTTTACCATATATGTACTGGGGAATCCCGTCTGTTTACCATATATGTACTGGGGAATCCCGTCTGTTTACCATATATTAGCATTTGCAATCATACCTTCAAATGGTATGTTTCAAAATATGGCATCAGTGAAATATATAGTGTATTAATTGTTTCAGACTCTCAGGGGTAAGTTACTAAATAAATATATAAAATTACATACATACTTCTCCAATAATCCCTGACATATATAACTTACAGGATTTCTTTTTTTTTATCTCAGCAGCATGCATGTTTTTCCTTTAATATGTCCATAGAAACAACACTTATTTGCTCCCTGAGGAAGCGAGCGATGCGAAACGTGTGTTGGGGAAGTGGTGCGGTGTGTTCCTGGATATGAATAGAACTATAATAACACTATATATTTCACTGATGCCGTATTATAACACTTACAATTTAAATATATGACTGTAAATTATAACACACACAATTTAAATATATGACTGTAAATGCTAATATATGGTAAACCGTGTCCATTATGGTGAATAGCACAAGCATACGACTATATAAATTTTATTAATGGAGAGCTACCACTGTATAGCACCCCCATCACCATGGTCTTTCACCAGTGACCACATTTTTTGAACCTCATTATTTGTTTTTAATTTATTAAAATAACAGATTTTGTAATTTTTATCCAGCTTTTCTGGACCTGGTTGTTCTTTGTCCTGACTATATAACGTTGCAAAAATGCAGCGTAGCCGAAGCCCAATGTTAATGGTCATATTCTATTTTATTTCCACAAATTTTGGTTTTGGAGCAGTTAATCCTAGAGCGTATCTCTACCCCAGTCATGTATATTACTGTACAAAAGTTTCTATTGTTTTACAGGTATGAAAATGGTTCTGCCTATTATCACGAGGATGATCGCGAGGGCCTTCTTAAAGTGTGTAGACTTGTCATCCATTCCCGCTATGAAGACTACACAACTGAAGGATTCACTGTCCTCTATAACAAACAGCCTGTTATCTATATGAGCGCTGCTTCAAGACCTGGCCTCGGACAGTACCTTTGTAATCAGGTAAAAAACGTTCACAGATAAAGTATACATATAAGCTGTGTGTATATAACCCCAAAAGGCATTAACGGTTTATTAGGCTTTTGACTAGATAAGATTGGATCTTTTTAAATTTAAAATTTGACAGGTTCCAGAATATTTCACAGAAATTGCACCTGCAGCAAATCAATCTACTTTGAATTGCAATATTGCAAAGCCTCCAATTGCCCTGGAAAGACGTGTATAATAGTGATGAGCGAACGTGCTGGGATAAGGTGTTATCTGAGCATGCTCGGGTGCTAAGTGTCTTCGGTGTGCTCTAATAATATGTTTGAGTTACCAGCGGCTGCTCGTCTCCCGGCTGTTAGACAGGTGCAACGCATGCAGGGATTCCTGTGTGTTAGACAATCCCAGCATGTGTTGCAGCTGTCTAACAGCCATGAAATATGCAGCTGTGGAGTCTCGAACATATTATTTGAGCACGCCGAACTCGCTCAGTTAGCACCAGAGCATGCTCGGATAACACCTTATCTGAGCACGTTTGCTCATTACTAGTGTATAACGCTCCAAAGGCTCGTAGGTCTGTATCCATCCCTATTAATGCTATTTAATAGTGATGACTGAGTATACTCGTTCGGCTTTTCCCGATCATGCTCGGCTGATCTCCGAGTATTTTGGCGTGCTCTGAGATTTAGTTTTCGTCACTGCAGCTGCGTGATTTGCGGCTGCTAGACAGTCTGAATACATGTGTGGAATTCCTAACAAACAGGCAATTCCCACATGTATTCAGGCTGTCTAGCAGCTGCAAATCATGCAGCTGTGGCGACAGAAACTAAATCTCCGAGCACGCCAAAATATTCGGAGATCACCCGATCGAGTATACGCGCTCATCACTACTATTTAATGTTAGATCGCCTGTGAGAGATGGTATCAGGTACTAAGCAGCAGCCCATTTAATAGTACAGGGCATTTGCAGACTTTTCATGTTGCTTTATTCTTTTTAAATTAAAAGACGGTCCAAATATTTTCCACTTTAATAACTTCTGGTCAGGCTGGACACTGAGTCGTACTGACTGTGTCGCTGTCAGTGGTAACCTCATACTAGTGAGACAAGTCCTGTGCCATGTATTCCATAATACACTCTTGTTTCTACCTCTACTTTGTCTTTTGAAACTTTTTCTTTTACCATACGTTTTGTCCAATGCTAGTTAACTTTTTAGATAATTTTTAACCCAAAAAGGGACGTAATATGAAATGATGCAGTAGATGGGTACATGTACAGAAAGTAAAGAATGTGTGCAAAAGCAGACATGTACGGTTAACTGACTACAATTTTATTTTTTCTATTTAACAAAATTCAACCCCCTTCTCAAAATTGGCTTAGTAAGAAATAAGTTGGGTATACGTCCAAACCGCCGGCACCCCTAACAGGGTGCTGTATTACCCTGCTGTATACAGATGTAAAATCTGACTAGTAAAACCGGTGTGCAAGCAAAATGTTTGCAGCACAAATATTTTTGTGAGGTACACAGTCGTGGTTAAATGTCTAGATATTGGGGAGTTTTCTCTTGAATTATCAAATAACAATTGGTCCCCCCTTCACAAAAAAATTATTGCACAAGGGATGAAAAAGCTTAGTACAGTTGCTTGTGACAAGCAAGCGCTCCTTCTGACTTATTTCAGATTTATTTTTCTGTGCCACCTACTAAGAAATGAAAATTTGTAATTGAAATGCAACAAGACAGATGCTAGCTACAGTATAGAATGTATTAATCACACTAGCACCGCTGCTGCTTGCACCTCTCCTATCTCTCTCCCTCGATCAATTGAATCTCTGCATTATTCTCAGACTACTACTATCCTCATCTTCACTGTAACAGTTATACAACACATTTTTGTCTGGAGTATTTGTCCAATGTTTACAGGCTTTCTCTACCTGTCCCTATTGCATGAGCTGTGAGCTCTTACAATCACCCTCAAATGACTGCTGCATTCCTTGCCTTAACTTTTATACAGGCGATTACAGTTCCTCCTGATTGCCTGTAGTTACACCATGCGATTTGATGGCTGCAATGCAATACGGGACTTTCCCGTAATGTTTCAATGCCCCCGCACGGTCACGCCTGAGGTCATTTCAGCCTCTGTGACTGATGCAATCTTTTGGGCATAAGTTTCAGATCGATTCCATTACCTCTAGTATTCACATATTTGAGTATTTGGTAATTTTATGTCTTTTCATTCCTTTTCAGCTTGGGCTTCCGCTGTCGTGCTTGTGTCGTGTGCCTTGTAATACAATGTTTGGATCCCAGCATCAAATGGTAATTTTTTTGGCTCTTCATTGGGGGGATATAGACGACTAAGAAAAGATGATAATGTGGCTGTCTGTTTCTGCTGTAGTGAATGATTTGTGGGTCTATTCTATGGGCTCTCTGTCATATAAAATGTGAAAACTGTCTCCATTCTAACTATATAGTAGTAAAAGGAATTTGTGTGCATGTTTTTTCTATGTAATTCGAGGGCAGCATGAGGTAGGGACTGAAACACAGGTATCAGCAATGTGTCCCTTATCATGCTGTGTTGTTTCCATACAATGAAGGTTTTATCACCAGGAGATTATCACTGCTGAGTCCATAGTGCAGATGAGTCCTGGTCTAGCCACGCCCCCTACTCTAAGCAGCTCACTGACAATAGACAATGTACATGCAGAGCCAGCTGTGGGTGGGTGCAGCTTTCTGAGCTCAGCTACATGCAATGTCTTAAAAACTCTGTCACAACTGCTGCATCCAATAAGTGATGCATCGCTGGAATCAGGGTCTTTTCCTATATTATGCAGAATGTTTATTGAAGCCACTAACTGACCAGCCGAAAATACTCGTGTAATGTGTTGGTAATGTCTGTCCTTACAGTGTGGGTTATGGTTCACTGTGCAGGATTGCAACCCAAGATCCTGAACAGCTGACTAACATGATGGACAAAATGGATATTTGACCTCTGCTGGGGTCACGCAGCAGAATCCAGATTTGCTCAGCTATGTGGCATCTCCTATTACTGGTAGCCACACCATACATGTTGCCATTGTCTGTAAACATACTATATAATCAGAGTTTATCCCAGATCCGATACCCGTGTACACAATGTCTATTTGTAGGTAAGAGTTGGTAGCAATTTGGATCTCGCCACAATTATATGAAACTGAAAAGATGAGAAACATTGAAATGCCGAAGTGATAATTTATTATGTCTTGTCTGCTTTGATTTCTCTTCTCTCTCTAGGATGTGGCCTTGTTGGAGCGTCTTTTGAAAGAAGACCTGCAGTCCGGGAAGTTACCCCTCTTATTAGTGGCCAATGCTGGTGCGTTCATTTCACGCTTTGTTTTGTATGTTTTATTGTTACTTATATTACTAATGCTTATTAGAGAGATTTCATAATTGCACATAGCTAGTAATTCAGTAAATGTCTCTGTGTGATGTGGACTGTAAAGGGTATTGGGTTGGCTGGAGCACTATCAGGGGTAACAGGAGTCAAGGGATCTCGTTCTCAGACGCACTCCTGGCAAATGTAGGTTGCCAATCGCCGCTGGTGAGCAAGCGGCAATGATGCAAGCCGATTGGCAGTCGTTTAATGACCCGTTTATATAGGCCAACAAGCGTGTGCACACAGAACGATTGTTAATACATAGAATCTCATTATTTTCAGCAGCACATGTCCTGTTTACACAGAACAATGTCCTGTCAAGAATGATAATCTTTAAAGAGGTTGTCAAGTACTTGTTCATTGATGTCCTATCCTTGCGATAGGTCATCAATGTCTGATTGGTTGGGGTCCGACGCCCAGCCCCCCCACTGATTAGCTGCGGCGGCACCAGTCGGAAATACTCACTAGCCAAGCTGCTCAGTCTACTGTAGAAGCCGCGGCAGGGTACTGCACATATGGCCCCTATTGATTTGAAAAGAAGACGGATGTGTAGTACCCTGCCACGGCCTCTCATTAACCTGAGCAGCTCGGCTAGCGACCCAATGAAAAAGTGGTGGACAACCTCTTTAAGCCTGCTTAAACATAATAGCACCCAATGAACTAGTGTTTTGCGTGTTTTTTAGGAGGTTGCTGGCCTGCTTAACCCCTTCACGACCTTTGACGCCACGTAGGCGTCATGAAAAGTCGTGCCAGAACGGCCCATGACGCCTATGTGGCGTCATTACTTTAAAGCCCCCCTGCGGGTCGGGTGACCTAGGTCACTGAAAGGTCCCCCGACCCGCAGATACAGGGGGCTTTGTTCTTCGCCACAGGGGGCGTGGCTTCGCCCCCACGTGGCTACGATCGCTGTGATTGGCTGTTAAAAGTGAAACAGCCAATCAGAGCGATAGTAATATTTCATCAATGAAAATTGATGAAATATTACAATCCAGCCATGGCCGATGCTGCTGTAGCATCGGACATGGCTGGAGACACCGATTCCACCCCCCCCACCGGCGATCGCCCCCCCCCCCGCAACTGAATGACAGCGGCGATCTGCCGCCGCTGTCATCATCTGCCCCCCTCCCATTCCCTCTACTCCCCGCCAGCTTCCGATAACCCCCTCACCCCATCTCGCCTCCCCCGGCACCTTCTAAGTCCCCCTGTCGCTCCCGGTGTCCGGCGGGTCCGGTTCATGGGCGCCGCCATATTGAAAATGGCGGGCGCATGCGCAGAGCGCCCGCCCGAATCTGCCAGCTGCAGATTCCATTCTTTCATTTTGATCACTCTCACAGTGATCAAAATGAAAGAAAAAGTAAATAAACCCCCCGATCATCACCCCCATAGGTAGGCACAACTAATAAAGTAAAGAAAATATTTTTATTTTTATTTTTCCATTAGGGTTAGGGTTGAAAAGAGGGTTAGGGTTAGGGTTGGAAAGAGGGTTAGGGTTGGAAAGAGGGTTAGGGTTGGAAAGAGGGTTGGGGTTGGAAAGAGGGTTGGGGTTGGAAAGAGGGTTGGGGTTGGAAAGAGGGTTGGGGTTGGAAAGAGGGTTGGGGTTGGAAAGAGGGTTGGGGTTGGAAAGAGGGTTGGGGTTGGAAAGAGGGTTGGGGTTGGAAAGAGGGTTGGGGTTGGAAAGAGGGTTGGGGTTGGAAAGAGGGTTGGGGTTGGAAAGAGGGTTGGGGTTGGAAAGAGGGTTGGGGTTGGAAAGAGGGTTGGGGTTGGAAAGAGGGTTGGGGTTGGAAAGAGGGTTGGGGTTGGAAAGAGGGTTGGGGTTGGAAAGAGGGTTGGGGTTGGAAAGAGGGTTGGGGTTGGAAAGAGGGTTGGGGTTGGAAAGAGGGTTGGGGTTGGAAAGAGGGTTGGGGTTGGAAAGAGGGTTGGGGTTGGAATGAGGGTTGGGGTTGGAATTAGGGTTAGGCTTGTGGTTAGGGATGGGTTAGGGCTGTGGTTAGGGGTGTGTTGGGGTTAGGGTTGGAGTTAGAATTGAGGGGTTTCCACTGTTTAGGCACATCAGGGGGTCTCCAAACGCGACATGGTGCAACCATTGATTCCAGCCAATTTTGCGTTCAAAAAGTTAAACGGTGCACCCTCCCTTCCAAGCCCTGACATGTGCCCAAACAGTGGTTTACCCCAACATATGGGGTATCAGCGTACTTAGGAAAAATTGCACAACAACTTTTGGGGACTAATTTCCCGTGTTACCCTTGGGAAAATAAAAAATTGGGGGCTAAAAAATTATTTTTGTGGAAAAAAATGATTTTTTCATTTTCACGTCTCTGCATTATAAACTTCTGTGAAGCACTTGGGGGTTCAAAGTGCTCACAACACATCTTACATACGTTCCTTGGAAGGTCTAGTTTCCAAAATGGGGTCACTTGTGGGGGGTTTCCACTGTTTAGGCACATCAGGGGCTCTGCAAACGTAATTACGACCGCAGACTATTCCATCAAAGTCTGCATTTCAAAACGTCACTACTTCCATTCCGAGCCCTGACGTGTACCCATACAGTGGTTTTCCCCCCACATATGGAGTATCAGCGTACTCAGGACAAACTGTACAACAACTTTCGGGGTCCAATTTCTCCTGTTACCCTTGTGAAAATAAAAAATTGAGAGCTAAACAAATCATTTTTTGAGGGAAAAAAAAATTATTTATTATTTTCATGGCTCTGCGTTATAATCTTCTGTGAAGCACTTGGGGGTTCAGTGTGCTCACCACACATTTAGGCAACTTCCTTATGGGGTCTAGTTTCCAAAATGGGGTCACTTGTGGGGGGTTTCCACAGTTTAGGTACATCAAGGGCTCTGCAAATTTAACATGATGCCCGCAGACCATGCCATCAAAGTCAGCATTTCAAAATGTCACTACTTCCCTTTCGATCCCTGACGTGTGCCCAAACAGTGGTTCCCCCCCACATATGGGGTACCAGCGTACTCAGGACAAACTGGACAACAACTTTTGGGGTCCAATTCATCCTGTTACTGTTGTGAAAAAAAATTGTGGGCTAAAAATCTTTTTTTTTTTTTTTTTTGAGGGAAAAAAATGATTTTTTATTTTCACGGCTCTGCGTTATAAACTTCTGTGAAGCACTTGGGGGTTCAAGGTGCTCACCACACATCTAGAGAAGCTCCTTGGGGGGTCTAGTTTCCAAAATGAGGTCACATGCCGGGGGTTTCTACTGTTTAGGCACGCAGGGGCTCTGCAAATGTAACATGACACCCTCAGACCATGCCATCAAAGTCAGCATTTCAAAATGTCACTACCTCCCTGCTGAGCCCCGACGTGTGCCCAAACAGTTGTCCCCCCCCACATATGGGGTACCAGTGTACTCAGGACTAACTGTACAACAACTTTTGGGGTCCAATTTATCCTGGTACCCCTGTGAAAATAAAAAATTGCGGACTAAAAATATTTTTTTTTAAGAAAAAAAAATATTTTTTATTTTCACGGCTCTGCGTTATAAACTTCTGTGAAGCACCTGGGGGTTCAAAGTGCTCACTATGCATCTAGATAAGTTCCTTAGGGGGTCTAGTTTCCATACTGGGGTCATTTGTGCGGGAGCTCCAAAGTTTAGGCACACAGGGGCTCTCCAAACACGACATGGTGTCCGCTAACGATTGGAGCTAATTTTCATTTCAAAAAGTCAAATGGCACTCCTTCCCTTCTGAGCCCTGCCGTGCGCCCAAACAGTGGTTCCCCCCCACATATGTGGTACCAGCGTACTCAGGACAAACTGGACAACAACTTTTGTGGTCCAATTTCTCCTGTTACCCTTGTGAAAATAAAAAATAGCGTGCTAAAAAATCTTTTTTGAGGAAAAAAAATGATTTTTTATTTTCACTGCTCTACGTTATAAACTTTTGTGAAGCACTTGGGGGTTCAAAGTGCTCCCTACACATCTAGATAAGTTCCTTAAGGGGTCTTGTTTCCAAAATGGTGTCACTTGTGGGGGAGCTCCAATGTTTAGGTACACAGGGGCTCTCCAAACGCGACATGGTGTCCGATAACGATTGGAGCGAATTTTCCATTCAAAAAGTCAAATAGCGCTCCTTCACTTACGGACCCTGCCGTGCGCCCAAACAGTGGTTTATGACCACATATAAGGTATCTGTGCACTCAGGAGAAATTGCCCAACACATTTTAGGATCCATTTTATCCTGTTGCCCATGTGAAAATGAAAAAACTGAGACCAAAAGAAAATTTTTGTGAAAAAAAAAAAAAAAGTACTTTTTTTTTTTTTTTTTTACCGATCAATTTGTGAAGCACCTGGGGGGTTCAAAGTGATCACTATGCATGTAGATAAGTTCCTTGGGGGGTCTAGTTTCCAAAATGGGGTCACTTGTGGGGAAGCTCCAGTGCTTAGGCGCACAGCGACTCTCCAAACGCGACATGGCAAGCGCTAAATATTCCAGCATATTTTCCATTCAAAAAGTCAAATGTGCTCCTTCCCTTCCGAGCCCTGCCGTGCGCCCAAACAGTGGTTTATGACCACATATGAGGTATCAGTGTACTCAGGAGAAATTGCCCAACAAATTTTAGGATCCATTTTATCCTGTAGCCCATGTGAAAATGAAAAAAATTAATGATAAAAGAAAATTTGTGGTGCAAAAAATAAAATGTCCATTTTTTCCTTCCACGTTGCTTTAGTTCCTGTGAAGCACCTGAAGGGTTAATAATCTCCTAGAATCTAGTTTTGAGTAGCTTGAGGGGTGCAGTTTTTAGAATGGTGTCACTTTTGGGTATTTTCTGCCATATAGACCCCTCAAAGTGACTTCAAATGTGAGGTGGTCCCTAAAAAAATGGTTTTGTAAATATTGTTGTAACAATGAGAAATCGCTGGTCAACTTTTAACCCTTATAACTTCCTAACAAAAAAAAAAATTGTTTCCAAAATTGTGCTGATGTAAAGTAGACATGTGGGAAATGTTATTTAGTAACTATTTTGTGTCACATCACTCTCTGGTTTAACAGAATAAAAATTCAAAATTTTGAAAATTGCGAAATTTTCAAAATTTTCGACAAATTTCTGTTTTTTTCACAAATAAACGCAAAAATTATCGACCTAAGTTTACCACTAACATGAAGCCCAATATGTCACGAAAAAACAATCTCAGAATCGCTAAGATGCGTTGAAGTGTTCCAGAGTTATTACCTCATAAAGGGACACTGGTCAGAATTGCAAAAAATGGCCAGGTCATTAAGGTCAAAATAGGCTGGGTCATGAAGGGGTTAAATGGACCGATAGGAATGTCTGTTTCAGACTATCAACGCTCCTTACTCGATTATCTGCCGGTCTAAATGAGTCATTATTCTGACAACCCCTGTGAAAACCCCTTTAACATGTTACTTTTTCCATTTTGCAGGAACCCCCGGTGCAGGACACACAGACAAACTGGGAAGACTAAAGGAGTTGTGTGACCAATATAATATTTGGTTGCATGTGGAAGGGTACGTCTCATTTCTATTCGTTTTATTTTATTCATTTTTTTTAAGTGACCGCTTCAAGAATTGATGTCACTGGCAACTACATTTTTATATTCATTGGTATGTTAAAAAAATTATAGAGGTTTGCTTAAAGAGCAAAATAAGAACCAGCAAACCAAGAAGCCGTCTCCAATTTATTCTGAAAAAGCTTAAGGTTTCTTACAAGAACTGAATAGATGCAAAATCCATGAAATATTTACTGTGAAAAGATTAGTGTCTGACTGTATGAAAGCAATAAATATTTAACTGATGTCAAGATATTTTCTTTTCTTTTGCAGAGTAAATTTGGCAACGTTGGCGTTGGGTTATGTCAGTGCATCTGTGCTGGTAAGTTCCTCCATCTCCACCAGGGTGTTGACTGGTGACAAATGCACGTAGAAGAGGAGTCTACCGCCTGTCGTTAGGATCTTGCGCTAGATGTCTCTCTCAGTGGATGTAAATGTCCCTGGTACTCTGAGAACATATGGTGCCACTGCGTTCTTGGATTCTCTGTTATTGACCCATATAGATTCTCTTCAGTTTCAGGTGGACATTTTTGAAGAGGAACCGTCTGCTTTCCTTACATTCCCATGAAGTAACCATTTACTGACATGGACATGTCTGGAGAGATGATGGACACTCTTAAAATTCCGTAATGCCAAATGTTTCCTTTCTCATAAATGCAGAATACTGGGGTGGTTAATGATAATTCAGTATAATTATTCATCAGTTAATGAATTATATTTTCCCTTTTATGTATCAGGCTGCTACGAAGTGTGACAGTATGACACTGACTCTCGGACCATGGTTAGGCCTTCCAGCCGTGCCTGCTGTTACCTTGTACCGACATGAGGATCCCTCCTTGGTAAGATATTTGCAGACTATATTTACAAATTGTCTTTATATGGTCGTCTTCATCATTATTGTGCACATATGACATACCCGTCTTACCATTGTCTCATGGGTTTCTCATCAGTCACTTGCCGCTGGGCTGACGACAAGTCAGCCGGTGGAAAAGCTTCGGGCTCTGCCACTATGGCTGTCTCTGCAATATCTTGGCCACAATGGCATT
The DNA here is from genome assembly GCF_039654945.1 of Dendrobates tinctorius. Lineage (NCBI taxonomy): Eukaryota > Metazoa > Chordata > Amphibia > Anura > Dendrobatidae > Dendrobates > Dendrobates tinctorius. Next base: position 31,367,037 of record NW_027361797.1, read on the forward strand.
GTTGAGCGGATGAAGCAGGCATCCCAACTGGTAAGTACATTCACATCTTTATATGTCTGTTATTCATGGGCTGAAAACTAATGCTGTTATCTCAGATGTGACAGTAATGTCACTTATTTTTTTGCACATTTTATTAGCTACATTTGATTACACAGTTGTTCTAATTCCTCATCCAATTTTCCTGTTGTGCAATTTCTTACACTCATTGTACAGGGAGCAGTAATTTGCAGTGGCCATGCACATTGGATATTTGCCATCAGAATCCTCCCCACAACTGTGTATAAACTGACTGGCCCTTAACCTTGTTTTTAATCTGATGGCCATGTTAAATGATTGGTCATGTCCAAATGGTAAGTCTGCAGTCACTCAATGTGAAAGCAGACTTATGAATCCCCACTTTGCACTTTGGCTGGTTTCTTATCCGGGACCAATGGGTATGTATGCATTAAACTTGGTCCTGGCCAGAGCCCGACTAGTGGTCTCGGCCTCTGTCCATTGACACTTGACAGCCAGTAAAGGCAGACTTATTTTTGAGCGGACAACCCCTTTAATGATGGACTGGGAATAGAGATGAGCAAGTAAAGATTTGCGGCACACTGGCTCTAACGTCTGGACCATTCCTTTGGTGTAACCAGACGTCACGTCTGCAACTGGCAAACTCGGAGCGTCATTTCATGGGCAACTCTGTTGCTTCCAAAACCTTAAGGTCTAATTACTGCATAGTGTATTCATGATGTCACGGACTTTTGGGCCTAGGAAGTGACGGAGACCCCCAGGAGATGCTGGGTCAAGGATACCAACCACAAAAGTTGGGTCATACCACAGGTCGGAACTGGTACCCCAATTCTTTTTGCTCATCTCTGACGTGGAACGTTGAAGATCTCCTCACTCATTCCTTGTCTCTGCAGGTGACGAGGCGCCATTCCTTTAGATAAATAACTGGGTATTCCCATATTGGGATGTGACTTCACATTGCTAGGATCAACCATTGGGATACTCATTGATCTTGAAAAAGAAAGGGGTTTGTTCTGTTGTTGCGCCAGTCCCCCTTGTAAGTTTTGCTGGCTGAGCAGCTCTTGGCTACCTCTGTGCAGGGAAACGCGAGTGCCAGCTGGTTGCAGAAAAATATCCTGCTGTGCAGTTGCTGTAGAGGATTGGGGATTTAACACAGTGTGGATGCAGCTGTTCTAATATAATCAGTGCTGTCATGCAGTTTTCAGATAACTTTGCTTTTCACCCCAGCGTCTATGGACAATGTAGTGTTTTGAACCACAATTATTGTGTAAAAGTCACTGTCTGAAATCAGACTACATGATTTCTCAATGAAGTTAGTAATTTACTTGAAATGGAAATATTCCATTGTATTGAGGCAGTGTGGGTTGAGGGAGGGTGTTCATTGATTTTTTTTCTAGGTCTTTATAATCTAAACTGTATTTTGGTTGTGACTGTCATACCAAAATCTTCATCATTCATCTTAGAATAAAAGCAAGTGAGCAGTCACTGACAGTAGGCAAGAAGTGAGAATATGAAGCAGGAGGTGGTATTCAGGGTGTATAACTAGAGGCCAGTCTCAAGGTGCCCTTGTGCATGGCTGTGTCATGCAGTCAGTGTGGATTGCGTATCTAGCAGGACACTGACTACATCAAATAACTTTGCATGTTGTATTTTCCATTCACACCCTGTAAAGTGTCCTTTCCATCCCCCTAGGTAGCTGTGCTTTAGATGTAGTGCAATCGCCTGAATTCTTGTGTATAACGTCAATATTCTGGGCCCTGATCACCTGCTAATTGTTGGGTCTCTCTGTTCAGACCTGTGCTCGGTTATTAAATGGAACCGGTTATGAAATTTATGCTGCCAGGATAAGGAGCAGCATGAATCGGATTATGGCTGTGTTATTGCAGCCGTGTATGTTTTACTCTGAATTGCTGCTGAATTTCTGAATGAAGCTTACTTTGTAAATCCGAAACTATGCGTCTCTGGTGACTAGTCCGAGGCCGGTACCCGGCAGCTGCTCTTCACTCTGCACCCTTAGACTGACAAGTCTCTCCAGTTTTGTGTGTATTGGGAGTTAGCTGTCAGTATAGGAGGGCAGAGCTAGGAGAAAGGAGTTTTAGCCAAACGTGGATCAGGGTCAAAAGACTTTAAAGTTCTCCTGTCTTGAGCAACGTGATGATCGGTTCTTGCAAAAGATGTGTGTGGCACTTTAGAGAAAAACATAGTTAAAAACGATCAAGGAGAAGGTCCCTGCCCGCTCGGAAAGACTGGCAGACCTCTCCCCTATAGTCACGGGGGTATGCCTCTGCGACTAGTCATCTGGTCTCTGTCCATTTTCAGTTCTGTTTTAATGTAAAACACCATTTCCGAGAAAAACATAGATGTTTGTAATGCAGGAGCATGTGTCTGCTTCATGCTGGCCATGGATCGGGAAACAGGAATCTTCCATCAGTATTGTAGTCCCAGATAACCAGAATACATAGATTAAGCTAATTCATCTTGTTTCCCCATTTTTCATTACATTATATGGTGAAATGGATGGTGCAGTTCAAAACTAAAACTCATCCTGCAAAAAAATACAAGCCCTAATACAGCTTTGTTGGCTGAAAAATAAAAAAAAGTTATGCGTTGTGGAAAAGGCAAAAATGAGAATGGTCTGCAGAGGCAAGGGGTTAAATTGATTAGGCGGCCTGTACATCGTGGCCATATCCGGTCCCGGCTGCCGAATTATCATTTGTATTCATTATTGTTTTCAATCAGTTCTGACGTTTTTTAAAAAATTGCATCAAGAGACCGCAATAAAGCCCCCCCGTTTATCCAGTCATTTCATTAAATCACAGCAGCTGAGACTGAAGGTCCTCGCTGTCATGGTGCGCCAGTAACGTGACGTCACCCAGCACAGCCCACGGACATAGTGAGTAAAGCCAGCTCGCTCTTGTCACAATATCTAAAAGAATGGTCATATTTGTCCGAGAGAATTGATGAGTGTTGTGCATGGTACAGAGTGGCCTCTGCTGCTAGCGAGAAGGTTGGTCTCTGTTCCCATTATTGGTTTATTTCTGGAAAAGGTAATTTCAAGGGCAGTAAACCAGTCACTATGGGAACATTCACATACAGTCATATGTTAAAGTTTGGGCACCCCTTTTAATGTTAACCTTTTTTTTTTTTTATAACAATTTTGGTTTTTGCAACAGTTATTTCAGTTTCATATATCTAATAACTGATGGACTCAGTTATATTTCTGGATTCAAATGAGGTTTATTGTACTAACAGAAAATGTGCAATCTGCATTTTAACAAAATTTGACCGGTGCAAAAGTATGGGCACCTCAACATAAAAGTGACATTAATATTTCGTAGATCCTCCTTTTGCAAAAATAACAGCCTCTAGTCGCTTCCTGTAGCTATTAGTGAGTTCCTGGATGAAGGTATTTGTGACCGTTCCTGTTTACAAAACAATTCCAGTTCAGTTAAGTTTGATGGTCGCCGAGCATGCACAGCCCGCTTCAAATCATCCCACAGATGTTCAATGATATTCAGGTCTGGGGACTGGGATGGCCATTCCAGAACATTGTAATTGTTCCTCTGCATGAATGCCTGAGTAGATTTGGAGCGGTGTTTTGGATTATTGTCTTGCTGAAATATCAATCCCCTGCGTAACTTCAACTTCGTCACTGATTCTTGCACATTATTGTCAAGAATCTGCTGATACTGAGTTGAATCCATGCGACCCTCAACTTTAACAAGATTCCCGGTGCCGGCATTGGCCACACAGCCCCAAAGCATGATGGAACCTCCACCAAATTTTACTGTGGGTAGCAAGTGTTTTTCTTGGAATGCTGTGTTTTTTAGCCTCCATGCATAACGCCTTTTTGTATGACCAAACAACTCAATCTTTGTGTCATCAGTCCACAGGACCTTCTTCCAAAATGTAACTGGCTTGTCCTAATGTGCTTTTGCACACCTCAGGCGACTGTTTGTGGCGTGCTTGCAGAAACTGCTTCTTTCGCATCACTCTCCCATACAGCTTCTCCTTGTGCAAAGTGCGCTGTATTGTTGACCGATGCACAGTGACACCATCTGCAGCAAGATGATGCTGTAGGTCTTTGGAGGTGGTCTGTGGATTGTCCTTGACTGTTCTCACCATTCTTCTTCTCTGCCTTTCTGATATTTTTCTTGGCCTGCCACTTCTGGGCTTAACAAGAACTGTACCTGTGTTCTTCCATTTCCTTACTATGTTCCTCACAGTGGAAACTGACAGGTTAAATCTCTGAGACAACTTTTTGTATCCTTCCCCTGAAAAGCTATGTTGAATAATCTTTGTTTTCAGATCATTTGAGAGTTGTTTGGAGGAGCCCATGATGCCACTCTTCATAGGAGAATAAAATGGGAGAACTACTTGCAAGTGGCCACCTTAAATACCTTTTCTCATGATTTGATACACCTGGCTATGAAGTTCAAAGCTCAATGAGGTTACAAAACCAATTTAGTGCTTCAGGAAGTCAGTATAAAGTAGTTAGGAGTGTTCAAATCAAGAAAATGATAAGGGGGCCCATACTTTTGCACCGGTCAAATTTTATTTAAATGCAGATTGCACATTTTCTGTTAGTACAATAAACCTCATTTGAATCCAGAAATATAACTGAGTCCCATCAGTTATTAGATATATGAAACGGAAATAGCTGTTGCAAAAACCAAAATTGTTATAAAGAAAAAAGGTTAACATTAATAGGGGTGCCCAAACTTTTACATATGACTGTATCTATTGTTTTGCTTTTAGTGCTTGGTAGTGGAAAAGGCTATAGCATTGCACATAGTAGGAAGGGTTCTTCAGGAGTATAATAGTACAATTGAAAATGAAAAGAAGGGGAAAAAACCCGATGAAATGGTCCTGTCTAATCCTAGTGCTCTGTAGGGTATTAAGCTTCTCCTTGTGGAGAGTGGCATGCTAGTGTAAGGAGACTTCTAGGCCATGCAACACTCCTCTGGGAATTAAAACAAGCAAATGATCTCTTCAGAGAGGAAGAGGGTGTGTGTTTTTTAATAGGATTGCTACCTAGAATTACCACTCTCTGCCTCACCGAAGACGCTATTTACATGTTTAAACTCAGTAGTGTTTCATGGCCTAAAAGTCTCTTGACTGACTTGCAGCTCTCCACAAGGAGAGATTTTACCTACAAAGCATCCTGCATATCTATAGGAGTAGACACAATCATTTTAATTTTTTTAATGTTTTTTTTTTTTTTTATTTCTAGCCATATCATACTGGAGAACACTTCTAGCCAAGTGCAATGATGCAGCGTTTTCCCCTTCCACTAATAACCAGTGAGCATATAGCGTTAGATGCGTGACTGTTCCCTTAGTGATCATGGCCAATCCTTCCTACCTCGACGCACACGTGAACAATCCCATGAGGGTCCCATCGTGCAGCTGCTGCTCATGATTGGCAATGGGAGTGATCGAGTCTGCCAGTGACATGTGTTATCGCAAACTGGTGTGCTTGCCCTGCAGGTGGACGTGGCATTCAGAACCCACATCCCCCGGGACCTTGGTTTTGAAGGGGGCATCCTTATATTATAAAGTGATGGTGTATTGCTCTGACATGTCGTCATTTTATGATCTGTGGAATTCCAACCTTTGGGACCTCCTCAGAATGAAAGCGATATTGCGGCCCCCACAGCCCCTTCCATGTTTTCCCCACACAGTTTTGTTCCCTGCTACATAGTGAACTGCAGTTACCCCCTTTATTAGAACGGCGATAGCTAGATTCCTGCACTGCAAATGCCTGCCTAAGAACTAAGAGAGGTCTTAGAGGTTGGACCTCCATAAATAATGGCGTTTCCTTGCAATATCCGTGCAGTGCAATAAATTCTTGTCCGTGACCGCAGAAGTTTTGTACACTCAGACTCCGTTCACATTTCTTTCTTTCAGAGTCAGAGGCTGCTGGAAAATCTGAAGGACGTAACTTCCATCAGAACTTCGGTACAGTATGCGGTATTGTCTCTGATCTGTGCTGTATACCTGCTGCTGGTGTGTGTCACGGGTTTCCATACCTTTAGAAGGAGGAGGCTGATAGAGCCGTACACCATAGTGTACATGCAGGCCATCATTTCTGTGCAGTGTGGATTAACCTCTTCTATAAAATCTATTGATTGAAGGAGAGTTGTCTCTTTTTGGAGTCCACTGTTCCCGATAATGGTACTTTTTAATTTTAAGTATTATAATTATCACAATATATATTTTTTTATTTTAGGTTGAACATGATGGAAATTCACCGGTGGTTGTGTTCAAATTCTCTTATGAAGGCTCGGGGTCAGGTTTGTAACCTATGGCTAATGGTGCCATAAATTAGCATGGCAACAGCAATTCTGTTGATTTGGTGCTGGCACGTATGCTAAACCTGCAATGCATGTGTAGCAGGTAGGAATGGGACCCCACTAATCAGCATTATGCGGACGGCTCGGCTCTTTGTGTGCCTTGTAGTCAGTACAACTCTACCCTCACCTTGGATTTGCCGGTGAGAAGGAACAAGGCACTGAGGTTCCCTGTAATGGTGATTGTGTGGGTCCCAATTGTGGGGCCTCTACTAATGTAACGGATACCCCGATCACCATTTTTATCGTAGTAGGAAAACTCTTATTAACACGGCAATCCCAACAGTATACACTAAAGACACTTTACAGGTGTTACCCATGATTACAGGAAAGGTCGCAGATTGAACTTGCAGGAAGAGCAGATTGTTGGAAAATATTCTGTCTAACTTGTAGATTATTCATTAAATCCCTAATTCATCCAGTAGACTGTCCTAGTCAGTGATTGACTGCTATCTCTGTATGTGCTGTTATATAGGAGAGGCTGTAATCCACCGATTAGGACCGCCTACTGGACTCCTGAGTCTAGATCTAGGGATTTCAATGAAGAAGTTACAAGTTACATTGAATCTTTTCCCAAAAACGCATCAATCGCTTCTGCTTCCCCAGTTCTATAACTTGCTGCCTGTGGTTTGCACAGCCTGACAGGTTCACTTTGTTTCTGTACTAGATAGGCTTGGGAATGTTAAAAAAAATAAAATTGGCTTCATTCGCCCACCGCTGCTCCAGAGCAGTCTGCATGGCTGTCATCCTTGGTGACAGGCTGCAGCGGTGATGTCGTGACTACAATGCACCTTGCTGCAGCCAATTACTGAACCTGGCGGCCATGTTGATATAGGCAGCATGAAAGCGCTGAACTCGGTGATTGGGTGCAGCGGTCACATATGCTGTAGTTGTCGATGTCAAGCCCTGCAACCTATCAACAAACACTGGAGAGAGCGGCGGAGAGCCATCGCCAGGAATGAGTGGTTTTATTATTTTAACATCCATAAGCCTATAGAATAAGAAATGTAATTCCCCTACATATGTTTCATTACATTTGAAGACATTGACACAACCTTGCCATATGTTGTACTTTGGAAGCAAAAATAATGTTTTTCATGTTCCGTCTTTTTTTTTTTTTTTTGCCAATTCTAGTTAATTCTATGTAGTCATAGTCCCAAGTGCTGTTCGTAACCACAAAATATTTTTGGCCTTGTAGGTTCCACAATAAACTTGAATACTATTGAAAGGGAGAATGACGCCATGAATCAGTGGGTAAGATGGCAGGGAAGGGGCCATCCACATGCTCTGTGTAGCTTGTTTTGCTGGGTGTGAGATTCAGGATTTCCTATGGTTTTCCGCAGCTAGGAGAACAGCTGGCTGCTCTCATTCCATCGTGTGGGGTGGACATAGTGGAATTGGAAGATGAAGGCACATGTGTACGCTTCAACCCACTGATGACCTCTGCAGGTAGGCTGATGAGCCAGCTCTGTTCATTGATAGGCGCATTTGTTTTTTCGGACATGCCGTTTAAAGAGCTGTGAAATGTTTTCCCTTTCGGACATTCAAGTACATTTTGTATCTTTTTTATTCGGTCGTCCATGACAGCACCACCTGAGAGAGGGGATCCGCCCTTTAGGAACAGGAAACCTACAGATACAAAAGGGTGGCACCTCTCCCACGCATCAGTTGGTTTCCTGTTCCTAGAGGACAGGACTCTCTACAGATCGTCCGTCATGGAGTCGTCATTGAATACCCAGGCCGGCTGACCGACCCAGGTAGCGAGGGGGTCTCCTACCTCGGTCAGTGCGGGGTCCCTGGAAGCGCCACGGTGGGGCCGGGTAGGTCACCACGGCAGTGGACGAAGCAGGAGTCCGGTGGATGCCGTCTCCGAAACGCCAGCACCTGGTATGTATGCCCCGGGTTTCCTCGTGCGCTCCCTCAGGCCCGGTCCTCCCGGTCGATACTGGCCCCTGGCAGCGGTCATGGCGGCGTACGCGTGGGGCTAGGAGGCATTCCGTGCAGGGGCGCTGCGCGGCTCCTTCGCGCGCGCTCCCGCAGGGCTCTGGTGAGCGGCGGAAGTGACGCGGCGGAAGGGGCGGAGCGAAAGCGCCGATACCGGAAGTCAGGTGCCGGCCGGCCGCCGCAGCGCGCCGCGGGTGCACGCCTGTCCGGGGGTCGCGCGGCGGCCTGGGTAAGGCTGGTTTCACATTTGCGTTTTTTAGCGCTGGAAAAAAACGCATATGTGCGCATGCGTTTTTTCCCCTATATTTAACATGGGTGCGCATACCTGCGCACTTGTAAGCGCATGTATGCGATTTTCATGCGCTGCGTTTTTTTGGGGTGTGCGTTGGTATTTTCCAGACGCAGCATGTTGCATTTTTTGGCCCTGCAAAAAAGAGCATGCGCACATATGCGCACGTTTTGCGCTAAAAATGGCCATTATAGCCTATGGATGCGCATATGTGCGCACTGGCATGCTCATGTATGCGTTTTTTTGCATATGCGTTTTTTTTTTTTAACCATGGAATTTAGGGGTTTGGGTTAGAGTTAGGGTTAGTTAAGGGGGTTTAGGGTTAGGGTCAGGGTTAGGGTTGGGGTTTGGGTCAGGGTTAGGGTTAAGTATGGTTTGGTTAAGGGTTAGGGTCAGGGTTAGGGTCAGGATTAGGGTTAAGTATGGTTTGGTTAAGGGTTAGGGTCAGGGTTAGGGTTAGGGTCAGGGTTAGGGTTAGGGTCAGGGTTAGGGTTAAGTATGGTTTTGTTAAGGGTTAGGGTCAGGGTTAGGGTCAGGATTAGGGTTAAGTATGGTTTGGTTAAGGGTTAGGGTCAGGGTTAGGGTTAGGGTTAGGGTCAGGGATAGGGTTAAGTATGGTTTTGTTAAGGGTCAGGGTTAGGGTCAGGATTAGGGTTAAGTATGGTTTGGTTAAGGGTTAGGGTCAGGGTTAGGGTTAAGTATGGTTTGGTTAAGGGTTAGGGTCAGGGTTAGGGTTAAGTATGGTTTGGGTCAGGGTTAGGGTCAGGGTTAGGGTCAGGGTTAGGGTTAGTTAGGGTTTAGGGTTTGGGTTAGGGTTAAGTATGATTTGGTTAAGGGTTAGGGTCAGGGTTAGGGTTAGTAAAGTCATGGTTTGGGTTAGTGTGAGGGGACATCCAATGTTGGAAAAAAACGCAAACGCGGTAAAAACGCACTTGCGTTTTTTTGCGGGAAAAACGCGCTGCAAAAAAAAAGCAAGTGTGAAACTAGCCTAAGGCGGGGGGGGGGGGGGGGGGTTCGGAGCATGGGGGAGGGAGTGCCCGAAGGATCCCGGGTGGGTGGTGCTATGGCCGGATACCTGCTGACCCGGACACCAGGAGGTCATATAAGGCAGATGGGGACGCCGCTGGGGTGCTTCCGGAGGCCCCAGCGATGGATACGACGGAAGCCCCCTTAGACCAGCAGGACGAGGCGCAGGAGCGCCCGCAAAAGCAGGCCACGACAAAACCGCATACAAGTGGCCAGCAGAAGAAGCAGAGACGAACTAGCGACCAAAGCCGCGAAAGTTCCTCCAGAAAGGATCCCCCTGCCTCCCTCCGTGATCCGGTACCTGCTTCATCTGCATGGGTAAGAGATCTCCGTGAATGTACCCTGATGCAGTGTTCCCTTATGTTTTTTTTTTTGCAGGGGAAGAAGGCTACGGGAAAACAGAAGCACAGGGAATGTGCCCTCTGTAGTTCCCCCCTACCAGATGGCCACCCTAAAAAATTAGGCCAGCCATGCATACGGCAGACGGTAGGGAATAATAAAGACAGGGAGTCCAGGGGTAGATGGTCAGGCCCTTATACTCTCCCCCGTTTATACAGGTAGCGGAAGAGACACCTGACTTCACTTCAAACCTGAGAGAGATGATCAGGGCAGAAATGAAAGTCTTACCACAAAGTGAACCTTCTAGGAGAAGAGAGGCTAGTGGTTCAGGCTCGGAGGCCTCAGTCGCCCCTAGGAAAGGTGACAACTCCTCGGACTCCTCGTCGTCTTCCTCGGATGAAGACTCTAGCCAGTTCTGCTTCCCCTTAGACCAGATGGACAGATTAGTGAAAGCAATACGGTCCACCATGGGGGTAGCGGACAAAAAACGGGAACTCTCAGCACAGGACATAATGTTCGGGGGTCTAGACCCCAAAAAACGCAGAGCTTTTCCATTAAACGATAAGGTCCAGAGCCTAATTGACAGAGAATGGAAGAGACCGGAAAAAAGGGGCACCATGCCACCAGCCTTTAAGCGGAGATACCCCTTTGATAACCCGGTAGTAAACAGATGGGATAAAGCCCCGAAACTAGACGCAGCATTAGCCAAAGCGTCTAAAAAATCCGCCATACCATTTGACGATATGGCCTCCTTGAAAGATCCGCTAGATAAAAAAGCAGATTCTTTTCTTAAAGGGACATGGGAGATGTCAGCAGGCGCATTAAGACCAGCGGTAGCTGCCACCTGTGTAGCCAGATCCATGATGGTCTGGCTAGATCAGCTGGATTCCGAGCTAAAAGACGGAGCTTCAAGAACATCTATTCGGAAAAGTTTGCCGATCATTCAGAATGCCGCGGCGTTTTTAGCCGATGCTTCAGCAGACTCTGCAAGAATGGCGGCTAAAGCCGCAGGTCTGTCTAATGCAGCGCGAAGAGCGCTCTGGTTAAAATGCTGGCCGGGAGATATTCAAGCCCGGTCCCGTCTCTGTTCCATTCCTTGCGAGGGGGAGTACCTATTTGGCCCCGTCTTGCACGAATTGTTAGAAAAAGCTGGAGATGACAAAAAGAAATTTCCCAGTCTCCCGAACCCCTCTTACAGACGTCCCTTTACCAGGAAAGGTTTTTTCCGGAGAAGGCCGTCCAGAGATCAGGGCAGATGGGATGAGAAAAAAAGGAAAGGTACAGGATTCATGTTTGGAGGGGGGCGCCAGGAAGGTCCAGCTCGGGATACGAAAAAGCCGCCCCAATGACTAGTTGCCCCGGTAGGAGGGAGACTAGCTGCCTTCTACCCATCCTGGTCTCTGATCTCTAATAGCAGAGTTTTCTAGGGTCCCCCTTGATCAATTTAAAATCACCCCACTCAGGTCGTCTGCTTCAGAACAAGCTGCCCTGGAGGCCGAGGTTCATGACCTGTGCGCCAAGAAAGTCCTAATAGAGGTTCTAGAGGGAGAATGGGGGAAATGATTCTACTCCCCTCTGTTCCTGGTCCGCAAGCCAGACAGCTCCTTTAGGACAATGATAAACCTTAAGGCCCTCAACAAGTTTCTGGTCATACGTCCGTTTAAAATGGAAACCATTAAATCTGCAATAAAATTGCTGTTCCAAAACTGCTTTATGGTGGTGTTAGATTTAAAAGACGCATACTACCATATACCCATCCATGCAGGCCATCAGCGGTTTCTCAGAGTGGCGGTTCAATTAGATGGGTCAATTCGACATTTCCAATATGCGGCCCTCCCCTTTGGAGTGGCAGTCGCTCCCCGAGTGTTTACTAAAGTGATAGCGGAGGTCATGGCCCATCTACGTGAATCAGACATTCTGGTGATCCCCTACCTGGACGATTTTCTTATTGTAGGCAAAACGGCGAATCATTGTTTACAACAGCTACAAAAGGCAATGTCTGCCCTAGAACGGTTAGGATGGTTGCTGAACGTCAAAAAATCTCGGTTGCAACCAATGAAAGTCCATCAATTCTTGGGCCTAACCCTAGATTATGAGAAACAGGAATGCCGTCTGCCTCTGGAGAAGCTTGTTCGCCTCCATTATCAGATCCAGAACGCCTCCAATAACCCCACTATGTCCCTCAGGAAAGCCATGTCCCTTCTAGGCTCTCTTTCGGCCTGTATCCCGGCAGTCCAGTGGGCCCAGTTTCATGCAAGGAAACTACAGAGCGAGGTCTTATTACATCAAAAAGTCCTTGGGGGTTACTTGGAGGGTCAGCTAACCTTGTCCTGTAACACAAGGGAGTCCCTAGAGTGGTGGTTAGACAAGGATAATTTGTCTAAAGGGGTGCCCTGGGAGTATAACGTAACCCGCATAGTCACCACGGATGCTAGTCCTTCCGGTTGGGGAGCTCATATGGGTGAAATATTAGTCCAGGACCAATGTATCCTTGTGTGTCTACAGGGCCATCACGTACGAGTGTTCTCCGACAATCAGGTCACCGTGGCATATATCAATCACCAAGGCGGGACCCGTTCCAGACCCCTGATGATTGTAGCAGAGCGGTTGTTCCAACTAGCAGAACAATACTTTCTATCTTTAACAGCGTTGCATATAAAAGGAAGAGACAACATCACGGCAGACTTTTTAAGCCGCAATCAGCTAAAGCAAGGGGAATGGTCCCTAAACACCTCCATATTCAATCTGATTGTACAAAAGTGGGGATATCCAAAGGTAGACCTCTTCGCCACCAGAGACAACAGGAAATTGAAACGATTCTGCTCCCTAAATCCCAGAGAGAATCCTCTGGCGGTAGATGCCTTCCTGATAAAGTGGAACTTCAGACTAGCCTATGCCTTCCCTTCCCTATCTCTTCTACCCCTGGTGATGAGGAAAATCAGGAAAGACAGAGCGAGGGTTATAGTTATCGCTCCATTTTGGCCCAGGAGAGCATGGTTCTCATGCCTCAGGACCATGTCGGTGTCCGATCCTTGGGTTCTGCCGGACATCCCGGATCTCCTGTCCCAGGGCCCAGTCTTCCATCCTCAGGTGGCTGGCCTACATCTGACGGCGTGGAGTTTGAACGGTCATTATTAGAAGAGAAGGGCTTCTCCTCAGACCTAATTAACACCCTACTCAAGAGTAGGAAAATCATTACCACAAAAATTTGTTAGAATTTGGAAAAAATTCCTCCAAAACTCAGGAGTAGTCGCTGGGGATTCAGCACCTATATTTCAGATATTGGAGTTCCTACAAAAAGGTCTGGACATGGGGCTCTCTACCAGTACCCTTAAAGTACAAGTGTCAGGCTTGGGGGCCCTTTTTAGCTGTAACATCGCTGGTAATTATTGGGTAAGCAGGTTCATTAAGGCGGCAGGTAGATCCAGGCCAATAATGAAGGATAGATTCATGCCGTGGGACTTGAACCTAGTCCTCACTGCTATGACAGAAACCCCATTCGAACCTATCTCGTCAGCTTCCCTAAAAAACCTGTCCCTCAAAGTAGCCTTCCTGGTAGCTCTAACATCAGCCCGCAGAATAAGCGATATCCATGCTTTATCTAGGTGTCCTCCTTATTTACAGTTCAAAGAGGATAGGGTGATACTTAGACCTGATCCAGCGTACTTGCCGAAGGTAGTTTCTAGTTTCCATAGGACACAGGAAATAGTTCTCCCATCCTTCCTCCCTAATCCAACTAACGAGAAGGAAAAGAAACTACACACCCTGGATGTCAGGAGAGGCCTCATAGAATATCTGACAGTCACCGATCCCTGGAAGAAAGATAATGCCCTATTTATCTCTCACCAAGGCCCCAGGAAAGGTTGTAGGGCATCAAAAAATACACTAGCCAGATGGATTAGAGAGGCGATTTCAATAGCATACACCTCAAAGGGCAGGTCGCCACCCGGGAAGCTGAGGGCGCATTCCACCAGGGCCATGGCGACCTCATGGGCCGAAAGATCAGAAGTCTCCATTGACCAGATATGTAAGGCGGCTACTTGGTCCTCTCCGAGCACCTTTTATAGTCATTATAGGCTAGACCTGGGTGCTTCTACAGACCCCTCTTTTGGTATAAGGGTGCTGCAGGCTGTAGTCCCTCCCTAAAGCTGATATTACTCTCTGTAAATCTCTCAGGTGGTGCTGTCATGGACGACTGAATAAAGTCTTAGTTACTCACCGGTTAACTGTATTTTTCGGAGTCCATGACAGCACCCGTATATTCCCTCCCTTTAGTTTAATTTGGGTGTGCACGTCTCCTCTGGTATATGCTCACTGGTGATAAAAGTTTATAATTGTAAAGAATACTGTACATAAATCATGCATTAACCTTGGAAGTCCTCTTGTGCTCTGTAATCCAACTGATGCGTGGGAGAGGTGCCACCCTTTTGTATCTGTAGGTTTCCTGTTCCTAAAGGGCGGATCCCCTCTCTCAGGTGGTGCTGTCATGGACTCCGAAAAATACCGTTAACCGGTGAGTAACTAAGACTTTTTTTTTTTTTTTTTTTTTGCGATACATGTGATTTAATTTTTCTGTCACTGTCTGACTTTTTATTTTGACAATATTGAAATGTGTATTCACCCCCTATAGACGGTTCAGGAGAGGGGGCGGGGATCGTGCATTCACCCTCTATAGACGGTGCAGGAGAGGGGGGCGGGGATCGTGCATTCACCCTCTATAGACGGTACAGGAGAGGGAGCGGGGATCGTGCATTCACCCCCTATAGACTATGCAGGAGAGGGAGCGGGGAATGTGCATTTATAGACGGTGCAGGAGAGGGGGCGGGGATCGTGCATTCACCCCCTATAGACTGTGCAGGAGAGGGGGCGGGGATCGTGCATTCACCCCCTATAGACTGTGCAGGAGAGGGGGCGGGGATCGTGCATTCACCCCCTATAGACGGTGCAGGAGAGGGGGCGGGGATCGTGCATTCACCCCCTATAGACGGTGCAGGAGAGAGAGCGGGGATCGTGCATTCACCCCCTATAGACGGTGCAGGAGAGGGAGCGGGGATCATGCAGGAGAGGGGGCGGGGATCGTGCAGTCACCTCCTATAGACGGTGCAGGAGAGGGAGCAGAGAATATGCATTCACCCCCTATAGACAGTGCAGGAGAGGGAGCGGGGATCGTGCCTTCACTCCCTATAGACAGTGCAGGAGAGGGAGCGGGGATCGTGCCTTCACTCCCTATAGACAGTGCAGGAGAGGGAGCGGGGATCGTGCCTTCACTCCATATAGACAGTGCAGGAGAGGGAGCGGGGATCCTGCATTCACCCCCTATAAACGGTGCAGGAGAGGGAGCGGGGATCGTGCCTTCACTCCATATAGAAAGTGCAGGAGAGGGAGCGGGGATCGTGCCTTCACTCCATATAGAAAGTGCAGGAGAGGGAGCGGGGATCCTGCATTCACCCCCTATAGACAGTGCAGGAGAGGGAGCGGGGATCGTGCCTTCACTCCATATAGACAGTGCAGGAGAGGGAGCGGGGATCGTGCCTAAACTCCATATAGACAGTGCAGGAGAGGGAGCTGGGATCGTGCCTTCACTCCATATAGACAGTGCAGGAGAGGGAGCGGGGATCGTGCCTTCACTCCATATAGACAGTGCAGGAGAGGGAGCGGGGATCGTGCCTTCACTCCATATAGACAGTGCAGGAGAGGGAGCGGGGATCGTGCCTTCACTCCATATAGACAGTGCAGGAGAGGGAGCGGGGATCGTGCCTTCACTCCATATAGACAGTGCAGGAGAGGGAGCGGGGATCGTGCCTTCACTCCATATAGACAGTGCAGGAGAGGGAGCGGGGATCGTGCCTTCACTCCATATAGACAGTGCAGGAGAGGGAGCGGGGATCGTGCCTTCAACCCCTATAGACAGTGCAGGAGAGGGAGCCGGGACCGTGCCTTCACTCCCTATATACAGTACAGGAGAGGGAGCAGGGATCCTGCATTCACCTCCCTATAGACCGTGCAGGGAGAGGGAGCCGGGATCGTGCCTTCACCCCCTATAAAACGTGCAGGGAGAGGGAGCCGGCAATGTGCATTTACCCCCTATAGACAGTGCAGGTGGGGGATCAGGGAGCATGCATTTTCACCTTCTATAGACAGTGCAGGAGAGGGAGCAGGGATCGTGTATGCGCAATCTCAGAACTTTAGCAGCGTCCATACACAAATATCAAGGGTGACCATACATATCCTGGGCAGGACCATTAAAGCACAACTCCAGCGGGGTATTTTTTTCAGCTCTGGAGTGGCGCTTTAATGTAAGCCCCCGGCCCATGTTCTTATACTCGCCTTCTGGTGTCTCTTACCCACGCCAGTCTGGTCCTGGGGCGCCATCTTGTGCCCATAAATTCTGAATTGGCTGGAAGTCAGAAGTTGCATCACAAGATCTCAATGCAAGTGTATGAGAGCCAGAACGAGGATCTCATAGAGATGTTTTGAAAAGTGACCATGAAACACTTTAACTGCCGGCATGTCACTTTTCGCCGGAGACTGATGGGAGTGATGCTGGAAAAAGATGAAGGCAGTGGCAGATGAATGAGTTGGGCATGACATTTAAAGCAGCACTTCAGCTATGCAATAAAAAAAGCCCTGCTGGAGTAGTGCTTTAAGGTAGAAATCCAGGTTTGTCGTGCACTGGAGTGATGCACAGGAGACTGGCAGAATTTATAGTGTACGCACAGTACAAATCACGTTATAATTGCAGAGGAAAAGCTTATGGAACTATAAAAATGGACGTCTCTGAATAGTTTGATTTCTCAGGATGTTGTTCAAACAATTCCATTGAAGCGTTCCAGCAGATGAACAAACCACAGGTCACCGTGACTTAGAGACACCAGAACATGAACAATACTGGTAGGATATAGATCTTCAGCAACACAGGTGTAAATCTCTGTGACGTGGCCATAATGTCCGTGCCTACATATAATAGGGCAGTGGTATCTTGTGTGGTTTACTGGTAACTCCTGACACCATCTATGTGTAACAGTTCTAGGTACAAGAACAGACGACGTCGATCAGCTGGTCGAGTGTATAAAGGTGAAGATCCCCATTATTCACTACACGCTCCAGCTGAAAGAAGAGTTCAGACTAGAGGTGGAAAGAATCGCTGGACTGTCCTACGTGGTGGACTACAGCTGGGCTGGTCTTGGTGTGCTAAGGTATTGGACTAGATACACAACTACATTTCTGACTGTCGTTTATTACCTATCCTCTGACCAGGCTAGATAATAAATGTCACGTGTGGGACATCCTATTAATTCTAAGCTTAAGGTAATCTTCATGTGCATAGATTACATTTAGGGTGATTAAAACCTGTATTTATCCTCCCCACGCCACAAACAAGGATGGCAGTTCAGCGCTTCACCTGTATGCAGCACTCGGCTCACTTTCCTACATTACCTTTTTATCAAAGGGTTGTCCTATATAAAATATTACTTATATTTATGTATTATCAACGCTCCTCCGACGTCCTGGTTTTAGCATTGGTTCCAGATCCGACCGCTCCATTACTAGAGGTGAGGGAATATATTCGGATTCGGTTGCCGAATCTGAATTTGCCATATTCATGCCATATTTCTAGCCTATTCGTGCCCAATTTATGTTTTATGATCGGTTTCGAACATTCGCTCATTTCTACTCCCATTGACTCAAATGAAGTTCGGCTGTGTTTGGCGAATATTGCAAAACCAATATTTGCCGTCGATCGTAATCGGAACCGAATTTTGAAAAATTCACTCAATTCTAGTCATAACCTAGGTGAGTTTTCCTTTGTCGGCACATCATCCAGTGCGGTGTGTGAAGGGGACTGGCTCATTCATTTTCAATAGTAAGTCAGCCCCTAGCTGTTCAGTAGAGCTTTAGTAATACAAGTATGTAAGTGCATTTATATATATTTATACACCAAGCATATAAAAAAAATGTATTTTTTATTCAAGTTGACAACCCCTTTAACCCCTTCCCGACCAGTGACACAGCGTATGCGTCATGAAAGTCGGTGCCAATCCGACCAATGACGCATACCCTGTGTCATGACTTTAAAGCCCCCCTGCGGGTCGGGTGACCGGGGTCAATGAAAGGTCACTCGACCCGCAGATACAGGGGGCTTTGTACTTCACCACAGGGGGCATGGCTTCGCCCCCACGTGGCTATGATCGCTCTGATTGGCTGTTTCACTTTTAACAGCCAATCAGAGAGAGAGTAATATTTCATCAATGAAAATTGATGAAATATTACAAACCAGCCATGGCCGATGCTGCAGTAGCCCGCCACCGAATGACAGCGGCGATGTGCCGCCGCTCTCATCATCTGCTCCCCCGCCTTCCCTCCGCTCCCCAAGCTTCCGATCACACCCCCCCCCCGGGCTACCTGCCGAGTGCTGCTGTCACTTCCAGTGTCCTGCGGTCCCGGCTCATGGGCGCCGCCATCTTTGAAAATGGTGGGCGCATGCGCAGTGCGCCCGCCACTGCAGATTCCATTCATTCATTTTGATCACTGTGATAAACTCTCACAGTGATCAAAATGAAATAAAAAGTAAATAACCCCCCCCCCCCCCCCTCTATCACCCCCATAGGTAGGCACAAATAATAAAATAAAGAAAATATTTTAATTTTTATTTTTCCATTAGGGTTGGAATTAGGGTTAGGGGTGAAATTAGGGTTGGTGAAATTAGGGGTGTGTTGAGGTTAGGGTTGGAGTTAGAATTGAGGGGTTTCCACTGTTTAGGCACATCAGGGGGTCTCCAAACGCGACATGGTGCCACCATTGATTCCAGCCAATTTTGCGTTCAAAAAGTCAAACCGTGCTCCCTCCCTTCCAAGCCCCGCCGTGTGCCCAAACAGTGGTTTACCCCAACATAGGGGTATCAGCGTACTCAGGACAAATTGTACAACAACTTTGGGGGTCTAATTTCTCCTGTTACCCTTGGGGAAAATAAAAAAATTGGGGGCTAAAAAATGATTTTTGCGGAAAAAAAGATATATATATTTTTTTTTTTTTTACTGCTCTGAGTTATAAACTTCTGTGAAGCACTTGGGGGTTCAAAGTGCTCACCAGACATCTAGATAAGTTCTTGGGGGGGGTCTAGTTTCTAAAATGGGGTCACTTGTGGGGGGGTTTCTACTGTTTAGGCACATCAGGGGCTCTGCAAACGTAACGACGACCGCAGACCACTCCATCAAAGTCTGCATTTCAAAATGTCACTACAACCATTCCAAGCCCTGACGTGTGCCCAAACAATGGTTCCCCCCCCCCACATATGGGGTACCAGCGTACTCAGGAAAAACTGGACAACAACTTTTGGGGTCCAATTTCTCCTCTTACCCTTGTGAAAATAAAAAATTGCGAGCTAAAAAAATCATTTTTTGAGGATAAAAAAAATTATTTTTAATTTTCACAGCTTTGCGTTATAAACTTCTGTGAAGCACTTAGGGGTTCAAAGTGCTCACTATGCATCTAGATAAGTTCCTTATGGGGTCTAGTTTCCAAAATGGGGTCATTTGTGGGGGAGATCCAAAGTTTAGGCACACAGAGGCTCACAACATTGTGTCCGCTAGCGATTGGAGCTAATTTTCCTTTCAAAAAGTCAAATGGCGCTCCTTCCCTTCTTAGCCCTGCCGTGTGCCCAAACAGTGGTCCCCCCCACATATGGGGTACCAGCATACTCAGGACAAACTGGACAACAACTTTTGTGGTCCAATTTCTCCTGTTAGCCATGTGAAAATAAAAAATAGCGTGAAAAAAATGATTTTTTTTTTTTATTTTCACTGCTCTGTGTTATAAACGTTTGTGAAGCACTTGGAGGTTCAAAGTGCTCACTACACATCTAGATAAGTTCCTTGGTGGGTCTAGTTTCCAAAATGGTGTCACTTGTGGGGGTTTTCACTGTTTAGGCACACAGGGGCTCTCCAAACGCGACATGGTGTCCGATAACGATTGGAGCTAATTTTCCATTCAAAAGTCAAATGGCGCTCCTTCCCTTCTGGGCCCTGCCGTGCACCCAAACAGTGGTTTATGACCACATATGAGGTATCTGTGTACTCAGGAGAAATTGCCCAACAAATTTTAGGATCCATTTTATCCTGTTGCCCATGTGAAAATGAAAAAATTGATGATAAAAAAAAATTTTTGTTGGAAAAATTAAAATGTCCATTTTTTCCTTCCACATTGCTTTAGTTCCTGTGAAGCACCTGAAGGGTTAATAATCTTCTTGAATGTAGTTTTGAATAGCTTGAGGGGTGCAGTTTTTAGAATGGTGTCACTTTTGGTTTTTTTCTGCCATATAGACCCCTTAAAGTGACTTCAAATGTGAGGTGGTCCCTAAAAAAAAAAAAAAAAAAAAAAAAAAAAAAAAGTTTTGTAAATTTTGTTGTAAAAATGAGAAATCGCTGGTCAACTTTTAACCTTTATAACTTCCTAACAAAAAAAAATTTTGTTTCCAAAATTGTGCTGATGTAAAGTAGACATGTGGAAAATGTTATTTAGTAACTATTTTGTGTCACATAACTCTCTGGTTTAACAGAATAAAAATTCAAAATTTGAAAATTGTGACATTTTCGCAAAATTTCTTATTTTTTTCACAAACGCAAAAATTATCGACCTAAATTTACCACTAACATGAAGCCCAATATGTCGCGAATAAATAGTCTCAGAATTGCTAGGATGCGTTGAAGCGTTTTAGAGTTATTACCTCATAAAGGGACACTGGTCAGAACTGCAAAAAATGGCCAGGTAATTAAGGTCAAAATAGGCTTGGTCATGAGGGGGTTAAGTAGAAAGCATACGAGATCCATCAACCATCGCTAACCTGTTTCTTAGCAGCTATCATCAGCAAGGAGACAATTTACCGATTGAGCATGAGACTGCTGAAAACAATTTGGATCTGTGTCCCTTGTACTGTAGTAGTTCAGCTGGGCTGGAGCCTGTTTTGTCTTCTGTTTGGTCACAATATTCATGTCTTTTCTTTTTTTTTTTTTTCCCCACTTCCAAGGTATGAACATGTAAGTGAGGAACTGGATGTCAGCAAGCGAGAAGCAGAACTGGAGAAGATTAATGTGTCGCTGCTGAAGAAGCTAAATGAATTAGAATCTGATCTCTCATTCTCTTCCGGTATTGATAATATGTCTTTGTTCAGAAACCAGTGTGTTTGCCTTCCCAAAATAGCATGCCATTAATTTTTCTCTTTACGTTCTCCCATATTTTCCCAGCCCTGACTTGTAAGCACTTAAATACAGCCATACATCATTAAAAGATTTCCCATCTATTGAAATGTTCGAACATGTTGTTAAAGGGATTCCCAAATTTTATTTGAATATGACCAGCTAAAATAACCAAAAAACAATCACCTGACTGCTGACTTCTCCAGCCACCCCGCTGTCTGGTTCTCTTCTGTCTACCATTGTGTGCCGTATCTACAGCCTCTTCACTATGGGCCACGACTCGGATGCATCCAGGCCTCGGAGATTTTAAGGTTGTGAATGCAAGACATGCGCCATGACTTTATATTGTACAGTGCTCTCCAAGGCTTGGAGACAAACTGAAGTCCTGGCCTATAGTAAAGAGACCAGAGATGTGATGCTTGACAGCAGAAAGAAGAGGACTTGCATGGTGGGCATCGGGGTGACCCGGGGATGGCAATCAATTAGGTATTATTTTTTCTTATTTTCATAACTATAAGTTGTACCGAAGCCGAATATTCATAACTTGAGGACGGCCTACATACCAAGTACCAAAAATATATATACGGTACTTGTATATCAGTTTGAACACTGATATATAGCATAGCATGGCCCAGATTTGTCACTGCCTGTGCATAGTTCAGAAATTGGAGGACATACGAACAATTATTGCTCTCTGCACAGACCGCAGCAGGAGATAAAGCCGCTGCCTGCTTCACTGCTTTATGTCCCACTGCCAAAATGTTGGGTGTGAGGGGTGTAATGTAATATTGGTCACCATAACTGCTGCATAGTTGCGAAGTGGAGAAGCCCCTGCCCTAGTGATGTGCTGGGAGCGTGACTCTATTTACAGGCACTTCAGAAGATCCCAGCACATACCAGCTGTCAGTCATCTGTACTAGATCCGGCCGGCTGGCGTTCTTGGGGGCATCTTACTGCATAGCACAGGCAGACGTTTCAAAGAGAGGGGGAACTGTGCAAGTTTGGCCGGGAAAAGCGTGTTAGATGGACGGACGGAGTGGTCAGTAGTACTAACACTAGGGGGCGTCATATTGAACATCATAAGGACACATCTTTTAAATGAGGCATCATTTTTAATACATTTAAATTACAAAAATATTTTTTTTACAATATGTCTGCAGCATTAACAGTGTGTTCTATCGTGGCATAACCCCTCTAATAGGTTTGTGGCTTTTTGTGACTGTATCATTAAAAATACCAAATATATGATGTTTCCCTTTTGGCTGTCATGGCTCTACTATGGACAGAAGCCATGACATTCGTGAGAACAGAGCCTTATTGTTTTAAGTCCTCCCAAGTCTGTAGCACTTTTCTGTGACTCATTTGCAGTTGTGCTTTGAGTTGAAGTAGTCTAGTTGCTAATGCCATTGACTGGTGGACAGCCAGACTGGCGTCGTGCTGAAAACTAAGCCACATTTTTAATATAAGTATGCAGTTGTTGGAAAAGATGCCTATACAGTTGTGATTGAAGATAAAGAAGTTTTCCATAAACCATATATACTGGCTATCCACCGGATAGGTGGTAAATGTCTTATCACTAAAGATACAACCCAAGGGATCCCCACTGATGTTGGGAACAGGGTCCCAAAGTCTCCTGTGTGAGTGAAGTAGTAGTGAGCCTGTGCGACCACTGCTTTATTCAATGTCCATAGAAATAGTGGTCACACATGCTCATTACCACTTCTTTCAAAATGGGAACATTGGGCTCCATGTTCTCAGCATCAGTAGGGATCTCGGCAGACAGACTCCCAATGTTCATACATTTCATACGGGTATATCTTTTAGATAAGTGAAAAATGTATTTTATAGGTGCCTTTATGTTTAATAGCTGCAAGTATGTATCTTAAAGGGTTAATCCCATTCTCTATATTCATGAGTGCATCACTCACTATCCTCCTAAACTTCTTGATAGCTGGGGAATAGGTGCTACTGATCGACTGACAGTTCATGGCATAAACACTGCGCAGCTGGTGCAAACTGTGCTGTTCCGATGATACTATATGAAGCGGTTTTGCTCTGCAGTACTGGAAGGGCATTGATTAAGGAGCCAGCTTCCGTGCAGTGCTTACCTTGATATGAAAGCGTTTGGAAGCATTTGTCATAGTCGACCACCGCTGCTAGAGCGATGGCCAGTCTCTTTGACAACTTTTAGTAAATAATAAAAAAGCAAAAATATTAAGAGAATGGGTAAAAAGATTAATAATGTGTAAATGGAAAAGTTGCTGCTTTTTAAAAGCACTTTCCGAATGCATTAGTTTTAGAAGATGAGAATAAGATTTTGGGTACTTAATGTAAAACCTCTTTCTGCTGCCACAAGAGGCTAACGCTAGGCAAACAAAAAAGCTCCTCCTCGCCCCCTTTCTCACTGGCATGTGTGCTAATCAGTTAGTGAAAAAGCTACAACAAAACGATAGGGAGGAATGGAATGAGCGATTTCCTGTTAGAAAATCCTGACTTGAGATCGTAAAGCTAGGTTCCTCTGAAACAGGATCGATAGGGCAGAGACCTGAGCCTTAAGGGAGCTGAGAAACAGGCCAGACACAAACCTGACTGAAGAAAGGACAAAAGGGACGGGAGAGAGAGAGACATGGGAGCTGCTGGGTTTGATTCGCATCAGCTGAGAAAGGCTTTACATGTGCGATGGTAGATGTGGAAGGAAGGTGTCTCCCTCGCCTTGATCATGGTCTGGATAACCTGGCCAGAGAAGTCTGCGGTTTGACAACTGCAGTATGCTGTTAAATTGAGAGACACTGAATTCTGGTGGAAGAAGGGACCTTGGGAAAGGAGGTCTGGACAATCCAGAAGGTTCCATGGAACGTCAATGATGAGATTGCCAACTTCTGCATACCAAGCTTTTCTGAGCCAGTCTGGAGCCATGAGGATGACCGGTATTCTCTCTGCCTCGATTTCTTGATGAGTCTGGGAATCGGCGGTAGGGGCGGAAAAAGAAATGGAGGGTGAAACTGAGACCATGGAAGAACCAGGGCATTGGATCAGATTGCAAGTGGACACCATCAGGTCGACGTCGTGCGTGCCCAACCTTTGACAGATTTGGTTGAAAACTGACTGGTTCAGAGACCACTCACCCAAGGAGAGGCCTTGGCGCCGAGCAGCATGCTGCGTCCAGAGACGCGGTAAGAAGATATTTTCCTGCATGGGCAATTTGTTCTGTGAGATCAACTAGTTCTTTGGGTTGAGCCCCCTGAAAATATGCCTTGACGGAGGAGCTTGGTGCAGGCCGAGACTGATTTGGAAAAACATGCAAAACACAAGCCGCGGAGACACCATCACATGTTTCTCAACGCAAGCAATGACTAGCCAGGTCTTTCCCCAGGAAGGAACAACCACGGGAAGGGCAGTCTCCAATGACGGAAACCACCTATGCCAAAACATGGTATCCATCCACAGACAGCTGTTTCGGGGTATTGCCCCTCATCAGTGTGGAGTAGGAAACTGGCCAGTAGGAGCAATGCCTAGTAGAAGACTGTGAAAAATGAGGATGAATGAACTCATGGAGATCAACATCCAACACTGCAGAGACACCATCACATGTTTCTCAACGCATGTTTCTCTAGAATCACTGCGTTGAGAAACATGTGATGGTGTCTCCGCAGTGTTGGATGTTGATCTCCATGAGTTCATTCATCCTCATTTTTCACAGTCTTCTACTAGGCATTGCTCCTACTGGCCAGTTTCCTACTCCACACTGATGAGGGGCAATACCCCGAAACAGCTGTCTGTGGTTGGATACCATGTTTTGGCATAGGTGGTTTCCTTCATTGGAGACTGCCCTTCCCGTGGTTGTTCCCTCCCCGGGAAAGACCTGGCTAGTCATTGCTTGCGTTGAGAAACATGTGATGGTGTCTCCGCGGCTTGTATTTTGCATGTTTTTACATATTTCCCATAAGGGATGGGGCATTGCTCTAGAATCACTGCGTTGAGAAACACGTGATGGAGACTGATTTGGAGACCGAAGTGGAGGCGACGTCAGGATAGAGTGATGACCCTGCTGCTTCGAACACAAACTTGGCTAGGGAACTTGATCCGTCTGTCAGGATGGTCGTTGAGGGAGGATAGTGTTATAGGGCAGCCGGGAGGGGGGGGTCCACAACGGGATATCCATACGTCGTCTTTGAAAACACTTTTCTGGATTCTTCCACTGCTGGGTAAATACTGTTAAATTCCTTATGGTTGGAAAACACCCAGGGATGGCATTTCACCTTCTGTGGGCTTTCGTGGTAGGGAAGTCCTGATCCTTGATGTTGAGGGTCTGATTGTGTCCCCCAATGAAGCGATAGAGAAAACCCTTTATCCCTGTATAACCTACTAATTTTGGTGTATAGCTGCATGTGGCTAGTGAGGTCACAAATATAACACACCATCAGGTGATCTTAATAGCCACTAGGAATTGGACAAGACTGAATTACTTTTGTAAATCTTGTGTGTACACTAGGTTTTTTAATGTAATTTAAAAAAATGTTGTCTTATTTTGGTTGCAGGTCCTGAGTTTGGAGCTGAGAAAAACTGTATCTATATTGGAATGGCAACAGAAGACTTGGATGTCTCCGAGTTGGTAGAAACCATTGCTGTCCTGGGCCGAGAGATTGAAGAAAACTCAAAGGTATAAACATTTATACAGCTTATTCTATAGCGTTTCTCCAATCATATAATGTTAGACTTGCAGGAAAATGTAAAGATGGCTTACATTCTTATCTTGCACTTAGGGCAATAATGTGAAGGGTCCCAGAAAGAAATTATTTTGTAATGACTTCAAAATAAAGCCGTCACCGTGAGCAAAAATGTGATCATAAAGGGATGACGTGTCCACTTGATAAATTGGGAATACCGCTCTTAATATTTATCAGATTCTGATCTTGTGCTACCTGATGCTTTCTGTAGCATTTCCAAAATTATGATTAAACTTCTGCCTACTCATGCTGATTTCCATATAGTTTGCAGGATTAAGACTATTACAGAGACCTTACAATGGTGGTCTAAAGTTATTCAACAATTTTCCTCATTTCTGTATAAATTTGTCATAAAACTACATCAGATTTTTACACAAATCCTAACATTAGATATAAAGAACAATATCAACTTATCAAAAAAAGGAGATTCTGAGAACCTTAGATAAATAATTGTTGATGCTTGTCAGGCTGGAAGAGTAAACAAAACCATATCTATAGAGTTTGAACCATTCTCACTGCTCACACCTTGTTGGATTTTGGAAGGATTTTATGCCTTTTTTGCTGAAAATAGTGTTAACTAAATACTTTGTTATTTACATGTACTATTACTATTTACTTCTTTACTTACTACAGGGTATATGCACATTTTATTTATTTTTTGGGGGGTTGTGTCTATGAAATGACCACAGTGTGAATTGGCTCCTACACTTTTCATGTATACCAACTTATGCTCCAGCTCATTTCTTTGGTTTTGCTATAGTTTTGACTCCACCAATAAACAGTCAGATTGTATACAAATTGCGAAAATTCAGACCATTATTATAGTTGGTTGACCATCAACCAACAAAGATCATTCTAAAAGCAAGGTGTATAATGATTTGCGAGGCTACAAAGGAACCCAAGGTAACCTGTAAGCAACTAAAGGCCTCTCATTGCTTCATTTTAATGTTCATTAGTCCACCATAAGAATGACACATAGCAACAATGATGAGCATGGCCGCATTGCAAGGAGACAGCCACTGCTGTCCAAAAAAATCGTTGCCTGTCTGCAGTTTTTTCTAAATATCACCTGGATGGGAGCAAAATAAAGATTTTTTAACTTGAATGAAAAGTGTTCTGTTTGAGGATAAAAACACTGCATTACACCATAATAACTTCATATCATCTGTGAAACATGGTGGTGGTAGTATCATGGTTTGGGTCTGTTTTGCTGCTTCTGGGTCAGGCAGCTTGCCATCATTGGTGGAGCAATGAAATCTGAATTATACCCTGAAAATTCTGTAGAAAAATGTCAGGACACCTGTCCATTAGCTGGATGTCAAGAGAACATGGGTCATGCAGCAAGACAAGAACCAAAAACAAACAAGTCGTTATACAAAGAAAGGGGTAAAGAAGAATAAAGCTAACGTTTGGGAATGGCCAAGTCAATATTCTGACCTTACTTCTATAGAAATGTTGTGGAAGGACCTGAACTGAGGAGCGCATTGTTGAAAATTCACCAACATCAGAGGGGTGAAGCGGTTTTATAGGGAGGTATTTGCTATTACTCCAAGCTGATATGCAGGACTAATCAACAATTAGCAGAAATGTTTAGATGTAATTAATGCTGCACAAGGGGGTCACGCCAGATACTGAAAGCAAAGGTTCACAAAATGTTGCTATTCACACATGTGATTTTGGAGCATTTTCCTTGTTTAAGAAATGACAGTATAACATTTTTGCCACATCTGTTTCTTTTTATTTACTCTAAGGACTTTGAAAACCTAAAGAAATTTTAGGTCAAATGTATCAAAAAACATAGGAAATTAGGAAGGGTTCACAAACTTTCAAACACCAGTGTACATTATAATTGCTTTTCATTTTTCCTATTTTGCATTCATTTGTGCAGCTCCTTGAAAATATGACTGAAGTAGTCAGGAAAGGTATTCTGGAAGCTGAAGTCCAACTTCAGAAGGCCAATGAGGAGCGGCTTTTAGAGGAGGTAAGATGAGGGCTGTGTTGAGTGGTCACCGGCCACCAAAGTACATCAGTTGTTTCCTTACACAGCTTGTACCATTGACCTGTGCCGAATGTTTTCTTGTTTGCAGGGAGTTTTACGCCAGATCCCTCTAGTCGGGTCAGTTCTTAACTGGCTTTCTCCTGTTCAAGCAACACCAAGGGGGAGAACATTCAACTTAACAGCAGGTGAGATGATGGGAATTGCTCCTTTACCAATCTAACACTTTATACGTTACAATGAATGCTTAGAAGATGGCTAATACTGATGATAACGGGGCTAATTGTACACTGCGTCTGTAGTTAGCCAGTAGTATACATTGGGAGCTTTTCCCGATGTATACTGTAACATTGCCATAGCTAACCATTCATGAGATGGAGACCAAAAGTGTATTTTTTCGGCCTCTGTCTGGCCGATATGCACAATAATTATTCGTTTAAAGGACCACTCCAGTGATTTTTTTTATTTTTTTTATTTGCCACTTTGTTATCCTGTGTGTAGGTGTATTGAAATTAGTAAGACATTTACCAATGGCCGACTTCTCCCAGTTTTGGCAATGTACCGGCGCCTTGTGATTACATCTGTAATCTGCTGGATCACGGTGTGGAGTGGCGGTTATTCCCTCAATATAAGGGATCGCTCACATAAGAGATGAGTCTTTCTTCTGAGAGAATTGGATTGGTGGTAATGACACTTGGCTGAAACTCAGATCAGAGATAGAGCCGAGTTTCAGTTTACTGTGATCAGATTCTGTCGTATGAGACAATCGTATCACAGGTGCCGAAACTGCACCTACTTGAATGGATGCGCATGATCCGATTTGCGGAGCCACTCACAGACACTGCAACTATTATTTTTGTTCTCCTCCTGCCGAATTGACATGAGAAAAAGAGACAGATCTGCATTGCCCCATAGTATATAGATAAAATAAGTTGACCTAATTAAATTCCATGTCTCATACCTTAAGATAGATGAAATCCAGTTGTCCCTTTAACTTGCCACAAGTCCATCATGTAAAAAGAGACAAATTTCCATAATAATCTCTAATAACGCTGTAAGGAGGAATGAAGTTGTAACTTATTGTCATTTTTAATTTTTAGGATCATTAGAATCAACAGAAACAACTTATATGTCCAAGGCACAGGCGACTGAATCAAGTCCTCCCTCCACTCCAACCCTGGGACATGCAAAGAGACATCCAGGTACTATATGGAGATGTCTTAATTGATGCGCTGTCCCCTTGGCAGCATTTACTATAACTAGAATCCTCTAGGAAGGGTCAGAATTACACTTCTGGTCTGTTTGGACATATCCCTTGGATGTGTCCACATGAGATACACTACTTTGTTGCAGAAATGTAAGTTTACTATAAGTAGATTTTTGGTACTGACTGTAAAAATCAGTTTCTCAGTCTTCAATGAGGGACACAGAACCATAGAGGCTGACCTTATTATTGGCGCCTGCACAGCACACTATACCTCACCTGCTGGAGTCAGTCTTTCTCAGTTTTGTGAGAAGGCAATAGCAGGAGAAAGGAATTAAGGCAAAAAGAAACAACTTCATGCCCAACCAGGCAACAAAGGGAGGGAGCGGTGTCCCACAGTGAAGACTATGAGAAACAAATTTTACAGTAAGTACCAAAAATCTATTTTTCTCATTGAGGGCGTAGAACCATAGGACGTCCTAAAGCTGTCCCAAGGGTGGGAAAGAAATAAATATCATACTGTTACCACCTAGTCTTCAGCCGTAACTCAAGCGGAAGTCTGGGCTACTGCTGCCGGTAGTATCTTCCTACCAAGTCTTGCATCTGCCGAGGGAAAAGTGTGCACCTTAAAAACTTAGAAAATGTATGCACCGATGCCCAAGTAGCTGCTTTACAAAGCTGCTAAGCCAATGTCTGATGACGAACTGCCCAGGAAGCTCCCACTGCCTGTGTAGAGTGCTCCCTAATCTTAATTGGGGCCACCCTGGGCTTAGCGCTATATGCCTGGATAATAACAGTCTTGATTCAGCGAGCAATGGTTGCAATAGAAGTGGCCTGACCCCTACAAGGGCCCTCTGGTATAATAAGCAAGGAATCGGAACGCCTGAATGATTCAGTGGCCGATTAATAGTTCCTTACGGCTCTAACAACGCCCAACCTGTGCAGCGCCTTCTCAATAGGATGAGATGTGCCAGACAAAAGGAAGGTAAAGCAAGGTCTTAAGGTGAAAACTCGAGAGCACCTTTGGGGAAAAAAGACAGAACTGGCTTCAATACTACCTTATCCTGATGAAGAATAAGGTAAGGCTCACAACAAGACAGCAGCAAGCTGCGAGACCCTCCTAATAGAAGTGGTGACTATAAAGAAAGCTACCTTTTATAAGAGAAAAAGCGCAGAGATTTCTCCGATGGGCTTAAACAGCAGAGACTGAAGAGCCTCCAAAACAAGATTCAGGTCCCAGTGATCTAGGTGAGTCTGATAGAATGGCCCTGGAGAAAAGTCTTAACTTGGGGTTTAGATGAGAAATCCCTTTGAAACAGAATTGCTAGGGCAGACACCTAACCCTTGGAGATGAGCACCACTCCTGCTTCCAATTTGGAGTGTAAGAAGAGAGCAGCACTGGCAAGAAAAAAAAAAGACATTGGCAAAGTACTGGTAAACACACCGCAACAAAAATAAGCCCTTAAAGTGCGATGGTAGACTTGGAATGAAGATGGCTTCTGGGCTTTGATCAAAGTTTAGATTACTGATTCAGACAGACATGTTCACAAAATCGTGGCCACGCTGTCAAATTGAACGACCATAAATTAGGATGCAAGCCCGGATCCTGGTACAGAAGGTTTGGGCTGTCTTGAAGAGTCCATGGAACACTCGCCAGGAGACTGATAACCTCCGAATTGCAGGCCCATCGAGGCAATGAGTGACTGAAACACACTCTCCCCTGCTGTTCTTGAGAATTCTAAGTGGAGGTAAGGCAGAGGAAACTGGGACCAAGAGATTGCCAGGGCGTCTATTTCGATCGCCTGAGGGCCCTGGCACCTTGTCCCAAGTTTCGGCTTCTTCTGGATGCCAATAGATCGACAATCATTTATTCTCCACTGTCGACAAACCCGCATGAACACCTCCGGGTGAAGAGCTCACTCTCCTGTAGGTAGCTGTTGGCAAATTAAAAAGTCAGCCTCTCAGTTGGTCTATCCCTGGTATATGAACTACTGAGATTAGAGGAACCTTGTCCTCTGCCAGCTCCAAAATACCTGTGACCTTCGCCACACCAGAAGGGCTTTGTGTGTCCCTTTGGCGATTCAGACTTAAGTTCTGCCAATGTAAAAGAGCAAGACGGACAGCTCTGAGCTCCAGCACGTTGATTGGGAGAAGTCTCTCCAGACTGTTCCAGCCTCTTTAAATTTTCAAGTGACTGAAGATTGCTCCTCAGACGGAAAGGTTGACATCTGTGATGAGCGCCTGCTAATGAATGGGACGAAAACGACCCTGAAATTAATAGTTGTGACCTTAACCACCACCTGAGAGACTGGTGACAGCAAACGGGGAGACAAATGAACTGTTTTGACCTGTCCCAAAAGGCTAGAAGTGTGTTCTGTAGAGTCCTTGACCGAAATTGAGCAAACGGCACTGCCTCAAACTTTGCCATCATCTTTCCTATGACTTTCATGCAAAATTGGAGGGGAATGCCTGCCCGGACTCTTTAGGGTATGTGCACACGCTGCGGATTTGGCCACGCGGATTTTCTAAAATCCGCAGGTCAAAAGACCTGCGGTTTTACCTGCATTGCTCTGCGGTTCTGCCCTGCGGTTTTCCATCTCCTCAATGGGAGGAGATGGCAAACCGCTGCTGAATCCGCAGAAAGAATTGACATGTCAATTCTTTCTGCGGATTGAAAACCGCGGAAAAATCTGCACCGTCTGCACTGCTGTTTTCGTTTTCCATAGGCTTTAAAGGTACTGTACACCGCAGCAAAAACTGCTGCGATTACGCAGCGGCCAAATCCGCACCCTTAAAGTTCTGATGGAAGTGCTTCTCTGGAAGGAATAATGATGCTTGAACAGTGTCAACTATCATTCCCAGACACAGTAACTGCTGTGTCAGAACCAATATAGACTCTGACCTGTGGACAATCCAACCGAATCGCTCCAGAGCCTGTAAAACTATCTGTAGGTTATCTAGATTCTGAGCAAAGGATGGCGTTTTGGCAAGAATATTGTTCCGTTAGGGAAAACCAATTCTCCCCCTGGACCGTAGCAGCACAATAACTGGGGCCAGGATCTTTGTGAAGTAATTAGTTGTGATCCCATGCTGTCCTGTCTGTATACTCTCTTTTGCTCTCTCCCCTGCCTAGGAGCTGTGGTATGATCAGACCATGTCCCTGCACGGTCAGACACAGTCATTACACAGTACACAGCAGGGACACATTTATAAGATTATCTCAGCACAGGAACATTTTTGTCAAACGCATCAATTATAGAACTTATGTGGACACCGTCTGGCATATGATCTGGAGGTGTTCGTCTTTTTAAATGTGCATAAAAGCACATTTCCCCACAGTTTTGTGCACTTCTGAAGAGGACGACACCACTGAACAGAGTCCAGAGGAACTCTGCTGCCTCATAGTGAATAGATCCCTTGTGGGTTTCATTTAAATCATGTCACTCAGAGATTTAGATGGAAACCCTGATATAGGTGCGTAGAGCACAGGATAAATGTAATCTCAATTGTTATGTAAAATGTTCCCAATAGAAGATTCAACTCAATCCACAAAAAAGGAGATTTTTGTGTACTCACGGTAAAATCTCTTAGCCTTTAATTGGGGGACACAGAACCGTGGGTGTTATGCTGCTGTCCACTAGGAGGCGACACTATGCATAATCTGAAAAAGATTAACTTTGGCTCTTCCTCTGCAGTATACACCCCTGGACGGCGTCAGCCTTCTCCAGTTTTGTGCAAAAGCATTAGTAGGAATATACCAGAAACATAACCATGCCTGTAAGAAGGCTACTATAAACGAGCTCAAACAATATGAGAACCCAGCTCAAACATTATGAGAACCCAACCGTAACAACGGCCCGCAAGGGCAACAGGGTGGGAGCTGTGTCCCCCAATTAAAGGCTAAGACAAAGAGATTTTACGGTGAGTACACAAAAATCTCCTTTACTCTGTCGCCTAATTGGGGGACACAGAACCGTGGGACGTCCCAATGCAGTCCCTGGGTGGGAAGCAGTGGACGAATATTATACTGACAGTTCCCTAAATTTGGGGTACCGCCGCCTGCAGGACCCGTCTACCCAGGCTCGCATCCGCTGATGACTGGGTATGCACTCTGTAGTGTTTTGTAAATGTGTGCAGGCTAGTCCAAGAGGCTGCCTTACACACTTGATGTGCCGAGGCTTGATGCCGAATGGCCCAAGAGGCCCCTACCACCCGCGTAGAGTGAGCCGTGATACCGGCCGGAAGAGGAGAATTGTTAAGGCGGTAAGCCTTTGGAATGGTGGACTTGATCCACCTAGCAAGGGTGGCTTTGGAAGCCGGTAGGCCCTTGCGAACGCCTTCTGGAAGAAGGAAAAGTGAATCAGACTTCCGGAAGGGAGCAGTCCTAGACACACAAATACGCAATGCCCTGACAAGGTCAAGCGTATGCAGAGCCTTCTCCACTCTATGAACGGGAACCGGGCAAAGAGATGGTAGTGAGATTTCCTCATTGAGGTGGAAGGTGGACACAACCTTCGGAAGGAAGGATGGCACTGTACGGAGAACCACCTTGTCCTGATGAAAAACCAGGAAGGGTTGTCTGCCGGAAAGAGCTGAAAGTTCGGACACCCTGCGTAGCGAGGTGATTGCCACCAGGAAAACCACTTTCTGTGATAGAAAGCGGAGTGAGACCTCCTTAAGGGGTTCAAAAGAAGGTGTCTGTAGTGCTGTCAAGACCAGGTTGAGGTCCCACGTCTCCAACGGTTGTTTGTAGGGGGGAACCAATCGGGAAACCCCTTGGAGAAAAGTCTTCACTTGCGGCTTGTTAGCAATACGCCTCTGAAAGAGCACTGAAAGCGCTGACACCTGGCTCTTAAGCGAGCCCAGGGATAGCCCGGCGTCTAGGCCTGACTGAAGGAAACCGAGGACCTTTGGAAGAGAGTAGGGGAGTGGAATGTGCCCATGAGATTCGCACCATGTGAAGAAACCCTTCCAGGTATGATAGTAAATCTTGGCTGAAGTTGGCTTTCGAGCCCTGATCATGGTTTTAACAACGTCCAGTGAAAAACCTGCTTGGGTCAAAACCCAGGTCTCAATGGCCACACCGTCAAATTGAGAGCCCCTGAGTTCTGGTGGAAGAACGGGCCTTGTGACAGAAGGTCGGGACGTGTGGGGAGACGCCAGGGAGCGTCTGCTGTGAGTTGCACGACGTCGGCGTACCATGTACGCCTGGGCCAGTCTGGAGCGATCAGGATTGTGGGAACACTCTCTTGTTTGATCTTCCTCAGGACTCTGGAAATCAGGGGGAGGGGTGGAAAAATGTACAGAAGCTGGAACTGGGTCCAGTCCTGAACCAGGGCATCTGCTCCAAGTGACCGTGGATTGCGTGTCCTGGCCATGAAATTTGGAACCTTGGCATTGAGATGGGATGCCATCAGATCCACGTCCGGGGTCCCCCAACGATGGCAGATCTGACGGAAAACTTCGGGATGGAGAGACCACTCCCCCGAGTCCATTCCGTTACGGCTGAGAGAGTCTGCTTCCCAGTTGTCCACACCCGGAATGTGGACCGCAGAGAGTACCGACCTCGCATCCTCCGCCCAGTGTAGGATGTGTTACTTCGTTCATCGCCTGGATGCTGCGGGTGCCGCCTTGATGGTTCACGTATGCCACCGCCGTGGCATTGTCCGACTGCACTCTGAGAGTCTGCTAGCAAGTGATGGAAGGCTTTCAATGCCAGGAAGATGGCCTGAATTTCCAGGATGTGGATGGGCATGGTCGCTTCAATTGGTGACCACTTGCCTTGCGCTCTGTGATGTAGATGTACTGCACCCCAACCCGTAAGGCTTGCGTCGGTGGTCAAAACCTTCCAGTGACCAGAGAGAGAGGATTTTCCCCTTGCAAGCGAGGTTGGCTGGAGCCACCAGTGCAGGGACCTCCTGGTTTTCGCTGATAACCGGAACTCCCTGTCGAGGGACTTGAGGATGGCCAGTTGAAGGGGTCTGAGGTGAAACTGGGCAAATGGTACCGCCTCCATTGCCACTGCCATCCTGCCCAGTACCCTCATGGCATACCGGAGAGATCGGGGAAACCTGCGGAGGAGAGTGTGAACTCCCAAACGGAGGGCCAGTGCCTTGTCCCTGGGGAGGATCACCAGACCCCTGGAGGTGTCGAATAGAATCCCCAGGAAGGTCAGAGACTAACTCGGGATAGTCGAGGACTTCTGTAAATTGACTAACCATCCCAGGCGACTCAGAGTGTCGATCGTGATTGAGACGTTGACCTCGCAGTCCTTGAAGGTGGGGGCCCTGATGAGAAGGTCATCCAGGTATAGAACTACTACTATGCCTCTGGAGTGCAGAACGTCCATGGTAGCTGCCATGACCTTTGTAAATGTTCTGGGAGCCGTGGCGAGACCGAACGGGAGGGCCACAAACTGGTAATGGTCTTGGTTGATTGCGAATCTGAGAAATCTCTGATGGGCGGGAGCAATCGGTATATGCAGGTATGCATCCTGTATGTCTATGGAGGCGAGATATTCTCCATGGACGCAACGATTGACCGGAGGGATTCCATGCGAAAGTGACGAACTCGAACATGCTTGTTGAGTTGCTTAAGGTCTAGTATGGGTCGGACGTTGCCTCCCTTCTTGGGCACCACGAACAGGTTAGAGTAGAACCCTTGGAAGCGCTCGTCTGCTGGAACCGGTATTATGACTCCTGCTTGCAGGAGGGATGAAACCGCTTGATGGAAGGCTTGAGCTTTGAGTGGAGGTTTTGGAGGGACAGAGAGAAAAAACCTGTGCGGTGGGCTGGTAGTAAACTCAATCTTGTATCCTGAAGACACTATTTCCTTGACCCACTTGTCTTCTGTAATAGGCAGCCAGACCTGCTGAAAGTGTAGCAGTCGTCCACCTACAAGTGGAGTGTCTTCCAGAGGGCATGAGTCAGGATGAGGGAAAAGTCTGAGGTTTCCCTCCCTTGGATTTTGCCTGGCTTGCCTTTGACTGCCAGTTTCTGTCCGGCCTCTGTGCCGCCCGTGTGTTGTCCCTGCGAGGGGAACGGTTACGATTTTGTGCCAGGCGCGAGACGGACCAGCCTGAAGAATTCCGAAAGGATCGGAAACGAGATTGATTACGTCTTTTAAACGTGCGTTTTGGTTTTAGCTGAGGGATGGAAGTACTTTTACCCCCGGTAGCATTGGATATCATTGTATCCAGCTTTTCACCGAAAAGACGGCCACTTAAGTACGGGACTTTTTTGAGGCCGCATCCGCCTTCCATTCTCTTAGCCAGAGAATACGCCGGATTGAGATGGTGTTTAATGCTATTCACGCTACCCCTCTTGCAGAATCCAACGCTGCATGGACCATGTAATCTGCCACTACTGCAATTTGCACCGCCTGGTCCGCCAGCTGAGGATTTGAAGCTTGGAGGCCCTGTTGTAATAGATCAGCCTAGGCCATAATGGCCTTGGCTGCCCAAACTGAAGCAAATGCGGGAGCCAAAGAGGCACCTTCCGCCTCGAAAATTGAACGAGCCATGCGTTCTACCTGTCTGTTGCGTCCTTGAGGGTTGAGCTGTCCGGCAGCGAGAGAAGCGTTTGTGCGGCCAGCCTAGAGACTGGAGGATCCACTTCAGGCGGATCTGTCCAATCCTTAGTGTCCTTCTGTGGGAAGGAGTACTTTGCCTCCAAGTATTTGCGATTGGCGAATTTTTTTCTCAGGCTGCGAAAAATGCTTAGAAAGTTATTTTTTGAAATTCCGGGTGATTAGGAAGACCTCAGATGGTTTCTGAACACTTTCAAAGGAAATCTTGTGTTCTGGTACTTCAGGAGTTGGATCAGAAATGTCCAGCACCTGAAGGATGGAAGAGATTATATCCTCAACTAGCGCAGTATTGCTAGGGGGACAAGGGAGCAGAGCGTTCTCTGTTTCGTTATCTGAGTTGGAGTCACATATGCCCTCTGAGTCTTGCGCATCGCTAAGGAGCTCCCTAGCGGGTGAACTAGGGCGGAGGTGTTCTGTGGTCTGGGATCGTTGTGGAGATCCACCTTGTCTTTATCAGGGGACGGTCTCGGTGACCTGTAGCCACTGTGCCTCTCCCTGGAGGGGGACGACCTAGTGCTATGTGAGGACGCAGATGAACGCGACCCGTGGGTCCGCTTGCGTCTCGAACTGTCGGAAGCGGCCTGTTCCTGAGACCGGACGTCCCTTTGCTGGGTAACGTTCATAACCTGACCTCCACACTACTGCAGGCTCTGCAGGGTCATGTCTCGGCTATCTATAGACTTTGTCATAGACTGCGACATCAGTCGCCCATTCCGGCGCAGTAGTGGCCGCAGAAGCATTGGTAGGGACTTCTTGGGGTTCTGATTCTGTTTTTTGGGTACAGTCCCGGCAGTGCAGGTACGTGCTGCCGCTGGGGAGTGGCCTTGCAGGCTGTGCAGACTGCGTAAAAGCAGTCTTGCCTGGTCCTTTTCCTTGAGCCCGACATAGTACCTATTCGCAGAGGCCCTACAGGGGTATCTACGCAGAGGAAAGGAGGAGTAGGGGAGCGTTATAGGTTACAGGAACTCACAGCTAAGTACAAAGAACCCAGCTGTGATCTTACCCCACCGGTGCTCCCCCTAGGTCCAGCGCTGATAAATCCCACGTCCTGTGCCCCCAGGAGACCGCTGTGCTGCCTTCAGTTTCTTCAGGTGCAGCAAGATGGCCACCGGATTCTGAGGTGGAGGGGGAAGGGGCGGAGAGCTGAAAAGGGCGCGTGGAGCAATGGCATTTTTCGTCATCCGGGGGGCGGGAATAAGGCGGCGACTTTGGCTAGGCCGAAGCTGCGGCCTAAATTTGATAGCTCATGCCCAGAAGGGCTCCAGGACGGCGCGGTTGTCCGTGGGGAGGGTCGGATTCCAACCAGACCCCCCTGGATTGAACGGTAGGCTAGCGGTGGGGACATGAGCGCCACCTGGGCCCTGTGGGGGGTCCCTTTGAGGCGCTATGCAGCTGGTGCTGCCGCAGAGACAGGGGCGCAGGGAGCCCTGTCTCTGACAAGTGCCATGCCTGCCTGCACCTCCCCCCCGGTCCAAACAGGAGCCTGGAGCTGGGCTGGGGTCCCTGGACATGTAAGTGGCCGAATGGTGCCTGGTACAGGCCCTACCTGTGGTGTCTCGACCTAATGCCCCCAGAGGGGGATTAGGGAGGGTGCTGCTGTCACCGTCAGGGGGCTTCGTCCTACCCTCAACCTTAACCCAGAGCCCAAGGAACTGGGGAAGGAGGAGGGGGGGCCTCGACTTCGAACCAGTACCCGAGGGACTGGGGAAGGAGCGACATGGGGAAGAGCCATCTCGACCTCAAGCGGGTACCCCTTAATAGGGGACCGAGGAGGGAGCCATGCCGGGAGTCTCACTGGAGACCCACTTTTCTTCATCTGTAATCTGTTGAAAAAAAATTAAGGAAAAAAACGGAAGAGAAAAAAATCTTAGGTAGTGTTGCAAGGAGGCACCACCTAAGTGAAAACTGGAGAAGGCTGACGCCGTCCAGGGGTGTATACTGCAGAGGAGGAGCCAAAGTTAATCTTTTTCAGATTATGCATAGTGTTGCCACCTAGTGGACAGCAGCATAACACCCACGGTTCTGTGCCCCCCAATTAGGCGACAGAGTAAAAACAAGTCCCCATTTAGGTCTATCATCTGTCAATGGAAATACAGGGGGCTTCCATGTTACTGGAAGTATAAATGCTCTGGAAAAGCGCTACAGCTCCTCGCCCTCCCCCCCCCCCCCCCACACAGAAAAAAAAGCCAGCAAATTCTGCTCTCCCAAATCCAAATGCTCTCCTCCCTTCGGAGCCCCATCGTGCATAAACCACATTTATCGTCCACATATTTGGCATTTCGGTAGTGAGGAGAGCCCGCCTCATTTAGGGATGTATGTCTCCAGAAGCATGAGCTGGGCACCCACAATCTACTGGGAACTACTACGTACGGGCAATACAATAGCAGATTTGCAATTTTCACTCAAACATTCACTGCTGCTTGTTTCAGCAAAACTGTCCATGGAATCAAAGTAGTCACTACACTTGTAGATAAATTCTCAGATTGTGTAACCAATTTTGGTGCCATTTTTACCAGTTTCCCTGTGAGACAATATAAAATCTGGGGCTAAAACAAAATTTGTGTTAAAAATGTAGTAGTTTCTTTTTTTTTCACAGCCCAGTGGTATAAAATTCTGTGACACACCATTGGTGGCAATATGATCACTGCACCCCTAGATGAATTCATTGAGAGGTGTAGTTTGTAAAATGATGTCACTTATGGGGGATTTCTGCTGAACTTCTGGCACCTCAGGAGCTCTGCCAATGTGACATGGCACCCTCCAATCATTTCAGCAAAATCTGAACTCCAATATGGCGCCTCTTCCTTTTAGCTTTGCACTGTGCCTCAAAAGTAATTTTCGACCACATATGGGGGTATCTGTGTACTCAGAAGTTTTTATTTATTTTCTCAACTTAATTTCAAATGTTGGTGTCTATTTTCTCGTTACCCTTATGAAAATTAAAAAATTGGGTCTAAAGTAACATTTTTGTGAAAAGTTAAATGTTAATTTTTTTCCTTCCACAGTGCTTCAGTTCCTGTGAAGCACCTGAAGGGTTAAACGTCTTGAATGTGGTTTTGAGCACCTTGTGGGGTGCTGTTTTTAGAATGGTGTCACTTTTGTGTATTTTATGCCATATAGCCCCCTCAAAGTGACTTCAAATGTGAGGAGGTCCCTAAAAAAAAAAAAATTTGTAAATTTTGTTTGAAAAATGAGAGCTCCCTGGTCAACTTGTAACCCTTTTTCTCCGAAACAGTAGGATCAGTTGAAGCGTCCGAATTATTACCACATAAAATGACACTGGTCAGAATTGTAAAATTTAGCTTGGTCATGAAGGTGAAAAGATGGGTTATTATCTATGCGATGCAAAGCTTAGTGATTATTTTTTTGCATGTTCTTGTGGCTCCATCAGGTCAAAAGTTGTTCAAAAGATTGTCCCGGAACTCTGATGCGATGAGCGAGACAAGTTCCATAAGTCACCTGGAAGAAGTGGAGAACCTTGAGGCTGTACCCACACCAGAACCCCAGCTCTGCAGCCCCACCGAGGCACCCACCCCATCTGTGGAGTCAATCAGCGAGGGATCCAACGAGGCTGAAGCTCTGGACATTAAGACAGTGGAGTCCGAGAGTCTAAGATAAAGGCGAGCGTTTTATTATCAACCCTTCACCCGACATGAACTCTCTTCATCTGTAAGGGTGTTTACTAATTTGAAATGTGAACAGTGCCACGCCATCTTACAGTAGAAATACTGTACTAAATTATTAGCCTGTCTGCACAAATCTAAATTAAAACAAAATCTTTTTTCCCCCCACTGTAGGGAGAGGTTACGTCATAAAACTACTATTTTTACCATTGGTAACTTGCGGTTACTGCACTACTTACAATTTCGAGAGTTGGATTTTATAATCAAGCCTTTTATTTTCTAATGATTAGTTGCAGCATTTGTTCTTATTGTTTTTGTCTTTAAAATGAAACCGTGTAAATATAAGAAATGATATCTCGCCCATAGATGACTAATTAGAAATGGTATCCTAATGCCTCTGCACACTGCCTTCTGAGGCTCGCTATTTGCACAGACTATGTATTTTTAATGAACGATTCAGTTAGTTTTGCAGGTTCAGAAATGGAAGCTTTCGGAAAACTCTATCCAGCTAAGAACCAAGCTTCACACTATGAAAAATGGAAAGGGCAAGTCCAGTTTCAACACTTAGGGAATAGTGAAGAGCGAACGTGCCGGGATAAGGTGTGTTATCTGAGCATACTTGGGTGGTAAGTGTCTTCGGCATGCTCGAAAAATATGTGCACGACATGCAGCCGCAGGGAGTCTAACATATTTTTCGACCACGCCAAAGACATTTAGTTAGCACCCGAGCGTGGTCAGATAAAACCTTATCTCATAACTTCAACTTCCCTAGTAGAGAAGTCATGCTTTCCCACCTGATCCAACATCATTGTAGGCTGGCAAGGCTGTCGTCTAACACCCACCAGGTCTTGTGCACCGCTCCTTTGCTAATCAATGTGATCTGTGCCCAATGCTCACCGCCAGGCATCCTGTACTATCTATGCTCTTCATGGATAGAACATGTATTCTGTAGTCCATGGGATGGTTCAATCGTCTGTATTTTTCTGCAGAGGGTGCATAAAAAAAATACCATATCTGATTTTGATCTGGCGCACAGGTGAAATTTGCCTGTTTGAGTTGATAGGTCCTTGGACACAAAAAGGAAAAAAAATGGACTGCATACAGAAGCCATCCGTGTGCCTGCTGTGCATACAAGGAAACTAAATGCCACAGAGACACTAATCATGGGCACATGGACGAAAAAAGGATGAAACTGATAATTGATTCTTTTTCCTTGTATACAAAAAAAAAAAAATTTGGCATCTGGATGAGGCATTATTTATTTTTCTTTAGCGTTATCATAAACCTTTTAAAAGGAGTCTGTCTGCATAAAAAGACTGTTCCAACCAAGCACAGAAGCTGTGTGGAGAAAGGTGGGAAGATGCACTGAACTTATGTCCATGCCAAGGGTGCACCAAGCGGCTGTGCTCGGTTTCAAGTCATTCTGTGCTAACAAGATTCCTTTAGGCTTCTTTTACATTTACCGGCTTTTTTGCGGCCCGTGTCGCTGCAATTTTCACGGTTTGCCACAATAACGACTGCAAAAAACTTGCGGATTGCCGTTTTTCAGTTTTCCAATACTATTGTAGTAGTACTGGGGAAAAAAAACCTGATGATCTGAAAAAAGTGGAAGTGACGGTGCACCGCAAAAATAAAGTTCAGTTTGTTTTTGCAGCCCCATGGATTTTCAATGGGGGCCGTGTCTGTGCGCCGTGAAAAAGATTGAGCAGGCTATACGGCGCACCGTGGAATTCTTGCGGGCCGATTTTGCAGCCCCATAGAAATCTATTAGGGCCAGCAAAACACGGTAAATGTAAAAGAAGCCTTAAAAGGGAAGGTCAGCACAGAATGACTGTTCAAACCAAGCACAGGTGCTTGGTGCATTATGATGGGGCCAATCATTTATATACACCTTCCCTCTTAATTATCTATCCCCCTCCCTTCTCTGGCTCCATGAAACGAGCTGTCAAGCAAAGAGGGTGCTGGGGATTGAGAGAAAACAAGCAGGTGCGAAGGAGTGTATAAATGATTGTTCAAACCAAGCACAGGTGCCAGTCATTCTGTGCTGACAGTCCCTTTTAAACAAGTGATTTTTATGTTCCTTTATGATGGGGTGGAAATAAATTACCTTCTACTTTTTTTTTCTAAGTGGTTGAACCTACCTCTGAGTACACAAAAAAAAAAAGAAAAATTGATAGCTTCTCACAGGAATGGAACAATTTAAGAAATGTTACCTTGCCACTGGTGCAATTTTAAGTCAATTCTCATATAGGAAGAGATAAATAAAACAACCCTCCAGGTAGAGTGCTGTACCCCAAATTGTTGTATGCTTTACACCATTATTTTTTGCTAGCACAGTCCTGACCACAGAGGGTCAAGTTGCTGCTAGGATCTCCAGCAATGAGCTGTAACTCGCTGTAATCTGTGGAGGAACCTAGGCGCGACTGTTCATTTCCTTAGACAGCATCACCACAGGCATATGGGGCATTACACAGTGCTCACCGCATCATGGGGCGGCCATTCACTTGTATACACCTTCCCATCTGCTTGGTTTTCCTCTGTCTCCAACCCCTTCGATTGACAGCTCTGACTTAGAATCTTAGAGTTGAAAGGGACCTCCAGGGTCTTAGCGTCCAACCCCCGGCTCAATGCAGGAATCAATAAACCATCTCAGACAGATGTGTCCAGCCTGTTTGAAGACTTCCATTGAAGGAGAACTCACCACCTCTCATGGCAGCTTGCTCCACTCATTGATCACCCTCACTGTCAACATATAGCGTCAGAGGAAAATAGAAATAGATGGAAAACACGCAGGTGGAAAGATGTATAGATATTTGGTCCCGCCACGGAGTGCTGAGTGTCTGCACTGAATGGCTGTTCATGTTCCTTTTTCAATTGAGAACAATCTACAGGGCTCTTGCCATCCTATATTTTTGTTTTCTTGCATTTTTATGGCTAGGGAGCGATATAGCTCTTCTGTCTAACTAGGCCTACATTAACCCCTTGTGGTTTTCTTCCACTCTTCACAAGGTTTGGATTACATGCCTACTCCAATGGCTTTCGCACAATGTTCAGTTTTGTGTAATTATGCCTTTAGAACAGATCTATTTTATAGTTTGCATTTCTATTAAAAAAAAGAGAAAAAAAAACACCTGGAAGCTGATCGATTGCAATAGGCAACTACGATATTATTCCCTTCCACTGGTAGTGATCGATTGTCTTAACGGCATTTGTTGAACAAGTTAAAATACTTTTCCATGTCTCAAGCGATATGATACAGAAGAGAATGAGAAACTGTGCGACTTACTTTGTTCTCTTTAAAAAAGAAAAAAAGACTATTCAAACCAAGTACAGGCGCTCAGCGCACCCTTGGTGTGGCCAAACATTTGTGCCCCGTCTCACCACCTTGTTTTCCCGCTCTCTGTCCCCCACCTCCCTCACTATTTTGATTGACAGCTCTGGCTCTGTAGCGCTAAAAATAAAAGCAGAGATGGAGGAAAAACAAGTAGGTGGTTTGAACTGTTTGGCCACAGCAAGGGTAAACCAAGCACCTGTGCTTGGTTTGAATAGTCATTTTGTTCTGACAGGCTCCATTTACCTTCTAAGAAAGTGTGGCTTAAAGGGTTAGGCCAGGGTCAAACTTGCGAGTGCAAAGTGAGAAACGCTATAGCTTGCCGAATAAGAGGAAACTCGAGCAAATTTGCTCAGCTCTACTAGGGACCGGTGTGGAATGTGATTAGGTCTCCTGACTTGTGATGGGCGCAAGTGCTTGTTACTCCAGTTTGCCTAGAGTGCTCGGATATGCACAGAGTATCACGGGGGCTTGAGTGACATGTTCGAGTCTTCGCGGCCTCATGTTTCATGGCTTTTAGACAGCGGGAAATCCCCACCTGTTTTGTGGCTGTCGAACAGTCGTGAAACATGCAGCCGTGGGGACTCTGTCACTCAAGCACCTTTGGCAAACTGTTGGAACGAGCTCTTGCACCCATCACTTCTCTTGACCTGAAGGTGAGAGCCTTATAGACATATGAGGCTGTCCAGTTCTGGGCAAGTGCTCCACACGTTGGTCCTGCCTAGAGTCACTATTGTGTGGGCCTGACCTTAGCCTCATCGATTCGCTCTCTGTCCA
The DNA here is from genome assembly GCF_039654945.1 of Dendrobates tinctorius. Taxonomy (NCBI): domain Eukaryota; kingdom Metazoa; phylum Chordata; class Amphibia; order Anura; family Dendrobatidae; genus Dendrobates; species Dendrobates tinctorius. The sequence goes on from NW_027361797.1 coordinate 31,411,439, forward strand.
GACTTGTGCATTGCTATAAATATCAAAATCTCAAAAAATCAAATGTGGATTTTTAACTCTTTACATGCCCCCTCTGACCCTCAGTAACTCATTCCCTTAATGTTATCTGGATCCATAAATGTTTGTCTCTTGTCGTTTGTTAGGATGCCGGTAATGTATGAGGAAAATGCACTATAAATACTCGGACAACAATCTGAGCCGTATTTGCAAACTAAAAACCAAGAGTAAAGGTATAGAACAGAAGAAGTGAACATCATTGCATTGTCCGATCGATTCCTGGCTTACAAATACGGTGCGGAGGCTTGTAAGGCCTTGTCCGTCTCAGTCCTCATTCAGATATTATATTCTGCAGGACTATATGTACAGGTTCACACTTGTTCCAATAACTGCAAGTAAATGTAATGTTCAAAACGGAGCACCGAGTAAGATACAGCGGTCTGTGTAATACACCTATTATATGGCGCTTTTCACCACTTGCACATGTCTGTAGGGGGCAGATATATTCTCATGAGGTATTATTACACATTAGCGGCATAGTCACGGTCACATTATTCCGGATGTTATGGTTTTTGCACTTCATACAATAATTGCTTGTAAGTGGATTATCTCAGATTTATTGCTAAATAATAGATATACTCTTGAAGTTCATATTGTCCACTAAACCTTATAGTGAAGTTTTATTCTAAACCTTAAAGCAAATGTGCACATACAAACCTATGGCATTAATGGAAAAAAAAAGTTACATCATGTAGTTAAAAAAAAAACAAACCTAAAATTGCTTACTCCCCTGCCACTTCAGTGCTGCCCCAGTCATTTTTTTTTTCCCATGGCTGTTGCTGTGACATTACTGTTGAACCCAGTGATTGGCTGCAGTGCTCAAGGATCGTAGTCATACCAAGGGGTAAGGTTTATTTTGATACAAGCCAAGCCTATGGAATAAAACAGGATAAATGGACAACCCCTTTAAAATAAGCAACTATTAAAATGGCCAGAGCAATTTAGTCATTGCAAGACCTGAAGGATAAAGTCCCTTAATTTACATCAGCTGGTATTCCTTCCCTGTAGCAAGTGCAGGTTATGTAATAATTGGCTCCTGATAAACCAGGCTTCTGTTATCAGTACTCCTAGATGGAACGAATTCTCAAAATAAATGCAAATGGAGATCAGAAGAAAAATCTGATTTCATTCTAGACCAGGTGCAGTCCATGGATTAGAGCTGAGCTTTAATCACCATATACATATCCCCTTTTCTTAAGGAATGTGTTAAATACCTGCATAATATAGATGTGCGAGTGCTCTTTGGGTCTGTTCACATGTAATTCTTTTGTTACAGTCACCGAATGGACACACCAAACACATTAGTAATCAGTTTTTCCCTAAAGGATGCTCTTTGACTACACCAGGCTCATATGCAATGGTAAAAGCAGTGTCCCGCTGTATAGGAAAGCGTATGTCTAGTACGCGTTAAGCTATGCGGCCTTTAAATCCGCTGCATACGGCAATGCCAGCACCAAGGATTTAGTGTGAGAACGCCTTATCCACGCGGTAGCAAACATTGACCTGTGGTGCAGATTTTACATCCCCAACATGTCGATTTTTGAAGTTGATCAGGGGCACAATGATCCTATATAGCAGGGCTGTGGAGTCGGTAAGCCAAACCTGCGACTCCGACTCCTCAATTTCCCTTACACCGACTCCACGACTCCGACTCCCACACATATTGCTTATATTTAAGTGAAAAATTTATTGTAGTACAATGTGAACCTCAGACATTTAATCATTTTTATGATCCAATAATCAAGATATTTAGATAGAACAGAATATATATTGGTGTACTACCCGGTTTTCATTCTTTTTGGTACAGATACGATATGGATAGACAGATATGGATAAATGGATAGATAGAGCAGATTTCTAATCTGCTTTTGCTATTGAAAACATTATCTATGAGCGCAAAAACCTTTCAGGTGATGCAGTTTTTTTAAAAAGATGATCAGCTTTTGCAGCTGAAAAACGTATCCTCAAAAAACACAGGAAAAACGCTGTGTGTGAATGTAGCCTTAGATCAGGAATATAACAGCCATTTATAGGACATTTCATAACTTTCCCAAACTCCTATGAAAAAATATTCAGCATATTCTGCATTGAACTACTGTACCCAATTTATTATATATTTTAGGAGTCGGTCCATTTTATACCGACTCCAACACCGACTCCAACTCCGACTCCACCAAAATGAGCACCGACTCAGACTCCACAGCCCTGCTATATAGCGGCATGATAGGGTCTACTCCAGACCTATACTGCAAAGGAATCCAAAAACGAAATGTGAACAGGCCCCGACATGCTCTTCACTTGTACATTAAAGCCTTTCTGCCTCCACAACTTTGCCACGTGTAGCTTTGATTTGTTGCTAATACAGTCAAGTCTTCCTCCTATTTATTTCACTATTTACTGGTGCAATGAAGTCTACAATACATGTTTCTTTTGGGGGTAAATTTCACTCTGTAAAATAATTATACAAATTTTTACTGTTTTTATAAATAATAGATTGTGGACTACGGTTTACCTATGTTTGTTGGATTACATGTGTATGCTTAATGTTTAATTAAAGTGAAGACTTTCATCTGTGGGGTAACACAGATATCTATGATGCGTGTCAGATTTTTATTTATTTTTTTCCTTTTTATAGGACTCATAATCGCCAGCCCAAACCAGTACCACAGATATGACCTGCGATTATGAGGGCTTATGTCATGTGTACTGAAGAGGACATGCTCAGGTGCTTGTATGCGTTGATGTTTCTGAGCTGTGTTTTGCTTAGCTTTTTTTTTTTCTTGTGGATAGTTCAATGCCATCCATCAACCATCCATTTTTTTTCCACTGTTTAGTGGGCAGGAGAAACTTTTTTTCCCCATGCTTAAACAATTTAGCAATTACTTTTTTTTTTTTTTTTTTTCTCCTCATACACAAAAAAAAGTTATATAGATTTTTCAACCTTCTATCAAACAGACAGCAGCAAAATGGCATCCTTGTCCACGGAGGTTTTCACAGACTCGACTTGCATTGAGGAGTTAGACCCTTGACTTTTTCAAGATCTGGGAAAAAAATGGCCTCATAATGGATACGTCTTCTTGCTCACGTTTGGTGGTCCAGTCGGGCGTAAGCACCAACCAAGGACCATAGACTAGAATTCAGCTGAAAAGGAAGATTTGGGGTTCTTACCGTAAAATCTCTCTCGAAGCCTTCATTGGGAGAAACAGCAAACCATGAGATTGCCCCAGTGTATTTCCATACACCCATGGTTTCCTGTGTACCCCCATGAAGGCTCAGAAAATTTTATGATGACAAATTGCTTTCTCTCTGGCTTCATTGAGGGATTTCTATACACCCATTGTTTCCTATGTTCCCCAATGAAGCGATACAAAAAAGAATGTTACCGTAAAATCTTTCTCTGAGCCTTCATGGGGGGGGGGGGGGGGGAACACAGGAAACCATGGGTGTATGGAAATCCCCTAATGAAGCCAGAGAAAAGATTTTGGGTTACTACCGTAAAATCTCTATCATTTCATTGGGAGATTTCCATACACCCATGGTTTCCCGTGTCCCCCAACGAAGTGATAGCGAAAAGTCAACATGTGCTCTGTCATGCATCAGTTTCAGGTGTATACGCCAACTCGAGGCAGACACTTAGATGGAGAAGATGTTGTCCGACTCCAGTAGGAGTATATGCCCGAATTAGATTTGCCGGGGGGGGGACGCAAGCCCTCGACAGACAACTGAACATGGGCGAGAACACAATGTGGAATGTATATGTAACATAGGAGATGGTGGGTGACAATACTATGAGCGTTCACTTCTGCATTCAGTCAGTTTATAGATCAATACAATCTACAGGAAGATTCACAAGTCTACTCACCTAGTCCTTTATGGAACACATCTCCATTCACAATTCTGTTGGTGGATATTGGAAACCATCAGTATGTGCCCAATACTAAAACAGTACATTTATAGCTTTCCTCTACAGCTTGTTATTTAGTGCATAGCTCCTGGAAAAAAAACTCAATGGAAACTGCAAGCCAGACTGCAGAACTGTGAATGCTGCTCTGGAGTATAAGGCTATATTCACAAGCAGCAGATTTCAGCAACTGAAAACTCAATTTTGTATGTAATCTCTCCTACGCCTCATTGGGGGACACAGACAGTGGGTGTTATGCTGCTGGCCACTAGGAGGACACTAAGTAAACCAGAAAAAAAAAAGTTAGCTCCTCCCCTGCAGTATACACCCTCTCCCTGGCTGAGATTCTCCAGTTCTTATGTAGTGTCTGTAGGAGGCACTTCGGTCTGGTTTCAGACCCCACCGTTATTTTTTTTTAATTTTCTGTAAATTTTTATTTTTTAATTAACGGAGTGAAGGGAGCGACTGTTCCTTTCTACGGCCCGCTCTCCCCCGAACCAACAACAGGCAAGCACGCAGAGTATACCTACCCGTACACTTTCCTGCGACGAATGGGGCTGATTCCTCTGACGATGGTTCCCTTCCGGCCGGTACTCCACGGATACGAGGGCAAGCGCAACAGGACGTAGCACAGGAGTGCATGGAGAAGGACTCGAGCAGCGCTTTTTTCTGATGCCCTGAATCAGCCCCAGAGCTCTCCATCCCCCTACCACAGGGTCGATCGATTGAGCATACCCCTGTAAGACCTCCTCCACCTCTTCTACATCGCCCGGAGGATGAGACAAGAAGACCCCGAACAGCGACGACCTGCCTGAGCACAGGAGTGCCCCCCCCCCCCCCCCCCCCCCCCCCCCCGGGAGAAGCGCTGACTTAATGTCAGCGGCGGGTGCACCGGCACTCCATCACGGCCCCCCTCTCGGCGCTCGGGTAGGCCAAAAATTTAGTCCCGGCTTTTCCAGCCTGCTAGGCCGCAATTTGAATGCCGCCTACAGCGGGTAGGCCAAAAATTTAGTCCCCGGCCTACTAGGCCACAATTTAATTAGCGCCGCCCGCGCTAATGTCACCGCCCCCTCCTCTTGGCGCCTCATTACTTACGAGACGCACAATTCTATTCTCGGGGGGCCATGTCTTCAGTTGCCGTTAACCCTTTCATGAGCACTATGCCTGCTCTGGACAGCCGGATACCGGGTGACACCACAGGGCCACCGTTTTTCCTTCCGGGGGACCCAGCACAGGAGTGGGTAAGCTGCACCTGCCCTCAAGATTAAAGCTTAACCCCTTCACGGCACATTCCATGCAGCTGCAGACAAACTGCTGTTAACCCTTTCAGGAGCACTATGCCTCAATCTAAGGAGGCTAAACGGGCTGTTAAAAAGCACACTGCGTTTGTTTGTTTTTTTGACCGTGTGTACCATTTGCAAGTCTGCCTTACCCAGTGCACAGACTAATCCGTTATGCACGGACTGCGCCCTGACCTGCGCTCCAGTGTCCCTCGCCGCCGACGGGCCTCCTGCGTTTAGTGATCCTGAGTGGGCTGCGTCCCTGTCACAGTCGGTGGAGTCTCTGACCCAGGCAAGATGTATCCTTACCTCCCGAGGAGGGCTCTGACATCGGTCAGGAACAGACACCAGCAGGGGCCATACTCGTCCAAGGGACGGGCAGCGCCTCAGCATTGGTGACTCCTTTCTCTCGATCGCCTCCTCCTGAGGTTCACAGCGAGCAGGGCTCTGAATTCGAATCTGACACGTCAGCCCCTCAGAATCCCCCAACTGATCAAGAGTCGCTTGATTCTCTTATAGAATCAATCAACAGGATTCTGAGGTTGGATGAGGAAAATACTCCCGCTCCAGCACACCCTAGCTCATTTAAGAAAACCTAGCGTGTGCGCACATTATTTCTCGTTCGCCTTATTGGGGGACACAGAGCCCATGGGTGTATGCTTTGCTGCCACTAGGAGGCTGACACTATGCACAAAAAAATGTTAGCTCCTCCTCCGCAGTATACACCCCACCGACCGGCACCAATTTCCTCAGTTTAGCTTAGTGTCAGTAGGAGGTGGACACGGGTCTTTCATTAGACCCATATCTACCTCGTCGTGCTTCATTCCTTTACAGGTTCTACGGAGGGATACAGAGTGAAAAGTCACATCTGTACTCCCACATGGAGTCTGCGAGTACGGCGTGTACTGCCACCCCGTATCCTTGCAGTTCTCCGCGGCAGGACCAGCCAGACGGACGCCGACACCAAGACGTGCCAGCGACTCCAGGGGTCCTTGTCGCCAGTCTCCCTCCCACTCGCCTACCAGAGCCTGTCGGTTGGATGAGACGCAGGACTTCTTCAGACCCAGGTAACGGATCGGGGATGGGCGAGTATAGATCTTCTCCCCCCCCCCCCCCCCTTTCTGGGGACAGGGAGCACAGGGCCTTTTTCCTTTACTCCCATTGAGAGCGGCTTGCGGCGTCCCCTTCTTCCAACCTCCGCGCCGACCCCCTGCTGACAGGCAGCCGCCGCAGCTAATTTAGGCCCCGGCTTCAGTTCGCGCCTACCGCTGCGTCGCGGCCATGCCCCCCGCCCCTTTCTTCTAAGCGGGCTTCTCTCCCGCTCTTCCCAGGCCCTCCCACCGCCTGTCTTTCACCTGCCCAGCCTGCTATTGGCTAGAGGGCGGTGAATTTTAACCCTGCGATGTGCTCCGCCCTCCCTCCTCTCCTGGACGCGCGCTCTTTCTCAGGCAGGCGCCATTTTACCAGCCTGTTAGCCGGACACCAGCTCGTCACCGGATCATCTTCTGCCAGCTGTTTTTTTTCGTTCAGAAGGTCTATCGGCCGGATTTCGCTCTGACCTGCATCCACTGACAGGTCGCAGAGCATCGCTTCTGGGGACACCGGACCGTGAGTAGCTCTGCACTGCAGACTGACCCTTCTCTGCCCTCTGTCCCCCAACCTTCCGGCATTACCTCAGCTTTTCACTATGTCTACCTCTATGTCTGATCATACCCGCTCTACTGCCCCCCCTGCACTTTAGTCAAGTTCTTTGCATGTTCTTCGTGCAATCGCAAACTTCCCTCAGGCCAGTCCACTCCCCTCTGCCTGGATTGTAGCAACCCAATTCAGCCTGACGCCGTCCAGGAGCCATCTATGGCTCTAGGTGAGAGTGAACCCCCTATGCCTGGCTGGGCCTCCTCGCGATCTCAATCAGTGGCAGACCTCACCAAGGTGTCTCAGTCCCTGGTGGCCGTTCTTGATAAGTTGCCCCTGGACTCTTCAGCAGGGCCGGTCTGGACGGTCTACTTCAGCATGACTATCGTCGGACACGCGAGGGGCCTTTCCAATTGGGAGGCAGACTTCCTTCCTTCAGGGACGTTTGGCTGGCCTCCGTAGAGGACGCTTGGGTCAGGGAGGTCGTATCCTCAGGATACAAGATACAGTTCGTCTCTCTCCCACGGGATCGTTTCTTCGAATCCCAGCCTCCAAAGGATCCAGCCTTGATCCCGGGGTTCTCTACGGCTATCGCCTCTCTCCTCAGATAGCACCACTACCAGCTCGTCGCACTGCCCTTCGGTCTTGCCACCGCTCCCAGACTCTTCACGAAGATCGTGGCTGCGTTGATGGCTTTGTTGAGAGTCAGAGGTCTCGTTCTTTTCCCGTACCTAGACATATTCTGATCAGGGCTCCCTCATTTCAACAGGCTCACCAAAGTTTGTCAGTCATCCTTGTGATGGTGTGATATGCTATATGGATATCATTTTGTGTATATTGCTATTTCACTGATTTGCATAGTGTTAATCTTGATGCCTTGTATGTCTGCAGCCTGACTTTTATCTATGACTCTTGATGACCCACTGTAGTGTCATAATCCCCCAGGCACCTTTTGTCAAGTCTGGGAGGCCTGAAAACCGGCCCCCAACCTGTTTTTGACTCCCTGGACATAATGAGGGGGGCTGGGGAGGATAGTGGCTGGGCAAGTCAGTTGCTGTGTACAGAGCATGGTGTGAACACAGGACTTCTGAGAGAAAGAAGAATATATGGAACATGTTATCACTGTCAGCTGGATTTTGGACTCTCATCTCCCTGGACATGTTATACTGTTACTGAGCTGCATTCAGATTCTGGACTATCTTATCCTTTGTGGGGTGGGCTGAATATGGACCTTTTTGTATTTTTGCCTGAATAAAGGTCTTGGAATTGTTCACTCTCCGCTTGCTCTGTTGATTGTGTGATACCAGAGAAGGACCCCGTGACAATCCTGGACACTCTTTCCGATTTCGGGTGGATCGTCAACAGGAAAAAGTCCTGTCTGGTTCCTACCCAACGCCTGGTCTTTCTAGGCCTTCTGTTCGACACTCGTCGGTCAAGGGTCTTTCTCCCACAAGAGAAGATTCTCTCTCTCTGCAGCAGGAAGTACGATCGCTGCAGATCTCACGATTCCCGTCCCTCCGTACAGCCAGGAGGGTCCTGGGAAAGATGGTGGCGGCGATAGAGGCAGTTCCCTTTGCCCAATTTCACACCAGACCTCTCCAGCAGGCCATTCTGTCGAAGTGGAACAGGTCGCCTCGGTCCCTGGATCGCCCTGTTCCTCCTTCTTACCGGATCAAGCGGTCCCTCAACTGGTGGTTGTCGTCACCTCTCATTCTATCGGGTCGATTCTTCCTTCCCATTAGCTGGCAGATAGTAACCACAGATGCCAGTCTCCTCGGTTGGGGTGCAGTGTTCCGCAACCACACTGTTCAGGGTCGATGGTCGGATCGGGAATCAGTACCGATCAACATTCTGGAGATTCGAGCTATCCATCTTGCTCTCGTTCACTGGGAAAGGCTCCTCAAGGAACAGCTGGTACGGATTCAGGCAGACATCGCCACAGCGGTGGCATATGTCTACCGCCAAGGGGGAACACGGAGTGTTTCAGCCCTGGCGGAGGGGTCCAAGATTCTTCGTTGGGCGGAGATTTCCGTTCCGACAATTTCCGCGGTGCACATTCCCGGCGTAGACAACTGGGCCGACGATTTTCTCAGCCGCAAGGGTCTCGCGGCGAGAGAGTGGTTCCTCCATCCGGAGGTGTTTCATCTGCTCTGCCTTCGGTGGGGAACCCCGGATGTAGACCTCATGGCGTCTCGCCTCAACAGGAAAGTCCCACAATTCGTGTCCAGGTCTCGGGACCCTCTGGCAGTGGGCGCCGACGCCCTGGCCGTTCCTTGGTCCCAGTTCGGCCTTCCCTACCTGTTCCCTCCTCTGCCTCTTCTTCCCAACCTGTTGAAAAAGATCAAGGCAGAAGGAATTCAAGTCATTCTCATCGCCCCGAATTGGCCCAGAAGGTCTTGGTTCGCACAAGACCGCAGACATTGTCAACCTTCTCGCGGACGCCCCCTGGAAGCTTCCAGACAGAACAGATCTGCTGTCTCAGGGACCGATTTGCCACCCCAATTCTCGGCCACTCAATTTAAACGGCGTGGCTGTTGAGACCGAGGTTCTGAAACGGGCAGGATTTTCCGACCAGGTAGTTCAGACCATGATCCGAGCCAGAAAGCCATCATCTTCCAAGATCTACTACAGTACTTGGAAGGCCTATTTCACTTGTACGCGATGTCATTGGTCTCACACCATGTCCTTTTCGCTCCCTTCAGTCCTAGCGTTTCTTCAGGCAGGATTGGATGCAGGCCTTGCCCTCAGTTCCCTGATGGGTCAAGTTTCGGCGCTGTCCATTCTATTTCAGAAAACATTGGCTTCCCGTCCTCAGGTTAAGACCTTTCTTCAGGGCGTGGCTCACACTGTTCCGCCGTACCGGGCGCCCGTGGATCCATGGGATCTTAATTTGGTACTTGAGGTTCTGCAAGGTCCTCCCTTTGTACCCCTCAGGGATATTTCCCTTTCTCTCCTTTCTTGGAAGGTAGCCTTTCTGGTGGCCATCACCTCCGTCCGGCGCGTGTCGGAATTGGCAGCTCTTTCGCGCCGCTCCCCTTTTCTGGTGCTCCACCAGGATAAGGTAGTTCTGCGGCCTCCGCCCTCTTTCCTGCCGAAGGTGGTGTCCTAATTTCACCTCAACGAGGATATCGTGCTACCATCCTTTTGTCCGTATCCAACTCATCCCCGAGAGCGGTCCTTGAACAAGCTGGACCTGGTTAGGGCGATAAGAGTCTGTCTAGGACGACTTCCTTGCGAAAGACAGTCTCTTTTCATTATCCCTGATGGGGCGCGGAAAGGTCACTCGGCGTCAAAGGCCACTATTGCTCGCTGGATCAGATCGGCAATTTTGGAAGCCTACCGAGTTAAGCGTCGCGGAGCCCCTCCAGGGATCAGGGCCCACTCTACTCGGGCAGTGGGTGCCTCCTGGGCGGTGCGCCACAGAGTTTCCACGCTGCAGCTTTACAAAGCTGCAACATGGTCATCGGTTCACACGTTTGTGAAATTCTATAGAGTCCACACCTACGCTTCAGCGGACGCCAGCCTAGGTAGACGGATTCTGCAGGCCGCGGTGGTGAGTCCGCTGGCCTGATGGAAGTTTGTTTCCCACCCCAGGGACTGCTTTGGGACATTCCATGGTCTCTGTGTCCCCCAATAAGGCGAAGGAGAAAACAGGATTTTTTGGGTTGCTTACCGTAAAATCTGTTTCTCGGAGCCTTCATTGGGGGACACAGCACCCTCCCATGTTTTGCAACTCCTGTTCTTATGTTTGTCGGTTGGTTACAGTTGAGTTGTCTGTTCTGTTTTCATTCTGTTTGTTACTTCTCCTACTGCTTTCTCACTAACTGAGGAAATTGGTGCCGGTCGGTGGGGTGTATACTGCGGAGGAGGAGGAAACATTTTTTTGTGCATAGTGTCAGCCTCCTAGTGGCAGCAAAGCATACACCCATGGTCTCTGTGTCCCCCAATGAAGGCTCCGAGAAACAGATTTTACGGTAAGCAACCCAAAAAATCCTGTTTTACCAGCCATACAGAAACATAGGGATCGGCCACATGAGCAGTTCACAGGGCAAAAGTCTACTCAGGCTAAATGCCCTTTTCATCCAGACCTAATGTAGGATTGGTTCCAGTCCCCTCCGGTGGACCCTCCTATATCGCGTCTTGCTTCTAAAACGCTATCTGTTTGAGGGTTCCTCAGTCAGGATCCCTTCCGATTGTCATATTGACTACCTTGCCCGTTCAGTTTTTTGAAGCTTCAGGAGCAGCGCTTTTTCCATCTTTCACGGCAATTTGGGTCACTAAGGCAATGGCCGCTTGGCCAGAAGTCTTGATTAGTTCCTTCCAAGGCACCAATCTTCCTCCGGAGGCAACCACTGTCGCCAGGCAGATAATTCACGCAGCTGACTTTGTAGTAGACGCTTCTCTTGATGCCACCAATTGCGCAGCTTGAACTGCCGCTAATGCGATCTCCATTAAAAGAGCCCTATGGCTCCACGGCTGGCGGGCGGATGCCACGCCTAAAAGTTTGTTGTCTTCTCTCCCCTTTCAAACGGGTCGTTGTTTTGGAGAGAAACTGGACCAACTCATTTCTGATACTACTGGGGGAAAAAGGAAATTCCTTTCTCAACAATAGGGGCTGTTCGGCCGTTTCGCAACCAACAGCCGACGAGTTTTCGATCTTCTCGCAACAATTCCGGTTGGTCCTCCTCTACCTTCTCTTCTGGATCAGGTCGGTCCTCGCGTGGAGACAGAGGCTCCCAGGTCTCATACAGACCTAACCCCTCTTGGAAACCCAGGCCTAGGGCTTCTGGATCTAGGGAAGCCATCTCTCATAGATCTACCCAATGACAAGTGGGTCAGGGAGCTGGTGTCCTCCGGATACAAGATAGAATTTTCTTCTCCCCCTCCATCTCGGTTTTTCCTTTCCTCTCCCCCCCAAGAAAAAGACAAGAGCCTTCCTTCGGGTTGACCAGGCTCTGCTAAGGGTAGGAGTCGTCATTCTGGTCCCTCATGACGAAAGGTTCAGAGGATTATATTCAAACCTTTGTGTTTCCAAAAAAGGATGGGATGATGTGACCCATTCTGGATCTCAAACTGTTAAATCAGTTTGTCAGGGTACGGCGATTCCGAATGGAATCTCTCCGATCAGTTGACGCTTCCATGGAAAAAGGAGAGTTCCTAGCATCCATCGACATCAAGGACGCTTACCTTCATATTCCGATCGGCCCGTCTCACCAGCAGTTCCTGCGTTTTGCAATTCACAAGGAGCACTTCCAGTTCGTTGCCTTGCCCTTCGGACTCGCAACCGCCCCCAGGGTCTTTACCAGGGTCATGGCGGCTGTCATGGCCATTCTCCACTCTCTGGGAGTGGTGGTGTTACCGTATCCGGACAACCTGCTCAGCAAGGGTCCGTCCCTTCCAGCCTGCGAGGAATCCATGGATAACAGTAAATACACTTTCTCACCTGGGGTGGAAGATAAACTTTGAAAAGTCTTTCCCAAAATCGGCTCAGCAGATTTCCCTTTTAGGGATGATCTTGGACACTTCCCGTGGGTTGGTCATTCTCCCTCCAGGAGAGACCCAAGCCTTACAACAGGCAGCATGACCGTTTTCTCACTCCATTCGTTTCGGCATGAGAGAGTGTTAGGAAAGTTGGTGTCAGCGATGGAAGCAGTTTCATTTGCACAGTTCTACCTCTATCCCTTACAACACGCGTTGCTGTTAGCTTAGGACAAGAACCCGTTCTCCCTGGACCATAGGATCCCTCTGTCCCTGCGGGTCAAGCAATCCCTCAGGTGGTGGACACGGAGGTCCTCCCTGAGTCAAGGGAGGTCTTTTCTCCCAGTGATGGTTGGTAGTAACCACCGACGCAAGTCTCCTCAGCTGGGGAGCGGTCTTTCTTCGCCACACGGCACAGGGTCATGGGTCAAGCCGAGAGTCAGTCTCCCCATCAACATTTTGGAGATGCAAGCGATCAGATTAGCGCTACGGAGTTTCCACTGTCTCCTCACAGTTCACATCAGGATCCATTCCGACAACGCCACGGCTGTAGCGTATATCAACCGCCAGGGAGGTACCCAGCGCAGGATGGCCGTGCACGAAGCAAGTCACATCCTCCATTGGGCCGAGCGTAGAAATATTGGGCGGCAGATTTTCTCAGTCGCCAAGGCATTGCCTCGGGGAAGTGGTCTCTTCATCCGGAAGTCTTTCAACAGATTTGTCATCATTGGGGGACTCCGGATGTGGTTCCCATGGCCTCAAGACTAAACAACAAGGTTCCTCCGTTCATTGCCCGATCGCGTGATCCATGCGCCATCAGAGCTGACGCACTAGTTCTGCCATGGCACGGGTTCTGGCTCCCGTACATCAAGAAGATCAGAGCGGAGGGAGTACCAGTGATCCTTGTCACGCCGAGCATGGTATGCAGAACTAATACAACTAGTTGCTGACGTCCCCTGGCGACTTCCAGATTGCATGGATCTACACTTGCAGGGCCCGATTTACCACCAGAAATCCGGGGCCCTGTCTTTGACGGCGTGGCCGTTGAATCCTGGATTTTAGCACAGGCTCGGTTCTCGCACGACGTGATTTCCACCATGATTAGTGCTAGGAAGCCTGTATCCATGTGCATCTATCATCGCACCTGGAAAACCTTTTCATGGTGCAAGGATCATGGTCGATCACCTCTGGTGTTTTTCCATTCCGGACATATTGGAATTCCTTCAATCTGATTTAAAATCAGGCCTCACGCTTAAATTGCCTCCAAACTTCAGGTCAAGACGTTCATTCAGAGAGTTTCCCATGTGGCGCCTCCTTATAGAAGGCCATTGGAATCATAGGACCGTAACCTGGTTCTTGGGGCCTTACAGGAGGCTTTGTTCGAACCGCCGCAGGACGTGTCACTGTCCGTCTTCTCTTGGAAGGTGGTCTTTCTAGTGGCAATTACGTCAAGCAGACGAGTTTTGGAATTGGCAGCTCTGTCCTGCCATTCTCCGTTCCTGAATTTTTCATCAGAAAAAGGTAGTTCTTAGGACGTCCCCGTCCTTCCTGCCCAAGGTCGTCTCCTCTTTCCATCTCAACGAGGAAATTGTTTTGCCTTTCCTTTTGTCCGGCGCCAGTCCATCGCATTAAGGCCCTCCACACCCTGGATGTGGTTAGGGTGCTGAGATGGTACATCTCGCGGACGGCTCCCTTCCACAAGTCAGATGCCCTGTTCATGCTTCCAGAGCGACATAGGAAGGGTCTAGCCGTGTCAAAGCAACGCTAGCCAGGTGGATTCCCCTGGTGATTCAGTAGTCCTACTGTATCAGGAACGTGCCTGTCCCAGTGGGGATTAAGGCACACTCTACCTGGTCAGTGGGCACCTCTTCGGCCATTCGGCACCAGGCCTCGGCAGAACAGGTCTGCAAGGCTGCAACTTGGTCCAGTCTGTATACTTTTTACAAAATATTACAGATTTCATTCTCAGGCCTGTCCGCAAGGCTGCGACTTGTTCCAGCCTGCATACCTTTACAAACATTGCTTAATTCATTCTCAGGCCTCTGCAGATGCAGCCTGCAATTGGCAGTACCTCACTGTTGACTCATTGGTACATGGGATATTAGCAGAAGTATGCTCCCCACCCAGGGACTGCTTTAGGACATCCCACTGTCTGTGTCCCCCCAATGAGGCGTAGGAGAAATAGGGATTTTTGTGTACTCACCGTAAAATCCTTTTCTATGAGCCAATCATTGGGGGACACAGCACCCACCCTGTTTAGCCTATTGGCTCACTGTAGCATTCTTAGGCTTTGATTTAGTTATGGTTATTATTGACTGTTTATGCTCCTACTGCTTTTTTTAAGCAAACTGGAGAAATCTCAGTCAGCGAGAGGGTGTATACTGCAGGGGAGGAGCTAACTTTTTTTCTGGTTTACTTAGCATAACGCCCACCGTCTCTGTGTCCCCCAATGATTGGCTTGGAGAAAAGGATTTTACGGTGAGTACACAAAAATCCTTATTTCGGCAGCGAGCACATGGTTTCATGCAGTACTGATTCAGCTGAATGTGACAGCAGCAAAAGTCTCTGCATTAAATCTACCATGTGTGAATACCTCCCTACAGAGTAACTCAGGATAATACAAGGTATGTGTACTTCGCGCTATATATATATATATTTACTGTACATGTAAACTGGGGTTTAATAGGGAATATACTAGTTGTGCTAGTAACTAATACATAACTGAAGCTGGGAAATAATGAACTGGTGAAAAAAAATACATAAAATTACCAAGCTTTTTGTTTGGTCAGTGTTTTCTTTGCACTGGCAAGAAGTCAATTGCATAGACATAAGGTATCATGGTTCATATGGTTCAGGAAAGGAAAGTTGCCACAACAAACAAAAACCCCTGCTGTTTTTTTTGCAGACGAAAAAGAGCCACGTAACTGATCCACAATGCCAAACACCACCCCCGGGCAAGAGTGGTGCTATTTGCAGGGTAAAAAAAAAAAAAACTGAGCTGTCTTTTATTTGTACATAACCTCTTTAATAATGCATCAGTTGTTAATCCTTTCCCATTGGCCATCGGCTTGTTTCTTATAAGAGCGGGACTTTCCATCAGGAAATACAGACACTTGTGGACGTGGATTGTCCTTTAGATACTGGAGCGAAGATTTCATATGTTGGACAAAATGTGGAGGTTCTGCTTCTGGAGATGTGGAAAAACACTGCAAAATAGAAGAAAGGTAGTGAGCGGAGTCCAACGTGGTCATGTAATGTCTGCAATGCTGCAATGTACTCGCTTTAGTCATGGCCGGCATAGAGGCCCTGACAGCAAAACCTCTACAGGAGACCACCCTATATCCAGGCTTTACATTCCACCATAACAGACCCAAGGTGATAATCATCATATTGAATACATGCATTAGGGTATGCGCACACAATCAGGAATGGTTCAGGATTTGACACAGGTGAAATCTGCATCTGAGGTCACTGGCATGATGATTTTTTTCATTGCATGCATTTTTTTGTCACTTGAAATAAAGCTAATTGAAAGTCTGGGAAGAAAAAAAAAAAAAAAGTGATTTCCTGTTTACAGATATATTGGGGGTATGTGCACAGTAAGTAAACGCTGCAGGTTGGATGCTGCGACCGCAGCGTCCAGCTGTTACAGCATAGTGGATGGGATTTCAAGAAATCCTATGCCCACTATGCGTGCATCGACGCCCACGGCTCACCTGTAGAGCCAGACATGTGGCACATCTTTCCAGACCGCAGCATGTCAATTAATATAGCGGTGACGCTCTGTCTCCGCTGCGTAAATTACCCACACACTTTCATTAGATGCGGTAAAATTGCATTATCTTTCTAGTAACCTGTGTATTAAGTGCGGGAACACAGCTTACTACCCCTGTGTACTAATTTACATAATGGTGAATCTTGTGACACTCCTGGACATACATGAGAAAGTGGAGGAAAGCAAAAAGAGGTACCCTCCTTTTTTTAAAATAATTAGAAAAAATATTGTGGGGGTCCCCCTATATTTGTTAACCAGCCCGAGTAAAGCATACTACTGGGACTGGTATTTCAAGATGGAAAGGATCCAATCTCCATGAACCTTACCAGCCTGATAATACCAGGCCGCAGCCTGCTTACCTAGGATGGTTAGCAAAAATAGTGGGATCCCCTCAAAAAAAAAAAAAAAAAAAGTGTGGGGGTGCCCCTATTTTTGTTAACCAACCAAGGAAAAAGCAGGTCTGGTATTCTCAAACTGCCGAGGCCCATGGATTTCGGCTCTCTCCAGCCTAAAAATAATGGCCCCACAATTGGCGCATCCAAAGATGCGCCAATTGTGGCACTTTACCCGGCTCTTCCCACTTGCCTTGTAGTGGTGGCAAGTTGGGTTCATATTTGTGGGGTTGATGTCACTTTTGTATTGTCAGGTGACATCAAGCCCAACACTTAGTAATGAAAAAGTGTCTATAAGACACCTATCCATTACTAATCCTATAGTTGTATGGTAAATAAAGACAAAGCCAGAATCAAGTCTTAATTGAAATAATGACAGACGCCTTTAATAGATCTTAATTAAACCATACTTATAGCAACGCCTATTCTACCGACACCCTCATCTCCTGGAAGAGAATTAAAATAAAAAAGCAACTGTATACCAAACCTGTCCGCCGAGAAGATATATATACTGTCCCACGACGAGTCCAGCTCTGCTACATCTGGATGACTTTGGCTGAACGGTGGCATTATGCGAAAACTGCAGTGTAGGTTTACTTCCGGCTGAAACAAGGTACGCCATTATTTAAATTAGTACACATGCATAGTAAGCTGCATTCCCGCCAGGGCTGTGGAGTCGGAGCTTGTTTTGGTGGAGTCGGAGTCAGTATAAAATGGACCGACTCCTAAAATATATAATAAATTGGGTACAGTCGTTCAATGCAGAATGTGCTGAATAATTTTTCATAGGAATTTGGGAAATGTCCTATAAATGGCTGTTCTATTCCTGATCTAAGGCCACATTCACACAAGAACAGGTTCTTTCTATTGTAACGGACAATGCTTCAAACATAAGTACAATTAAACTGATGAATGAGGGTAATGAACAACAGCTAGAAGAAAATGTAGGATTCAGTATGTTTGAGATGGAAGGCCACAATGCTCTTCATGTAACTGAGGAACAAACAGATATTACAACAGAAGAACAGCAAAATTATACTGTAGAAATAGATGATCTTGTTGAAGGTGCTTCAAAACACTTTCCTATTCATCACATGCGCTGTGTTGTGCACACGCTGCAGCTGGCAATAAGAAAAAGTCTGCAAGAGGGACATGCTGGAAATCTGATTGTAAAAGTGAGGAAATTGGTTATTGCCGCCAGAACCTCTAAAATTGATTCCATCTTGAAGAGACGTGCTGGGAAAGTATTAAGTTACGTACCGGTATTTTTCGGAAGCCCATGACAGCACCACGAGAGAGGGGATCCGCCCTTCAGGAACAGGAAACCTACAGATACAAAAGGGCGGCACCTCTCCCACGCATCAGTTGGATTACAGAGCTTGAGAGGCTACCATGGTTAGTACACAACATATAATATATACAACCTATCCTATTTACCAAAAATTTTTTATACCATCTCCCATATAAGGTAAATCTGTGAACAATCTTCTAAAGGAGTGCACCCCTATATGTGAACAAGGGAGGGAACTAAGGGTGCTGTCATGGGCTTCCGAAAAATACTGTTACCGGTACGTAACTTAATACTTTATTCGGACTCCCATGACAGCACCACGAGAGAATTACAGAGATGTAAACTAATTTAGGGAGGGACTACAGCCTGCAGCACCCTTAGCCCAAAGGTGAGATCTGAGGAGGCACCCATGTCTAACCGATAGTGGTTAAAAAAGGTGGAAGGAGATGACCAGGTGGCCGCCTTACATATCTGGTCAATTGACACTCCAGATCTCTCTGCCCAAGATGATGCCATGGCACGAGTGGAATGCGCCCTCAGGTTCTGTGGAGCCAGACCGGCACCTGTTGTGTAGGCAAGAGATCGCCTCCCTAATCCATCTCGCTAATGTGCGCTTTGACACTCTACACCCTTTCCTGGGACCTTGGAAGGATAAAAACAATGCGTTCTCCCTCCTCCAAGGATCCGTGGCTGCTAAATATTTAAGTAGGCATCTCTTAACATCTAGAGCCTGAAGTTTTTGTTCTTTAGGATTGGTTGGATTAGGGAGGAAGGAAGGCAGAACTATCTCTTGTGTCCTATGAAAATGAGATGCTACCTTGGGAAGGTATGCCGGGTCTGGCCTTAGGATTACTCTATCCTGTAAGAATTCTGTGTAAGGGGGCAATCTGGAAAGTGCCTGTATGTCGCTTATTCTACCTGCAGATGTTATTGCTACCAAAAAGGCTGTCTTAAGTGATATCATCTTTAGTGAAGCAGAATCCAGAGGTTCAAACGGTCTTTCTGTCATGGCTGTCAGGACTAAATTTAAGTCCCAAGGTATACACCTATCCTTGAGTATGGGTCTCAATCTGGTAACTGCCTTAATGAATCTCGACACCCAATGGTTGCCGGCAATGTCGCAAGCAAATAGGGCCCCTAAAGCTGAAACGTGTACTTTTAATGTACTAGTGGCAAGGCCCACGCGAGACCCTTCTGGAGGAATTCCAGAATTTGTTTTATGGGTATTCCATCCCTGGTATTAAACTCAAAGGTGGACAGGAATCACCTCCAGGTTCTAGCATAGATATCTGTGGTGGTTTGTTTCCTGCTTTTTAGGAGGGTATCAATTACATTTTTTGAGAATCCTCTATCCTTCAATAGTGCCCTCTCAAACACCATGCCGTCAAACGGAGTCCCGCTACTTGTGGGTGGTTGACTGGCCCCTGGTAGAGGAGATCTGGAAGGTTCGGCAGTACCCAGGGATCGCTCACTGACATGGTCCTCAACCATGCAAACCAGGTCCTTCTGGGCCAGAAGGGGCAATTAATATGACCCTTGCCTGATCTTCCCTGACCTTCCTCACTACCAGAGGTAGAAGGTTCAAAGGTGGAAAGGCATATGCCAGCGAGAAGTCCCATTTTATTAGGAGGGCATCCACTGCCAGTGGATTTTCCCTGGGATTTAGGGAGCAGAAAGTTTTTTCCTTCCTGTTTTCTTTGGTGGCAAAGAGGTCCACCTCCGGTTGACCCCATTTGCGGACAATCTGGTTGTAGCTGTCTGAGTTTAACGCCCATTCTCCTTGCTTTAGGGCCCTGCAGATAAGAAAGTCTGCCTTCATGTTGTCTTTTCCCCTGATGTGGAGTGCAGTTAAAGATAGAAAATTTTTTCTGCTATCTGAAGGAGACGTTCCGTTATCCGCATCAGGCGTCGGAGCGGGTTCCCCCTTGGTGGTTGACATAGGCTACTGCTACCTGGTTGTCCGAGAGTATCCTCACATGATGGCCCTGTAGATACATAATGAGTTCTTTAACGGCCAACTCAATCGCCAACAGCTCCCTCTGGTTAGATGAGGTCTCAGCATCGGAGTCACACTGTCCCTGTACCACTATGTCCCCCATATGGGCCCCCCAACCCAAAGGACTAGCTTCTGTGGTTATTACACGGGTTATCTGCATCACCCAGAGCACCCCCGAGGCTAAGTTTCCATCATCGAGCCACCACCTAAGAGATGTAATAGTTGAGGGGCTTAGCAATACTTGACCCTGCAAGGAGCCCTCTAAGGCCCTGCTATTAACCAGTACATCTTTCTGAAGGGCCCTAGAGTGGAATTGTGCCCACTTGACTGCTGGGATACATGAGGTTAGGGAGCCTAACAGGGACATGGCCTGCCTGAGGGTCATGGAGGGTTTATCAATTGCCCGAAGAACCTGCTGCTGTATTTGCATGTAATTTATCTACGGGTAACAGACACTGCTGAGTTTCTGAATTTAACAGCAAGCCTAGAAACTTCTGGACCCTTAAGGGCTGAAATCGGGATTTCTCGTAATTTATTATCCACCCGAGGTTCTCTAATCTGGACTTAGCCTTCTCTAACTGGGATACACAATGGGCCACCGAATTTCCCACAATCAAAAAATCATCTAAGTATGGGACAATTAAGATGTCAACTTCCCGTAAATGAGCCATAACTTCGGCCACTATTTTTGTAAATACCCGGGGCGCTGCTGAGAGACCAAAGGGAAGGGCTCTATATTGATAATGACGGATTATACCGTCTATCGAAACCGCCACTCAGGAACTGCTGGAAATCTGCGTGGATAGGCACATGATAGTACGCGTCTTTCAAGTCCACGACTGCCATAAAACACCCTTCAAACAGCATCTTTATTGTTGAATTGATGGACTCCATTTTAAAGGTGCGATTAACCAAAAATTCATTAAGGAAACGTAAATTAATAATCGTTCTAGATGTTTTATCCGGTTTTTGGATTAGGAATAAGGGAGAGTAGAAACCTCTTCCTCTCTCAGATTCTGGAACCTCTATCAGGACGTTTTTCAGGCACAGGTTCAAAACCTCTGCTTCTAAAGCCGCTTGTTCGAGGGGTGAAGATCTTAAGGGTGTTGGCTTAAAGGTATCCTGTGGGACTTGAGTGAACTCCAACCTGAGCCCGGTGGATATCACATTCCACACCCAGTCACTATTGGTGACCTGTAACCATGCTGGGAGGAAGGATGACAGTCTACCCCCCACGGGAATTGCTAGTCATTGGTTCTGTCTCTTGCGTTCTCTTGACGAGCGCCTGAACATGAAGCCCGTACCTCTTCTCCTTCTATCCTCCCATCTGGGACGGTCTCTATTAGGTGAAGGGTTGCGCCTTCTCCCTTGACCGAATCTCCTATTAAATGGACGTTGGTAAGATGTGGACCAGAGATTTGGGAATTTTTTCTTATCCCCGGCCTTCTCAAGCAGTTCATCCAGGACTGCTCCGTATAAATATTCCCCCTCACACGGGATAGCACAGAGTTTCGCCCTGGATTGGATATCTCCCGGCCATCACTTTAGCCACAGGGCTCTCCGAGCCGCATTAGAGAGTCCTGCTGCCCTGGCGGCCATTCTTACTGCATCAGCCGAGGCGTCCGCTAGGAAGGCTGTGCCCTCCTGAATTATTGGTAGGGCCCCAAGGATTGTCTGTCTAGATGTTCCTTGTTTTAACTGCGACTCTAACTGGTCCAACCAGACCATCATGGACCTGGCCGTGCATGTTGATGCTACTGCTGGTCTTAAGGAACCAGCTGCCATCTCCCAGGTAATTTTAAGGAAGGTATCTGCCTTCCTGTCTAGAGGATCTTTAAGGGACCCCATGTCCTCAAAGGGTAGTGAGGATCTTTTTGATGCCTTCGCAATGGCTGCATCTAATTTGAGGGCCTTGTCCCAAGTATTCACTGTCGGATCGTCAAAGGGATATCTACGCTTGAGGGCTGGTGGTAGCGACCCTCTTTTATCTGGCTTTTTCCACTCTCTGCGGATCAGATCCTGAATCTTTTCGTTTAGTGGGAAGACTCTTCGCTTCCTCTGCTCCAGCCCCCCCGAACATGACATCCTGCATGGATAACTGAGGCTTCGGCTCCTCCACTTCCATTGTCCCTCTGACTGCTTTTACTAGCTTGTCTACTCGGTCAAGCGGCAAGCAAAACCGACCAGAGTCCTCTTCCTCGGAGGAGGACGAGGGAGATGAAACAAGGGAGTCCTTCTCCTCCACTCTGTCGAGGAATCGGACTCCACCGGGTCCTCACCCCTTAAACTTTCTGGTTGGGACAGAGATTTTAGGGTTTCCTTCATCTCTGCCCTGACTATATCCCTTAAACTCGCAGCTACCACGGGCGACTCCTCCGCCACTGTCTGCTGGATACAGGGGGGACACAACCTTTTGGGGCATGAGTCTGGTAAAGGGCAAGCACAGAGTGCACATCCCCTGTGTATGGTTTTACTCGTAGCTTTCTTCCCCTAGAATAAAACACAGAAGGAGGCCCCGTCACTGCGTGAACATTCACGAAGATCACTTACCAGTGCCACAGTCAAGTACCAGAGAATGAGGGGGATGAGGGGGATTTCTCTCAGTCGATGCTCCTGTCCGCCTAGAGGAGCCTTTATGACTGGATTGGTAACTTCGTCCCGCATGCTCCTTACTGTCACGGGACTCTCTTCTTCTGTTTGACCTGCCGAAGGTCATCCAGGGGCGGCAGTGATGACTGTCGTTGCTGCTGCTGCTCCTGATCGCTCTCCATTACTGCTCGCAATAATGTGGCCAAGGCAAGGCACCCATCTAAGGTCCAGCCTATATACCCCTCCTCCGGACAGCAGATTATCCTCCTGCCGTGCCCTCCCCCCAAATAGGGCCCCCCTCCCCAGCTGGCGCCGCTCCTGGCAGGAGAACTGGCGCTTACCGGCGTCTTTCCGATGGGCGCCGCCATCTTGGGTCCCAGCGCCTGCGCAGTGGCGCCGCCGACCCGGAAGCGCTCCCAGGCTCCGCCCCCGACGTCACCGCGACCGTAAGTCACGCGGGACGCCCGGGCGCACCAGTATGCAGCGCTCCTCGGCCTCAGCACCCTGCAGCCGCGCCGGCCCCCCTGACCACCGTGATTGCGCTGCCGGAGCTGGGAGCCCCCCGGGGGGCATACTCACCGGCGGCAGCTTCTTTATGGAGACGGACCTCCTCCGGATGCCGCTCCCTGCTGCACACGCCACCGCCGTGCCACCCATCCTGGGCCACTGTGGCGTCCTCCAGGAGCTCCGCACCAGGCCGAGGTAGGAGACCCCCTCGCTACCTGCACCGGCCGATCGTCCTGGGATCCGGTCTTCTGTAGGATCCCGTCCCCTCAGAAACAGGAAACCAACTGATGCGTGGGAGAGGTGACGCCCTTTTGTATCTGTAGGTATCCTGTTCCTGAAGGGCGGATCCCCTCTCTCGTTGTGCTGTCATGGGAGTCCGAATAAAGGGGCAGCACTTATTTAATGATGGAGCGATTGCTTGAACTAAAACCGCTTCTTATAGATATGAAGAACCCTCAGGTAACCCTAAATGAAGGTCTATGGACACAGGTGGCTGAACTGAAGGAATTTTTATCACCCATTTACAGTGACTAAAAAATTACAAGCTGAGGATTTAACTCCTGGCATTTTCATAAGGGAGTGGAAGAACTTGCCTGTCCCAAAGAGGAGGTTTAATCGCAGATGGCATTTCTGCTTCAATGAAACAGAGAGAGACACAGCTATTGGAAAATAAAATTTTTCTGGCAGCTGTTTATGTGGACCCAAGTCATCGTATATTGCTTGATGATCAACAGCTTACTAAAGGAAAAGAAGCTCTGACTGAGGTAGCAGTTAGGATGAGTTGCCTACAGGAGGACTGCCAGGTGCAAGAGGACTTGGGTCCTGACAGTGCTACTGCTGCCATATCTTCATCCTCATTAGATGAGGCGTTTGACTTTGACAAGTATTTGGATGACATGGAGCAGGCAAAGCGTTCCCGCAAGGAAAAAGATTTCACTCCGTCTCCTATAGCAAGGAGATTGACCATATTTCAGCACAATGTTTCACTTGCTCTCAAAGAAATAGAAAATTCAACCGTTCATCAAAACTGACTGTGCATGAGGCAATTCCTTTATACCCGGAAATTGTTATAGATGTTCCCATGTGGTTACGGCTTTGCCTCCAACCCAAGTTAGTGTAGAGAGGTTGTTCTCTGGCCTTAAAATTATTAGGTCAGATGTGAGGTCATCTAAGGAGGATCTGATGGCGGCAATTCTATTTCTCACAACAAATTCATAGACTGCACACAGGGTTTAGTATGTTTTTGTTGAAAACTGTTTTTTGCCACTTACATAGTATGTATGTATATATATATATATATATATATATACACACACACACACATATATATATATATATATACACACACACTATATGTATACACAGTATATGTAATCGATATTAGTGTTTTACATATTTAAAATTTATTACAGTTTTGTGTACTAAAGTTGTATTCCAATAAATATTATGTTCTATCTAAATATCTTGATTATTGTATCATAAAAATGATTAAATGTCTGATTTTCACATTGTACTACAATACATTTTTCACTTAAATATAAGCAATATATGTCGGAGTCTGTGTAAGGGAAATTGAGAAGTCGGAGTCGCAGGTTTGGCTTACCGACTCCACAGCCCTGACTCCCGCACTTAGTTGCATGCGTATTAAGAAGATAATGCGGTTTTACCGTATCTAATGAAAGTGTATGGGTAATTTACGCAGCGGAGATGGAGCGTTTCCACTACATAAATAGGCCTGCTGTGGTCTGGAAAGACACTCCGCATGTCCCTCTCAGCGGGTGGGCCGGAGGCATCCGTGCATGTATAGTGGGCATAGGATTTCTTGAAATCCCATCCACTATGCTGTAACATCTGGCCGCTGCGAGTTGGACGCTGTGGATGTACTACTTTCAAGCACAACTGGGCTCATTTACGAAATTAAACCATTTTTGTGGGGATATGAAATTGGCACCAAACTATATACTGGTGTTCACCCTCAACACACATTCTTTGAATTATGACATACTGGCATCTTAAAATGCCACCCTAACCCCATCTATAATATATAGTGAAAATATGACTTTTACATAACTTAAAATTTCTTTTCCTTCACATCACATCCCAGCATTTTGTTTTTATTTCGCGCTTTGTTAGTTATCTTTAATGTATGTTCATTGTGTGCAGTAAAATACTTACCAACTGCTGTCGTCTGCAGTTTCCAGCGCTGCGCTGCTCTTTCACCTGCATCAAGCAATTGCAGCTCTTTCTTGCCGGCTTCCACCACAGACCGTATTTCATTTCTTAATGCAAGTCTATAAAAGTATTGTTCCAAGTCTCAGTCTTAGGCCACGTTTAGTATTTAACATCAGTATTTGTAAGCTAAAACCAGGAGAGGAACAATCAGAGGAAAAGTATAATAGAAACCCGTCACCACTTCTGGATTTATCACAGACTCCTGATTTTAGCTTAGACTCTTAACTTTGTCAGCAATTTTTTTTAACCCCTTTCTGACATCGGATATAATAGTACGCCGATGTCGGACTCCCCGTTTGGTGCAGTCTCCAGCGCTGAGCCCGCACCTTTCCGGGCACATGACAGCTGATGTGCCTGCAACAGCCGTGGGTAGAATGACAGTGGCATTTAACTCTCGCTTCCGGCAGCGTGACAGAAATCCCGCCCATCGTTTACCCCGTCACGCAATCGCGGGTCACAGATGGGTTGGCATGACAACCAGTGGTCTCCAGCAGACCTCTATGGTTGTCACAGCCAGACTGCTATGAGCACTGCCTGGTGGTCGGCGCTTAAAGCAAGTGAGCATTTCTGCTACATACAGGCAAACTGATCATCGCCTCTGTGTAGCAGAGTCGATCAGACAACTACAGCTTCTAGTCTCCTATGTAGACTATTGAAGCATGCCAAAAGTTAAAAAAAAAAAAAAAAAAAAAAAAGTTCAAAATATTTAAAAAATAAAAAAAAACAAAAAAAGTTCAAATCGCCCCACTCAAAATAAAAGTTAAAAAAAAATTAAATATACACAAATGTGGTATTGCTGCATTCAGAATCGCCCGATCAAAAAAAAAAAAACCCCAATCGCTAAAAGGCATAACAAGAAAAAAAGGCAAAAGCCAGAATTACCTATCTTTTTGGTCGCCGTAACATTGCATTAAAATGTAATAACGGGTGATCTAAACACCGTATCTGCACCAAAATGGTAACATTAAAAACGTCAGCTCGGTGTGCAAAAAATAAGCCCTCACCCAACACGAGATCATGAAAAATGGAGACGCTACAAGTATCGGAAAAGGGCGCACTTTTTTTACTTTGGAATTTTATTTCACCATTTAAAGTAAAAATAACTTATAAATGTTTGGTGTCTATGAACTTGTAATGACCTGGAGAATCATAATGGCAGGTCAGTTTCAGTATTTGGTGAACAGGGTAAAAAAAACAGTTGCGAGATTCCACTTTTTTTTTTTGCAGTTTCACCGTAATTGGAATTTTTGTTCCCGTTTTCCAGTACACGACATGTTAAAACCAATGGTGGTGTCAAAAGTACAACTTGCCCCACAAAAACAAGCCCTCACATGGCCAATATTGACAAAAAAAAAAAAAAAAAAGTTATGGCTCTGGGAAGAAGGGGAGCAAAAACGAAAATGCAAAAACATAGATACCTCTGGTCATTAACGGGTTAATAAAGTCAATGTCTTCTTATCATGATAGCAGTACACAATACTCATGCTGGGAGCGCCCTCTAGTGGTGTCTGTAAGGAAACACCATGATCGTGTGATGGGTACCTCATGCTGGGAGCGCCCTCTAGTGGTGTCTGTAAGGAAACACCATGATCGTGTCATGGGTAGCGGTCCAGGCTCCACAGCCGACACATCGTCTGTCTCCATGGAAGACGCATCCACCGAGAAGCAGAACAGCGACCTTTCAAGCACACAGAATGGATCTCACATTTCACAAGGGTTTGATACTACCCAAAGTCACCATAGGAATCTCCTATCCTTAGTGCTGGCATTAGCGGAATGACTCCGCTATATACTCACATCCAGTATCTCCTTGTCCTCCTGATGCAGCCAAAAGTCAATGTTTGGGAGAGGCATCCAGGAATAAGGCCCAATGTTTAACTGCTCCGTTTCCGCATCATAGATATTCACCATCTAAGACCAAGACACCAACACCAGTGTTACTCCACGATTGGCGTTCCAGCTAATACATAGCAGAAAACAATGTGGGAACCCCAATGACAACACAACATATTGGTAAATCAATGTAGACTTCTGTATGCGTACTTAAGGGGCAACTATTGGACCTAGTTCACACTGTTGTCAGAGGCTTAGTTCGGAGCCACCACTGGCATCTGTGTCAGATAGGCATTACTCCGCACTATTCCTCCTTGATATCTACTGAAACCAATGGACGCCATTAGTCAATATAGTGGAATTTGTCAGCACCAAATCCAGAACTGGCGGGTCCCCAGCAGCTTCTCCCCACCAACTGACCGTGACTGACAAGCCTCTGACTGTTTATAGGCATAGACTTGTCAGTCACTGTCAGCGGGCGGGGAGAAGCCATCGGGAAGCTGCCTGTAAGAATAGTCACCAATGTGGCTCGGTCCACGACGGCTATCAAATGGTATCTTTCTCTGAAATGCTGCAACATGACTGATATGGCTGATACATACTTCCCAATCAGTGGGCAGCATGGATCAGCTACCAGATTTCCTTTAAGGGTTACTCCACCTCTGGGGACATTTCTACTTAAATGTATGCATTTAGGGTGCCAGGAAAGCCAGGTGGGACCAGGTTAGATCCTAGCACTGCAGATCCTGATCAGATGCACCTGGCTAGCTTTGACTAAGCACCAGGACAGTCACCCTGCCCTCTGTCAGCTGAGGGAAGCTGAGCAAAGTGGGTTGCGGTGGAGCTGAAGAGAGAAAAAATAACCTCTCTGCACAGGTCGTGTTCACCAAACTACAAGTATCAATGGCAGCCTTGGACAATAACGGTTTTGTTTCACTGAACTGGGACTAGCTCAGCCATGTGAGAGTAACCAGGGTCTACTTTGTTTTGTTGGCGGCTGGCTAAAGCCAGGGATTTTGGATTTATGGATTTGCTGTCGGTGCTATGCAACCTGTGGAAATAAAGGTCACATTGTTTTGACACAAAAAGGATAAACTAACCAATAAATAGACGAGTATAGATACTGAACCCTTACATCTCCTCCTGCAAGAGTGTATGCAGAGCGCAAAGCCTCATCCGGTTGCCGATCCTCAAATTTTGCCCTGCAGATTTCTCCTGTTTTAACATTTACTGCTGAATTAAAAAAAAAAAAGCACACAGAATGAGCCATTGCAGAATTCACGCTGAATTTTCTCAAAACCTCCAATATCTGGATGGGCAAGGAGAGCACCCAAGAGGAGATTATGGGGTTAAAACTGAATGTGTATGCTCCCATGTCTCTTCTAAGCAATGCTGACGAAAAATTAATATTGCAGACATTACGCCCCCTCCTTTTCCTTCATAGAGGAAAACACACAGAAATGGTAAGAGTGATGTATGTAGGTCTGTGTGCAAGGGTGTCTGATGTTTTTGCGCATATCACTATGTTCACAAGTTCAAAGCTCAAAATCCAGCTTACACCCCTGTACATAAAGGGTCACTCAAGTGAGCAAGAACTTACCTAGGCCATAAATAATTGGGAGGTGAACACCATCCTCCGTCCGGTCATTTATATCTGAAAAATAGAAATGATATTGGGCCATCTTAAACAAAATCAAACAGATTTCTGGAAAATAATATACATTAAAGGGAACCTGTCACCCCCCCCCAGGGCGTTTTTAAGTTGATTAGCCACCTTCAGCAGCACTAAGGCTGCATTCTGCGTGCTGCGGAGGCCCCAGAACCCACCCCGCAGTGTGTTATGATGTATTCACACTGCGGGGCTGAGGCCTCCGCAACACGCAGGCGCAATAGCCTGATGTCGGTTCTCAGGCAGCGCGCACTGCGCATGCCCGAGAACTCTTGTCACAGCGCAGGCACCTGCATTCAAAACAGGAGGCGGCGGCAGCGCACCGGGGCATGATTGACGGATGGTGGGCGGTGCACAGACACAAGACAAGGGGCATGATGGACGGATGGTAGGCGGCTGATACAGGGGGACACCATACCTATGGGACACCTTACAGGTATGGGGACCTATTTATAAAAGTCGATATTTCAGCGTTACTAGGGGTCAGAAAAAGAAGAGCCACCTTCACAGAATGCAGCCTTAGTGCTGCTGAAGGTGGCTAATCAACTTAAAAACGCCCATGGGGGGTGACAGGTTCCCTTTAAATACTCTTAGGGTACCATTACTGCATTTTTAAAACAATAGTGCACCGAATATGTATTAGGTACGAAATATATATATTATATGCTGATAAATTCTACTGTCTGCAGCCACAGCTAAGGGAAAAGAAGGCAGTTAATGAAAAAGATGTATGGCTGATCTCAGTGGAGCTGAATTATAAGGGTTATTCCCCACAATGGCGTTATTTTTCACAGAGTACAGTTAATGCAGACTTATTGTTAACCTACAGATCAAGCCCAACAGTAAGATTATTTCTTGAATGTTTGTGGGTTTTTTTCCCCTCCATCTCCCACTCTGTACAACCACCAAACACTGCTAAAACTACATTTCCCTGCAGCACCTTGCTTCTCCTCAGTGCTGCAGGCCCCTTTCCCTGCTCTCCCCTGTGCTTTTAGTCTCACCTCTCTGAATTGTTGTCTCAGCTATA
Organism: Dendrobates tinctorius; assembly: GCF_039654945.1. Lineage (NCBI taxonomy): Eukaryota > Metazoa > Chordata > Amphibia > Anura > Dendrobatidae > Dendrobates > Dendrobates tinctorius. The sequence continues at coordinate 31,441,101 of NW_027361797.1, forward strand.
CTGGAAACCCCGATGAATCTGTAAAATTGCTCTGGCTTCCAGTACAACTAGACTGTCTCCACCACGGATATGTGTCACATCAAATATCTCTCCATACACTGTACGGCCATGTATAATACTCAGCCAGAGTTCATCTTCTGCCATATGCATCAATATAGCGACATGTTTGTATTTATACCCATGATCTGTTAGTCGGCATTAAGTGCAGCTCATCCATTCTCGACTCTGCCTCTATTACAGAGCTTGAAATAACAAATGTGGAAGCATGGCAGAGCCGAGCATAGGACAGCTGAGCTGTGATTTATGACAGGTGCTGACAGATCGATGTAAAACTGCAAATTTTGATCTATGAATGCATAAGGCAGAGGACTGAGTGATTTTATCTTCCGGACGTCAGCTACAAGATCAACGATGTAAAAATATACATGCAGAAGGCAAAAAAAAAAAAAAAAAAGTCAGTCTGGCTCTAAGCTCTAAACCCTCACTTGTACAATAATGCTCATACTACTAATGTGGATTAGCTCACAGATATTCTAAATTTCACACACTGGCAGACACAGGTCCCTGTCTAAGAACAATATATGGGCCCTTTGCAGCCCAAGAGCTCAGAAAAATACAAAACTGCACCTGCTTTGGAGGTCGAAATGGGCCCCCTTACCTCTCGGGCCCCTGTGCGGCGGTACAAGTTACACCATTTATATGCCCGCCCCTGATGGCACACATTAATATATCTGTGGATAATCTAATTTCACAGTCCAGCCTGTCCTGTGTGTTGGGTATAAACAAGCCAGCAGCTTAGGCCTGTTTCACACTTCCGTTTTTGTGTCCGCCAAACGGATCCGTTTCCGTTTTTTTGACGGAAACTGATGCCAACGGATCCGTTTTTTTAAAAACGGATCCGTTTTTTTGACGGATCCGCGGTAACCGTAATGGAAGTCTATGGGACAAAAAAAACGGATCCTGCAAAAAATGGCGGATCCGTTTTTTTACGGAAAACAACGGATTTTGACGGATTTGAAAAAACGGAAGTGTGAAACAGGCCTTACACACACGGCCAAAATTGTTGGTACCCTTTTGCGTCTAAAGGATGTGCAACAAATTATTAAGTTGTATTGCACGTGGGTTCTACGTTAATCTGGCCAACCAATCAAAAGTACAAGAATCCAAGGAACCGTTATCATCACTTGTGGAGGACATCGAGATAAACGGCAACATTTCATGGCGCGGCCTAGCAGATAGGAAGCAGTGGAAAGTCACATACCTGTAACACACAATGTGGCGAGGTGGATGTCCTCTGCTTGTTGGTGAAACGCTTCTACAAAACAGGATATGAAAATCTGTTTATTAAAGTCATTACAAACTGTTTGAAGGGAATCTTCAGCGACAAAACGCTGTGTAGCTGCAGGTGTAGCTCGCTGCCTCTGATCACTCCCTCTGCCCTCAATGACAGTCCACGCTGCACACACCATTTGCCTGCAGATTACCACTAGATCTACAGGTAAATAGCATTTTTTGCAGTTGACACGTTCCCTTCAATAAAGGTTTTTCCACTATATACATTTATAACATATAGACTGATCAGTATGGGTCAGACAACTGTAACACCTATCATTTTGAGAATAGTTGCGCCTAGTAGTCTCTTCCCAGCAGAGATGTGGGAGTGCATGAAATTGATCCGGAGGCTCCGATTCCTCATCAATAGTTGGATCAGCCCGCTAGAGACGGAGTTCACTAGACGGACAAACAGTTAGACGGTGGCATGTTGAAATGATTTAACACATTAAAGGGTACCGGTCAAAAACTTGGATGCTTCCAAACCAGGTATATGGCTGAGTAGCCCTCTAAAAGATAAGCAAGCTGATCCCTTTAAAACCCCAAGAGTGACGCTCTGGCAGCAAGAAATCAAGTTTTTAAATTCAGTACAGAGGTGGACAAACCTTTGGTGCAACCAGGGGCCCAAGAGGAAGGGGGGGGGGGGTCAACGTCCATCTCAAAAGCAGGGGATGATCAACAATGAGCTATTGGCCTGAAAAGGGCCAAATATTGCTGTTGCACAGGGGCCCTCTTCTGTCTGTCACAGGTTCAGTATCTATGTGTCTGGAAGTGCACTCTGGCGTAACGTTGCACTTACAGCGCCTCAGCCCCACGCTGTATTCCCCGACGTGTATCAGCGCCAATGACCTGTCAATAAACCACATGAGAGTGGCACTAGGCAGGAAACACAGGGTGAGGCGGAGGAGATAGATGAAGTGCATAGTCACACCCCAGTGCACTTCCAGACAACAAAGATAGAAGATTTCTTGCTGCTGAAGCATCGGTCTTAATGAGATCAACTTTCTTATTGCTACCCAGACATTTAAATGGTTTAGAATTTTCTAACAAGTTCTCTTTAAATTAAATCAAGTTGTCTGACAGTACGGGGACCACTCAGTAGGGAAAATACAGGGACCATTATTGTCAGGTTTATATTACTTACAGAGAGTGAACTTACTAAGAAGCTGACGCGACAGTTTCAGTGACAATTGGCGTTGGTCATTGAACCCTCCGACCAAGTGCAGCTCTAGTCTAGTAATTAAAAAATAATTTCATAGGAGAAAATTCACATTGTTTGGAGAACGGCATAAACCATACAGATATGTGGCTGTCCTCAAACTCTGGCTCTACACCCAGAGCAATACTACAACTCCCAGCATGGAGTCTCAATAAATCCAAATTCGTGTACGATTCAAAATCATTTCCAATGGAGGTTAAAAAAAAAAAAAAAATCCCTGCGTCGGTAAGAATAATGACCCACCTTCCTTCTGTGGTCTTTGTTAAGGACTCGACAGCCTGAATAATGGCTGCCACCTCATTTTCAGAATCTGATCCATCGCAGTGCGCTAAACAAGTGGCCCCGCTTCCTACACGAGAAACACAAATGTGGTTATATATTATATATATATATATATTATTCCACGGGACAGATTCGGCAGTTTTGTGGTTTCCACTGTAACCAGACGTGGAAAAAGCCTTAACTGACTTGTAAAGTCGGTGGGGGTCAGGCTGACTTATCTGCACAGTACCTTTCCCTCACAAATCAACAACACTGTGGCCCTTCAGAATAGGCGAGGCTCCCCCACTGTTCATAAAGACCCTTCAGTCTCCAATATTTGGGCCATCACTAGACAATAGCAGAATTCCTGGCTGCTTCTTCCGTACCTGTGTGTCTAAGAACAACAATGTGACAAGTAGTTGCATCTTCCGACCCGAGGATGGAAATTGAACCTGGATAAAAGGAGGAAGTTTACATTAGATTTTTGTATAACAAATTTGAAAATCAGACGTTTATTATTTGAATAGATACAAAAAAAAAATAAAAAAAATGCTTGTGCTAGACATTGCCGTTACGCATTTGTTATGGCGCACAACGCTGTTCTTTTCATCCAAAATGTCCACCTAATGTGCCTACCGCTGTGAAGTGTTTCTTATAGCCCACCCTGTACAATATCAATATTTACCCCACCTATGTGTGACCAACAACTCTTGACGCGCCATAAAGGGTCAAGATGGGGCGCCTGGAGGAGGAGATCTTGTAGGGACCCTGTGGACCCTTTCCACTGTAAATGTAGAGGAGAATTATTCTCCTAGGGTAGTTTAAAGCCAGTGGTCCAGAAGTTGTTCGGGTTGCTGACCCTCCGAGCGCATCCTATTTTCCACGTCATTCGCCTTGTGTCTCCAGGCATTCATACCTCCAGCTACTTTTGTCAATTTCACAGCCAGGGGTGATGCTTTATCGTCCAAATTAGATACTCTCGATTCAGCTTCTGTAATACGGCCTCTCATGGCCCTCATATCTTGTCAGCGAAGTCCCACCTCAAAAATGCACCTCCTCAATTTTTCCAGTTAAAGAGGCCCTACTTAGAGATATAGCCTGCATAAGTTGTTCAGAGACCTGTCTTAAGGTTAGATCATCCTGGTCTCTACGTTTCTCAACATCTGAGACTCTTACGTTGGTCTGTAGCTTTTTAACAGTGGAAGGATTATTCCTCAGTGTCCGTGGAGTGTCTGAAGGATCACCCATTGCAAATTCTTTAAGTTTCTCAGCTACCCCAGAACTTTTTGAACGTTAACAATAATAAAAGAGGAATATTCTTTCTTCTTGCCTCCAATACAGAAATACTGGCTTTCTGGGGAAATGTATAGGGACCAGGCTTTGTTACCAGTCCAGGTTCTAGCAGAGGACTTTGCATACACTAATGTGTACGCTGTACACTCAGTTGCCCGCTTCTCCGCTCACACCTCCAAGCAGAAGAGACAAACTGGCCGGCGCCTGTGCAGGGTTTATAGTTAATGGAGGACCGTGGGGCTCATCTTTAAGAGGTCATGCCCCAACAACCTCCTATGGTTTAGCTGCAGGTCAGGGTGCCTGACTAACCATGGGAGAGTTCTTCCGCATATATATATATATATATATATATATATATATATATATATATATATATATATATATATATATATATATATATATATACATATACACACACACACACACACACACACACACACACACACACACACACACACACACACACATACATACACATATATATATATACACACACACACAGTGGGGCAAAAAAGTATTTAGTCAGTCAGCAATAGTGCAAGTTCCACCACTTAAAAAGATGAGAGGCGTCTGTAATTTACATCATAGGTAGACCTCAACTATGGGAGACAAACTGAGAAAAAAAAAATCCAGAAAATCACATTGTCTGTTTTTTTTCATTTTATTTGCATATTATGGTGGAAAATAAGTATTTGGTCAGAAACAAGCAATCAAGATTTCTGGCTCTCACAGACCTGTAACTTCTTCTTTAAGAGTCTCCTCTTTCCTCCACTCATTACCTGTAGTAATGGCACCTGTTTAAACTTGTTATCAGTATAAAAAGACACCTGTGCACACCCTCAAACAGTCTGACTCCAAACTCCACTATGGTGAAGACCAAAGAGCTGTCAAAGGACACCAGAAACAAAATTGTAGCCCTGCACCAGGCTGGGAAGACTGAATCTGCAATAGCCAACCAGCTTGGAGTGAAGAAATCAACTGTGGGAGCAATAATTAGAAAATGGAAGACATACAAGACCACTGATAATCTCCCTCGATCTGGTGCTCCACGCAAAATCCCACCCCGTGGGGTCAGAATGATCACAAGAACGGTGAGCAAAAATCCCAGAACCACGCGGGGGGACATAGTGAATGAACTGCAGAGAGCTGGGACCAATGTAACAAGGCCTACCATAAGTAACACACTACGCTGCCAGGGACTCAGATCCTGCAGTGCCAGACGTGTCCCACTGCTTAAGCCTCTACATGTCCGGGCCCGTCTGAAGTTTGCTAGAGAGCATTTGGATGATCCAGAGGAGTTTTGGGAGAATGTCCTATGGTCTGATGAAACCAAACTGGAACTGTTTGGTAGAAACACAACTTGTCGTGTTTGGAGGAAAAAGAATACTGAGTTGCATCCATCAAACACCATACCTACTGTAAAGCATGGTGGTGGAAACATCATGCTTTGGGGCTGTTTCTCTGCAAAGGGGCCAGGACGACTGATCCGGGTACATGAAAGAATGAATGGGGCCATGTATCGTGAGATTTTGAGTGCAAACCTCCTTCCATCAGCAAGGGCATTGAATATGAAACGTGGCTGGGTCTTTCAACATGACAATGATCCAAAGCACACCGCCAGGGCAACGAAGGAGTGGCCTCGTAAGAAGCATTTCAAGGTCCTGGAGTGGCCTAGCCAGTCTCCAGATCTCAACCCTATAGAAAACCTTTGGAGGGAGTTGAAACTCTGTGTTGCCAAGCGAAAAGCCAAAAACATCACTGCTCTAGAGGAGATCTGCATGGAGGCCAACATACCAACAACAGTGTGTGGCAACCTTGTGAAGACTTACAGAAAACGTTTGACCTCTGTCATTGCCAACAAAGGATATATCACAAAGTATTGAGACGAAATTTTGTTTCTGACCAAATACTTATTTTCCACCATAATATGCAAATAAAATGAAAAAAAAACAGACAATGTGATTTTCTGGATTTTTTTTTCTCAGTTTGTCTCCCATAGTTGAGGTCTACCTATGATGTAAATTACAGACGCCTCTCATCTTTTTAAGTGGTGGAACTTGCACTATTGCTGACTGACTAAATACTTTTTTGCCCCAGTGTGTGTGTGTGTGTGTGTATATGTGTGTGTATATATATATATATATATAGCAGAGCGCCGACAGCAGAGCAACGAAAATGGCTAACTCCTGCAGAGTCCATCCCCCACGTGAGCTCCCGCAGAATCCGCCCTACCAGAGCCGCTCTGCTGCAGCTCAAAGAAGCAGTACAAGAGCAAAGCGAGTCCCTGTGTATGGTATATCAGATGGGTTTTAGCCAGGATGGCGGAAGCTCAAGCCAAGCGCCACGCGCTATTAATGCAGCTTTATGAGATTAGCCCCATTTATTATAGAAGATGACTGGACCACAAAATCCACATATAGAGGGCTATCCCTGTAAAGCTACATGAAATGTGTATATCAAGCAAATTTTAGGGGATATGCTGAATATCTGCGTTTCAGGGTATTCCAACTTTCCTCCCGATGACAGATTTCAGAGAAAATAAGTAGTGATCATGTTAGATGTCAGAGTGATCAATCCTTTCGTTCCCATGGGAAAAAAGCTGCTGCCAGACATGTCTGGCAGCAGTTTCTTCCTTATTGAGTACGTCTGTAGGGCTCAGGAGAAATATGGCCACTGTAGGCATCTCCGACCATTTAAGGTCTGTGACTTTTCAGAAGTTAATGTGTCCTGCGTTATGGTTGTCCACCACTGCACAAAACATAGGTCACAGCAAGTCTGGTACCACGTACTGTAGACATGGTGCAAGCGTGTACATATACAGTCTTGACCCGTGAGACACCACAACTGTCGGATCCAGAATACATTAGACAGCTCGTGACATCATCCAAATGACGACGGTAACACGTAACTGCACGCTCATCACAAGTGAGCATGTGGGGTAACACGGTGTGGGACACCGAGATACGTACTGTCGCCTGGTGTTGTTGCAGCCAGTTCCCGCTGTTGCACATATAGAAATCCATTCGCCCCGATGACTTGCACGGGCTGACTTGTTAAGTTTCTGGCTCGTTCCTAGAGATTACAAATATTAGACATAAATATAACTCATTTTTGTAAACTCTTCTACTATGAATAACCGGAATACTTCATCCATTACACCACATCCACAACAGGCGGCGCTCTCACTAATGAAAGCACAAGGTGGTGTAATACCCTGAGAAAAGACCCTCAGTAGAAAACCCATTCTCCAAGACTATCCTTAGGCCGACCCTGTTTATAAGTAGAATGAAGGAACTGAGCCTTGCCTCTTCCTTATGTACACAAGCATAGCGCCTCACATATGAGTGTGGCTGCACCTGATACTGCAGCTAAGTCATGTGTGGGCTCAGACCTGGCAATCAAACACTGATGGCAGCGAGTCCTTCCCATCAAGGCTAGTTTTCATGTTAATTTTCAGGGTAAAAGAGTGAAGGCAACTCAGTGATACATCAATGCTTGCAGCCAGCCCCCTTTATTTTTAGGATCAATGGGGGTTCCAGGCTGGAACCCAACTCATCATAAAGTGATGGCATATCCTTGCACTAAATGCCAAAACGTTATTACATGGGAATACCCCTCGAGACCCCTGGCGCAAATGGACACAACTGTACATTCAGGCCATGGTATGAATGCAAGAAGCGAGCTCAGGAGCTGAGCCTGCACTCCACGAGGCAGATACCGGCTGTGTTTCGCAGCAGCTGTTTAACCATTTAAATGCCACTGTCAATCTCTGAAAGTGGAACTTAAATGGCACGATAGTGCTGATGGGTTGCCATGGCAGCCAGAAGTAAAAACCACAGGTTGGATTTCATAGTAGGTCATCATTCACACTATACTGTAAAATACTGCCGCATTTCAGTTTATGACGAGAAGGATTGCAGTCCCCTAAGTAAAAAATTATATATACATATAAGGATAAAAATAGAATTGCAGTTTTTCCACTTGGCACATCTCTTTTTACACCTCTTCCAAAAATAAAAGTTATGGCGCTTAAAATAAAGCGAGGAAAAATGCAAAAGCACAAATAAAATAATGTAAATATTGTCCTTTAACCCCTATAAGAGGGAATGAGATCTTTAAGTATCCGATTCACTACTTTGTAAAACCTTTTTGCTGGTACGAGCACTTACATGAGAGCAGGAATGTGAGAACCAGACATTTCCATTGCTGATGAAATACCAAGTCCCATAACCCCCTGAACCTGGGAGAGGTGCCAGCTACAGCGCACGCCCTGGCACATTAGGGCAGGCAGGATACAGCCTGGGCACACCCGTACAAGTCTTACAGGGCCACTTACTGGCCACAGGTGCACACAATTCTCATACAAGGCATGATTACTAGACATGACCTGCACATCACAGGAGCGGGTCCATACAGGTGAATGGAGACGTTTACTAGGATGTGCATGGATTTATGCAAGTTCCACGTAGATGAATAGGACAGTGACAAATCGAAATTGTGTTTTTATGTGGGGAGCTGCACAGCTTTGTCCCTAAAAAAGAATGGAACCAATCAAAATAAAAAACAGTATACTGGTGAAAGAAAAAAAAAAATATACAGAATAAAATAAAAAAACCCACCATGGTTACTTACCGGTAGCCGGTTTTTCCGGAACCCATGACAGCACACCTGAGAGAGGGATCCGCCCCGCCAGGACAGGAACCTACTGAGATACAAGGGGCGGCACCTCTCCCCCGTTTCAGATGGGTTACAGAGCATTGAGAGGACTTCCCAGTTAGTTACATGTTAATCCAACACCACATCATATAAAGCACCCTGCTAATTGTGCACACCCATACAGTGAAAGGGGGGGGGGGGGGGGGAAATATACGGGTGCTGTCATGGGTTCCGGAAAAACCGGCTACCTGTAAGTAACCATGGTGGTTTTCCCTTCACCCATGACAGCACACCTGAGAGACTTTTGGAGACTTCGAAACACCTTAGGGAGGGACCACCGCTTGCAGCACCCTTCTACCAAAGGTTAAGTCAGCAGAGGAGGATAGATTTAATCTATAGTGCTTAAAGAAGGTTGAAGGTGAGGCCCAGGTAGCGGCCTTACAAATCTGTTCAATCGATACCTCTGCCTTTTCAGCCCAGGAGGTTGCCACGGACCTGGTGGAATGAGCCTTGATGCCGTCAGGAATCGGGATACCACTAGCTGAGTAGGCTACACTAATGGCTTCCCTAATCCATCTAGCAATAGTCCCTCCTTTTGAAACCCCATAGCCTTTCCTGGCACCCTGAAAAGCTACGAATAGGGACTGGGACCTCCTCCACTGGCTGGTGACATATGTATTCTGGCAGGGCTCTCTTAACGTCCAAACTATGGAACTTTTCTTCCCCTGGATTCTTTGGATTATCACAGAAGGATGGGAGAATAATCTCTTGACCTCGATGGAAATCTGACGCTACCTTAGGCAGATAAGCGGGGGCCACTAAAATGATTGTTTTTAGGGTCAGAAATTTTACAGGGAGCTGATATAATGGTTTATACGGTTCTTTTGTAAGGGCCTCTAGTACTAGGTATAAATCCCAAGGAGCTATCCTGGGTCATTGGAATAGGTTTAGCCCTATGACATGATTTGATGAATCTGGCTATCCATCTATTTGCTGCCAAGTTGCAGTTATAGAGTGCCCCTAGTGCAGATACCTGAACCTTAAGTGTATTTACCGCTAATCCTAGCTGTAACCCTGCTTGTAAAAACTCCAAGATGGCACTAATCGGGAGTTCTTGTTCTAAAGGCTTACCTAGGAACTGTAGGAATTTATTCCATATTCTGCCGTAGATGTTAGTTGTCACCGGTTTCCTACTTTTAAGTAGGGTGGCCACCAACCCCGGGGAGAACCCTTTACCCCTTAAAAGCGACCTTTCAAATTCCACGCCGTCAGATACAATCCCTTGACCTATGCGTGGAGTATCGGGCCCTGGGCTAGAAGGTCCGGGATCTCTGGCAGAACCCATGGACCGGAGACGGACATTCTCCGTAGTAGAGCAAACCAGGGCCTTTTGGCCAGAATGGGGCTATCAGAATTACTCTGGCTTGATCGGTCCTGATCTTCTTGACCACTGTTGGGATCATAGCGACTGGGGGAAACGCATAGGCCAGCATGAAGTCCCACTGAATGTGTAGAGAGTCCACTGCCCATGGATCTTCCCTTGGGTTTAGGGAGCAAAACCTTTGTGTTTGCCTGTTGTGTTTGTTGGCAAAGAGGTCTATCACTGGTTCCCCCCCAAAGCTGCGTTATCTTTTGAAAAATGGACCGATTTAGGACCCATTCTCCCTGCCTCAGAGTATTGCGGCTTAGAAAATCGGCCTCTATGTTTTCTGCCCCTTTTATGTGTAAGGCTGTTAAAGAGTGTAAGTGTTGCTCTGCCTTGTCCAGGATGTCGTCTGCTGCCTTCATTAGGGAGTATGATTTTGTCCCCCCCGGTGGTTGATGTATGATACCGTCACTTTGTTGTCTGACATGATGCGGACCTCGCGACCCCCGAGTAGGGGAAAGTAGTGGGTTAGGGCTTTGTTCACAGCCCACAATTCTCTGAGATTGGAGGATGCCCTCCTTTTTTGAGGTGTCCAGGACCCCTGGCCTACGTGACCCCTTAGGTGCGCCCCCAACCCCAAGGAGCTTGCGTCCGTTAGAATCACATCTGTCCCCTGTTTGTCCCAAGGTATTCCTGCGGCCAAATTTGTATTGTCCAGCCACCAGTTGAGAGAGTCTCTGGTCTGTAATGAAAGCTCTAGACCTCCTTCTAAACGCCCTCCTAGCACTCATTGTACTGCTAGTATCTCCCACTGGAGTTGACGGGTATGAAGTTGCGCCCACCTGACCGCAGGAATACAGGTCGTCAGAGTGCCTAGTAGAGACATCGCTTTCCTCAACGTCATCTGAGGTTGGTCTCGGGCTGACAAGGCCATGTTCCGCACCTTCTCTTTTTTGGCCTCCGGAAGCAGACACACCTGTTGTTCTGAGTCCAGGATAAATCCCAGGAAGGTCTGTTGCTTTAGGGGTTGTAGTTTTGATTTTTTGAAATTTATTATCCACCCCAATTCTTGTAAGGTGTTGGTCACCTGACTTAACTGCGCAGTACATTGGTCCTCAGAGTTGCCCACTATGAGGAAATCGTCCAGATAGGGTATTATGACTGTATCTTGAATCCGAAGGAAAGCTGTTACCTCCGCTATGACCTTGGTGAAAACTCTCAGGGCTATGGATATACCAAACGGAAGAGCTGTGAACTGGAAGTGCTTCAGTATGCCTTGGATATAAATTGCTACCCTCAAGTATTTTTGGTAATCTGGATGGATAGGGATATGATAATATGCGTCCTTCAGATCGACTACAGCCATAAAGCAGTCTTGATGTAATAGCTTTATGGCCGTAGTCACTGACTCCATCTTGAAGGTCTGATTCCCTATCCACTGATTGAGTCCTCTGAGGTTTATAATTGTCCTGAATGATTGGTCCGGTTTCTTGATCAAAAAAAGTGGCGAATAGAACCCCATTCCCTTCTGTGTGTCTGGGACTTCATAAAGGACCTGTTTGTCCATTAGGTTCAGGATCTCTGCTTCCAAGGCCAATTGTTCTTCGGCCGCTCTTCTGATAGGGGTAACTACGAACATGGGTTTCGGTTGGTGAACAAAGGGGATTTTCAGGCCTTCTTTTAAGATGCCTAAGATCCAGGTATTGGAGGAAATCCCAGGCCTGGGAAAAGAGTGCCAATCTCCCCCCTACTGGAATACTGACGTCATTGTGGTGACTTTTTCGAGGTGGAGGTACCTCCACCAAACATAAAGCCTGACTCTTTTTTTCCTTTTGTCCTCCCATCTTCTATCGGCCGGAGGACGCCCCCTATTGAACCTTCCGCCTCTCCGAAAGGGCTGTCTTCTCTGCTCTGTTGGGAACCTGGGGAAGCCTTTTTTCCTATCGCTCGCTTTTTCTAGGATGTCGTCTAAGTTCTTTCCAAATAAGAATCTCCCATCACAGGGGAGAGAGCACAGTTTAGCCTTAGATTGCAGGACACCCGGACAGCCTTTAAGCCAAAGTGCTCATCTAGCAGCATTTGATAAACTTGCTGCTCTGGCCGTTAACCTCATAGAATCCGCCGAGGTGTCCGCTAAACAAGCTGCTGCCCTGTGCAAGAGATACATATCCACCAATATCTTCTCTCTCGGGACCCTTGATGCTAGTTTTTCTTCCAACTGCTGCAGCCAGATCATGAGGGAGCGTGCCGTGCAGGTGCCCGCTATCGCTGGCTTTAATCCTCCCGCAGTCGCTTCCCATGCATGCCTCAGATATGAGTCTGCTTTCTTATCTAGCGGGTCTCTAAGAACCCCTGAATCTTCCAGGGGCAGGGCTGATTTTTTTTTTTTTTTAGAGGATCTGGATACTGCTGCGTCTATTTTTGGGACCTTGTCCCATATTTCCGCGTCCTTGTGTTCAAGGGGGTATCGCCTCTTAGAGGTGGAGGGAAGAGCGCCTGATTTTTCGGGGGCGGCTGCTGCTTGAGCGGCTTCCATGTTTGTGGCCGGAGGGCTGTGAGGGTGGCAGAGACAAGGACCTCTACTGCTCTGACTCCATCGCTGCACCGTCTGCCTCGCTGCAGTACCTCGTTTAAATGCCTCCGTCCTGTGAGTGGCTTCCGATCAGCTGTCTCCCCTCCCCCCTGCGACCACCGGGCGACTGCCTTCAGAAAAAGCCGGCCGGCATCGCACCGGGCACCATGACACCGTCGCCTGTTGCCGACATCAGCAGGCGCGCCCACAATCCTCTGCGCCGCTGACGTCAGTGGCCGGAAAACGCCCGCGTCTCTCCCGTCAGATGCCTCGGGGATCGAGATGCGGGCGCGCGAGGGGAGGGCGGCACGGTGGGGGCTTCCTGTAGCCACCGGGGTTCCCACCTGCGCCCACACGAACCCGGAACCCCCTTTGGACTGTGCCTCCAGCACCCGACGGCCGGCGCTACAGGTAAGATATCTGTTCTTCCCGCGCCGGGACGGGCCTGGGTTCCCTTTTTTTTCCCCTTCTTTTTCCTTTGCCCATGACAGGCACTGCCGACAGTGGGGTTCCTTCCAGGACAGGAACCCAACTGAAGCGGGGGAGAGGTGCCGCCCCTTATATCTCAGTAGGCTCCTGTCCTGGCGGGGCGGATCCCTCTCTCAGGTGTGCTGTCATGGGTGAAGGGAAAAATAAAAGTATAATTTCCTGCATGGCCTTAATCCTAAATTACCCCCTAGCCTGACACTCCTGCAGAACAGGTTACCATCTCTAGAGGATTAGATCTTCATCTTAAGGCTACTTTCACACATCAGGTTTTCGGCGTCAGGTGCGATCCGGCGTCGTGCCGGATCCGGCAAATGTTTTGTAAAACCTGAAGTGCCGGATCCGGTTTTCTGCCGGATCCGTCTTGTTCTTGACAGACAAAACCGGATCCGTCTCATCCGGTTCATCCGTTTTTCTATCCGTTTTTCGACGGATTACGCCGGATCCGGTTTTTAAAATTGACCCTTGTGGCCTTCCGAACGGGATTGGCTACTGGAAAACTAGATATAGCATGTTCCTACAGCCCTTCTTTGACAGGTTGTAGAGAAGAAAGTGCAGGTTGGAGAGAAGAGCAAGTTACTGGCGAAGATGGATGTTGTCATTGGAAATATTACCACTAGAAGTTCTGTGACGGTTTCAGGGACAATTTTCCACTATACTTTATGTCACCTCAAGGCAGAGTACACTGGGATGACAGAGTGTGAAAGATTTGTGCCCTAAACTTGTGTACCTTCTGGACCAACAGTATATACCTTTGCCAACCAAAGTTGGCTATCTTGTCATGGTCTTACTATTTTTACCTTTAGGCCACAGGTGTGTACCTGGTTGTGTTTTATGCAAAGTATTTCACCTTTTAACAAAAGTTGTGTACATTGTTAGGAAATCACCAACAATAAACACAACTTTTTAGGTGAAATACTTTGCTTCAAACACAACCAGGAACACAACTGTGGCAAAAAGCTAAAATTTACCCACAGTTATATACCTGGTTTTGAATACCTTTTTACCTTTGAAATACCCTGTATTTAACCTTTTTTTTAAAACATAGTTCGCCGCAGAAAGAAATGACAGACAACCATTGTGAAACGATAATTTAACTTTTATTTAAATTTTTTTTTTTTTTTTTTGTTTTTAAAGTGCAAAAAACTTTTTTAATAAAGGTTTTAAACCCAATGGGCATTTTTATTACAAAATAAAAACATTACAAATCTGTGTACTGTGGGGTGGAAATACTGCTGGAGGGGCTGCGGGACACTTCGACACTGGGTGTGTGGAGAGAGGACTGGGATCGTGGTGGGGAAGGAACAGTTAGAGGTGAAGGTGTGCAAAAAGCTACAGAATGGGTGGACATGTGGGAGGCAGAAGAGGTGGTGGGCGGTGGAGTGGAGGGTTGGGCAGGGACTGTAGGAGCAGATGATGTTGATGGAAAGTTGTATGGGGAAGGAGTTTGGTACGGGGAAGGAGTTTGGTACGGGGAAGGAGTTTGGTACGGGGAAGGAGTTTGGTACGGGGAAGGAGTTTGGTACGGGGAAGGAGTTTGGTACGGGGAAGGAGTTTGGTACGGGGAAGGAGTTTGGTACGGGGAAGGAGTTTGGTACGGGGAAGGAGTTTGGTACGGGGAAGGAGTTTGGTACGGGGAAGGAGTTTGGTACGGGGAAGGAGTTTGGTACGGGGAAGGAGTTTGGTACGGGGAAGGAGTTTGGTACGGGGAAGGAGTTTGGTACGGGGAAGGAGTTTGGTACGGGGAAGGAGTTTGGTACGGGGAAGGAGTTTGGTACGGGGAAGGAGTTTGGTACGGGGAAGGAGTTTGGTACGGGGAAGGAGTTTGGTACGGGGAAGGAGTTTGGTACGGGGAAGGAGTTTGGTACGGGGAAGGAGTTTGGTACGGGGAAGGAGTTTGGTACGGGGAAGGAGTTTGGTACGGGGAAGGAGTTTGGTACGGGGAAGGAGTTTGGTACGGGGAAGGAGTTTGGTACGGGGAAGGAGTTTGGTACGGGGAAGGAGTTTGGTACGGGGAAGGAGTTTGGTACGGGGAAGGAGTTTGGTACGGGGAAGGAGTTTGGTACGGGGAAGGAGTTTGGTACGGGGAAGGAGTTTGGTACGGGGAAGGAGTTTGGTACGGGGAAGGAGTTTGGTACGGGGAAGGAGTTTGGTACGGGGAAGGAGTTTGGTACGGGGAAGGAGTTTGGTACGGGGAAGGAGTTTGGTACGGGGAAGGAGTTTGGTACGGGGAAGGAGTTTGGTACGGGGAAGGAGTTTGGTACGGGGAAGGAGTTTGGTACGGGGAAGGAGTTTGGTACGGGGAAGGAGTTTGGTACGGGGAAGGAGTTTGGTACGGGGAAGGAGTTTGGTACGGGGAAGGAGTTTGGTACGGGGAAGGAGTTTGGTACGGGGAAGGAGTTTGGTACGGGGAAGGAGTTTGGTACGGGGAAGGAGTTTGGTACGGGGAAGGAGTTTGGTACGGGGAAGGAGTTTGGTACGGGGAAGGAGTTTGGTACGGGGAAGGAGTTTGGTACGGGGAAGGAGTTTGGTACGGGGAAGGAGTTTGGTACGGGGAAGGAGTTTGGTACGGGGAAGGAGTTTGGTACGGGGAAGGAGTTTGGTACGGGGAAGGAGTTTGGTACGGGGAAGGAGTTTGGTACGGGGAAGGAGTTTGGTACGGGGAAGGAGTTTGGTACGGGGAAGGAGTTTGGTACG
The DNA here is from genome assembly GCF_039654945.1 of Dendrobates tinctorius. Classification (NCBI taxonomy): domain Eukaryota; kingdom Metazoa; phylum Chordata; class Amphibia; order Anura; family Dendrobatidae; genus Dendrobates; species Dendrobates tinctorius. The sequence goes on from NW_027361797.1 coordinate 31,456,983, forward strand.
GGGAAGGAGTTTGGTACGGGGAAGGAGTTTGGTACGGGGAAGGAGTTTGGTACGGGGAAGGAGTTTGGTACGGGGAAGGAGTTTGGTACGGGGAAGGAGTTTGGTACGGGGCAGGTTGCTGGAAGTGGGGAGATGTCTGGTACTGGTGAGGTTGCTGGTATGTAATAGGAGGGGGAGGATGGAAAGTGGCTGGAGGGGGTGCAGATGTAATAGGAGGGGGAGGATGGAAAGTGGCTGGAGGGGGTGCAGATGTAATAGGAGGGGGAGGATGGAAAGTGGCTGGAGGGGGTGCAGGTGGAGGAACTACAGTGGTGGGAGGTGGAGGTTGGGAGGTAACCTGCTGTAGAGCACCGTGGCACGAATGCATTACATGCATCTGCTGGGTAGGAGATAGTGTTGCCATGCGCTCCACAACAGACCTGAAAAAGGTGTGGTTTGGCGAAGATCTTGCTTCTGAATGCATGGTTTGCAGAAGTGTCTTCACCTCCAGAATGCTGGAGTTGATCTGCTGAAAGCCTGCGGAGATTTGCTCTGACAAGACTTTGAGACAGTTCTGGAAAGATGCATTCAGATGCAAGAACTCTTGCGCATAACTCTTTTCCTGACCCCTCTGCCGCTGCCGCCCAGTACCCGCAGGTGTACTAGAGGTGGCAGGGGCAGAAGGGTGGGGTAAAGGGAAAGCGATCTCCTCACCAGCAGCTTCATGTAATGTAGGCGGCCATGATGCTCCTGGGCTGGTGGATGGGACAGATGGGTCGAATGTGTGGGAAGGCTGGGAAGGTGCAGATGTACCGGGGCGGTCGAAGTGTCCCTCGGTGCCGGTCTCCTCAGGGATCGCCTCAGAAGGGTCCAATCGTGCAGGCTCCCGAGTGCTGCTCACCGTGCTGTGTAATAAAGAGAAAAAAAAACAATTAAAATACTGACATGGTATGGCCCTGGCTGAAAAAAAAAAGTTACATCTAACATTTTTTTCACATGTGGTGTGTAATATTTACCTTCTGGTGAGCATTGTTTCCCGGAGGAACGACAGGGCTTGTGCGTACTTGTACTTGCTCCTGCGTCCTCCAGATCCACTCGGGTCCCGCATCTCTTTATTGAACTCCTTCTTGAAACGATCCCTCACAGACCGCCACCGATTCACAATTCTGTTCCCTGAAACGAGAAAGGAGTGGTTAGTATACATCATCAGTGTTTCACAAACTCCAGTCCTCATGGTCCCCAGGGGTCATGTTTTCAGGATTTCCATAGTAAATAGAAATCCTGAACACATGATCCGTGGGGACCACGAGCACTGGAGTTCGGGAAACACTGGTTTACATCAAGCAACCGGTACTGTATATACTTACGCTCTTTAATCTGGGCCCGAGCTTCGAGGTCCTCCCAGCGGCCCACAAGGAGAGAACAGATTTCCTCCCAGAGTCGTCGGGTAACGATCAGGTCAGCGTGGCGGCGGTCAGCCATATTCCAGAGCGGCTTCCTTTCTCTGACGAGATCGATGAGGCGGTCCACATCAATCCCTCCATCCTCACCGTCAGAGTCGGGAGCACGCTGTGAAGGCTGTTAAAGAAAAAGACAAAAATAACATAATTAGCCTCCACAAAAGAAATGAAATAAAAAGTGCAAAAAAACAAAGCAAAAATATTTATACTTACACGCTGGTGACCGCCGCGTTGCTGTCGCCGACGACCCTGGGAGGCACTGCGAGGACCTCTTGGCCGAGCACCAGATTGGGAAGACTAGAGAAGAAAACAAAAAATGTTATGTCTTTGGATGTAGGCATGTGTTTGCTGTGTGTGGTCTGCAGAACATTGTTTTCTATGTGTTGTGTGTAGTGTGATGTTGTGTTTCTGCGTTTGATGCAAAAAACTTACCAATTGTGAGCCCACTCCAGGTGTCTGTCCACCCCTTCCTTCTTCTTCTGGGAGCTCCTCTTCATCTTGTGATTCCTGTTTTGAAATAAAAGGCAATGAATAGACATATATTACAGAGATGATGGATTTTGGAAATAAAAACTTACCGTCAAAAGCTGACGATGCGAGGGAGGGCTCCCAGAAGAAGATGTGCTGTCCTGCTGATGGCCAGACTCCATGGCTGTGGGTATTGCTGCTGCCAGTGATGCCATTTCTGCTGTTGCTGCTGCATCTCTTTGGCGGCTGTTGAATAAAGAGAAACAAAGGGCCAATGAATATCTTGATATTCCATGGCCCTAGTTTGGAGGAATGGGGGATTTGATAATTACCGTCTCTCATCTGCTTCTGGACTCCCCTCCCGTTGTTCAGCATGCTGCTCCATTTGGGGTGGTGCTGATGGTGCTGCTACTGCAGATGTCTGCTGCCTTCTCCTGCTCCTGGTTCTTGGCTTGGGTGGCATGTTGGGTGTGGCTGAGGGTCCCATTGTCTTGCTTTTATATATCTCCTGTGGGCAGAGCTACTGAGCATGCTCAGACCAAAAAAACGGATCCGGCGCATTGCGGCGCTCATAGGCTTTCATTGTGTGAAAAAGCCGGACGCGCCGGATACGGCTTTTTCGCCGGAGACAAAAACGTTACAGTAGACGTTTTTTCCAGACGCCGGATCGCGACACATTGCGACACATTGCCGGATCCGGCGAAAACCGGATGAAACGCATGGCGATCCGGCGCAAATGCAAGACAATGGGGGGGAAACCGGATCCGGCATTGCATTTCGCCGGATCCGGTTTCTGTCAAAAGCGCCGGATCGCGCCTGACGGCGAAAACCTGATGTGTGAAAGAGGCCTAACTTTCAGCTACAGATTATAACAGGACACCTGGATCCTACCCTGTAAGAAACAAGTAACTTCACTATTTACTTACAATCATATGTTAAAGTTTGGGCACCCCTATTAATGTTAACCTTTTTTTCTTTATAACAATTTTGGTTTTTGCAACAGCTGTTTCAGTTTCATATATCTAATAACTGATGGACTCAGTTATATTTCTGGATTTAAATGAGGTTTATTGTACTAACAGAAAATGTGCAATCTGCATTTTAACAAAATTTGACCGGTGCAAAAGTATGGGCACCTCAACATAAAAGTGACATTAATATTTCGTAGATCCTCCTTTTGCAAAAATAACAGCCTCTAGTCGCTTCCTGTAGCTATTAATGAGTTCCTGGATCCTCGATGAAGGTATTTGTGACCATTCCTGTTTACAAAACAATTCCAGTTCAGTTAAGTTTGATGGTCGCCGAGCTTGGACAGCCCGCTTCAAATCATCCCACAGATGTTCAATGATATTCAGGTCTGGGGACTGGGATGGCCATTCCAGAACAATGTAATTGTTCCTCTGCATGAATGCCTGAGTAGATTTGGAGCGGTGTTTTGGATCATTGTCTTGCTGAAATATCAATCCCCAGCGTAACTTCAACTTCATCACTGATTCTTGCACATTATTGTCAAGAATCTGCAGATACAGAGTTGAATCCATGCGACCCTCAACTTTAACAAGATTCCCGGTGCCGGCATTGGCCACACAGCCCCAAAGCATGACGGAACCTCCACCAAATTTTACTGTGGGTAGCAAGTGTTTTTCTTGGAATGCTGTGTTTTTTAGCCTCCATCCGTAACGCCTTTTTGTATGACCAAACAACTCAATCTTTGTTTCATCAGTCCACAGGACCTTCTTCCAAAACGTAACTGGCTTGTCCAAATGTGCTTTTGCACACCTCAGGCGACTCTGTTTGTGGCGTGCTTGCAGATACGGCTTCTTTCGCATCACTCTCCCATACAGCTTCTCCTTGTGCAAAGTGCGCTGTATTGTTGGCCGATGCACAGTGACACCATCTGCAGCAAGATGATGCTGCAGGTCTTTGGAGGTGGTCTGTGGATTGTCCTTGACTGTTCTCACCATTCTTCTTCTCTGCCTTTCTGATATTTTTCTTGGCCTGCCACTTCTGGGCTTAACAAGAACTGTACCTGTGTTCTTCCATTTCCTTACTATGTCCCTCACAGTGGAAACTGACAGGTTAAATCTCTGAGACAACTTTTTGTATCCTTCCCCTGAAAAGCTATGTTGAATAATCTTTGTTTTCAGATCATTTGAGAGTTGTTTTGAGGAGCCCATGATGCCACTCTTCATAGGAGAATCAAATAGGAGAACTACTTGCAAGTGGCCACCTTAAATACCTTTTCTCATGATTTGATACACCTGGCTATGAAGTTCAAAGCTCAATGAGGTTACAAAACCAATTTAGTGCTTCAGGAAGTCAGTAAAAAGTAGTTAGGAGTGTTCAAATCAAGAAATTGATAAAGGTGCCTATACTTTTGCACCGGTCAAATTTTGTTTAAATGCAGATTGCACATTTTCTGTTAGTACAATAAACCTCATTTGAATCCAGAAATATAACTGAGTCCATCAGTTATTAGATATATGAAACTGAAATAGCTGTTGCAAAAACCAAAATTGTTATAAAGAAAACAGGTTAACATTAATAGGGGTGCCCAAACTTTAACATATGACTGTATTAGAAATCCAGAATGGGGGGGCTTTTTCTAGTCTTTAGTTTACGGCTAGTTGCCTAGGGCAAGGTTCCCCAACTCCAGTCCTCAAGGCCCACCAACAGGTCATGTTTTCAGGATTTCCTGAGTATTGCTCAGGTGATAATTGCATCACCTGTACAATACAAGGGAAATCCTGAAAACATGACCTGTTGGTGGGCCTTGAGGACTGGAGTTGGGGAACCCTGGCCTAGGGAATCAACGACCTCTATAATCAGAAGCGGTTGGTCTGCTATGCAAGACGTGCAGCGGTCACAAGCTTTTTTTTTTTTATGGAGCTCATAATCATTATTCTGGGGAACTTCAGTGCCTCTGTGCTATACCACGTTGCAGAAGTGAAGCCCCTCATGCAACTGCATCAGGAGGGCCCATTGCAGACCAGCAGTGAAACTACACCACTAGTGCAAACTATCAATCAGGAGGGTGCAGTGCAGACCAGCAGCAAAACCACGTCGCTAGTCCAAACTATCAATTAGGAGGGCGCAGTGTAGACCAGCAGCGAAACCACGCCACTAGTCCAAACTATCAATCATTAGTAGGGCGCAGTGCAGACCAGCAGCGAAACCACGCCACTAGCCCAAACTATGAATCATTAGTAGGGCGCAGTGCAGACCAGCAGCGAAACCACGTTACTAGCCCAAACTACCAATCATTAGTAGGGCGCAGTGCAGACCAGCAGCGAAACCACGCCATGTTAAATATTAATAATCCGTTAATTTCTTATAAGACTCAGTTTTGTACATTGCTTTAGCTTAAGCCTGTTTCACACTTCCGTTTTTGTGTCCGCCAAACGGATCCGTTTCCGTTTTTTTGACGGAAACTGATGCAAACGGATCCGTTTTTTTAAAAACGGATCCGTTTTTTTGACGGATCCGCGGTAACCGTAATGGAAGTCTATGGGACAAAAAAAACGGATCCTGCAAAAAATGGCGGATCCGTTTTTTTACGGAAAACAACGGATTTTGACGGATTTGAAAAAACGGAAGTGTGAAACAGGCCTTACACGACATAGGCTATTTTTAAGCTTGGCTCATGGTAGAAAGACAGCTCCATATATGTAGAGACCACGTGCTTTAGGAGACGTATATAATTCATGGCTAACTGTAGAGGTCGCTCTTCTTCCCTCACCATCATGAGAGACAGACACGAAGATGTCATCTGTTCTGGGCCATGACATGACATAACAGCTTGTATGTTACTTTACTACGAAGAAGCCGAACTGAGAGACAGACGCCATTTGTCATGTGAGATCCCGGAGAGAAAGAAGAAGAATACACGTTGCTTTGCTATGAACTGATGGACAATCTCTCACCTATTTTTATTCACCTGTTTTTCTGTAATAACCTTTCTTTGATGGAAGAATCCAAATAAACCACTATATTTTTATCTGGTAACTAGTCCTGAGTATTTTACAGGATAGGCATTATTTTACATTGGAGAGCCAGCCAGATCTGAATTTTTGTACTTTTTTGTGGATTGCCCTCCACTTGCCCACAAGGGGATTGGACTTTGCTAACGTCAAATCATATGTGCAAGTTGTCAGGAATTCCACTATTCACAAGAATCAGACGGAACCTAGACATGAGGACTAAGAAGTGCCAGATAGATTGAGAAGTACTACAAGTGCCAAAGGGCCAGACGTGCTGAAGCCAAGACGTGTGAAGACAAGAGCCCAGCGTTGTCCATCAAAGGAACAAGCTGAGACATTTCAAGGTAAGAGAAATGGATGTAATTAATTCTTATGCTAAGCAGAGTAAATTGAAATTTAAGTCTGTAGACAATTCTAATTCAGAAGTTCTATGGTTAAGTTTGTATGCCGAGTGTGAACTCGAGAATCAGAGGTTAGACTGTAATTTCTTCAATACGAAAGAGAGAGATTAAAAAATATTCTACAGATGGTAGATATATTTCATAGATCTGTGTCAGAGAAATCCAAAAATGATTGTTGTGATGTTCTCGAGATTGGCTGTAAAGTTAGGGAGATTGACTGTAATCAAGTGTCTGTAGCGGCCATTGAAGGTGACCTTGCAGACGTGGAACAAGATGGAGAAGTAGGAGGAGACTTCAGAACTGACGTAGAGGACGTACAAGGGAAAGACGTACCACTAAAAATAGATCACTCACAGGCCCAAATCCGAAGGAAAGTAAGAAAAACTTTGCTACAGATATGCAAAATAATTCCTGCATATGACAGCAAAATACATGTTTGTAGAAACTCTGAGGTTTTTGAAAGTTGTGTTGATAAATTTGATTTATCTAACGAGGAGAAGAATCAGTTGTTCAAAATGTGGATCCCTGTAAACTTTGCTAGGAGATTTACTTTAAAGTTATCTGGTGAAACACATGAGAATTTAACTGATAAGGACAGATTAAAAATTCTCATTTTTTGTTCATCAAATGAAAATCATCCAGATATTGATATTCTTCAAAAATTAAGGATTGGTCGGAAGGAATGTATTTTTACGTTCATGTCCATATATGAACGTTTGTATAGAATGCTGAGTGAGAATGTCAAAACACCATCCCTCATAAGGAGTTTTGTAAGCAAATTTTGGTTTCTAAATCCTGCATCTCGTGTTATTGCGTCACAAAAGGATTCTTTGTTTGAATGTGCACAATCCCTTGATTTTGCCAGAAAACACGAGAATCGTGAGAGGACAGTAAATCGTGCTAATTTTGTAAAGACAGGCAGAGTAAAATCTTATCAGAAGCCTGTATTAGCAAAACCTTCTAAAATGAGTTTTCCCCAAAATCAAATATATGAAGAACAAAGAAAAAGGAAATCACATGTTTGTTATAAGCCATATGGAATGATGCAAAAGAACACCGAAAAGACACAAATTGAATTAAGAAAAATGATGAGTTTTGATCTTCTTTCTGTAACCAAGATGGCCGAATGTGACAGACAGAAACAGGTGGTGAGTGACATCATGGCCTGTAAACTGAATACTCTGCTCCAATCATCTATCAGCTTTAAAATGGCAAGAACCTTTCAGGATATTTTTTGCAGAGAAATAAGTATGGGTTTAGGAATTGGCTAGAAAAAGTAATTATATATATATATTTTGTGTAACAGTGTTATACAATTAGTGAGTTATATGTAATTATTTTATAGAGTATAATCCTGTAGTTTTATGGTTTGTGGATATATACATAGTCATACAGTATATATAGAGTGTTTGTAGAAGTAGAAATAGTAGAACTGTATTTTTTAATGAAAATTAAAATCTACATCAGTAATAATATTTAGAATATGAATATGATATTAACCTACTCTTTTATGTTTCCTTTAGAATTTTCATTTCAAAGCAGGACATAATGCGGGAAAAATTCTCTTACAAGGATTTATGCCTTTATTTACACAGGAAGTTGCAATAATTGCATGATTTTATATATCTAACCCTTAAAAGGAAATAACTAACTGCATTTTAAAATATGTTCTGTGTGTGTGCTTTTCTGCTGCATGGCTTGAATGACAACCACAGCAGGGGAATTTGAACCTTGTTCTAATAATACAAGTATACCAGTATACTATGTCCCTTTTCTTAGGAAAATAATTTTTAAGGGGGTCTCAACTTTTGCAAACCAATGGAATTTTTTTTTCCAGGCCTAAATGTCAAGTATAGCTATACAACATATATTTATGTCATGTAGGGAATATTCTAAGAAATATTAAGAGACTAAATTTAAATAGTTTACAATGCATTGATAATTAGGATAATTTGGGTTAAAATACGTGTATTCATCACACCTTCGTATGTGAGGTATTTGGTTTAAACTTAATATGTGACACAGTCTGAGTGACAGTGACTGAGTGTATGAGCAGCTGCTGAGCGAGTGATGTGATACGTTTGTATGAGGCCTCAGGATTCTGAATGAGAGAGAAAAAAAAAAAGAGAAAAAAAAAAAACCCCAAAAGCCTTTATCTATATGAGAAATATGCAGATCAGTTAAATTATTAGAATATTAGGATATATAATGAAATATTATCTACACAACATATATTTCTATATTTCTATAGTAATTATTATTTCTTGATTTAGTTAATAGTGGATAAGTGCAAAGTGCAATCGCACATCAAAATGGTTTATGCAAATTAATTTTTCCAAAGGATAATTTTATGATATTCAAATTAATTTTGATGGTTACACATCTTCAGACAAATAATGGTATAAGCAAGTATAAATTCACATAATTTATACATTAATTATTTTTAATTTTGGTTTTGATAAATGAATTATTTCATAGAACAATATTTTTTGGTATTAAGGGGGAAATATGTTTTTGATCCTGACTACATCATCACATCTGATTAATACCTCTTCTTCACACATTTTAATAAAGAACAAATAGAAATAAGGTACAATGGTATAAATATTGGGTATAATAACAAGTATTATAAAGAGTCATTTCTTTACACTAAGAGGAATTACATGCAAAGTTGCATAATTTGAATATTTTGGTAACACAAGTTTATGACAATTATGAAATAATCCAGATCATGGAAATATTAAGGGTATATGTTACTGAAGACATAACTACTCTGCATCAACATAAAGGCCTTATTCTTATTTTTATTCTTATTTTTCATTATTTTTAATTCTTTCACCAATATTTGGTGGGGTAATGTCTACTGAGAATATTGCTTCATTAAATATAGCAATTATATGGTTCTATTACTAAGGAAAATGTTTCACTTCTGAGTTATATGCAACAATTCTTTTATTCATTCATTCGCTCACTCATATATTCTTATTTTGGTTCATGGCTATACATTCCTACATATTATTAGTATAATAAATATATTCCTTATTAATAAAGATGAAAACACTGGTTACATAAAACACAGTGACACCTATGGGTTGAAAAAGGTAATTACACCTATGACATAAAAATGTTCTATCACATGAAAAAAATGGATAATAATGTATTATCACTTATTATTGGTTTATTATTTCAAATATTGAAATCCATATATGGTACAAATTCTGATAATAATTATATGGATATTACTGATTGCTATGGTACGCTGTGATATTATAGGATAGGATAATTACCAGATTTGGTATAGAATAGGGAATGAAGACTTCAAGCAAGATACTGAAATTACGTTAATAAAGACTTTTCATATTAAAATTGATTCTTATCAGTTGCAAGAAGAAGAATGTCGCTATCCAGAAGTCCCAGAAGGTAACAAAGCTATGACTTCTGAGAAATGAACTGTGTTAATCACAAGTGCAGTATCCACCACTGACAGTCACAATTAAAGTGTCTAACCTGACAACCAGAGGACGATGATCCTATGATGCTGAGATGAACTGTGTTATCACGTTCTTATCAAGTTCCAGAAGTTTTCAATCACCTGTAAAGCTTCGATGTAAGGCTGGTGAACAATAAGGTAATTGTCGGGAGGCTACAACCCTGACATATGTCCTGTGCATTAGGACAAGGACTGGTTATGGTGCTATGTTTAGCAAGGAAGAGTCATTTTAACCCTTGCTTTACTGACCAAAGACGTCACACCTGTTCAAAGACCAGTGCCGATGGAGGATTCCAGAATATCCAAGGCGAGCCAATGTAAGCCCAGGTTTTTTAAAGGTGACACTGCACAGATATTAAAGCTGCATCTATAAACTTTGTTTTCGTATTAACATTTGAAATTATGGACTTTGATTTGACACACAACACAATTTCTACAACATCTATATGCTTGAGAAAAACTGTGGTTTTAAAAGAACCAAGAAGAAGACAGAAGACATCAAAATGAAGACCAGATGACATCAGATGATGATGACTGGACCTGAGATGCTTCAATTTAGACTTAGGGAAGTATAATTATACATATTTTATATGAATATTGTTCACGGCTTACCATAACATGAATTCACATCAATTATGTCATTGAGTACTTATAACGGTAATCTGATATTATTATTATTATTATTATTATTGATATTAAATTATTTTGTCAAAGAAGAAGAAAAGAAGAAGATCTTGTTATATTTTGAGGGTTCCAATTAATGTCTGTCTCCCTCAAAAGGGGGAATTGTTAAATATTAATAATCCGTTAATTTCTTATAAGACTCAGTTCTGTACATTGCTTTAGCTTACACGACATAGGCTATTTTTAAGCTTGGCTCATGGTAGAAAGACAGCTCCATATATGTAGAGACCACGTGCTTTAGGAGACGTATATAATTCATGGCTAACTGTAGAGGTCGCTCTTCTTCCCTCACCATCATGAGAGACAGACACGAAGATGTCATCTGTTCTGGGCCATGACATGATATAACAGCTGGTATGTTACTTTACTACGAAGAAGCCGAACTGAGAGACAGACGCCATTTGTCATGTGAGATCCCGGAGAGAAAGAAGAATACACTTTGCTTTGCTATGAACTGATGGACAATCTCTCACCTATTTTTATTCACCTGTTTTTCTGTAATAACCTTTCTTTGATGGAAGAATCCAAATAAACCACTATATTTTTATCTGGTAACTAGTCCTGAGTATTTTACAGGACAGGCATTATTTTACACGCCACTAGCCCAAACTATCAATCATTAGTAGGGCGCAGTGCAGACCAGCAGCGAAACCACGCCACTAGTCCAAACTATCAATCATTAGTAGGGCGCAGTGCAGACCAGCAGCGAAACCACGCCACTAGTCCAAACTATCAATCATTAGTAGGGCGCAGTGCAGACCAGCAGCGAAACCACGCCACTAGTCCAAACTATCAATCATTAGTAGGGCGCAGTGCAGACCAGCAGCGAAACCACGCCACTAGTCCAAACTATCAATCATTAGTAGGGCGCAGTGCATACCAGCAGCGAAACCACGCCACTAGTCCAAACTATCAATCATTAGTAGGGCGCAGTGCATACCAGCAGCGAAACCACGCCACTAGTCCAAACTATCAATCATTAGTAGGGCGCAGTGCATACCAGCAGCGAAACCACGCCACTAGTCCAAACTATCAATCATTAGTAGGGCGCAGTGCATACCAGCAGAGAAACCACGCCACTAGTCCAAACTATCAATCATTAGTAGGGCGCAGTGCAGACCAGCAGAGAAACCACGCCACTAGTCCAAACTATCAATCATTAGTAGGGCGCAGTGCAGACCAGCAGCGAAACCACGCCACTAGTCCAAACTATCAATCATTAGTAGGGCGCAGTGCACACCAGCAGCGAAACCACGCCACTAGCCCAAACTATCAATCATTAGTAGGGCGCAGTGCAGACCAGCAGCGAAACCACGCCACTAGTCCAAACTATCAATCATTAGTAGGGCGCAGTGCAGACCAGCAGCGAAACCACGCCACTAGTCCAAACTATCAATCATTAGTAGGGCGCAGTGCACACCAGCAGCGAAACCACGCCACTAGTCCAAACTATCAATCATTAGTAGGGCGCAGTGCACACCAGCAGCGATACCACGCCACTAGTCCAAACTATCAATCATTAGTAGGGCGCAGTGTAGACCAGCAGCGAAACCACGCCACTAGTCCAAACTATCAATCATTAGTAGGGCGCAGTGCAGACCAGCAGCGAAACCACGCCACTAGTCCAAACTATCAATCATTAGTAGGGCGCAGTGCATACCAGCAGCGAAACCACGCCACTAGTCCAAACTATCAATCATTAGTAGGGCGCAGTGCACACCAGCAGCGAAACCACGCCACTAGTCCAAACTATCAATCATTAGTAGGGCGCAGTGTAGACCAGCAGCGAAACCACGCCACTAGCCCAAACTATCAATCATTAGTAGGGCGCAGTGCATACCAGCAGCGAAACCACGCCACTAGCCCAAACTATCAATCATTAGTAGGGCGCAGTGTAGACCAGCAGCGAAACCACGCCACTAGCCCAAACTATGAATAACGGGTCACACTGAGGACAGGGATGGTCAGGAATGGCGACAATATGTGTACAGCGCGGTGGAACATGTTGGTGCCATATAAACACTGTACCATGCCTCAGCTGCAAACTTCTATTAAAGGAAGAGATTTGCAGCAGTGTCATCCTGCGAAGCCCGGTTACCCTGGTAACGCAGAGTTCACATCTGTCTTGTCCTTTCCGGTTTTCTGCAATGCATGGAGAGGAATGGGAAGCTCCTGCTCCCTGCGGTGTCTGCACCGTGCAGTATGGCGCCTCTTACCTGCAGCTGAGCGCTGCTCTGCAGGATCCGGGCGACGGCCAGGCTCACGTCTATCCTCCGGCCGGCAACAAGCAGCGGCATGACTGCGAAACTCTCACTGACTGCAGCCTAACTTCCTCCACAAAGATGGCCGCCGCGCAATGCCTATTGGGAGCTGTAGTCCGGAAGTGGGATGGAAGCATGAGGGGGGGACTGGAAATCGGACTACAATTCCCGGCATACCTCGCGCGGTAACCTGTCCTGCAGCTCAGTCCCAGAAACAAGGGTGATAAGACGGGTGTGGATGAGGGGTGTCCTTTATTATTACTTCTGCCAGATATGGGCATTAGGGGCGGCCCTATCTGCTGCCACATAGTTTAACCTCTTCCTGCCAAATCCATTTATCATTTCCGCACTGTCTGGGGTTTATTTTCCTGAGTGACTGGTAGTTTTGAATAACATTTTTCCATATAATGTACTGAAGAAGCCGGAACAAAATTCCAAGGTTTAAAACCCGTAATTAAGTCAGGTTTTTGGTGATTTTTTTGTTTTTTGCGGCAGATCTGTAAACCTGAGTGTCCAGGTCCGTACGGTCGCAGAGACCGCGCTCGGGCTTTGGTCACACACGGCGTCTTATTCTCCTCACGAGGAAAATCACGGCGTCAAATATCTTCACACAGGAAAAAAAAAACTGCAAGAATCCCACAGGTGAACGTACTCGTGTAGGTTGTTTTTAATGTTTTTTTTTTGTTTTTTTTTTAGAAAACTTCTGTATATTTTTATTGCTTTTTCGTTCCTTATTTATTTCTAGTCGCCAAAAACAGAAATTTTGGATTTTTTTCTAACTGCTTACCTTATGGTCTAAGTAATTTTACGTTTTGAGTTCTTTTTGTACAGGGAGTGATAAGCTATATTAAAAAAAAAAAAATTTTAAGTCCCAATAGGGAATTTGATCGCTTGTATTATAGACTGCAATATTTCTGTATTGCGGTATATAGTGTAAATCTCGGTCTAGTCGCGGCTGGGCTTCATAGCGTGGGAGCCGTCAGCCCTGGACCAGAGGACATCCGCACAGAGGCCTTACCAGGATTGTGCTACTTGAATGCCGGTTTCAGCGCTTGCTAGAAGAGGGCTATTGTACCAGGGGCTGTCCGGTCTAGAATTACAGCTACGTGACTGCAGACTTGTAAATCCTCACATCGCGCACTGCAATGTGCACACTCCTGGCCACATTCAGACTAGATGGGTGCAGCATCAATCAATGCAAGTATATCGAGCGAGGCCGGAAAGTCTAGTCTGTCTGTGGCTAGGAGGATGCATACTGCGTATGGGCGGTCACATTACCGCCGGAGAATCCTCACATCGCGCACTGCAATGTGCACACTCCTGGCCACATTCAGACTAGATGGGTGCAGGATCAATCAATGCAAGTATATCAAGCGAGGCCGGAAAATCTAGTCTGTCTGTGGCTGGGAGGATGCATACTGCGTATGGGTGGTCACATTACCGCTGGAGAATCCTCACATCGCGCACTGCAATGTGCACACTCCTGGCCACATTCAGACTAGATGGGTGCAGCATCGATCAATGCAAGTATATCAAGCGAGGCCAGAAAGTCTAGTCTGTCTGTGGCTGGGAGGATGCATACTGCGTATGGGCGGTCACATTACCGCCGGAGAATCCTCACATCGCGCACTGCAATGTGCACACTCCTGGCCACATCCAGACTAGATGGGTGCAGCATTGATCAATGCAAGTATATTCAAGCAAGGCCGGAAAGTCTAGTCTGTCTGTGGCTGGGAGGATGCATATTGCGTATGGGCGGTCACATTACCGCCGGAGAATCCTCACATCGCGCACTGCAATGTGTACACTCCTGGCCACATCCAGACTAGATGGGTGCAGCATCGATCAATGTAAGTATATTGAGCGAGGCCAGAAAGTCTAGTCTGTCTGTAGCTGGGAGGATGCATATTGCGTATGGGCGGTCACATTACCGCCGGAGAATCCTCACATCACGCACTGCAATGTGCACACTCCTGGCCACATTCAGACTAGATGGGTGCAGCATCGATCAATGCAAGTATTTCGAGCGAGGCCGGAAACAGTCTAGTCTGACTGTGGCTGGATGCATATTGAGCACGGGCAGTCACATTACCGCCGGAGAATCCTCACATCGCGCACAATGTCAGTATTCCCAAGTATGCAGTCACAAAATGATTGCATTCTTGTCATTTAAGACCAGACCCATTTAAGTTTGGAAGTTATTCCCTATGCAGAGAACAGATGAATTTCCGATCGTCATCCTGAGAATCGGGGGTCTGAGGAGACCAGTGTGAATGGAGCGGTGGTTTATCATGCACCCATCTGCTCCATTCGCTCTTAATAGGCCTGCTGGAAATATCTAAGAACAGCGTTCAGCGGGTTTATGACAATCCCATAGGAATGAGTGAGCGGCGGTTGATATGACCTGACTACAGCCTTCGTCACACAGGGCTCTTCAGATCAGTTGGACCCCCAGCGATAGTAAAGTTATCCCGTCTGTGGTTAGAAGGTAAAAGGGAATTCTCAAGGTTGGAAGTTAAAGAGGTTGTCCACTCCTTTCACAATGATGACCTAACCTCAGGATAGGTCAATGTCCGATACTCATCTCCATATAGGCGTGCAGACTGCTATATGAAATTTTTATTGTAAATATAATATGAGCGAAATACTGGACAACCATTAGGCTATGTGCCCACGTTGTGTTTTTCAAGCGATTTTTTCCTGAGCAGAAGCGCATGCCCTTGCCAGGGAAAACGCATGCGCTTTTTGACACGCATTTTTGACGCGATTGTCAAGCGTTTTGACATGCATTTTTGCCCATGTAATTGATGGTATGCGGAATCGCGGGCGATTCCGCAAAATTAATGAACATGCTGCGTTTTTTACTGCTAAGCGATTCCGCAGCGGTAAAAAACGCACCATTGGCACAACATGTGCATTTTCTATTACAAATGCATGGAATGCTTTTTTTAAGCGTTTCCGCGGCAGAATCGCGCGTTTAAAAACGCTGCGGAAACGCTTAAAAAACGCTACGTGGGCACACAGCCTTAAAGCCGAGAAAAAAAACATCTATCCACCATGGCATATGATACATATAAGTCTTCTCAGATGCAAGAATTAGGATATATCCTTATAAACCAGTTCCTGATAATCAAATTATACAGCATACACCCCCTCCATGGTTACCTGTGTCCCCCAATGAAGCAATAAAGAAATTAGTATGTTTGAGACATAAAGTGCATACAATGAGGCTAGGACATGAAAATAATTTAATAGAGACTGTGCGTAAAGTAGAAGATATAATACCAATGTCCAATACAATCAAGTCTATTATACAAGGTCAATAGGACATAGTAATTGTAATATTGGTAAACCTAGAGTAAATATTCATGGAAAAGTTAGGTAAACTATCAAATATAAAAGTATGCCAAGAAAATATACAAAACCTATAATGTGTTGTCCAACACCTCTGCGAGAAAATCAAAAAGTGAGCATCAAAGAGTAATAGCGCTGTAGATGTAGACCCACGCGTATCGCTGCTAATAGCAGCTTCATCAGGGGAACACAGCAGCCAGATCTTGGCTAAAAGGACAAATAGACCGGCACAAACACAATGACCGGTGTCTGTGACCGCAGCATGAAGAATGTGGATTTTGTCACTCTGATTGCTCCATGTATTATGCAACAAAATTTCATACTGTCTTAGCTGACCGGTGTTGGAGATCCGGTGCACCGTGGCCTCAGTTCCGATCCGCCAGGAGTGGCGTCAGCCATGGTCTTCTGCTGTGGTAGCTCAAGGTGCAACATGCTGACTCTACTGAGCTGCTGTAGAGGTGTGCTACACACGGGTCATCAGAGACTGAAACCCCAGAGAACAGGAGTACACAGACATTTAGATACACTGGATCGAGGAAGATCAACGAGAAGACGTACTTTATGCTACATGACAAGGTCAGATTTTTATGCACTGGAAGCAAACCCCCAAAAAATGAAAGGAAGTACAAAAACCCACAAGACACAAAGTTTATTGCAATAACAGAGAAAAATAAAATGATACAATGAAGAGCATTCATCTTCTGGTCATGGCTTGTCTGCCATCATATGCAGAAATAAAACCGGATACTAAGCATATCAAGAAGTTATATGAGACACCGATTACGAGCATGCCAACAATTCATAAAACCTATGTACCCTCGACGGGTTGTCTCACGGCGCTTGATGTAGAGATACCCACAACTCTAGGACCACCGACCCCCTGTTCTAGAGGTGGCTGTGCATTCGCAGATACCTTGATCCAGCTCCACTCGCCTCTGCATCAAGATCACTGTCGATAGACCTGACAGGTATCAGTAGATGTGAAGTTACCAGTCACGCTTACCTCTCAATGTAATGGTGAGTGCCGCTAGACTACCTCTTTAGGGTCAATTGAACCCACTGATTTTAGCAGGATCAGAAGGCTAGATTAACCATCATATATATACACGAGAGTCTCACGACGTTCCCGATAGGAGCCATCAAGGGTGACAAGGATCAGGCAGTTGGATTCCAACACGTCCAGTCCTTTTGCTCCCAGGTGAGACGTTTAGGCTCGGCTGAGCTTGGATATGGATGGGGAAGCAGGCAAACATTAAGGCAACAGGCCCCCTTTTACCAACATATATGATTTCCAAGTTGGAAGAGGAACAATTTCATAAATGTGCAATTACAGACAGAAACTGACTAAATTAGTATGTGTCCCCTAGTGGTCAATTAAATACAGACTTGACCAGTGTGACACAAAAAGCAGGCATGACATGTGGCAAGGGCCATCAGCTCACAGACCACAACTGTGGCTCACTTCCATGTAGTGATGATTGCTATAGTACATGGAGGGAAAACTACACAAAAATTAAGGAGCGTGCACCCATCATCCATTTACTCTATAAGAGTTTAGCAATAAAAGATGGGCACCTATGAACAGTTATGACTGTACCACCAGGGTTTGGCCGACACAACCCAAGCGTTATAAAGGACCATCCAGCGCGAGACAAAGTGCTTTGCTGCTTTTAAAGGGGACACCGATCAGAATAAATGAGACACATCCGTGACTGCACACATTGGCCTGACTTCACTGTATGCAAGAACCAAGGCCATTATAATACATATTATTACTGCACGGTGCAGACGTCAGGAAAAAGGAGCAGTCCCTCTGCTGAGAAACTACAACTCCAGCAAGAGCATGCTGGGAGTTATAGTTTCACAACAGCTGGAGGGACGCAGTTTGCTAACCGTTGCGAATCTAGCATTAGAGATGACTTTGCGTAGCCTCCCTGGCATGATGCCATCTCTCTGTGACTGGCAGGTCCCATATGGGTTAGATTTCATACCAAACTTCAACTCACTTGGTAATTAAACCAGCAGTGGTATCACGGACATAAGAACAGCTTGGAAAACCCTTCAGAACATCAAGACAGAGGAACTTCCTTCAACTATGACTGTCCATAAACCCGTGCCAGCCTTCCCGGCTACCGCATGGCTTGTGACACCTTTTGAGACCAGCACAACAGTGCCTGAAGAGGTATCCGCTCCAGGAGAGTGCCTCCGCGTCCACGTGGCGGAAGAGCTCAGAACGGCCGCTGAAGAAACTTGTAAGCCGGCGGCGAGCCCACGCTACTAGGGCTCTTCAGGAAAGGGTCAAAGGAACCCGGCGTTTCAACCAAGCCGTCATTCTGAGGTGTGTTTCCTCGGAGGAAATCATCTTCATCATCTGGGGTGGCAGCGGGCTGGTATGAGAGATAGAAGTCAATTTACATGCAGATTATAATCACTGAATAATCAAGTAATGCAATAAATATAGATAAAATGTATACAAACGTGTATAATAAATGGTAACAAAATTACTTTTGGAGTTTTTACTAATATCCAAAATGGAAAAAAAAGGGGTCAGCATTTTAAGCAGGTCTACAATGGTGACTGAAGTGGGGAATTTATATGAAAGACACATATAAATGACGTTTTTAGCAATATACTTACTTATCTCTTATATTTTGGAGAGGCACTAGTAATGCTTGTAGACAAGCGGTGTATATAAAACAGACACTAGGTTATACCACATCACCCCGAAACAAGTCTATAAATTGAGTTTATGGCTATGATTTTATCCAGAGTCATGTGGTATGGTTCCTTAAAGGGGCGATACTGACTTTTAAGATTGCGACTTCCAATATGTCACATTAGAGTCCCATTTCTCTCACTCTCTGACTATTTACATATTAAATTTCACAGAGGAGCATTGCACGGCCTACAAGTCTCCTTACATTGGCATATCACTTCCCATAAGGAGAACCGTTACCCCTTATACCACATCAAAGTGACATGTAGACCTCTTTCACACGTCTTGATATTTCCGGTAATGGAAAAACCAGTACCGATGCTATATGTAACATCGGTGTGCTGCATCAGTATGACACGCACTGGCGTCTGGGAAAAGCAGTACAGTTGGCGCTGTTCCCTGGTGCTGAATTCAATTATCATCATCATCGCCTGTGATTAGTGCAATGCTGATGAAAGTTGGAGTCAGCACCCACAGTCTGTGAATAGAAAGTATTAAATGAATTCATAAAAAAAAAAAAAAACACACACAACAACAACGTGGGATCCCCCTTAATTTTTCTAACCAGCTGAGGGAAAGCAGACAGCTGGGGCTGGCGTTAATATTCTGGGAAGTGGCCAACATGCATAAAGGTTCCCAGCCTATTAATAACAGCTCACAGCTGTTTGCTCAGCCTTTTCTTGTTATTAAAAAGGGGGAACCCAAAAAAAATAATGAAATTTTTCACGCTGGGAGCAGTAACGTCAGTAAGGTTAAAGTAGCTCACAGGCCAGGTCACAGAGCTTAGGCTAGGTTCACATTAGCTTTTGAGTCTGCAGCGTATCATCCGCATGCACAAACACAAGCAAAACGCATGTTTACGCAGCGTTTATGCACATCATCTTACGCATGACGGGAAAAAACGCTGCGTGTTCATGCGCTTGTATGCGTTTCTGCATGCGTTTGCGTTGTTTATGCGCATGTGTTTGATGACACCAGACAAAAATGGGCGTGTCTCATGGGATTTCTATATGTAATTTGAATAACGCATGCGTACGCATGTCTTTGCCTACCAATGCGTTCCCATAGACAGTAGTGCGTTTTTTTACGCACTCATCCGCATGCCTGCGCATATTTGACGCCTGAAAAAATTCAACATGTTGCGTTCGCCGAACATCGCGAAACGACGCATGCCCCCAAGTACACCATGTTAAATATATGTACGCATGACACAAACGCTAATGTGAAACCAGCCTTAATGTGAACTGCTGCCTGTGACCTGCGATACATAACCTTAAGTCATTGCTTGTCACTGCAGCAGGAAATTTCTCACGGTAGGCTCATTGTGTTTTCGCTGGTCTGGTGAGCGGTCATGTCACTGATGTCACCTCTCATCACATCATCCAGGTGTAGCAGGGTTGGAGATCGTCGTGGGACCTCATCGTTATGGATTAACAGCTGACAGGTGAGGATAACTTTGCTTTTTTATTTGTAGGTTAATAAATGGGTAAAAGAGGACAATTGTTGGTGAGTGATTTGTCCAATTAAAGGACTTTTCTCCATGTGTCTATTACCTTTGACTACGGGGTTAGTAATGGGGGTGTTTGATAGCCGCCTCTCCATTACTAATCCCTCAGCTTGATGTTAGCGGATATAAAACAGCTGACATCAATCCTAAAACTAGTACTACATAAGTGCCAGAATTGGTGCATCTAATGGATGTGCTATTTCAGGGGCGGCTAAGGGCTGGTTTTATTAGTATGAGAGGGGGCCAATATCCATGGCCCATTCCCAACCTATTAGTATCAGCCCACAGCAGTCTGTTTAGCCTTTTCTGGTTATTAAAAATAGTGGGACTCCACGTCATATTTTTTTGGGTCCACACGTTTTAATAACCAGCAAAGGCTGAGCAAACTGTTGTAAGGTATTATTAACAGGCTGGAAACCTTTACAGCTATTGGCCCCTTCCCAGTTCACTAACACCAGCTGTCTGCTTTCCCTTAGCTGGCTAGTAAAATTAAGGGAGACTCAACAGCATTTTTTTCTTATTATTTAATCAATAAATACTATTACAGACAGCGCCTCCAACTCATCTGCGTCATCTGGTCTAGCTGATCTCAAGGAGACCAGGCGACAATGAGGAGACTCGGATTCAGCACCTGGCGTCGGGGAACAGCGCTAACTGCAAAGCTTTTCCCAGAAGCCAATATGTGTCAAACTGATGTAATCCGTGTGATATCAGTGTGCACATGTGCTGGACGTATTGCGGACTGTGCTACAGCCAAAAAACTGATCTGTGTGTTTTACACACAGTCCGTGGTAACAGTCTGGCGCATGCGCACACCCAAAGATTTGAATGGGTCTGTGTGTGTCTATCCAGTACAGTGACAACTGTCAACACACGTATCGGAGACACTGACGTGTGAAGGAGGCATTATTGGCACAAAAGGTTACATACCTTCACTGGTGTTAGAGGTCCTTTCAATTCCTCAGCATTAGACTCTTCCCAAGGCTGATAAATCGGATCGATCAAGATCTTACACCTGAAAAAGAAGAACAGTTACTGGAAATTGCTATAACAAAGCAAGGAATGGGGTTTTATAAACCAATCTACAATGGTAACAAAAGGAGCATAATCTACCATGGAAGAAGGTGGGTTCACCTGTGGTCCCCGATCCGTAAAATAATAATAATTTACCAAAAAAAAAAAGCAACAATAAGAATTTGTCCAGATCAGTGGACAGCTTTCACCGTGGCCTTTTATACTGCAACATCAGCAACATTTCTCAAACTAGACAACTTGATCTCATTTGATAGAAATTAAAACTAGTTGTGTGTAGAGACACAGACGAATTACAGTAAGTGCGGGTGGGTTTTTGCCTTTCTACGCCTGCTTTCCTACTCTAAACTCTATACAGGTACAAAGGGAATGGGCTTCAGTTTAGGACAGGAAGGCTAAAGAACAACTAGAGTTTCAATACATGCTTTGAAGTGAGAAAAAGGGCGTTCCAGCACCTAAAGTGCTGGCAAAATGATGCTGAAGCGTAACAGTGAATGGCAAGCATGAGAATCTGCACAGTTCCTGGACATATTGGACTAGTATGCTCACCAATTAACACTTGCCGGCAGCATGTCCTTTATTTATATAGATTGTGTGTGAAAACTGATATGTTGTAAGTACACAATTTGTCCTCCTAGTGGCAGCAGCATAACACCCACTGTCTCTGTGTCCCCCAATGAGGCGTAGGAGAAAACCTAACTGCACTGTGAAGGACTAATGTGAGGAGATAACAGAAGACAAACCTTTTTAAAACACAAGGATCAAACGGGAAGAAGCTGTCCAGTGGATTCGAGACTGTTTGGGCAATTTCCCCTCCAGCGCTGCTTCTAATGATGGGGATCATCTGCCGATTGTTGCGTTCGATGATGGTGTAACAAAACACTAGCTGATATTTCCTGAGGGACACAGATGAGATATCAGAAAAAGTCTCTTGAAATCTTCCAGAGTTCTCGTCGCTGTCACATTATTAACAGGAAAGAGGGGGACATGAAGAGTCTGGTGTGCAGCTTCTCAGGCGGGAAAACAGAAAATATCTGACAGCCGCGATCTTACCGGTGGACGACATACGTCATTTCTGCAAACTGTTCCAACAATACAAGAGATTTCTTAACAGGGCGGACAGACAAGAGACAGGACTTTTCTTTTTTGGTTATCTGCAGAAACGCTGGCACTTACCGAGTGATTGCAGCAAAGAAATTAACTACTGAAGGAAGACAAATCTTCAGAGGATTCAGCTGGCACATGACAATTCTTTCAAAATTGAGACCTTGCAAGTAGGAGAGACCTAAGAGAGCAGAGAAACCGTAGAGTGTTATACAGGCGGTCTACAAAGGGATTTTTACATTTACTCTGCGTTCAAGAGCAGACAATGCTTTGCTGGATCAGCCGAATGCAAGAGGTTTCTACCCAGACCTTGGCCCAAGGACTAGAGATGGTTATACACCTTAACTAGTTGTCGGCTGAAAGCTTGTTTAGCCGACAGCGCAATAGAGAGGGGGCAGTTTAAAACAAGGGGGTTTGAAAGTGAAGATTAGTGTGCTGTAGCTGTGCCTAACAAACTGCACTTACAAATTAAAGTCAATGTGCAACAGCAAAAAAACAAAAAAACATCCCCATGACATGGTCTTTGTCTATTTTGCAGATAGGGTAGTGATAACTGCAATGACTGACAGCTCCTGTACCATTCTGTGATGCAGGCAAGCGCGCGGCGCTCAGGACCACAGCGACCAAGGAGAAATACAATGAAGATCTGATACTTTTCTCATTTGTTTGGCTTTCAAAATGCTGCAAGCACTGCACCTGTGGCTGCCGCCTACTCTCCTATATACTCTTAGCTAACACAATGTAATGAGGTTTAAATTATTTTAAAGGGAATCAGTGAGCAGGAATTTCACCCCAAACTATTTACATGTGCATGTAGCTCCTTCAAAGACAAGTCCAGCAATACCTTTACATGGCCGGTCCATGCCTCTTAGCTGTGTGACTTCAGGCAAAGGAGCCATCAATCAAGCAGGAGGACATGCTGGGCAATGAATAGCGCTGGAGTGACAGAGGCTTCAGATCTACCATAGCTCTTCAGCCTAATTTGCACTGCAATTCAAACGCAGATTTCTCAGTAATGAAGGAACGGACTGGCCAGGTAAAACAGGATTTTTAGTTGCTTACCGTAAAATCTTTCTCTGAGCCTTTATTGGGGGACACAGGAAACCATGGGGTGTATGCTGCTGCCACTAGGAGGCTGACACTATGCAGAAAAAAAAGTTAGCTCCTCCTCCGCAGTGTACACCCCACCGACAGGAAGTAGGATGTTCAGTTAGTGAGAAAGCAGTAGGAGAAGCCATATGTAAACGAGATAGAAACCACAGAAAACACAAATCCACACTGTACCAATATTATACAGTAAACCAAGCTGTTCAACTTGGGAGGGTGCTGTGTCCCCCAATGAAGGCTCAGAGAAACAGATTTTACGGTAAGCAACTAAAAATCCTGTTTTCTCTACCGCTTCATTGGGGGACACAGGAAACCATGGGACGTCCCAAAGCAGTCCCCAAGGGGAGGGAACAGCAAACAACTCCAATCAGGATGAGGAAGTCACCCTCGTCACCTGCAAGGTCTTTTTACCCTGATCAGCACTTGCCGAAGCTAGGCATGGGCTCTGAAAAACCTCATGGACCTGTGGAGGACATATCATCGCACTGCAGAGGTGCCAGACGAAGGCCCAAAGAGTACCGTCAAGAGGACACACACTGCCCGGGCAGAGTGCGTCGTACTCAAAAGAACGCAGTCCTTCCTGGGCCGGCAACCCTACTAATGCCGACCAGATTCCGCGAGCAGACGCTGACCTGGAGGCCAGAGGACCTCTACACTTCAAGCCGGAGCTTGATAAGCACCGTTGCGGTGGCCAGGTAGCCTCATGAAAGAGCGTCATGAAGGAAAAGTCTGAGGCGGACGAAAGAAAGGGAATTCAGAATGATGGAGAGTGGACCCTTGATCCACAGGAAGTGCACCACAGCTGCTATAGACTCTGAGATCCCAGGAGTGGTTGAGAGTCTGAAAGGGAAGGCTATCAACTGAAAAGGAAAATGAACCCGTCCGTTGCAAAAGCAGATATCGCCAAAGCCCTGAAGAAATCAGGACCTGGATAAGAGCTTCATGGAACAAGGGAAAAATCATGCGATTCACAGGAGGCAAATGCTGAACGAAGAAAATTTCTTCTTGTGAAAAACAAGGATGGACTCAATCCTAGATCCCCAAAAGTCACGCTGAGGAAAATGCGCTGAAGAACGACGAAGTTTAGCCTGAGGAAGGAGAGCGCTTGTCCTTCCGGTGACCTCCATAATAATTTGGGCTATTGGAGCCACACGGAAGGAACGGAAAGTTGGTGAGGGACTTCTTTGGGGATAATTTCGCTCGTGAAACCGAAAGCCAAATGGACCCTTAGATGGGAACAATTAGGCGACAACCCATGTCTCCATGCAAGAAAAATTTTTGGACCGTGAGGATGGTCAAATCTCATGACCGGTCTCCAGAAAGAATACTCTGATGAGCAAGCTAGGCCACGTGTCTATAGAACTTTGCAACATGGGTGGAGACTAAGGCAGGACACAATATAGCGGCGGGTGGTTTCAAGGTTGACCTTGCCAACTACTGTGTGAATTCGCCGTTGGTATCCCTGAGGGATGCACTTCTGGGAGAGGAAGGACCGTAGTGGTGGAAAACTTGGAACCGGAGGGTTCGTAGTCGCAGTAGTAGTCTAATTTGCGAGGCGCTCGGGAGAAAAGAGATATACCGAGGCGTCCCCTTGTTTGGAAACGGCTGAAGTCTGTTCTGTGAGAAAATGACAGAACCTGACAGCAGGCCACTGAGAACCTGCTAAAGAGCCGAACACTGAAAATGTACCGAATGGAACCTGGATGTCATCGCCGCGAGGTAGGCTCAGGATGGCTATGAAGAGACAACTGATTGCTCGACTAAGCAGGTAGAACGAAGACTACTGGATGACTTTGCAGACTGAGATCAAAAGGAAGATAAACCCAGGATACAGGGATGAGGGTGGATATGGAAAAAATAGTCCAACTGAACTTAGTCCATGCAAAACATGGAGTATGTCAACTGTAAGGAAAGTTGGCTCTAGGTAGATCAAATAGACACCAGAAGACAACTAGGCTGACGAACTCTATGGAGCAGGGAGGGGATTGAGGTGTGTAGACCTGCTTACCTAAGTCTAAGACAACACGCGCCCGAGGATAACAGTGAAAAGATACAATTCTAGCTGAAGGAAGAAACGCGTTATCACCAGACTCATCCTTGGATCCTAGACTGGAGCAGCTTTCTACCATGGTCGATGCTTGCGGCAGAGTCAGATCCCACTGCTGTCTGAGGTGGGATACTTTTTCCAGTCACGGTCAGAAGTCATATGTCTGAGCTGCTGGAGACTTTACCCGGCGTCTGTAAGAAAAAAATAGGTAAGTTCCGACACATAAGGAGCTTAAGTATTGTGGTAGCTCGAAGGCCCTTAGGACAGACTAGAAATTATAAACTATTGGCCAAACATTAAAGATAGGCGTAATACACCAGCAGTAAAGATAGCCTGCGGACAGTACTGTAAACTGATCAGAAGGTGTGGCAAAAAACTCCTGTGGAGCAACTCGCACATAGGGTCCAGAGCATGCCGCAGTAAAACCGCGACCGTCCGTACCTGACATGAGAGTGTCTGACCCACCTGAAGGTGGAGTATCCAGCTATGTTGCTACAGAGATCCGCTCCGTTTGGACATGGTAGTGCTTACGTTTAACTGTTAACAAACCACAGATGTTATTGACAATGAAATATGCAGCTGAAAGGTGTCTTGACTCACATGAAAGCGGCTTGTAACCGCAGCTGCAGCCCGCCAGGAGCAATAAATGCCGGCACCTCACCTCGAATGGTGATTAGACAGGAGCTTAGGCAAAAGTTGCAAAAGACCCTAAGGAATGTGAGAGAGGAGGCTCCTGACTCACCTGAAAATGGGACAGTAAAGCCGGACCGGTGTAGTTGATGGACCTCGGGTACGTTTGAGTTACCGGAAAGACGGCATGTATTGACTAAACATGTCTGGTGGAGGACTATTCAAGTGCTCGATAAGGGATAGAATACTGCTGCAATAGAACGCGAGGAACCTGAAGGCGGGAGCGTCTGACTCACCTGAATACGGTACAGAACACCAGTACCACTGAAGCAGTCAACCCCAGACACGTCTCCACAGTAATACGGCAGTTTGAACTACTGTACCTGGTAGGTGGTGCGTCTGAAGCCTGGATAACGGATATAGCCCAGCTGCCATCGGCTCTAAGTATCCTGTGAACAAATCAGCGTGGAGAGAACCCGGAGAAGGGTATAGGAGACAGCCATTTCTGTGTTGCGGTGCGGTCTAGGCCTGGATACCTGATGGCATTAGGCAGAATAATGGCATCTGTGTTGTGGTCTAGGTCTGGGTACCTGACGGCATTAGGCAGAATAACGGCTTCTGTGTAGTGGTCTAGGTCTGGATACCTGACGGCATTAGACAGAATAATAGCTTCTGTGTAGTGGTCTAGGCCTGGATACCTGACGGCATTAGGCAGAGTAACGGCTTCTGTGTAGCAGTCTAGGTCTGGATACCTGACGACATCAGGTAGAATAACGGCTTCACGTGTAGTAAGCCGTACCACGAAGTCTGTAGTAAAGTAGATTCTGACCAGTCAATTCTTCTGACGGTAGAACAGTAGGCCTAGGATCAGAAAGAGACTTAACTCTACTCTCTGTTATGAGCCATGGTACCAACTTCTGGACCAGCGAGCTGTGGTCAGCTTCTTTATCCACTGAGCCACAGCAGACAGTTGCCAGGTAACACGGACTTCTATCCAGCTGGATGTCCGGCCCAAACACTGCAGACGTGAAGCGATAGAAGCAGCTCATTATTCTGCTTAGAGCAGTATGAAGCCAGCGTCCAGAGGGGGCTGCAGAAAAAGGAAGGGCGAGTGCTTGTGAGCAGTAGATATGGGAGCAGATGCTTTACCAGGGCTCCAGCACCTTTATGTGTGAAGCAATGGTTGCGTCTTGCTCTGCTGAAAATCAAGGCACATATCTGCAATGGCCGAAAACACAACAGCCGTGTGACAAAATCAGATCTCCGAGGAAAAAACGTGCG
Organism: Dendrobates tinctorius; assembly: GCF_039654945.1. Taxonomy (NCBI): domain Eukaryota; kingdom Metazoa; phylum Chordata; class Amphibia; order Anura; family Dendrobatidae; genus Dendrobates; species Dendrobates tinctorius. The sequence goes on from NW_027361797.1 coordinate 31,484,484, forward strand.
AGTGAAACCTCCTACCACGCCAACACCATGCGGCAAATACAGAAGACAGCAGCGTGGCTCGCCAAGCCTCAGTGTGCTATGACACCAGACATACTGATGCACTAGAGACTGCGCGGCAGAAGATTACAATTACGCCAGTGAATTACACGACTCTAAAGTACTATTATATCAGTGACTGTACATTTACTTCAGAGACTGTACGGCTCCAGAAAACCATTACGTTAGTGACTGTACGGCTCCAGAGACCATACGACTATAGCGCATTTCACATGAGACGCAATAGCTAAGATGGATCCTCTGCTCCATCATTGGACCTGCGGAAAGTGTGGCCCTGCTTAATTTTACTATGAGGGGCTTATACTCCGCATTGTATCTGATTCGGCTGAGCGAAGATAGGCAGGAAAGAGCTGGTCCTGCCAGGTGAAGGCACTAACCGGGTCCCACGCTGGGAGAATGCGACCGCTGTGGTGGATGCCGAGGATGACCCTTCTCGCCGCAATAGAATGGGCGCGCTGTGAAAAACACCGCTCTGCACAGCCAGAAAGGGGGCAGAGCTAATAGTCAGCTCTGGGTGCAGGAAGATGGCGGTGATGCTACTTTGTCTGCGCCACAAGAGAGGCCGGGTGGAGTGGGCGGAGCTTTGAGGGGAGACGGACAGGAAAAAAGCCCGTCCGAAGACAGAGAGGACGGGGGCGGAGCTACCGAGGACTAGGCCGCAATTGAAGCCGGAGGCCTAGATTAGTCCCTGGAGACCGCCAGAGAGGGGAGCGGCGCGGAGGCCCGGAACGCTGGTGCTATCACCCGGATCCTACCAGAAAGGTAGCCGGGTGCGGGGGGAAGCGGTGGGGCGGGAACACCGCCCTGAGGAGAGCAGGCTGCTACCCACCGTCGCCTATTCCTAACCGGGGGGAAGCCTGAAGCGCACAGCGCCCCAGCGAGAGATGGGAGAATTATTCGCCGACACTCGGCCGGGAAGTGAGCTCCCCACAAGTGCAGCAGGAGAGCGGCCAGGGTAAAGGGAGGACTAGGCCCGAATATAAGTCGGGACCTAGATTACAAGGTGACCGTGGTAGGCTGCTCTGGAACCTACACCTGACAAGGCGGGTCCCCTATAACCATTCTTCTTTACCTAACGTCTTATGATGAAGTCGTCCTGCCGGGGCCTAGGGAAAAAAAGGCACCTCTTTTCCCGGTGATGCCAGACATCCGGAAAAAACTTATTGCAGGACGTCACGTCTCATCCAACTAACAGGCTCTGGTGGGCGAGTAGGTGGGAGACGATGGGCCAGAACCTGGTCTGGAGCACCTGAGCACGCTTCTGTGCTAGGGGATGGGGTCCTGCCGTCCAAACGTATGAGGATACGGGGTGGTAGTACACGCCGTACTCATAGTCTCTGTGTGGGAGTACAGTAGCGACCATTCACACTGTATCCCTCCGGAAAACCTGAAAAGAAACAAGGCACATTGAGGTAGATAAGGGTCTAGTGAAAGACCTGTGTCCACCTCCTACTGACACCAAGCTAAACTGAACATCCTACTTCCTGTCGGTGGGGTGTACACTGCGGAGGAGCTAACTTTTTTCTGCATAGTGTCAACCTCCTAGTGGCAGCAGCATATTAACCCATGGTTTCCTGTGTCCCCCAATGAAGCGATAGAGAAAAGGTATTGCTGGACTTGTCTATGAAACAGCAACATGTGCATATAAATAGCGTGGAGGATGAAACTCTGCTGCAACATTCACTGTAAAACCAATCATTCTAACATATGTCACGCATATATTATAACTGGGTACTATAGCGTGGAGGATGAAACTCTGCTGCAACATTCACTGTAAAACCAATCATTCTAACATATGTCACGCATATATTATAACTGGGTACTAACCTTTGCGCAGGTCACCTTCTAAAAGATGCTTATGACGGAAAATCAGGGTATAGAAAACCGCCTGGCAAGCAGCGTAGAAGGGTCCATGGAAGGTAATGTCGCAGAAAGCCCTGCTCCCAGCATCCTGATTATCTATGTAGCCATGGAGCCAGTTCACAAGGAGATCAAGGCAAGCCTTTACCGTCCTGGAAAATACACAGATGATGGCTGAAAATAATTATAAATCAATTTATCCAAAAACTTTACCTTTGCCTGAAATAACGGCAAAGTACAAGCCTTACTCGTTGAAAACCAAATCACTGAACGCAGCATTTTTAGCACATTTAAGCCTTAAAATTTATGGCAAATGTAGAGTTTATAATTATAGTGCTTTGAGGAGAGCACTATCATGTAATCCTAACGCTGCTAACTTATTATAGTGGGCAGTCCGGGCTCCATTTCAAACCACTATCTGTACTTCCTTCAGGAAATACACATCTAGTTATAGTGGTTTGAAAAAAAACACTATCTTGTAATCTGAACGCTGCTAACTTCTTTTTCTTCTTCTTATTATTCAGTTGATTTCCGCAATTAATGCGGTCCGAACTGCTACACGCACAGACTCCGTTGAGGTGTCGTTTCGAAGCCAGCGTCCACGAGAGGTGTGCTATGTATTTTTCGTGTCAATCTGATTTGTAGTTTTTGCGCAATTTGCGTTTGAAAATTGTTTTTCCCGTCATTGGAATGCACTGTCTCCAATGCTTTTCAATGGGAAGGTAAATCATGCCCTGAGGCGATTCAAATGGCAGTTAAGCTCATTGATATGCGCAGGCAGACCCAGTTACTATGCCAACGCCTACGAACATCACATGACGCCCCCAGGACACAGTTTCTGGCACATAATATCAGCTCTTAAAGCGAAACCCACAGCACAAATGCAAATCTAGCTTCATCACATGACGCATGCCCCTGAGAGAGAATATGCGCCAAAGTGGATTTAGAAGCCCAGTGAGCCAAACTAGCTCTTAAAGGGCCGACACGCCTAAGTGATTCTTAAAGGCCCGGCGCACCAAATCGAAAGCTGAGTGACCCCAGGCTCCAAATCGGAGGCTGATCGACCCTGGCCTCCAAATTGGACCCAGAGTGGCCCCGCCCACCAAATCGGACCCTGAGGGGCCCCGCCCACAAAAATCGGACTGAGGGGCCCCGCCCACAAAAATCAGACCCCGAGGGGCCCCGCCCACAAAAATCGGACCCTATGGGGCCCCAGCCACAAAGTCGGACCCTGAGGGGCCCCACCCACAAAATCTGACCCTGAGGGAACCCACCCACAAAATCCGACCCTGAGGGGCCCCACCCACAAAATCCGACCCTGAGGGGCCCCACCCACAAAATCCGACCCTGAGGGGCCCCACCCACAAAATCCGACCCTGAGGGGCCCCACCCACAAAATCCGACCCTGAGGGGCCCCACCCACAAAATCCGACCCTGAGGGGCCCCACCCACAAAATCGGACCCTGAGGGGCCCCACCCACAAAATCGGACCCTGAGGGATCCCCCGTCCACCAATTCAAGCCCTTAGGAGCCCAGGCCACCGAATCGGATCCTGAGGGGCCCCACCCACCAAATCAGACCCTGAGGGGCCCCACAGGCCAAAGTGGCCCCTGAGAGGCACCCACAGTTAAAACGGATCCCGAGTTGCAAGTCTTGCAGGGGCAGCAGGCAAGTTTCTCTTAAAGGGGCAGCCCGGGCACCATTTCAAAGCACTCCTTCAGGAAATACACATCTAGTTTAATTTTGACAATCTGGTACTATTTGGAATACTTACACCACGGGAATAAATTTGGCTCGGGCCAGAAAACTTCCGATATAACTTGCGGCAGTCTGTCGTATAATCGGGGCGTTGTTGGGATTTTGCAGCTTTTTCCAAAGATGTTCCAAAAATGCTTCTGCGAGTCCCTGCATTCAATATCACATAGAGATTATTATACTTCACAATATAATTGCAATAACATGCTCATAAAATGAACGTCCCATGTATAAGCCCCCTGGAACACAGTTTGGGGTTATCCTTATGGAAGAACCTAGAAAATGGAGGAAGAGCATTTGCAGAATTTGCATGAAGAGACAATACGCACCAGCTTGAAGCTGCAGATGTAAAAAATGGCAAACTGCACGTGACAGGAGGCATGGGTGGGCAACACCAGCTTGTCAAATACGGCCAGCAGATCTTTGTATAAATCCTTTGCTTTATTAAGATCAAAGCTCCCTGAAAGATACAACCATTATACAGCATTAATTCTTCTCATTCACTACAGTAACTTACTTTTGATGCGCTTCTGTCAGGGTACATTTGTCTCTTGTGCATGCTGATAACGTTTAGTGCATAAAAAATAACCGGATTCTACTTCATCAGGTTTTGGCACCAAAACGCAGCATTTTTCTTTATCGCTTCATTGGGGGGGGGGGGGGGGGGGGACAGGTAACCATGAGGCAGAAAGGAGGAAAATAGCTCCTCCCCTGTAGTATACACCCACCGACAGGCACAAAGCACCTCAGTTTATGCTTAGTGTCTGTAGGAGCCGGATCTGGATCTCCCCAGATCCGCAGTTTCTTTTACAGGTTCCCTCTTTGTGTTTATTAATCTTTTCCCTTTATTTTTCAGGTTCATCTTAGGGTAACATGGTACAATTTTTCACCCTGCTTTCTCGTAGTTATGTGACCGAGAGAGCAGTGTGGCATCACCCACATCGCCCACTCTCGGACCCGCAGGCAGGACTTTGTCTCCTGTTACCCTTATGGTTGTGTTTCAGGGTGACTACCGGTGGCCAGTTTTTGCCTTTCCCCTCCTCACCCCTCTCCTCGGAGGGCTGAGAGGAAGACGGTGGTCACCAGCGGTGGCCTCCCCCCTTCTTGTAAGGGGTTGATGCCGTGTTCTGCACCGTCTTGAGACGGTGCGGGAAGGAGGATCCCTGATGCCAGCGGCCCTCTCCACCTGAGGGCTCCTGATGTGATCCTCAGCTGTGAAGAGGAATCGCAGACCTCACCTGCAGGTAACATATATCCCTTTTCTCCCCCAGGAGCGCAGGCAGCGTCTGTCCTTTCTGGTAAACACCTGGCGGTCCGGAAATTCCCCTTCTCCCTGGCAGCGCTGCGCTGGCACTACCACCGGGTACATTGTCTCCCTCAGTATACGCTTACAGTCGTGGCCATTTTATATCTACCACGCTTTCCACCTTCCCCATAGCGCTTGGATACTTGCCGGATCAGGAAGCCACGTGATTAGGCCACGACCCCCCCCCACTTCACGCGTGTCTTTCGGCACTTTTTCTCTCTCCGCCCTCCCTCCGACATCCAGCCTATCGGAGGAGAGCTTTCATTTTGCCAGCTGGCAGATCACAGGGGCTCTTTCTTTTCATGCTGGTTGGCAGATTGCAGGGCTGGGCTGGCGACGCCCACCCCAATGAGTTATCCAACCGGATTCTGCCTCTTAGCCACGCCCCCCGCTCTGCAGCGTGCTGCTACTACTGCTCTGACAGACATCTGGATCCGTGGCTCCACTATCTGCGCTTTACAGCCTTCAGATTCGCTGTTCCTGCTGCGATCTTCAGACAAGGGGACACAGCTAACCTTAGGTCATCTGCTGCTCATAGCTGGCTCGGGTAGGCTCGGTCCTCTCTCTCACTCGTGCCCTTCTCCCTATATAGTCGCTCCTCAGCAGTAGCAACAAGGCTGCCCAACTCTGCAGGGGCTTCTCGTCCCCCCTCTAAGCCCACCGTGATTCATTACGCCAGCTCCCGCTGCAAACTAAAGTGGACTTTAGGTCAGCCTTCTCTCTGCCCATCCTGCAGCCCTTCCACTATGTATGCACCACAGGAGCACTCCATGCCTCGGATGAGGGCACACCCCTCCCCCCGAAGTGGGCCACTGCTATATCTCAGTCGGTCTCTGACCTGACTGAAGTGTCCCAGTCCCTGGTCCAGGTCCTGGAACGACTTCCACATCTATATGCCGCCACCAGTTCTCCGAACGCCTCTCACGGTGATTCGCACGCACCTGGCCACGACCTTCACAGGGACAGATCGGGTAAAAGCTCTAGGAAGCGGGCTCTGTCTAGCTCCTCATTCAGTTCGCCGGGCCCCTCAGCATCATCCAGGATGACCCTCTCTCCCCATTCCCCCTCCTTGGAGATGGACGTTGGGTCGGATGTGGATTCTCAGTCTGAGTCTGACTCCGATGCAGACCAGGCTTCCAGGACGCAGGACAGGGTAGATAGCCTTATTTCGGCTATTATTAAAACTCTTAAACTAAAAGAGGAAGAGGCGCCCGCTCAGGACATCTCCGTTTCATTCAAACGGGTTAAACGTCCCTCCAGGACTTTTCCATATCTACTACTACAATTGGCTACTATGGCCAAACATTGGGAACATCCCGAAAATGTTTTCAGTGAAGGAAACTAGACCTTCTATATCCATTTAGTCCAGATCTTGTCACCAAATGGACAGAATCCCCTAAGGTGGATCCGCCGGTCTCTCGCTTGTCCTCTAAAACAGTTCTGTCTATACCGGACGCGGCGTCTCTTAAAGATGCTACAGACCGACAGGTGGAGTCTTTGACCAAATCGGCTTTTGAGGAGACTGGTGCTTCCCTCTGCTCCAGCTTCGCCTCCACCTGGGTGGCGAAATCCATATGTGCCTGGGCCAAAATACTTCACTACGGCATTGTAGCGGCAGCTCCTCCGGATGAGCTGGCAGATTTGGCCGACCAGATTGCTCACGCTGGCAAATATCTTCTGACTGCCTCTTTAGATGCGGCCGCCTGTTCTGCCAGGGCTAGCAGCAACAACATTGCCATTCGCCGCATCCTTTGGTTAAAGGCGTGGAATGCAGACCCGACCTCTAAGAAGTCACTCACCAATCTGCCCTTCCAGGGTTCTAGGCTCTTTGGGTCCAGGCTGGACGAGATAATTTCGGACGCCACCGGGGGGAAAAGTACCTCTCTGCCTTTTCGTTCCTTTCGACCTCTCTCTTCTTCTGGAACCTCCTCCCAGCAGGACCATTCTTCCACTCCAGGGGATAGAAGGAAACCATCTTCAGACCAGCCCCTCACTGGAAGCCTAAGGGCCGCTCCTCAAAGCCCTCTGGGTCCCGCAATCACAAGTTCTCCTCTAAATGACGAGTCACCCCCACCTGGAAGTCTTTCCAGGATGGGAGGCAGGTTTCTTCTCTTCAGAGATGCATGGTTGTTGGCGGTCAACGACGCCTGGGTCAGATAGATCGTTACGTCTGGCTTCAAGATCGACTTTTCTTTCCCCCCAGGAAGACATTTCTTTTTGTCTCGCCCACCAAAACAGCCGTCTCAAGCCCCAGGGGGTCTCTAGGCCATCTCTTCTCAACACAGGAGTAATCGTAACCGTTCCTTGGAACTAACGGTTATCAAGGTTCTACTCCAACCTTTTTGTAGTCCCGAAAAAAGACTGTTCGCTCCGCCCGATCTTGGACCTCAAACAGATGAATCATCATGTTCGGATCCGCCACTTTAGGTTGGAGTCCTTAAGCTCGGTGATCGCCTCCATGGAACCGGGGGAAATTCTTTGCTCTGTAAACATTTAGGATGCTTATCTTCACATTTCTGTTTGTATGCAGCATCAGAGATTCCTTCGTTTCACGATCCAGGAGGATCATTATCAGTTCACGGCCCTTCCTTTCGGCCAAGAGTCTGCACCCAGGGTCTTCACGAAGGTCATGGCCATCCTTCGCTCCAAGGGGAATTCTCATAATCCCTTACCTGATTTTCTGATCAAAGGGCCGTCCCGCCGATACTGTTCAGAGCCTCCAGGTAACTCTGGTCCGTCTTGGCTGGATAATCAACAGAGAAATCCTCCCTGATCCCAACTCAGCATCTGGTATTCCTGGAAATGGAGTTCTACACGACCCGAGCTCGTGTCTTCCCTCCAAAGGACAAGTTTTCATCCCTCTGCCAGGGAACCAGATCCCTAAAGTGCCCAGTCCCTCTCCCCCTTTGGTCCTGCATGAGAGTCATGGGAAAGAGGATTGCCTCCATGGAAGCCACGCCCTTCGCCAAGTTCCACACCCGCCCTCTTCAACTGGCTCTCCTGTGCACCTGGGACAAGAGAACGGTCTCTCCCTAGACCGACCTGTGCTTCTGCCTCTCAAGGTGAGGCAATCCCTGACCTGGCGGACGCTGTCCGCCTCAGTCCTGCGCGGTAGGTCCTTTCTTCCTCTTCGGTGGCAGGTCATCACCACGGACGCCCGTCTCCTCGGGTGAGGAGCGGTTTTCCTTCAGCACAGGGTCGCTGGAACGCTCAGGAAGCCCTTCTCCCCATCAATCTTCTGGAGATCAGGGCAATCTTCCTTGCCCTTCTCCGCTCCCAGTTCCTCCTTGTAGGCAAACCGGTCCGTATTCAATCAGACAACCCCACATCCGTGGCTTACATAACTCACCAAGGCGGGACTCACAGCAACCAGGTCATGGCAGAGGTGACAAGAATTCTGCGATGGGCGGAACGTCACATCCCTGCCATATCAACCGTTCACATTCCGGGGGTAGAAAATTGAGCAGCCGATTTCCTGAGTCGTCAGGGCCTCGCATCAGGCGAGTGGTCTCTCAATCCCGCAGTCTTCAACCAAATATGTCAGAAGTGGGGCACTCCGGACGTTGACCTCATGGCGTCTCGGATGACCCACAAGGTTCCTCTGTTTATAGCCAGGTCCTGGGATCCGCTGGCCATCGGCTGCAATGCTGTAGTGCTCTCGTCGTCCCAGTTTCAGCTGCCTTATCTTTTTCCGCCTCTCCCCGATTCCGAGGGTCGTGAAAAAGATAAAGACAGAAGGGATTCCGTAATCCTGATAGCTCCAGACTGGCCAAGACGTCCTCGGTATGCAGAGCTGGTAAACATGCTTTCGGACGTTCCCTGGATGCTTCCAGACCATCCAGATCTTTTCTCACGAGGTCCCCTCTTCCACCAGAGCTCTCAGTCTCTGAGTTTAACGGCATGGCCGTTGAAGCCGCAGTTTTGAAGGAGGCTGGTTTTTCTCACCAGGTCATTCAGACCATGAATAGGGCGAGAAAACCAACATCCTCGCGCATTTACCACAGGTATTGGAAGGCCTTCCCCTGGTGGTGCGAAGAGAACAACTTGTTTCCAATGTCTTTTTCCCTTCCTTCTATCCTGGGTTTTCTTCAAGCGGGTCTCGACTCAGGTCTATCCCTCAGTACCATTAAGGGTCAGGCTTCCTCTCTGTCTATCCTTTTCCAGAGGGATCTGGCTTCCTTTATTCAGGTGAAGACTTTTCTTTAGGGTGTTGCCCATATGGCACCACCTTACCATCCTCTGATCCATGACATCTTAATCTCGCTCTTGGCGCACTCCAACATGCGCCCTTCGAACCCATTCAATACATTCCATTTTCTTTCCTGTCATAGAAGCTGGCCTTCCTAATCGCCATTACGTCTATTAGTAGGGTTTCCGAGTTAGCAGCATTATCCTGTCATTGTCCGTTCCAGATTCTACATCAGGACAAGGTAGTTCTTAGACCTGTTCCTTCCTTTCTTTCCAAGGTGGTCTCTTCTTTTCACATCAATGAGGACATTGTCCTTCCTTCCCTATGTACTTCCCCGGTTCATTGCCCGTTGGATTCGTTCAGCGATACTGGAGACTTACCGCGTTCAAGACAAACAGCCTCCTCCGGGAGTGAAGGCTCACTCCACCTGGGCCGTGGGGGCTTCCTGGGCTGTTCGTCACCAGGCCTCGGCCTTACAGATTTGCAACGCCGCAACCTGGTCATCCTTGCACAATTTTACGAGGTTTTACAGGGTTTATACCCATGCCTCGTCTGATGCAGGCTTGCGTAGGAAGGTACTGCAGGCACACCGACCGACCTAAGTCCATTTTCTTTGCATTTTTCTCTGTTCCCACCCTTGGGACTGCTTTTGGTTACCCGTGTCCCCAATGAAGTGATAAAGAGGGATTTTTGGTACTCACCATAAAATCTCTTTCTTGGAGCCTTCATTGGGGGACACAGCACCCTCCCTATTTGTTTGTACCGCTTTTTGGGCCTACGTGCCTTTGATGTTTGGTTGGTATATATGTTGAGTTCTAGTGGCTTCTCCTACTGCTTTTACACCAACTGAGGGGCTTTATGCCTGTCGGTGGGTGTATACTGCTGGAGAGGAGCTATTTTCCTTTTTTCTGCCTAGTGTCAGCCTCCTAACAACAGCATACACCCCATGGTTACCTATGTCCCCCAATGAAGGCTCCAAGAAAGATTTTACGGCGAGTACCAAAAATCCCTCTTTTTGCACTACCCACTGTTTTCAATGGGTGAAAAACACTGAAAGTAGTGACATGCTACATTCTGCAAAAATGCAGCTCTTTTACAAAACAGTCAGGAAAAAAAGCTGTGTGCAAGAGATTTCTGAAAACTCAGACTTTGATGGTACAGTAAAACGCAGCTAAAAATTTACACAAAAAAAATGCTGAAAAAACGCAAGGTGTGAACATAGCCTTATAGTCTAAGTGAACACCTAGCCACTTGTAAGGTGGTAACTCTTACATTAGTGTGGGGTCATGAGATGGTAGCACAGAGGTGTTGACAGGAACAGCAGAGGGCACCTGCGGATCCATTCATGCCTATGCCACCAACAAAGATACCCAAGATCAGCGCTCAGCGCCAAAGATTTTGCATAAAGCTTTATTCAATTCCTGCTGGCAACGGTCTTGCGATTAGTGGGGGGACCCCCACTAGGACCAGCAGTGGAACCTATTATGATCTAACAATGACCACCAGTGGAGATGTGATTAATTGCTTATACTGAATACCCCTTTAAAAAGTAAAATAAGGAGACGCTGCTCAGTTCACTAGTGCATGTTTCAGCTTGTAAGCTTCGTCGTCGATACATAGCATTATAACTCACCGTTCGTAAAGCAGAGGTCTCTGATGTAAGAGAAGAGAACAGAGAGACCCAAGTCCAAGCGTTCGGCGGCAGGATGAGCCATTTTTTCATTGATAAAATTTACACTCCCCTGCTCAGCTTCTTCATCTTCGTCCTTCAAAAAATGAACATCTTTAAAAAACACAACAAAAGACACTTCTGCATGTTCACTCCTTTAGCAGGGCTGCTATATACAGAAACCTTGTGTCGCCGAGGGCTGAAGCACCTGTCGAATCCCTGGTTGCCTGAAGTGCAGATGTAGATGGGGTGTAGATCTCACTGCCCAACATATTGGACTGGCATTAGATGCTGACAAAATTAAAGGGGTTGTCCACCTTTGGTGACAATTTTAAAATATTTTACTTAAATGGATGCACTGAAGGCTAAAAAAGTTTAATTAAACAGTTTGCACGGTTTGGCTTTTACAGTCTATTTCACTGCAGATTACACTTTGATGTGGTCATAAATCAGCTGAGTGGAGCTAAAAAAAAATTTTTAAGACACATAAAAAAAGAGTTAGAAAACCCCCTTATTGGATCCTCAGAAGGAGTTCACTGATGGATTTCCAGTTCACCCATTCTGCAACCACCAGCAGACAATGCAACATAAAGAGACTATATAACAGCAAACTGTGCAAATTTTTGATGAAACCTAATGATTATTTTTTTTTTTTAGCCAATACATTCATCATTTAAGAAAAGAAAATTGCCCCAATGGCAGACATCCCCTGTTTTAGGTCTAATCTTGACTTGTAGAGTAATATTACCATGTTAAATAGTGCTTCTTCCGTACTCATCTGCTTATTAGCGGTCCATGCACTTTCTTCTGCCTCTTCTATGTCATGGCGAGATGCACTCACCTGAAACAAAAAAAAAAAAAAAACAAATCGAGAAGTAAAATTACAGCACAAAAAGCATTTCATCCTCATAGAAATGAATGAATGAAAATGAGGCAAAAATAAATATCAGTTTTGCAAAGTTCTCATGTTACCTTCTGTGGATTTCACCCATTGCACTGCACAGATTAAAAACCTCTTAAATCCATAGCAATCCTCTAAAATAGAAGACCTCTGCAGATTTTGAAAATACACTATGTGGGAATGGCAAAGCCCATTTATTAGCACCGTACCATAAAAGGATCCATAGATCCACCAAATGTGAACCACACTCTCGGTTTAATGGGACATCTATTAGAAAATCAACCTTCACCCTCTCTGGCCCCCCTGTAGATCTTGTTCCAAAATCGTATCCACGTCCCATTGATTTCTACCTACTGGTCAAATCTCAACACCAGAAAAGGCCTAAATATGCCGCTCAGCCAATCACTAATGATTGGTAATGATTGGCTCAGTGGGCATTTCCAGCCAATTCCGGCGGGTTGAGATAGGACCAAGGATGACTGGGCTATGGGAGGCGGCAGGGAATTGGTGCGGGCGAGTATCAATTTTTTTTTTTTTACAAGGTATTTTTAAATGCGTTTGAGCCCTTTTGAAAATATTTGTCACCCCCTATACAACCTCTTTTAAATCACCGAATATCCACAAAAAGTGGAGATTCTTTTTAATGACCACAACCTAAGAACTAAAATCGTTATTTACCATTTTAATTTTGCAATCTTTAGCACTGAAGAATTTGGCAATTAGAAATCCTATATTTTTGGGTTGCAACAATTGAAAGCAGAAATCTGACCAATAAATCGAAGCTTTAAATACTTACATCAATTTTTAGCAACTTTTCAATAATGAGTTGCAAGATTTCCAGTCTGAGCATTGGGAAGTAGACAGTGATCCGCAGAAGGTTGTGGATGTAACACTCCTACACAAAGAAGAAGGGATAAGCGTCATGGCTGCACATCAACACTAGAGAGACATAATCGCTCAGGTAATATGGCAATGGCTTGTAATAGGGCTGAACAAGAAATAAAGAAGCAGCACCTGATCCAAACACTGGTGAACCAGCACCATTAGAAAAAAAAATGTATAACTAGTAATCCCCTAATGTATTACTGATGACCAGAATGCCTTCCTTCACAGGTAGAAGCAATTCAAGAATAAAGCAGGTGATCACAGGAATAAGACAGGCCACCCCATATGTAGTCCGACCTAGTTATGTGCCAAGACAGGTCGCAGTCTGAAGAAACACTGCTCCCGACACCTGTGTCTCAACTGACAGAGTAACTGTATTGTTATCACACATACATCAGTGAGCCAAACATGTCTTATTTCAGAAGAAAAGAAATCTTCTCCTCGGCTGACTGAGCTCAGAGGACTAAAGATGGAGGGAAGAATACTCTGTGGTCACTGAGTTGCCATGATTTATTTCTTCTGATGTCACAGCCCTTCTCCTTGGCTCACAGAGGTATGTGTGCTTACTAGTGTTAAGCGAACGTGCTCGGATAAGGTGTTATCTGAGCATGCTCAGGTGCTGAGTGTCTTCAACGTGCTCAAAGACACTCAGCTCGTGTCGTGTATAACAGACAATCCCTGCATGTGGTGCCTCTGTCAAAACAGCCGTGAGACATGCAGCCGAGGGTACTCAAACATATTTTCAAGCACACAGAAGACACTCGGTTAGCACCTGAGCATGCTCAGATAACACCTTATCCGAGCACATTCGCTCATCACTAATTACTATGTCTTGTTAAGTCAAAACCTTCCCTGAGCACCCTCCAAAATCCTACAACATAACTATAGGTAAAGTCATACTAAATCTAAGCAATGCAATATAGTAATTCTGTAGTAATCAGGGACACCAGACCTTACTCCTGTGTGTGGTCTTTGCTAGGAGACCTATTATTCAAGAATGATATAAGAATGAGATCATTCAAAATATAGTGTTCTGGAAATCTCACCATGACTCTGGACGATTTCTTGATATAGGGAAATCTTTCCACAAGAATTGGCATCAGGAAACGAGGAGCTCTGCCAGTATAAAACACAAAAAAAGACTTTTTTTTAACTCCCTTACATAGAGCCATTAATTCCACAGCAGGATACAGACATCATGAGCACTAACCCCATTGGGGCTCACAATCTAGATTCCCCATCAGTGTGTATTTGGCTACCATGTATCCTTTATAGTAATGTAAAGGGAAATTGTCAGGCAATGTTAACCACATAACCCCTTGGTGACACCTGCTATAAATGTATGGTGGATGTGCGCCCTGCATATATGGAGTGATATCAGGAGCCCGCCACTCCCTACAACAAGGGTGCAACAAAGACCAAATTTATCCGCAAGCTCTGATTGCAGCAGCTTAACCCCTAAAATGCTGCGCGATCCATCCTGACAGCGACATTTAAGATACTGGAAATGGAGAGGGGCATCTCTTCTGTTATCTTGCCATCCATCTTATAGAAAGCAATTGCAAGCCGCCGATGGTGTTGTCATGTGTGGGCTCCAATGAAGCCCAGTTTGTGGCCGGGGTCCATAAAAAGATTTTTGTGTACTCACCGTAAAATCTCTTTCTCTTAGCCTCTAATTGGGGGACACAGAACCATGGGTGTTATGCTGCTGTCCACTAGGAGGCGACACTATGCATAATCTGAAAAAGATTAACTTTGGCTCCTCCTCTGCAGTATACACCCCTGGACGGCGTCAGCCTTGTCCAGTTTTGTGCAAAAGCATTAGGAGGAACGTAACCAAATAACATAACCATGCCTGTAAGAAGGCTACTATGTACGAGCTCAAACAACAATATGAGAACTCAACCATAAACAATGGTCCATAAGGGCAACAGGGTGGGAGCTGTGTCCCCCAATTAGAGGCTAAGAGAAAGAGATTTTACGGTGAGTACACAAAAATCTCCTTTACTCTGTCGCCTCATTGGGGGACACAGAACCATGGGACGTCCCAAAGCAGTCCCTGGGTGGGAAGCAATGGACGAATAATATGCTAGCAGGTGCCTAAATTTGAGGCACTGCCGCCTGCAGAACCAGTCTACCCAGGCTCGCATCCGCTGAGGACTGGGTATGAACACTGTAGTGTTTCGTAAACGTGTGTAGGCTAGTCCAAGTGGCCACCTTACACACTTGTTGTGCCGAAGCCTGATGCCGAATGGCCCAGGAGGCCCCTACTGCCCGTGTAGAGTGTGCCGTGATACCGGCCGGAAGAGGGGAACTGTTAAGTCGGTAGGTCTCATGTATGGTGGACTTGATCCACCTGGCAAGGGTAGCCTTGGAAGCCGGCAGTCCCTTGCGACTACCTTCTGGAAGAATGAAGAGGGAATCAGACTTCCGGAAAGGTGCAGTCCTGGACACGTAAATCCGCAATGCTCTAACGAGGTCAAGCGTATGCAGAGCCTTCTCCACTCTATGAACCGGAACCAGGCAAAGGGATGGCAGTGAAATCTCCTCATTGAGGTGAAAGTTGGACACAACCTTCGGAAGGAAGGATGGTACCGTGCGGAGAACCACCTTGTCCTGGTGAAAGGCCGTCTGCAGGAAAGTGCTGACAATTCTGACACTCTGCGTAACGAGGTGATCGCCACTAGAAAAAACACTTTCTGAGACAGAATGGAGAGTGGAACTCCTCTAAGAGGTTCGAAGGGTGGAGCTTGCAATGCTGTCAGGACCAGATTGAGGTCCCACGTATCCAGTGGACGTTTGTAGGGAGGAACCAATCGGGAAACTCCCTGGATGAAAGTCCTTACTTGCGGTTTAATAGCAATGCGCTTTTGAAAAAGGACTGAAAGCGCCGACACCTGACTCTTAAGCGAGCCTAAGGATAGCTTGGCGTCTAGGCCCAATTGAAGAAAACCTAGTACCTTCGGGAGGGAATAAGGGAGTGGGACTTGTCCATGAGATTCGCACCAAGAAAAGAAAGCTCTCCAGGTACGATAATAGATCTTGGCGGAGGCAGGCTTCCTTGCCCTGATCATAGTTGCAATGACTGCCGGTGAAAAACCTGCCTGGGTTAGAATCCAGGTTTCAAGGGCCATGCCGTCAAATTGAGAGCCCCTGAATTCTGATGGAAGAACGGACCTTGAGACAGAAGGTCGTGACGGTCGGGTAGACGCCAGGGGACGTCTGCAGTAAGTTGAACGATGTCGGCGTACCATGTACGTCTGGGCCAGTCTGGCGCGATGAGGATGGTTGGAACTCCCTCTTGCTTGATCTTCCTCACGACCCTGGAGATTAGGGGGAGGGGTGGAAAAATGTACAGGAGTCGGAACTGGGACCAATCAATAGTATAACGTGGCACAGCTGTGTCGGTGCACAAAAGAAGGTTCCCACACCAGTATAGAATAATCAAAAAATTTTTGGCACTCAACTCGTTGCAAAGATGAAGAATTTTTATTTGCAGTCACAAATATAGACGTTTCGGCTGTATCAAATAGCCTTCATCAGTAAACAAGACTGCTCCTATCTCTATAATTTTCTGGACATTATATTGTATGACCAATAGTAAATTAGGTGCTATTGGAGGTGATACCATCCACCATGTAAGAACTGGTATATAAACTATTAGATCTGTGACTTTGAAAAGCTCCAAAGATTGCACCAACCAAAAGTTGGCATAAACATCCTATGGCTATGCCTGAAGGGAATTGTCCCAAAGGGGATTACTTGTGGGATTGTTAAATCCTGTGACTCATAGAAAACCCCAATTTCACGCTGTAAGAACAGCAGCTGGCTGTAGTTTCAAATGTCTTGTTGGTGGGTGGCAGCATGACCTGTATGAACACGGCATCCACCGCTGGTGTGGCAGGTGACCAATTTCTTACAGCGTGGTGCAACCTTTGGAGCTTTTCAAAGTCACAGATCTAATAGTTTATATACCAGTTCTTACATGGTGGATGGTATCACCTCCAATAGCACCTAATTTACTATTGGTCATACAATATAATGTCCAGAAAATTATAGAGATAGGAGCAGTCTTGTTTACTGATGAAGGCTATTTGATACAGCCGAAACGTCTATATTTGTGACTGCAAATAAAAATTCTTCATCTTTGCAACGAGTTGGGTGCCAAAATTTTTTTGATTATTCGGAACTGGGACCAGTCCTGGACCAGGGCATCCGCTCCGAGCGACCGCGGGTCGTGTGTCCTGGCCATGAAATTGGGGACCTTGGTATTGAGATGGGATGCCATTAGGTCCACCTCCGGGGTTCCCCAGCGTTGACAGATCTGGTAAAAAATCTCGGGATGGAGAGACCACTCCCCCGAGTCCATTTCTTGCCTGCTGAGGAAGTCGGCTTCCCAGTTTTCTACACCCAGAATGTGGACCGCAGAAAGTATCGACCTCGTGTCTTCCGCCCAGCGGAGGATATGCACCACTTCTCTCATCGCCTGGGCGCTGCGGGTCCCGCCTTGGTGGTTCACGTATGCCACAGCCGTGGCATTGTCCGACTGTATCCGTATGTGCGAGGCTGCAAGCAAGTGATGAAAGGCTCTCAGTGCCAAGAGGATGGCCCTGATTTCCAGAATATTGATGGGCAATGTCACTTCCCTTGGTGACCACTTGCCTTGTGCCCTGTGATGTAGGTGCACCGCCCCCCAGCCTGCCAGGCTTGCATCGGTAGTCAGGATCTTCCATTGTCCTGAGAGAAAGGGCTTCCCTCGTGTAAGCGAGGTTGGTTTGAGCCACCAATGCAGGGACCTCCTGGTTGACGACGTCAACCTGAACTCCCTGTCGAGGGAGAAGGGCTTCCTGTCCCAAGATCTGAGTATGGCTAGTTGAAGGACCCTGAGGTGAAACTGGGCAAATGGCACTGCCTCTATTGCTGCTGCCATCCGGCCGAGGACACTCATGGCAAACCGGAGAGATCGAGGAGGACTGCGAAGGAGTGTACGAACTCCCAGACGGATGGCCAGTGTCTTGTCCTTGGGAAGGAGCACCAGGCCCCTGGAGGTGTCGAATAACATTCCCAGGAATGTTAGAGTCTGACTTGGGATAGTCGACGATTTCTGTAGGTTGACTAGCCATCCCAGGGGACTCAGTGTGTCTATTGTGATTGAGACACTGACCTCGCAGTCTTTGAAAGTGGGAGACTTGATGAGGAGGTCGTCCAGGTACGGGATGACTAGAATGCCTCTTGAGTGCAGAACGTCCATGGTGGCCGCCATGACTTTGGTGAACGTTCTTGGAGCCGTGGCGAGTCCGAACGGAAGGGCGACAAACTGGTAGTGGTTTTAGTTGACCGCGAACGTGAGAAACCTTTGGTGGGCGGGGGCAATTGGTATGTGCAGATACGCATCCTGTATGTCTATGGAGGCAATGTATTCTCCCTGCTCCATGGATGCAATGATGGACCGGAGGGACTCCATGCGGAAATGACGGACCCGTACGTAATTGTTGAGCTGTTTTAGGTCCAGTATGGGTCGGACGCTGCCTCCTTTCTTGGGGACTACAAACAGATTTGAGTAGAACCCTCGGAATCGCTCGTTCGCGGGAACCGGCACCACAACTCCTGCTTGAAGGAGAGAGGAGACCGCTTGGTGGAAAGCATGAGCCTTGTCTGGTGGTGTTGGAGGAACAGAAAGGAAGAACCGGTTCGGTGGAGCGGAAGTGAACTCTATCTTGTATCCGGAAGACACTATTTCCCTGACCCACCTGTCTTCTGTAATAGGCAGCCAGACTTGCTGGAAGAGTAAAAGTCGGCCGCCTACTGGTGGGGTGTCTTCCGGAGTTCGTCAGTCATGATGAAGCAAAGTTCTGAGGTTTTCCTCCCATGGGTTTCGCTTGGCCTGCTTTCGACTGCTAAGACCTGTCCGGTCGCTGCTGCGTCCGTGGGTTGTCCCTGCGTGGAGAGCGGTTACCGTTTTGCGCTGGGCGCGAGACGGACCAGCCCGAGGAATTCCGAAAAGATCGGAATCGCATCTGGTTTCTTCGTTTAAACGTGCGTTTCGGTTTTAGTTGAGGGAGAGAGGTACTCTTACCCCCAGTGGCATTGGCTATCATCGTGTCCAACTTTTCGCCGAAAAGTCTTCCAGTAAGATACGGAAGTCGCGTGAGGGACTTCTTTGAGGCCGCATCCGCTTTCCATTCTCGCAGCCAGAGGATGCGTCGGATCGTGATGGCGTTTGATGCTATTCCCGCTACACCTCTTGCGGAATCCAGGGCTGCATGAAGCATGTAGTCTGCTACCACTGCTATCTGGACCGCTTGGTCCGAGAGCTCGGGATTTGAAGCTTGAAGACCCTCCTGTAGTTTTTTGGCCCAAGCCAGGATGGCCTTGGCCGCCCAAACTGAAGCAAACGCAGGGCCCAGAGAGGCGCCTGCCGCTTCGAAAATAGAACGAGCCATGAGTTCTACTTGCCGGTCTGCTGCGTCCCTGAGGGTTGAGCTATCTGGCAGAGAGAGTAAGGTCTGCGCTGCTAGCCTAGAAACCGGGGGGGGGGGGTCCACTTCAGGTGGATCTGTCCATTGTTTGGTGTCTTTCTGTGGGAAGGGGTACTTCGCTTCCAAATATTTACGATTAGCAAATTTTTTCTCAGGCTGCGCAAACTGTTTGGTAAGTATTTTCTCAAACTCATGGTGATTAGGGAAGACCTTAGGTGGTTTCTGAACACTTTCGAAGCAAATCCTATGTTCTGGGACTTTCGGGGCCGACTCTGGAATTTTTAGCACCCGATGAATGGCAGAGATTATGTCCTCAACTAGCGCTGTATTGCTAGGGGGAGAAGGTACCACGGACCTCTCCGTTTCGTTATCTGAGTCGGAGTCACAGATGCCCTCCGAATCCTGTGCCTCGCTAAGGTGATCCCAGGAGGGCGACCTGGGGCGGGGGTCTTCTGTGGTGGGGGATCTCTGTGGTAAATTGCACTGTGTCTGTCACAGGGGACTGCCTAGGAGACCTGGAATGACGCTGTCTCTCCCTGGGGGGGGGGGACGACCTTGTGCTATAGGACGACTCAGGTGATCGAGACCTGTGGGTCCGCTTACGTCTGTGAGAGTCGGAAGCAGCATGTTCCTGAGACAAGCTGTCCGTTTGCTGTGTAACGTCCATAGCCGGGGCCCGACTCTACAGAGCTTGCAGCAATGTGGCAGTTAGGTTGTCTATGGACTGTGTCATAGACTGTGACATCTGAGTTGCCCATTCCGGCGTGGCCTGTGACACTGAAGCGTCAGTAGGGACTCCCTGGGGTTCTGACCCAGAGTTCTGGATGCAGTCCCGGCAGTGCGGATACGTGCTGCCACTAGGGAGCGTGGCTTTGCAGGCTGTGCAGAATGCATAGAAACATTCCTGCCTGGTTCTCTTCCTTGAGCCCGGCATAGTGCACAGAGGCTGGCTATCAGGGATCGTACAGGGGTGGCTACGCAGAGGGAACCCACAGAGAGCCTTCTAGGAAGTATGGATTCACAGCTGAGTAATGAGAACCCAGCTGTGAGCTTACCCCACCGGTGTGACCCTAGGTCCAGCGCCGACAGATCCCAGTTCTGTGCCCCCGGAGACCGCTGTGATGCTCCTCTCCTGGATCTCATCCAAAAAAAAATGGCCACCGGGACTAGAGGAGAGGGAGGAGGGGGCGGAGAGCTGAAAAGGGCGCGCTGGGTTGTGTAAAAACGCGCCCTTTCTGCCTCAATCCGCCCCTTCTATGACACTCCAGCGTGTCATTTTAGTCATCCGGGGGGCCGGCCAAACCCCCCCAGAATGGTCGAATGGATAGCGGTGGGGGTAGCAGGGGAAGCGGTTTTTGTATGGGGGGCCCCTGGAGCGCTATGGAGCCGCTGCTGCTGCAGAGACAGGGACGCAGAAAAGCCCTGTCTCTGCTGTGCCATGCCAGTCCGCACCCTCCCCCGGCCCCAACAGGATCCCTCAGCTGGTCTGGTTTCCCTGGAAGCTGCGGAATGATGCCTATTCTCCAACCCTACCTGAGGCGTCTCAACCTAATGCCCCCTGCGGGGGATTAGGGAGGGTGTGTCTGTCACCGTCAGGGGGTCTTCATCCTCGCCTCAACCTCAACCCAGACCCTAAAGGGGTTGGGGAAGGAGGGGGGGGGACTCAACTTCGGACCAGTACCCGCAGGACTGGGGAAGGAGCGACATGGGGAATAACCATCTCAACTTCAACCGGGCACCCCTAAAAAGGGGGCCAAGGAAGGAGCCATGTCGGGAGTCTCGCTGGAGACCCACTTTTCTTCATCTCTGACGAAAAAAAAAAAAAAACAGAATGGAAAAAAAGGTGTGCCTCCTTACGACACTAAGCAAAAACTGGAGAAGGCTGACGCCGTCCAGGGGTGTATACTGCAGAGGAGGAGCCAAAGTTAATCTTTTTCAGATTATGCATAGTGTCGCCTCCTAGTGGACAGCAGCATAACACCCATGGTTCTGTGTCCCCCAATGAGGCGACAGAGTAAGATCATCAATTTTACCATGCTACTGAAGTAGACAAAGTACTACCCCGTTACATATATAGTGTATTGTATCAATGAACAAGCAATCACAAGTTCAAAGCCCCCACGGGGAGGGGGGTTCATTTATGGGAAAAAAAAAAAAAAAAAAGGTTTTCCACTACTTGAATAAATTCTCCTTTTAAGTGCTGTAGTCTCCCATGAAAAAATTGCCACCTGATCTGAGAGCAGCATAATATGTTGAGTGATGGGCACCTGAACAAATGCCCAGGCTAGATTGTGGCTATTAAATGCCCCCGTCAGTGATCCACAGTGGCGCTTAAGAGGTATCTCAGAACATGACGGAACAACTATTAGAAAAATGAGAAAGGTGGTGATGAAGTACAGTAAAACCACCTGACGGGGTCTATCAAAATATATAGTGATGAGCGAACATGTTATCTGAGCATGCTCGGGTGGTAAGCAAGAGTCTTTAGCATGCTCAAAAAATATGTTCGAGTCCCCACGGCTGCATGTCTCGCGGCTGTTCGACATCTGCAACACATGCAGGGACTGCGGCTGTTACAAATGCAGGCGTGGGGTCTTGCACATATTTTTCAAGCATGTCAAAGTCACTTGGTTACCATCCGAGCATGCTCAGATAACGCCTTACCTCAGCACGCTCTCATCACTAATAATATGTGAATGGACAAGTTACACCAAAGCTGGACACACACAGAGACAGCCAGCGGCTGAACTGTAGATTAGCCGACATCCATCTCTGCAGACTTCCCAATACACAAGAAGCCTCGGATTGGCCGAGTAATCCGGTGTTTCCTATAACTGACTGATCCTCATGTCCCCCCCCCACATAATCTGTTAGGCGCCCCCCATTGACATTAGCTGAGCCCCCTGAAATTGGCAGCTTGATCTGACTCTATTCTGTATGGGGGCCTTTTCACAATGCAGGTAGTTTACACTTGGGAATACTCACGAAGGAACGTATTGCGCTATCAACTGCAATGTCCGGTGACAGGTGTTGAATTTAGGAACAATATCTGTGGAGGAAAAAAAATAAAATCTCTCAGAGAGTTGGGCCAATTCCAGTTACTGAATGTTAGATGTCTACGACTGCAAATTTGGTACATCAAAAAAAAAAAAAAAGGGGAATCATATAGCACAAATTGATGCAAACTAGATTTAAAAGGGCATTTACACAGCACGATTATAGGAACGTTCGTTTCTAAGAATTGTGCTGTCTAAAACAGGCTGCCGACCACCTGACAAACTAGAAAAACACTCTCATCTGGTAAAATTTCGGTCTGCCTTCAACATCATCGTTCTCGGCAGCACATCTTCCTGTGTAAACAGGACCTGTGCTTCCCAAAAAAGTGGCAGCATCTGCATACAGAACAATCTATTGCAGCGGATGAATTGCCGACTGTCGGTGTAATCACTGAACCCAAAGACAAAAAGTGTTGTTGGGTCGTTGGTCGTCGAATGCGGTGCGTCAGTGGAAATACTTCCTAACTCCAGAGTATCATCTAATATATAAAGCTCAAGTGTGTGTACGTGTGTATGTCCGGGATAGGCATCCGCACCGTCGCAGCTACAGCCACAAAATTTGGCACAGTCACACGTCTGGACCCCGAGAGTGTCCTAAGCTATGTTGTGAGGCGAAATTTTAACCCCGCGCGTTCCAATTCACCAAACAATTTTGCCCCTATCTACATAATGGGGAAAAAGTGTGTGTGTATCAAGCCCCGCCCCTCATTAGGATGTCATAATGGTTGCCATGGCGACGCTGATGTCATCGTAGGTTGCAAGCCCCGCCGCTCATGTCATCATAATGGTTGACTATGGGATGGAGGATGTGTGATGGGTATATGGGCACTGGACTATGGGATGGAGGATATGTGCACTGGACTATGGGATGGAGGATATGTATGACGGGTATATGGGCAGGGGACTATGGGATGGCGGATATGTATGATGGGTATATGGGCATGGGACTATGGGATGGAGAATATGTGTGATGGGTATATGGGCATGGGCCTATGGGATGGTGGATATGTATGATGGGTATATGGGCACGGGCCTATGGGATCGTGGATATGTATGATGGGTATATGGGCATGGGCCTATGGGATGGATGATAATTATAATTTGCTATAACTAACCACAGTTACTATGCCCGGGCAGCGCCGGGCTCTTCAGCTAGTCTCACATAAAGGTATAAAAACGGTGCTCACCTTCATTTTCGTCTTCTGAGTCTGTAATGTGTACATTGCCTTCGCTTATAGTTATGTGAGCTGAAAGGAAGAAATACAAATCTGATTTATTTGGGGAGCCACACTTGTCTGGTTCACAGCCACTACTGCTGTCCATGACCTACTAAAGTCAATAAAGTCATGGTCACTTGTGATGAGCGAATGTGTTTGGATAAGGTGTTATCTGAGCACGCTCATGTGCTCACCGACAGTCTTCAGCATGCTCGAATAATATGTTCGAGTCCCCGAGGCTGCATGTCTCACGGCTGTTCCATGCAGGGATGGCCTAACAAAAAGACTATTCCTGCATGTGTGGCCGAGAGGTCTTTTAATGCAAATATTACCTGGTACAAAGTGGGAGACGACCATTTTCATGCAAGGCCGCAAGTAGACCGTCTGCGCTGACACCAGGTTGCCCAAAAAGGCCAGATATTCTTCCACCACTTCTCTGCTTCTGGTCAACCATGGTAGTTTCTACGAAAAAAAAACAGGAACTAAGTTAGAATAATTTATTTCCAAAAAGGTTTACAGTTCTAAATCTATTTTTCTTCACCGCTTCATTGGGGACACAGGTAATTATGGGTGAATGATGCTGTCGCTAGGAGGCGGACACTAGGCAAAAAAAAAAGTTCTCATCCTCAGCAGGGCACACCCACCGACCCGGCACAAAGCTCGCCAGTTGTTGTTGAGGAGAGCCTTAAGATGAAATACTTAATTAACCTCAAGTGTATTATTTCACCTTACATGAGCTTTTTCAGATCAAAGAGTGACATTAAAGATGGCTGCCATCTCCTGCTTGCCTCATGCCATGTGCTATTGGAACTGGAGTTTCCAGTACGGATGCACCCACGACGACGCCCACTGTCATGACCTCATGGACCAACCCAGCCTGGTGACCTCATGGATCCACCCAGACCAGCTCACTGCCCAACCCATTAACCAATGGAATACATCCGGACACTCCCATTTTAGAGTTAACCGAGCCCCTTCACAAGAGACATAAAAACCTGTTTGAATCAATAAAGCTCTCTCACTCTTGCTTTCCCTTGGAGCTATGCCATAGATTGATCAAAGAGATTACATCCAACTGTGTGTGGTGTGATTCTTTTAGTGCGCACTGATCAATACCCATTGGGCCAGGGGCAGGCAACTATTGAACATTATTTATTGTTCAACCTAACAGTGTAACTTCTCAAACGGTTTCCCCAAAATTTGAGCGACAGAGAGAACAGTTTGGTGCCATCCACATCATACCCTCTCTGGCCTGCGGGGCATGACCTTACCCCCCCTGACACTTAACCCCTTTCTGCCATCCGACGTACTATCCCGTCCATGGGACCTGGGCCCCTACGCCCATGGACGGGATAGTACGTCAGCGCGATCAGCGGCGCCCACGTGGTGAGCACCGCTGATCGCGGCCGGGTGTCAGCTGATTATCACAGCTGACACCCGGCACAATGTGTCAGGGGCGGTCACGGACCGCCCCCGACACGTTAACCCCTTGCACACCGCGATCAAACATGATCGCGGTGTACCGGGGGTTAAAGGGAAGCATCGGCAGGGAGGGGGCTCCCTCCGTGCTTCCCTGAGCCCCCCACGGCAGCGCAATGTGCAGCGCTGCTGCGGGGGTCTCCTTTCCTCCAGGCCCCCGAATCCAAGATGGCGACGGGGGCCTTCGGAAGCTGGCTTCCTCAGTGCCTGCAAAGCGCAGGCATGAGGAAGCCTTCTGCAGTGCCTGTGTCAGATTGCTGATCTGTCACAGTGATCTGTGATGTGACAGATCAGCGATCTGTCACAGGACAGTGATGTCCCACCTGGGACTATTTAATAAAGTAAAAAAAAAAAAAAAAAAAAAAAAAAAAAGTTAAAATAATTAAAAAAAAAAAAAAAATCGCCAAATAAATTAGAAAAAAAAAAAAAAAAATATTCCCCCAATAAATCCATTTTTTGGAAATAAAAAAAAAAAAAAAAAAATAAAAGTACACATATTAGGTATCGCCACGTCCGTAATGACCCGCCCTATAAAACTGTCCCATTAGTTAACCCCTTTAGCGAACCCCTTAAAAAATAAAAATAAAAAACGAAGCAAAAAATAATGATTTATTATCATACCGCCAAACAAAAAGTGTAATAACGCGCGATCAAAAAGACGCATATAAATATCCATGGTACCGCTGAAAACGTCATCTTGTCCCGCAAAAAACGAGCCGCCACACAGCATCATCAGCGAAAAAATAAAAAAGTTATAGCTCGCAGAATAAAGCGATGCAAAAATAATTATTTTTTATATAAAATAGTTTTCATTGCATAAAACCGACAAAAACATAAAAAAACGACCTAAATGAGGTATCGCTGTAACCGTACTGACCCAAAGAATAAAACCGCTTTATCAATTTTACCGCACGCGGAACGGTGTAAACGCACCCCCCCAAAAGAAATTCATGAAACGCTGGTTTTTGTTCATTCTGCTTCCCAAAAATAGGAATAAAAAGCGATCAAAAAAGTCACGTGCCCGAAAATGGTACCAATAAAAACGTCAACTCGTCCCGCAAAAAATAAGACCTCACATGACTCGGTGGGTCAAAATACGGAAAAATTATAGCTCTCAATATGTGGTGATGCAAAAACTATTTTTACAATAAAAAGCGTCTTTTAGCGTGCGACAGCCGCCAAACATAAAAACCGCCATAAATAGTAAATCAAACCCCCCGATATCACCCCCTTAGTTAGGGAAAAATAATAAAATTAAAAAAAAAGTATTTATCTCCATTTTCCCATTAGGGTTAGGGCTAGGGCTAGGGCTCAGATTAGGGCTCAGATTAGGGCTCAGATTAGGGCTCAGATTAGGGCTCAGATTAGGGCTCAGATTAGGGCTCAGATTAGGGCTCAGATTAGGGTTAGGGGTGTGTTGGGGTTAGGGTTGGAGTTATAATTGGGGGGTTTCCACTGTTTGGGCACATCAGGGGCTCTCCAAATGCAACATGGCGTCTGATCTCAATTCCAGCCAATTCTGAGTTGAAAAAGTCAAATGGTGCTCCTTCCCTTCCAAGCTCTGCCATGCGCCCAAACAGTGTTTTACCCCCACATGTAGGGTATCAGCCTACTCAGGACAAATTGCAAAACAATTTTTGGGGTCCAATTTCTCCTGTTACCCTTAGGAAAATAAAAAATTGGGGGCAAAAATATCATTTTTGTGGAAAAAAATGATTTTTTTATTTTCACGTCCGAATGTTATAAACTTCTGTGAAGCACTTGGGGGTTCAAAGTGCTCACCACACATCTAGATAAGTTCCGTGGGGGGTCTAGTGTCCAAAATGGGGTCACTTGTGGGGAGTTTCAATAGTTTAGGTACATCAGGGGCTCTCCAAACGCACATGACACCCGCAGACCATTCCATCAAAGTCTGCATTCCAAAACGTCACTGCTTCCCTCCCGAGCACCGACGTGTGTCCATACAGTAGTTTTCTCCCACATATGGGGTGTCAGCGTACTCAGGCCAAATTGGACAACAACTTTTGGGGGGTCCAAATTCTCCTGTTACCCTTGGGAAAATGAAAAAATTGGGGACTAATTGATCATGTTTCTGGAAAAAATACGATTTTTTTATTTTCATGCCCTGGCATTATAAACTTCTGTGTAGCCATTGGGGGTTCAAAGTGCTCACCTCACATCTAGATAAGTTCCTTAGTGGGTCTAGTTTTCAAAATGGGGTCATTTGTGGGGGGTTTCCACTGTTTAGGTACATTAGGGGCTCTCCAAAGGCAACATGACACCCGCAGACCATTCCATCAAAGTCTGCATTCCAAAACGTCACTACTTCCCTTCCGATCCCCGACGTGTGCCCATACAGTAGTTTTCTCCCACATATGGGATATCAGCATACTCAGGACAAATTGGACAACAACTTTTGGGGTCCAATTTCTCCTGGTACCCTTGGGAAAATAAAAAAATGGTGACTAAAAGATCATGTTTGTGGAAAAAATACGAATTTTTTATTTTCACGCCCGGGCATTATAAACTTCTGTGAAGCACTGGGGGGGTCAAAGTGCTCACCACACATCTATATAAGTTCCTTAGGGGGTCTAGTTTCCAAAATGGTGTCATTTGTGGGGGGTTTCCACTGTTTTGGTACATCAGGAGTTTTCCAAACGCGACATGGTGTCCGATCTCATTTCCAGCCAAAAACGTCAAATGGCGCTGCTTCCCTTCCGAGCTCTGCCATGCGCCCAAATAGTGGTTTACCCCCACATGTGGGGTATCAGCGTACTCAGGACAAATTGCACAATAACTTTTAGGGTCCTGTTACCCTTGGGAAAATAAAAATTGGGGTGAAAAGATCATTTTTTTGGAAAAAATATGATTTATTAATTGTACCGCTGTACGTTATAAACTTCTGTAAAGCCCTTGTGGGTTCAAAGTTCTCACCACATATCTAGATAAGTTCCTTGGGGGGGGGTCTAGTTTCCAAAATAGGGTCACTTGTAGGGGGTTTCCACTGTTTAGGTACATCAGGGACTCTCCAAACGTGACATGGCGTCCAATCTGAATTCCAGCCAATTTTGCATTGAAAAAGTCAAACGGCGCTCCTTCCATTCTGAGCTCTGCCATGCACCGAAACAGTGGTTCCCCCCCACATATCAGGTATCTGCGTACTCAGGACAAATTGCACAATAACTTTTGCAGTCCAATTTCTCCTGTTACCCTTGGTAAAATAAAAAAAATTGAACCTGAAGTATTAGATGTTCATTTTTTTTTAAATATTCAAAAAAATTCCTGTGACGCACCTAAAGGGTTAATAAACTTCTTGAATGTGGTTTTGAGCACTTTAAGGGGTGCAGTTTTTAGAACGGTGTCACTTTTGGGTATTTTCTATCATATAGACCCCTCAAAGTGGCTTCAAATGTGATGTGGTCCTAAAAATAAAATGGTGTTGTAAAAATGAGAAATCGCTGGTCAACTTTTAACCCTTATAACTTCCTAACAAAAAAAATTTTTGGTTCCAAAATTGTGCTGATGTAAAGTAAACATGTGGGAAATGTTAGTTATCAAGTTTTTTGTGTGCCGTATCTCTGTGATTTAAGGGCATAAAAATTCAAAGTTGGAAAATTGCGAAATTTTCAAAATTTTCGCCAAATTTCCGTTTTTCTCACAAATAAACGCAAGTTATTTGAATGAAATTTTACCACTAACATGAAGTACAATATGTCACGAGAAAACAATGTCAGAATCACCGGGATCCATGGAAGCGTTCCAGAGTTATGACCTCATAAAGGTACAGTGGTCAGAATTGTAAAAATTGGCCCGGTCATGAACGTGCAAACCACCCTTGGGGGGAAGGGGTTAAAGAGTATCTTAGGCTATGTGCCTAGCGTTTTAAACTGGACACTCAAAACCGGACTCCTTCCCAGAAATCGCACGTTTTTTTCTTCGCGATTTTACCACGATTATGTTCGCGATTTTCGCGTGCGATATTCAAGCACTTTCCAAGCGATTTGAAGCATCGCTTGTAAAGTGATTGACAGGTTGGTCACACTCGCCAAACATAGTGTTTGACAAGTGTGACTAGCTTTTTACTATTGAGGCTGCCTATGCGGCCTCAATAGTAAAAGATAGAATGTTAAAAATGATTTAAAAAAAAAATTTAAAAATCGGGGTATATTTACCTTCCGACGTCCCGCGCAGCCTCAGCGACTCTCCCGTTCCCAGCGATGCCTTGCAAGACCTGTGATGACGTTGGTCTCGCGTTGCTAGAGTGATCTCACGAGACCGCTAGAGTCACGCGAGACTACGTCATAACTGGACCGTGCCGCAAGGCATTACTGGGAACGCTGAGGCCCGGGAATGCAGCACGTGATGCCGGAAGGTAAATATACCCCGATTTTTTATTTTTACAGGGGGATGGTACCCAGGGCCTGGAGGACAGTCTCCTCTCCTCCACACCGTGGGTACCAACCGCACATGAGACGCTTAACTTTGCGCATGGTGGGCATAGCCACATGCGGGAAATAAGCGGTTCTCATGCATTCCTATGGGTGCGGAATCGCAGCAATTTTTTGCGATTCCGCAAAAAGAATGAGCATGCTGCGATTTTTTCCGTGATGCGATTCCGCCGTCGAAAAAAGCGCAGCATTAGCACAGCATGTACGGAATGCCATAGGAATGCATGGGGGGCGTTCTGTACGAGTTTTTTTAAGCGTTTTCGCGCCGAAAATCGCGGCAAAAACGCTTAAAAAAAAAAATCGCATCGTGGGCACACAGCCTTAGGACTCTTTCACACATCAGTTTTTGCCATCAGTCGCAATCCAGCAGTTTTGGAAAAAAACGGATCCGTCACAGATTGTGAAAAACCGATGCGACAGATCCGTTTTTTGCTGGATCCGACTGCCCTACCTGGTAATATTTGGAGCATACTCAGTTTAAAAAAACGGAATCAGTCGCTGGATTCTGTCATTTGACGGACAGAGACGGATCCTGCGCCCATAGGCTTTTCATTATAGCCAACGACGGACGGCACTGGATCCGTCGCTGTCCGACTTTTGGACAGACAAAAAACGTTACTTTGTCCGTCGTCTCCGGCCAATGGACACAAACTTTCCGACGGATCCAGTGAACAACGGACGAAACGTGCGGCCATCCATCGCTATTAGAAGTCTATGAGAAAAAAACGAATCCAGCGTCAGTAGTCGCTGGATCCATTTTTTTCTAAAAACGACGGACTGCGACTGATGGCAAAAAACTGATGTATGAAAGCAGCCTTAGGACGGTTTGTGGCGGCTGGTCCTTGCCTGTTCCCCAACTCTCCTTCCTGAGAGAGCACTTTGAGATGCACCGTCAGGAATCTCGCACGCTCTTTTCCCTACTATTGAAGCGCTAATTTCTCAGAACAGGCTAATAGGCTTTCAGGGCGCCTCACCTGGTCCTGTCCCGTTGCTTTCCGGCGACGTTAAATCACCCGCTGCAGCTCCACAGCATAGTTTTTCTCTGCAGAACCTGCCTCTCTCCACATGCGGTTCTCTACATCAGGACTGGGTAGACTCAGTCCAGGCTGTATTTTTTTTGTCTTTCACTCTTTGGCTTAGCCCTCCTTAGCACCCCCACCCCCTTCTCAAACCCAGGTCTCTAACATGTGCCCAGACCTAGGGAGCCTCCCTTCCACCCCTCCCCCACTATTAACCACTAAGCCTCTGCCCTCTGTACAAAGAAGTGGCCAAACAGGTCAGTTCACGGCTTTCTGGCCAGATTTCATCCCTTCCACCACAGAGACCTCACAGGAGCCCCCCCCCCCCACTACAAGAGAGGGCTGTTGCTATTTCTTGATCAGTAACTGACCTCACCAAGGTATCTAAAGGCCCCGTCACACACAGCAAGATCGCTAGCGAGATCGCTGATTTTGTGACGCGACAGATCTCGCCAGCGATATCACTGTGTGTGATATGCATCAGCGACCGGCCACCCCTGCCGGGTGTCGCTGATCGTGCAGGAGTGTCCTAGGCCATTTTTTGTTCGTTGGTCTCCCGCTGGCCAGCACGCATCGCTGCGTGTGACAGCGGGAGAGCAACGATCAGCAAGCTCTCAGCGCTGTATGCAGATGCTGGGAGCTGGTATCCAAGGTAAATATCGGGTAACTAAGCGCGCGCATCGCTTAGTTACCCGCTGTGTACCTTGAATACCTGCACGCTCGCGCTGGGAGCTGGTATCCAGGGTACACAGCGGGTAACTAAGCGAGCGCATCACTTAGCTACCCACTGTATACCCTGGATACCAGCGTCATCGCTGGTCCTGATCGCTGGTGAGTCTGCCCGTTTGACAGCTCACCAGCGATCATGTAGCAAGGTCGTATCGTTGTCGGGATCGCTGGTGCATTGTTTAGTGTGAAGGCATCCTAAAGGTCCCGTCACACACAGCAATCCCGCTAGCGAGATCGCGGATTTTGTGACGCCACAGTGATCTCACCAGCGAGATCGCTGTGTGTGACGCGGATCAGCGACCGGCCCCCCTGACGGGTATCGCTGATCGTGCATGGCCGTTTTTTGATCGTTGCTCTCCCGCTGGCCAGCACTCACTCTAAGCAGGCGCTGGGAGCTGGTATCTAAGGTAAATATCGGGTTACTAAGTGGACGTGCGTCACTTAGTTACCCGATGTGTACCTTAGAAACCAGCGTCCTCGCTGGTGCTGATCGCTGATGAAGCTGCCTGTTTGGCAGCTCACCAGCGATTATGTAGCGATGCACCAGCGATCCTGACAAGGTCGTATCGTTGTCGAGATCGCTGGTGCATCGTTTAGCGTAACGGGGCCTTTAGTCCCTGGTGCAAGTCCTTAAAACGTTTACCTAACCTGTCAGCCATCACTAATGCTCCGATCGCTCCTCAGAACTAATCACAGGCACCCACTAGGTCACCATCGGCATGGCAGATCAATGACAAGGTCCAAGAAGAGGGCATACTCTACTTCGACTGGTTCCCCTTCTCCCTCCACATCCTCCAGGATGCACTCGTTGTCCCATTCCTCTTCCTCCGAGGTGGCCCCAAGATCCGACCTTGATTTGCAGTCAGAATCTGATCCCGAAACAGACCAAACTTCCAAACTCCAAGATATGGTCGACAGCCTCACATCTGACATCAATCAGACCCTCAATATTAAGAAGTATCCTATCCCAGATCACTCCGTCTCATTTAAAAAGGCAAAACGGCCTCCCCAGGTGTTTTCCAATCACAAGGAATCTTTAGAAAGCAGTGGGAAAACCCGGAAAAGTGCTTGCCAGGTAGAAGGCAGTTGGATATCTTCTCTCCTTTTGGTCCTGATCTCCTCAGCAAATGGGCAGAATCCCCAGCAGTGGACCCTCCAGTCTCACACCTGTCTGCTAAGACTGTCCTGTCACTCCCTGATGACGCTTCCCTCAAATACTCCACTGACAGACAGATCGAGGTCCTAGCCAAGTCCGCCTTTGAGGCTCCTGGCACCTCTCTCTGTCCAGCATTCACTTTCACATGGGTAGCAAAGTCGGTCTCCCCATGAGCAAAGCTTCTTCGGCAGAGCATCTTAGTGGCTTCACCGGACGAACTGGCTGATCTTGAGGACCAGATTGTCCACGCAGGAAAATATCTACTCGCAATGTCTCTTCACACCGCCAGCTGTCCCGCTTGCGATTCCGGCAATATTGGAGCCATACGCAGGATCCTCTGGTTCAAGGCCTGGAATGCAGACCCGGCATCCAAAAAGTCCCTCGCCAATCTCTCCTTCCAAGGATTGTGACTCCAAGTCTAAACTGGAACAGCTTATCTTGGACACCACTGGCAGAAAAAAAGTACCTCTCTTGCCCAGCCTAAGCGTCCATTTACCAGGAGACGTTCTCTTAAGTTTCACCTATTTTGTAACTTTCCTCCTCTGGGACCTCCCCCCAGCAAGATCGATCCACAACCCAGCTGGAGAGGAGGAAGCCATTCTTCAAACCCCCGCCATCATGGAACTCCAATGGCCACCATGCTAAACTCCCTGGCTCCTGATCCAATAGATCAAGACAATCTATTCTATTCGGCATGATCGACCCGTTCTGCACGACGGGTTACACCCACCTGGGAATTCCCTAATGGTGGGTGGCAGTCTTCTGCTTTACCGGGATGCATAGCTCTGCGTAATCGACAAAGCCTGGGTCAGGTAGATCGCTACCACGGGTTACAAGATAGAATTTTCTTCTCTCCCATGCAGTTTTATCATATACCACCCTCCCTTGGTCACATCTCAAGTCCCCGGTTTCTTCCAAGCCATCAACTCTTTCCTCTGGGTAGGGATCATTGTACCCAATCCCTCTCATGTACGATTCTTGGGTTTCTATCCTCTTTGTGTTCCCAAAGAAAGATGGTTCACTCCGCACGATCTGGATCCCAAGCTACTAAACCGGCGGGTTTGCCTTGTCATTTCTGAATGGAATCTCTCCGCTTGGTGATTGCCTCTATAGAACTCGAGGAGTTCCTCTGCTTGGTGAACATTCAGGATGCCTAGCTCCACATCCCGATTTGCTTGGTGGATCAGAGGTTTCTCCGCATCGCAGTCCTGGGAGAACACTATCAGTTCACAGCTCTCTCCTTCGGCCAGGCTTCGGCTCCCAGAGTGTTCACAAAGGTTATGGCGTCTGTCATGGCCATTCTTCGTTCCAAGGGGATTGTAGTCATTCTCTGCCTGGACGACCTCCTGATCAATGGCCCGTCCTTCCGAGACTGTTCCGAAAGTCTTCAGGTTATCCTGTTCCTTCATTCCTTCCTAAGGTAGTCTCCCCGTTCCACATCAACAAGGATATTGTCCTTCTTTCCTTGTGTACATCCCTTGTCCATCCCCTGGAAAGGTCTCATTGAATTAAAAATAGACCACCACCTCTGGGAGTGAGGGCTCACTCCACCCGTGCGATGGGAGCCTCTTGGGCTGTTTGCCACCAGGCCTCTGCATCCCAGATTTGCAAGGTCGCTACCTGGTCATCTTTTCATAATTTCTCAAGATCCTACAGGGTACATACCTACACCTCAGCTGATGAGGGCCTATGTAAGAAGGGTTTGCAAGTGGCGGTTGCCCGTTGTCTGACATGATTTAGGCACGATAGTCTGTTCCCTCCCTTGGGACTGCTTTAGGACGTCCCATGGTTACCTGTGTGCCCTAATGAAGGGACAAAGAAAGAAGGATTTTTGTAACCATAAAATCTTTTTTGGAGCCTTCATTGAGGGACACATTACCCACTCGTTTTTGTGCCTATGTAGGGTCTGTATATAGTTACTTGTTGCTTCTTCTATTGCTTTCTCACTAACTGGCAAGCTCTGCGCCATTCAGTTGGTGTATGCAGCTGAGGAGCTAGCTTTTCTTGCCTAGTGTCAGTCTCCTAATGACAACAGCAGACACCCATGGATGCCAATGAAGGCTCCAAGAAAGTTTTTACAGTGAGAACCAAAAATCCTAATTTTTTTTTATTCTAGCTGATACATATACAAATGGAGTGGTCAGAGAATCTTTCAACCAATGGAACTCCAGATTCAGGAGATACTGTATACAAAGTATGGATAGTATATTCTACATGGGGTCTGCTGTTGTGAGTTCATTTTCCCCTTCACCGTTGAGGTCTGATGAAATCCCTCTGCTGGTGAAGAGAGGTAGTGAAATTATTCTGTTATGAATGAGTCACCGAAGGAGGAAAAAACAAAAATACAAGCTAAGTCCAGAAAACCGGAGAGGTTGGTAGCTATCGGATTGCAGACCCCTGATCCTATTCACCACAACTAACAGTAGCCGTGGGGGGTTCCTACGGTGCCCTAGACCCCTCGTTCACAGCCGGAGAACTAAATAAGCCTAAAGAAAGGGGAAATGTAAACTGCCCCAGAGCAGACCCCAAAGCAATAGACAGCCCCCAACATGTATTGTCGGTGAAAAGCAGATGAAAACACAAACACAGACAGAAAGACAGGTTGAGCAAACGATGGGGCCCAACTAACTAAATAGGAAAGGACAGAAAAGATGCTGGCTGCAATCCGCAAAAAACCCTACCAAAAATGTCCCAACCGTCTTATAGGGAAAAAGGCCCTGAAGTCGCTAGACTTCAAAATCACTATATCAGCACTCAGGTATATTCTGAAAACAGAGCAAAGAGATAAACTGATCAGAGACAAAAATGGCGCTCAGCCCGTCCCAACAAAGGCAGGCTGAACACAAAACATGAAGCAAACAGACAAAATCTCATGGAAAAATAAGAGAGCAAAAACTTAGCTTTCAGTAGACAGGACTAACTGGTTGCAAGAGCTCAGAGCAGAAAGGATCACCAGCACCCCTGTAGGGCGTCGGCTGCCCTATATCCACTCAGTGATTCCGGGTGTCCAATCAGGCTCCACCTGTTCAGATGACAGGTTCTTCTCAACCCAATCAATTTCACTACCTCTCTTCACCAGCAGAGGGAATTCATCAGACATCAACGGTGAAGGGGAAAATGAACTCACAACAGTACCTCCCCCTTGAGGAGGGGTCACCGAACCCTCATCCACGCCACCAGGACGATCAGGATGGGCCCGATGAAAAGCACGAACCAATCTTTCGGCATGAATATCGGATGCAGGGACCCAAGAATTATCCTCCTGGGCGCATCACCAATGTGGGCCGGACCTTCCGATCACATGCTTTCTGCTCAATAATGTAAACAAACAGAGCGCATCATATGAAATCGCCGGGAGATCAAGAATATGCCCGCAAATACAGCGTCCCACAGATTTATCGCAATAAGGATAACCCCAGTAATACCAGTGCCCTCATATTCGGATTAATGCTGCACATCAGAAATTCAAAAAAATGTAGAAAAATAAAGATGCATATTGCTATGCGATAAATCAGATCAACCATCCAATGTGGTCCATGCCATACAGGCATCATCCAATATGCCAAACATATAAAACCCCTTATCATAACCCACTATAACAGAAAAAACGGGGGCAAATTCAACCAACCAGAAAACCAAAAGATCATAAGAAACAGGCATATGAGATGCATTCATTCATCCCATTGGGGAAAACCGATTGTAGTCTGAACATCCATTCACACTCCCGTCTCAAAATTAAATTGTCCAGATTACCTCCCCTAGCCCTTGGTTTAATTAATTCTATCATATTAAAGGTGATGTCACCCATTCGACCCTGATGTATACCATTGATGTGTCTGGCGACAGGAGTATCACGTTTATTTCTGATATCCCCCAGGTGTTCACCCACCCTCACCCTTAATTCTCTAGTGGTTTTTCCCACATAATCCAATGGGCAGGTACACGTGGCCTTATAGACCAGACCTGTTGATTTACAGTTTCCAAAATCCCTCAGATAAAGGGTCTTACCGTTGTGTGAACTCATAAAGGTCTTACATTGAAGCATATATTTGCATTTAGTACAATCCCCACACTTAAAGAAGCCCAAAGGTTTTCTGTCTAACCATGTACCCATTCCCTTGGGTCTTTGGTAGAGGCTGTGCACAAGCCGATCCCCTATAGTCCTTGGAGACTAGTCTGAATTTGCATTTGTGCTTTGACTTTGTTTTGCTTTGTTTTTCTGGATTTCTGCCATTCCCTGCTGGGGTGTGCTAAATTCCTTTAGCTCTGTCTTCTGAAAATACCTGAGTGCTGATTTAGTTTTTGAAGCCTAGCTGCTTCAGGGCCTTTTTCATATCAGCTGGTTGGCTTATGTCTTTGATAGGGTTTTGGCAGATTGCAGACAGCAGCCTTCCTGTCCTTTCCTATCTAGGTAGTTTTGGGCCCCGTCTTTGCTCAGTCTATCTTTCTGTCTGTGTTAGTGTTTTCATCTTGCTTCACCGTAATTTTATGTTGGGGGCTGCCTATTGCTTTGGGGTCTGCTCTGGGGCAGTTTAGATTTCCCCTTTCTTTCTTTAGGCCTAGTTAATTCTCCGGCTGTGATCGAGGGGTCTAGGGCATCGTAGGAACCCCCCACGGCTACTGCTAGTTGTGTTGATAGGTTCAGGGGTCTGCAATCTGATAGTTGCCAACTTCTCTGGTTTTCTGGACTTAGCTTGTATTTCTGTTTTTGCCTCCTACGGTGACTCATTCATAACACTCAACCTGTCTTTCTGTCTGTGTTTGTTTTCATCTGCTTTTCACCGACAATACATGTTGGGGGCTGTCTATTGCTTTGGGGTCTGCTCTGGGGCAGTTTACATTTCCCCTTTCTTTAGGCTTATTTAGTTCTCCGGCTGTGAACGAGGGGTCTAGGGCACCGTAGGAACCCCCCACGGCTACTGTTAGTTGTGGTGAATAGGATCAGGGGTCTGCAATCCGATAGCTACCAACCTCTCCGGTTTTCTGGACTTAGCTTGTAGTTTTGCTTTTTCCTCCTTCGGTGACTCATTCATAACAGTCTGCAGTGCCGCGAGTTGTAGAGACGCTGCTGCGTGCCTGTGAGCTTTAGCTTTTCCCAGCCATCTGTAATGCAGATTACACGCACAAGAGAGCAGAAGCCAGGAGAAGTGTGGAGGTGTCAACACACTATGGAGTAAAGTAGTTCCTCTGAGTTCGGAAGTTCCAGTGTGCAGAAGTCTCATCCGTACTAATACTCATGCGGCTTTTCTGAAAGCGTAAAATGAGACTGGAGAGCCATCTATGACGCTTGCAAAGGCTAAAAGATCTCTTTAAGGCTGTGTGCCCACGTTGCATTTAAGCATTTTTGCCGCGATTTTCGGTGCGAAAACGCTTAAAACACTGATACTGAACGCACCCCATGCATTCCGCACAAGCTGCGCTAAAAATGCGTTTTTCGCATCGTGGAAAAAAACGCAGCATGCTCATTCTTTTTGCAGAATCGCCGCGATTCTGCACCCATAGGAATGCATGAGATCCGCTTACTTCCCGCATGTGGCTATGCCCACCATGCGCAAAGTGAGCGGCTCATGAGCAGATGGTACCCACGGCCTGGAGGAGAGGAAACTCCAGGCCCTGGGTACCATATCCCTGTAAAAAAAAAGAATTAAAAATAAATTCGGGTTATATTCACCTTCCGGCATCCCGCGCAGCCTTCCCGGGCCTCAGCGATGCTCGCGTTCCCAGTAATGCCTTGCGAGTCCTTTGATGATGTCACGGTCCCACGATACTGTAGTGGTCCCTATTCCTCGTGAGACCTCATGTCATCAATGGTCTCGCAAGGTATTACTGGAAACGGGAGCATCGCTGAGGCCCGGGAAGGCTGCGTGGGACGTCGGAAGGTGAGAATAAGCCGGATTACTTACCGGTAATGCTCTTTTAATGAGTCCACGACAGCACCCACTTGGAGGTATCGGATCCACCCATTTGGAACAGGAAACCCTACAGGAAAGATAAAAGGGGCGGTCCGCCTTTCCTCCTCAGTTTTATGTTTCAGAGTACCAGAAGGACCGCCAAGGATTAGGCAATGTTCTCTTATTTTAACATCTTTCTTATCCATTATTTGGTTGATATACTTTAACTATTGATATCTTTAGGGAGGGAAGTGAGCGGGTGCTGTCGTGGACTCATTAAAAGAGCATTACCGGTAAGTAATCCGGCTTTTTACTCTTCGCCACGACAGCACCCACTTGGAGAGATTCCAGAGACCATCACCTGGGTGGGACCACTGTGTCAAGGACAGTCCGGCCAAAGCTTAAGTCAGAGGCTGATGAAAGGTCAAGTCTATAGTGGTTATAGAAGGTAGAAGGGGATGACCAAACTGCCGCCTTACATATAGTTTCAATCGGAACATCTCCCTTTTCTGCCCAAGAAGTTGCCATTGCCCTGGTGGAATGCGCCCTGATGTTCCCTGGAGGATCTTCGTTTTTTGCGGAGTAGGCTAGACGAATGGCTTCTCTGATCCACCGGGAAATGGTGCCCTTCGTGACTCCATACCCCTTCTTACAGCCCTGAAATGAAACAAATAGGGCCCTACTCTGCCTCCAACTGTTGGACCTCTCAATATATTTTAGGACAGTTCTTTTGACGTCCAGAGTATGGAACTTCTGCTCTTCCGGAGTAGAGGGATTTATATAGAAGGTTGGGAGGAGTATCTCCTGAGATCTATGGTATTTTGTTGCCACTTTTGGCAGGTAGGCAGGGTCTGGTTTTAATACCAATCTGTCTTGGTATTCTTGAAAAAAAGGTGGATCTATTGACAAGGCCTGGATATCACCCACTCTTCTAGCTGAGGTCAGTGCTACCAAGAGGGCCATTTTAAGTGCTAAGTGTTTGAAGGGTATTGTGTCGATCGGCTCAAAGGGGTCTACCGTTAGGGCGTCTAAGACCAGATTTAGATCCCATGTAGGGACGGAGGGTATGTGGATTGGAGCTATTCGTTCACATGCTGTAATGAATCGAGTTATCCACTTGTTGCCTGCTATATTATGGCCATATAGTGCTCCTAATGCCGATATTTGTACTCTTAGCGTATTTACTGCTAAGCCTAAGTCTTTCCCTTTCTGCAGAAATTCTAAGATTGGGATTATCGGAACTTCTGCTGTATGAGGTACTGTATGGAATTGAAGAAATTTTTTCCATATTCTAGTGTAAATTTGGGTTGTGGACTGTTTTCTACTTTGTAGTAGTGTAGTAATTAAAGACTCAGAGAATCCTCTTGTCCTCAATAACTGCCTCTCAAATTCCACGCCGTCAAGTGCAAGCTGACCACTTGAGGGTGGAAAAAGGGGCCCTGGGAGAGTAGGTTGGGAGTTGAAGGAAGGACCCAAGGATCTGTTATTGACATAGTCTGCAGCCACGAAAACCACGGTCTTTTTGGCCAGAACGGTGCTATTAAGATTACCCTTGCTTTGTCGTCTCTGATCTTCCGAATTACTTGAGGTAGGAGGATCAATGGAGGGAATGCATACGCCAGGTTGAAATTCCATGGAGCTAGAAGGGCGTCTAGTATGTCTGGGTGGTCTGATGGAGATAGGGAGGCAAATGTTTTTATCTGCCTGTTCTCCTTTGTGGCGAAAAGGTCCACCTCGGGTTGTCCCCATAGGGCTACTATGTCCCTGAAGACCTTCTGATTGAGGCACCACTCTCCTTGCCGCAGAGTGTGTCGGCTTAGGAAGTCTGCCTTTTGATTGCTCTCGCCTCTGATATGAAGGGCCGAGAGGGACAAAAAATAGTTTTCTGCTAAGTTTAAAATTCTTGCCGCTGAAGACATCAGAGTCTCTGATCGAGTTCCTCCTTGTTTGTTTATATAGGCCACGGTGGTGGTATTGTCCGATAGTATCCTGACATGCTTCTGTTGGAGCTGCGGAAGGAAGTTGTATAGAGCATAGAACACTGCAGTCAGTTCTTTTAAATTGGATGAGTATTCACATTCCTCTCTATTCCACTTTCCCTGATGAAACTCATTCTCCATGTGGGCTCCCCAGCCCCGGGGACTGGCATCGGTGGTTACGATACAGGATGGAACTATAAGCCATGGAACTCCTGAACATAAATGGTCATCATCTAACCACCACTCTAGAGAAGTCAAGACTTCTTGTGACAGGGTTATTTTGCTCTGTAAATGCCCACTATGTCGCTTATCCTCCTGGAGGATCTGGTGCTGTAGTGTACGGACATGGTACTGGGCCCACCGGACTGCAAGAATTTAGTGATCCTAATAGTGACATTGCTCCTCTCAAGGATACCCGTGGTTTATCTATAGCTGCTCGTATTTTTTGTTTCGTGAGGGTGATTTTTACCTGAGGTAGTAGACATCTCTGGGTCAAGGAATCTAGTTGAAATCCTAGAAATGTCTGGAGAGATTGTGGATCGAGTCTGGACTTTTGGATATTGATGATCCAGCCAAGGCTCTGAAAAGACGAGATTGCGTCAGTCACGCGTTCGGCACATTGTTTGACTGAATTCCCAATTATTAGGAAGTCGTCTAAATATGGCACGATCAGTGTATCCTTTTGGCGAAGGTAGGCCATCACTTCTGCAATCACCTTGGTAAATATTCTTGGTGCCGTGGAAAGCCCGAAGGGCATGGCCGCGTATTGGAAATGACGAATCCTGCCCTCGACTTCCACTGCGACTCTTAGGTATTTCTGGAATCTATTGTGAATAGGGAGATGATAATAAGCATCTTTTAAATCAATCCCTGCCATTACGCAATTTGGGAACAGAAGCTTTATAGTGGATCTAATTGATTCCATTTTGAAGTTATAATTTTTTATAAATGAATTAAGCTTCTTTAAATTAATAATGGTTCTAAATGTACCGTCTGGTTTAGAAACCAAAAACAGGGGAGAATAAAAGCCTCTACCCTCTTGTCCCTCAGGGACATCAACTAAAACTTTTTTAGCTAGAAGCACTCGAATCTCGTCTTCGAGAGCCTTTTGCTGAACTGAGGAATTAAGGCGAGTTATAACAAAGAATTCATAAGGGATCTGAAGGAATTCAATCTTTATTCCTTCCCTGATTATGTTCAAAATCCATGGGCTTAACGTAATTTGTTCCCATTTGGTAAAAAAAAATTTTAATCTACCCCCAACTGGTGGGTCTAAACTTTTAATTTTTATCTCTCCTATATGTTGGCCCTCTGAAGATGGTACCCTTCTGTTTTTCGTCTTTCGTGGCCCATCTATTCGTTCTGTCCGATTGTCTTCTTCTCCCGAATGGCCGTCTCTTAAAGGTTTTCCTATAAAACGGAATGGGAGAATCACTGAAGGCCTTTTTCCTCTCTTTTGCCTTGGCGAGAATTTCGTCTAAGGCTTTTCCGAAGAGGAACTCACCCTCGCATGGGGTTGCACTAATTTTGGATTTTGATTGTGCGTCCCCTTTCCAGCTTTTTATCCACAGCGCGCGTCTGGCGTTATTCACCAGGGCTGCCGACCTCGCTGCCAGTCTTAGGGTGTCCGCTGAAGCATCTGCCATAAAGGCAGCTGCACCTCTTATCAACGGGATGGCTGCACGCAGTTTCTCCCTTGACATTCTTTGTTCGATTTGCTGATCTAACCATACCAGCATTGATCTAGCAGTACATGTGCTGGCTACTGCAGGTTTGAATACCCCGGTGGTGGACTCCCAGGACCTTTTGAGCGAAGATTCTGCCTTTCGGTCTAATGGGTCTGCTAACAATCCTGCGTCCTCGACCGGGATCGAGGTCTGTTTGGAAGTGGAGGCTATGACGGCATCCACTTTTGGTATTTTAGTCCATTTCAATAGGTCTTCATCAGTGAACGGATACTTCCGTTTTGAGGCTGATGGGAGAAAACCTCTCTGGTCGTGCTTTTCCCACTCTCTTTTGATGAGGTCCTTAATTGCCGGTATCACCGGAAATGATCTCCTCTTTTTTTCTGCCAATCCCGCAAACATAATGTCCTGCGCGGTTTGGCCGCCCCTTTCCTCTTCACACCCCATGGTATTTCTGACCGCTTTTACTAGATTATCTACGCTGTCCAGTGGAAAACATGCGCGTCCTTCCATCTCCGAGGATGACGATGAGGACGTGGATGCGGAGCCTGAGTTTAACTCCTGTTCTTCCTCTGACTCTGAACTAACAACGGCCTGTCTCTTATGACTGGACTCTGAGGGAGTGCTGGCGCGGTTGATGGCTTGTATCTCCTCCCTAATTATGGCTCGGATATCTTTAGAAGATATCGTCGACCCCTGCATGGTCTCTTTCATGCATTGTTTGCAGAGTTTTTTGGGGTAGGAGTCAGGGAGAGGCTCTGAACATAATGCGCATTCTTTATGTTTAATTTTTTCTTTGACTGAAGTAGGAGGTCAAAGGAAAGGAGAGAGGGGGGAGAGGTTTTAGCTTAATAGGTAGAGTATATACTTTGCACACTCACCCAGTGAAGCTTAATACCGGGTCGGATGGCTGAGACGGTCTGGATCGGGTTTCTGCTGCCTCGCTCCTGCGGGCAGTCTCTGTCCTGGCGCTGCGGTCCCTGGTGGAATTGCCCCCAGCTGAATCCCCTGCTGGGGCCTGCGACTCCGTGGGGGACGACATGGTTCCATCGTTGCAGCGCTGTTTTATCTTCTCCTGTCGTGCCCCCAGAAGTCGCCCTGTGTCAGGGCGCATGCGCCGCGTCATCGCCATCCTACCCCGGAAGTTCAACCATTACTTCCGGGGTATAGGAGCGTCGGGCGCCGGCCGGCTCCTGCGCCCCCGCTACTCACACGCGTGGTTCGCGCGCTCATGGCCTCACCTCCCACACTGTGTCACCACCGAAGGGGGGGGCCTCCGGATGCCAGACCGGTCCGCTCCCTGGTAAGACCGGGCGGCCATACCCGGACCCGGTCATCACCATTTTGCCGCCAGACGAGGGGGGAACCGTCAAACGGAGTCTCCCCCGACGCTGCTTCCGGACCGCAGCCCCTGCCGTTCCCGAGGAGACCGCACAGGCGGATGCATGGCCCAGGTAAGATACTGCAGGATCCTGCTCCATTTGGAACAGGAAACCAAAACTGAGGAAAGGCGGACCGCCCCTTTTATCTTTCCTGTAGGGTTTCCTGTTCCAAATGGGCGGATCCGATACCTCCAAGTGGGTGCTGTCGTGGCGAAGAGTAAAATCACGATTTTTTTATTTAGTATTTTTAACATTCTATCTTTTACTACTGATGCCGCATAGGCAGCCTCAATAGTAAAAAGTTGGTCACACTTGTCAAACACTATGTATGACGAGTGTGACCAACCTGTCAATCACATTCCAAGTGATGCTTCAAATCGCTTAGAAAGTGCTTGAATTCCGCACACGAAAATCGCGGGAAAAACACGATAACCACGAAAAAAATCTCGCAAAAAAAAAAAAAAAAAAAAAAAAAAAAAAAAAAATCGCACAGAAAACGAGCGGGATATAAACACACGTTTTCTGGGAAGGAGTCCGGTTTCAGGTGTCAGGTTTTAAACGCTACGTGGGCACATAGCCTTAAGAAATAAAGACAATGATTATCAGGGTAAACAGTCTCAAGGAACACTCACTCTAATCTGCAGTTCCTGTGCGGTAGGTGCGACCAATTGTAAAAGAAGTGCAAGATGACCGTCTCGTAACAGTACAGTACTACAGTAACTGAGCAACAGCATCTGCAGGTGCTCCAAATAGTAATGTCCACCGTTGTCTACTTCTCAATTTCCGCTACAGATTTTCTCCATAGCATGTGGGTAAGACACAACCTTTACTGTGGGGTGTGAAGGTCATTTGCACATTAGCTTAAAGAGAACCTGACATCAGGATTGTGCTCAGTAAACTACAGGCAGTGTCAGGTTGGTGCCGTTATACTGATTAAAAGGATACACCTGGGTTGAAGAAACCAATCTTGTGGTTTAATCTGTGTTTACAGTGTTTAGTTAATGAGATTCCAGTGCTTCGGGGCAGCCTGTGGGCAGGGCTTTTTTGGTGCTCTGGCCTCATAATCATCATTCTGGGCT
This sequence comes from Dendrobates tinctorius, assembly GCF_039654945.1. Taxonomy (NCBI): domain Eukaryota; kingdom Metazoa; phylum Chordata; class Amphibia; order Anura; family Dendrobatidae; genus Dendrobates; species Dendrobates tinctorius. Next base: position 31,528,705 of record NW_027361797.1, read on the forward strand.
TAAATGACTTCTCACTGCCTCAAAGCATTCTACAGAGTCTGCAAGTAAGGGCTGAACATGACCCATGGGAAGATGAAGAAAAGCCCTCTAAGGAAATGTGCACACAATGCAATGTCTTTTTCAGGAGGGGAGAGCCTGCTGTGATTTTCAAGACGCTTCAGGAATCACCAAGTTTTTCTCCTTAAAGTCCTCCTCCTGCCATAAAAAGTTTTTATCCTCTTAATACATTGCAGTCATCACATCATATAGCACTGTGTACTTACAATTGCTCACTTTGCCTTTCTACCCAGCTAATTCTACTCTTTTCTCTGCACTATGTAGAAACAGGAAGTCTCTTGTCCCTGCATTTATCATCTCCCACTTCAACTCCTGACCCAGCTGCTTCCTTCCCTTTGCCAGGGACTTTTGCAGTGACTGATGACTCGTACAGAGAAAATTGACCTCCTTTTCCTTCACAGAGCTTAGAAGGAATCAGCAAGTCAGTTTTTAATCACGCCACGTCAGACCTATGAGGTATACTATTCTCTTTTAGGCATACTATGGTTTGTGGTTGTTTTTTCTTGAAATGCTTTGTGTTTCGTTATATCCTCCTTCCCCCTTTTCCAATATTTCATATGTATATTTCATGCAAAGTGCGTCTGTGACCGAGCAGTCTGCAAATTTGTCTAATTTGTATTTGGTAGAAACCACAAGTTTGCTTTAGTCTGTAGTATTCAACGTTATGTCAGATGTGCATCATGTTCAAAACTCAATGAGCAACACTATATGCATTTCCTAACATAAATGAGTACACCCCCCTTTCAAAAGTAAGATTCTAGTAAAATATCTCACGGAGCACAAGAACAATTTCCAGAATTTTGACAAGTCTTGGTTTCACAGAACATTTTTTTAACCCGTAACATAAAAGTAAGGTTAATAATATAACTTTCATTGCAAAATCTTAAGTTCAACTTAAATTAGTTGATGTAAAAATGAGTACACCCCACATCAAAAACTACTACATCTAGTATTTTGTATGACCTCCATGATTTTTAAGGACAAGACCAAGTCTTCTAGGCATGTAAAGATCAAGTTGGTGACATATTGCAATATCTATCTTTTTCCATTCTTCAAGAACAAGAAGAAGTTCTTTTATAGCCTGCATATTGGATGGAGAGTGACGACAACTTGTCTCTTTAGCACTCCCTCATAGGTGTTCTGTTGGGGTCAGATATGGAGAAACTTGGCCACTAAATCACTTTCACCCTGTTCTGAGGAAATGTAAAGATGTATGTTTTGAATCACTGTCATGTTGGAAAAGTGCACATCTACCAAGGGCACGGAGTAACGGTGGCATCTTTTATTTCAATATAGAACAGAACGTCTGTGAATTAATCATAGCATCAATGAAATGTAGCTCCCCAACACCAGAAGCGCTTATGCAGCCCCACATAAGGTCACTGCCACCACCACGTGTCACTGCAGGCACCTGGCATTTATAAAATTAATTTAGAAAAATACATGGTGCCTACAGTGAAACATGGTGGTGGCAGTGATGTTATGTGGAGCTGCATGAGCGCTGCTGATGTCAGGGACCTACGTTTCATTGATGGTATCATGAATTCACTAGAAGATGCTACCATCACTCTGTGCCCTTGGAAGATGTGCACTTCAACATGACAGTGATCCAAAACTCACATCTAACGTCACTGTTGCATTTCCAAGGAAGAACATGGTGAAAGTGATTCTTTGGCCAAGTGTCTCCTGGTCTGAACCCAACCGAACACAGACTGGAAATTCTGAAGAGACAAATTGAGCACCCAAGCTCTGAAATAGGTCATTCTTGAAGAATGCCGAGTCCCCATGAGTCCAGGCCACCCCACAAGCACAGTACTACAGCAACAATGGCCACCACAAAGCATCAACACCAAGTGAAATTAGATATATATCCTCATTGCAGTGAAGATTAGTAAGAACTCCCTTTCTAACACCATCCTGCATCACACCAGTCAAGCTTTAATTTACAGCATGACGACTTGTAGACAATCAATAGACCAAACCTAAGGCTGCGTCTACTCACCAGGACAATGCTGACAAGCTGTTCATAATCAATTGTCAGGTAGGTAACTGAAGCCCGTAATTCTCGCAGCCAATTTATAATCTGCCCATCCTGCAAAAAGACAAATGGCATTTCAGAATATATATAATTTTTTTATTTTTTTTAGCCATCCTCACCCAGACTTTAGTCTGTGATCATTTGATTGCTTGTACTATATACTACTAAAAACAGACAGATTCTTAGTTTACTCATCTGCAGCCACCAATAGTCAATGCAACGCAGAGAGTCTTTCGTGCGCGATCAGCGATATCCAGTGGGGGGGGGGGGGGGGTGGTCGCAGGTAAGTGTCACACAAAGCGAGATCGCTAGCGATATCGCTGTTGCGTCACAAAATCGGTGACGTTTTAGCGATATCGCTAGCGATCTCGGTATGTGTGAAAGGCCCTTAAGGAGTGACAGAGGCTTCAGATCTACAGTAGCACTTCAGCCTCAGTTTATCTATAGAAACGTTGATTTCTCAGTAACAGTGGAACGGACTGGCCAAGTACAGGTATGGATGGACTTGAAGGTCATTGAAGGAACGATAAGTGCATATAAATAATTTGGAGGGGGTTAAATCCTGCTGACAGATTCCATCACAAAATAAGTAGTCATTTGTACACAAAGGAGTTTGTGGAAATAACCTGAATCACAGCCTGGTATACACTGTAATAACATGTGGTAGGAATGCAGGGGCCATTACCTTTATCTCGGGGTCAGATAGCTGGTGCTTTAGAAGTTCAAAATCATTCTGGTTACCCTGATAGAATAAAAGGTCAAAAGACTAAGTATAAGCATCGTCAGAACCCATGAACATACAAGACACGCCAAACATCACAGTAAGGGCTCGCTCACACTTGCAATTTAAATTGGACAAATGCAATCCGATTAAAAACAAAAAAAAGACTGCATGCGAAATTTGGATCGCATACAAGACTAAGGGTGCGTGTGAAACATAGCAGTGCACTCACATCACCGAGTGCGGTGCAATTCCCGCAGACAATGGAGGAGACGGAGTAGTTTCTCCATCTCATCCGCACCGGTGCTCGGATTCTCTCATGCAAGAAGATCGGAGCACTGACACTCGGCTAACGTTCGCAGCAGGGCAGGAGCCGAGTGTCATTAGCATCCCACATCCGATGTGATAGGCTGGTGTGACCCCGGCCTAAGAGTGGTAACAGGGGCTTCTGGGGAAGGTCACAAAAAAAAAAAAATCAGTGGGGGTCGCAGCAGTGGATCCTCTCTGCGATCAGACACTTATCACCTTTCCGGTGACTAAATGATAAGTTGGGATTTTTGGACAGCCCTTTAATAACTTCCCAATATGCAGATGCATGAGGCCAGCCATGCTCGGCAGGTGCCGGCTGTGTTATACAGCCACAATCTACCACCAGCACTGACCAGAGCTAGCTCCGATCACTTCTGGTTAACTATTCAAAGGAAATGTTTGGGTCCTGTGTCCATCGCTCTCTCCTTGACAAGGTAAAAATGTACGTATCCCAAGACAATATCAATAATAGCTGCCTGTGCCAAAAACACAAGCCCCCAAGCAGCTCCACCGAAAAATAAAAATGTGCAGGTCTCAGGAAAATGGCGATACAATCCAATTTTTTAAACAAAGTTCCTAACTTTTTCAAATATAATATATATATATATATATATACACATATACATATACATACACACAAAAATAAAATTATACATTTGATATTGCCATAATCTCAGTGATCTGCAGAATAAACGCCAAAATAAAGTCGAAATTGTGGGTTACATTTTTTTCCTCACCATATCACACAACTTGGAATTTTTATTTTTCAGTACATTATATAGTAAAAATGTGATTTAAAACTACAACTCATCCTGGTAAAAAAACAAGCTCTTACGTGACTAGGTTGAAAAAAAAAAAAAAGTTGCGGGTCTTGGAAGATGGATACGAAAAAAAAACGGAATCACAAAAATGAAAAAGGGGTACAAACTTTCCCAAAATTAACTATGGGAAACTGTGCCTTTGCTTTCTCCAGACTGTTGGGGGTCCAGACCCCAATTATTATACATTTACAATATTATTGACTATTGAAATTAGTGACCGATAGCCCCGACAACATGGACAAGTGACGTGAAGAATCACCAGGAGCCCTGCAGACATATATTCACCTGGGAATAATTTGACAGGACGTCCGTCACTTTACCACCGAACCTGACCGTTTTCTTTGGAGGGGAGTTCAGGAACTCGTTACTTTCAGCCATCATGGTGTCTCCTTATACAGAGTGACAGGACCTGATGTGGATGAAAAATGTAATTATGACTTTGTTCTCTTACTAAAACAACTGTTCAGCACATTCAACTCTCTCCTCCACCCACCACTGCCACCTCTAACTCCCCTCATCTCTGCTGAGGACTTTGCCACCTACTTCAAAAACAAGATTGACCAAACAAAGCAAACCTTTACAGTTCCACCACCCCAACCACTCCACATGCCAGACCTCTGCCCTTCCCTAATAACCTCCCTCTCTAACATCACTGAAGGAGACCTTACTAATCTCCTTTCCAAATCATGCCTCACCACCTGTGCACTTGACCCCATCCCTTCACACCTGCTCCCCAACCTCACTAACATGATAATTCCAGCCCTAACCCATCTCTTCAACCTATGTCTAACTTCTGGTACCTTCCACTCTGCCTTCAAACATGCCACCATAACACCCATCCTCAAAAAATAAAACCTTGACCCAACTGCTATGCCCAGCTATCGCCCCATATCACTGCTCCCAAACTCCTTGAACAGCACGTCCATGCTCAACTTTCCTCCCACCTCTCATTTAACTCCCTCCTTGACATCCTGCAATCTGGCTTCTGCCCCCACTCCACTGAAACTGCCCTTACCAAAATTACTAATGACTTACAGCCAAAGCTAACAGACAGTTCTCCATCCTCCTCCTTCTCAACCTGTCCTCTGCCTTTGACACAGTCGACCACTGCCTACTGCTACAGATTCTTTCTTCCCTTGGCATCAAAGACCTTGCCCTGTCCTGGATTTCCTCATACCTTTCTGACCGCACATTCAGCGTTTCCCACTCCCACACTACCTCCTCATCCCGCCCCCTCTCTGTTGGAGTCCCCCAAGGCTCTGTCCTGGGACCCCTACTTTTTTCCCCATCTATACTCTTGGCCTAGGACAACTCAAAGTCCCATGGCTTCCAGTACCACCTGTATGCAGATGACACTCAGATCTACCTCTCTGGCCCAGATGTCACCTCTCTGTGGTCCAGAATCCTGGAGTGTCTATCAGTCATATCCTCCTTTTTCACCTCTCGCTTCCTAAAACTCAACGTAGACAAAACTGAACTCATTATCTTTCCTCCATCTCACGTATCTTCCCTACCCGATCTATCTATTATGGTAAACAGCATCACGCTCTCTCCTGCACCTGAAATCCGCTGACTCGGAGTAACTCTGGACGTGTGGTTTGAAGGACAGAGCAGAGTCTAATCTCTTGCCACCTCCAACTCAAAATATTTCCAGAATCCGTCCCTTCTTCAATCTACTAAAACTCTTGTACATGCCCTCATCATCTCCCTCCTTGACTACTGCAACACTCTCCTCTGTGGCCTCCCTGCTGTCTTGCACCACTCCAGTCTGTCCTCAACTCTGCTGCCAGAATAATCCACCTCTCTCCTCGCTTCTCCTGCTTCCCCCCTCTGCAAATCCATCCATTGGCTCCCAATTCCCCAATGAATCCAGTTCAAACTACTAACACTGACCTACAAAGCCATCCACAACCTGTCCCCTCCCTATATCTCTGAACTACTCTCCCAATATCTTCCCTCACGCAATGTTCGATCCTCCCAAGACCTCCTCCACACTTATTCCTCACAAAACCGCCTCCAAGATTTCTCCCGAATATCCCCTATCCTCTGGAATGCCATGCCTCAACACGTCCAATTAATTATCCACCACCCTTGGATCCTTCAAACGGAACCTGAAAACCCATCTTTTCAGGAAAGCTTACAGCCTGTAATGACCATCCTGCCGCCTCACCACCGCCTGAGCCGCCGCCTCATCACCACCAGAGCTGCTGCACCCCCGACCTTCTGTCTCTTCCCCACTATCCCATAGAATGTAAGGGCCCTCTCCCCTCTGCACCAGTCTGTCATCGTAAATTTGTTTACTACTGTTAACGATATCTATAACTTTGTATGTAACCCCCCTTCTCATGTACAGCACCATGGAATTAATGGCGCTATATAAATAATACTATGATCAGACCACTGCTGCAGGGCAGCCTCCAGGCACAACCCTGTATATACCGTCCATATTACAGGTCAGTATTATATGGTGCATAACATGTCCCCGATATACAGCTACTAGGAGCTCATTCACATGTAGTAATATGAGTTTGCAAGTTTTAACACCTTCCCGACATCCACTGTCTATGTACAATGCATTACGGACAGCAGTATTTAAAGGTAACCTGTCACCTCCAGAAATGCTACCTGTGGGTAAACAGCATTTAAAGTACTACTCCGGGTTTCCCCCCCCCCCCCCATCACCAGAGTAGTATCACTACTGTAATGCATGTTCCCTGTGTGTAGTAAAATACTTAACGGTTGCAGTCTTCTGCTGTTCCCAGCATCACTCCACTTCTGCACAACGGTCAGTCTTCTGCTGTTCCCAGCATCACTGCACTTCTGCACAATGGTCACAGTCTTCTGTTCCCAGCATCACTGCACTTCTGCACAACGGTCACATTTTCTGCTCCACTCCACTTCTGCCCAACGGTCACAGTCTTCCGCTGTTCCCAGTATCACTCCACTTCTGCCCAACCGTTGCAGTCTTCCGCTGTTCCCAGCTCCGCTCCACTCGTCTTCTGCCCAACGGTCGCAGTCTTCTGCCCAACAGTTGCAGTCTTCTGCTGTTCCCAACATTGCTCTATTCCGCTTTTGCACAACGGTTGCAGTCTTCTTCTGTTCCCAGCACCGCTCCACTCCTCTTCTGCACCTCGAGACCAGATTTATGGCCAATCAGATCGCTCCAGTGTTTGCTGTGCGGACCGGAAGTCACTTCTAATTATAAGGCCTCATTCACATGCCAGTATTTTTGCATCAGTATTTCTATGCCAAAACCAGGAGTGGAGTTTACAGACAAAAACTTTAAGGGCTCATACTCGCTTGCGAGAGACTCGCATGAAAGCCTGGCACTGCCGCCACTGGGACCGGAGCGTGCGGCTGCATAGAAATACATGTAGCCGCATGCTCTGGTCTGAGTTCTGGCGGCAGTGCCAGGTTTTCATGTGAGAGAATCGTGCGAGTCTCTCACAAGTGAGTATGAGCCCTAAATGAAAGATTGAGACCAGTTCTGTGTTTTGGAGATACTCCTGGTTTCGGCACATAAATACTGACATGTGAATGAGGCCTAAGGGCTCCTTCAGACGTCAGTTTTTTGTGTATTTTTTTTCACGGATTACACTCGTACTTTTGATAGTCTGTTCACGTCAGTGATTTTTTTATGGACCAGTCATTCAGTGCAAAATCAGAGATATGTCCAATATTGATCAAACTCAGCAATGAAAATGAATACCAAATGATAAAACCCTGGCGTCACTCGCTGATAAATCTCGGTCCGTTTTTCTTGTAAGTCGAAAAAAACCCATCCGAATGAGGCCTAAGTCTATGAGACGCAAAACAAAGTTATAGTAGACTTAGATCAAGAGAGATAGTGACCGATAGCTGTGACCTCTGACCAGTAAGGAGCTGTGGTCACAAGATGGCAGAGCAGGAGCGGTGCCGGAAACGGTAGAAAACAGTGACTGGTAAGCATTTTACTATACACAGGGAACGTACATTACTGATACCACTTCAGTGGTAAGCTTAAAAAAAAAAAATACCCCGGAGTACTACGTTAAATGTTGTGCAATCTTCTTCCTGGACCAGCGGCTACAGGGAGAAAAGATGGATTTTTGGTTCTTACCGTAAAATCTCTTTCTTGGAGCCTTCATTGGGGGACACAGATTACCATGGGTGTATGCTGCTGCTAGGAGGCTGACACTATGCAAAACAATAAAAATTAGCTCCTCCCCGGCAGTATACACCCACCGACAGGCACCAAGCACCTCAGTTGGTGAAAAAGCAGTAGAAGCAAAGAGAAAACTCTAAACATATGTACGAACCCAACAAGGAGCTCAAAGCCCAACACGGTACAACTTAAACAGGGAGGGTGCTGTGTCCCCCAATGAGGGCTCCAAGAAAGAGATTTTACGGTAAGAACCAAAAATCCATCTTTCTTCATCGCCTTATTGGGGGACACAGATTACCATGGGACGTTCTAAAGCAGTCCCAAGGGTGGGAACAGCAATAAGGAACGAAAGTAACGGAAAGGCTTAGGTCGGCTGGTGAGCCACCGCCGCCTGCAGAACCTTCCTACCAACAACAGCATCAGACGAGGCCTGGGTATGAACCCTGTAGAACCTCGTAACGGTGTGCAAAGACGACCAGGTTGCGGCCTTGCAAATTTGCATGGCCGAAGCCTTGTGACGAACAACCCACGAAGCCGCCACAGCCCGGGTGGAACGAGCTCTTACTCCCGGAGGGGGTCGTTTTTCCTGAAGACGATACGCTTCCAGAATGGTAGAACGAATCCAGCGAGCGATCGTGGATTTGGAAGCCGGAAGGCCCTTCTGGCGACCTTCAGAGATGACCAGCAAGGAATCGGACAGACGAAAGGAAGATGTCCTGGCGAGATAGACACGCAGGGCTCTAACTACGTCCAGTTTGTGGAGAGACTTCTCAAGCGGATGAGAGGGAGCCGGACAAAAAGAAGGAAGAACGATATCCTCATTGATATGGAAAGAGGAAACCACCTTTGGAAGAAAAGAAGGAACGGGCCTGAGGACCGCTTTGTCCTGATGGAGAATCAGGTAAGGGGAACGACATGACAAGGCCGCCAATTCAGAAACTCTTCTGATGGATGTAATGGCGATCAGAAAGGTGACCTTCCACGAGAGAAGGGACAAAGGAATGTCCTGGAGAGGCTTGAACGGCGCCTTCTGGAGAGCGCTAAGAACGAGGTTGAGATCCCACGGGTCTATTGGCGAATGATGAGGAGGAGCCACATGGGAGACCCCTTGGAGAAAGGTTTTGACCTGTGGTAGAGAAGCTAGCTCTCTTTGGAAGAGGATAGAGAGAGCGGAAACCTGGCCCTTGAGCGTACTGAGGGACAGACCCGCTTCTAAACCAGACTGAAGAAACCCAAGGATAGATGGGATAGAAAGGGACATTGGGAAGACTTTTTTATCATCGCACCAACGTAAAAAAAGCCTTCCAATACCTATGGTAAATGCGGGAAGAGGCTGGTTTCCTGGCTCTGATCATAGTTTGAACAACCTGACTGGACAGACCTGATTCCTTCAGGATTGCGGTCTCAAGGGCCATGCCGTCAAACTCAGAGACTGAGAATTCTCGTGGTAAAGGGGGCCTTGCGAGAGAAGGTCTGGAAGCCTCCAGGGGACGTCCGCGAGCATGTTGACCAGTTCCGCGTACCAAGGCCGTCTTGGCCAATCTTGAGCGACTAGAATCACTGGTACGCCTTCCGATTTTATCTTTTTGACCACTCGTGGGATCAAGGCCAGAGGCGGGAACAGATAAGGAAGTTGAAACTGGGACCACGGAGTCACCAGCACGTCGCATGCGACGGCTAGAGGGTCCCTGGACCTGGCTACGAACTGCGGCACCTTGTGGTTCATCCGAGATGCCATGAGGTCGACATCCGGGGTGCCCCAACGGTGGCATATCTGATTGAAGACTGTGGGGTGCAGGGATCATTCGCCGGACGCTAGGCCCTGGCGACTCAAAGTCGGCTGCCCAATTTTCCACCCCTGGAATATGAACGGCGGAGATTGCCGGAACGTAACGTTCTGCCCAGCGGAATATCTTGGCCACTTCTGACATTACTTGCTTGCTGCGCGTGCCCCCCTGATGGTTTATGTACGCCACGGCCGTGGCGTTGTCCGACTGAATACGGACCGGCTTGCCGGAGAGGAGAGGCTGCCAGTGAAGAAGGGCCAGGAAGATTGCTCTGATCTCCAGAACATTGATTGGGAGGAGAGACTCCTGTGGATTCCAGCGTCCTTGGGCCGCTTTCTGATGGAACACAGCTCCCCATCCTAGAAGGCTCGCATCGGTGGTGATGACTTGCCACTGAGGCGGAAGGAAGGACCTCCCTTGGAGAACTGATGCTGGCCGTAGCCACCAAGTGAGAGATTGCCTCACTCTGAGAGGGAGCAGAATAGGACGGTCCAAGGACATCGTGGTCTTGTCCCAGGCTGAAAGCAGAGACAGCTGGAGGGGGCGAAGATGAAACTGCGCAAAGGGTACTGCTTCCACGGAAGCCACCATCTTCCCCAGGACCTTCATGCAGGACCGAATGGGAATGGGAGTAGGCCTCTTGAGAGTTCTGATGCCCTTGGAAAGAGTTGCAAATTTTTCCCCTGGAAGAAAAACATGGGCTAGATTCGTGTCGAATTCCATGCCCAGAAAGGTCAGACGCTGGGTGGGGGTCAGAATGGACTTCTCTTTGTTGACTAGCCAACCGAGGCAGCCGAGAGTGTCCAGGGTTATCTGAAGACTCTGGAGACAGTCCTGGCGAGACGATCCCTTGATCAAAAGATCGTCCAGATAAGGGATGATGAGGATCCCTCTGGAGCGAAGGATTGCCATGACGGTCGACATCACCTTCGTGAAAACACGGGGCGCTGAAGCTAAGCCGAAAGGAAGAGCCGTGAACTGAAAGTGGTCTCCCTGAATCGCAAATCGAAGATACTTATGATGTTGCACACAAACCGGAATGTGCAGATAGGCATCCCGAATGTCCACCGAGCAGAGAAATTCCCCGGGTTCCATGGAAGCAATCACCGACCGAAGAGACTCCATTTTGAAATGAAGAACCTTCACGTGGCGATTGAGCAATTTGAGGTCCAGAATTGGACGAAGGGAGCCGTCTTTCTTCGGGACTACAAAGAGATTGGAGTAGAACCCGGAAAACCGTTCGTTTGAGGGAACGGGAACAATGACTCCAGCGGAAAGAAGGGAGGAAATGGCCTGCAGAAAACCCGGAGTCTGGGACCGCTGTCGCGGAGGCCGAGACCGGAAAAAACGTCTGTTCGGGGAGGAAGCAAATTCGATCTTGTATCCGGATGCGACGATTTCTCTGACCCAAGCGTCATCGACAACAGACAGCCAAGCATCCACGAAAAAGGAAAGTCTGCCTCCCACCCTGGAAGAAATTCCAGGTGAGGGTGACCCATCACTTAGAAGAAAATCTGCCGGAATTGGCGCCTGAAGATCTGGAGTATTGTCCTCTAGATCTCCAGTGAGGAGCGGGTTTGTAGGAAGGTTTCCTCTGATCCCGATCCCTGGTGGAGGGCGGCCGATCTTGTTGAGCAGATCTCTCCGTGGCAGAGAAGGGACGAAAGGGCCTGAATGGTCGAAAACCCTTTCTGTTGAAAAAACGTTTCGGTCGAGACTGGGGAAGCGAAGTGCTTTTACCACCAGTGGCATCGGAAATTATCTGATCCAGCTTGGCTCCAAAGAGTCTAGAGCCATGGAATGGCAGATTGGTAAGCGACTTTTTTGAAGTAGTGTCCGCGTTCCATGACTTTAGCCAGAGGACTCGGCGTACAGGTACTATGTTACTGTTAGCCCTTGCTACGCAGCCGGCCACGTCCAAGGAGGCGGCCAAAAGGTATTTTCCCACATGGTTAACCTGATCTGCAAGATCCGCCAACTCGTCTTGAGGAGCTGACGCTAAGATGCCCCTGCGAAGAATTTTTGCCCAAGCGGAAATGACTTTCGCCAACCAGGCGGATGCGAAAATAGGGCAGAGAGAGGCGCCGGATGCCTCAAAGATAGACTTAGCCAGAGATTCAATCTGCCTGTCAGTAGGATCTTTAAGTGATGCCCCATCTGGCAGAGAAAGCACCGTTTTTGAGGCTATCCGGGAAACTGGAGGATCCACTTTGTGAGCAGGTCTGCGTCAAAGGGGTACAGTACGTCTAAGTACTTGCGGCCTGAGAAACGTTGCTCAGGGCGCTCCCAGTGTTTGGATAAGGTAGTATCGAAATCTTTGTGATTGGGAAAGGTTCGAGATGGAGGTCTTGATCGTTTAAGGAGAACAGAGCATTCCTGAGGGGGAGTCTTATCCTGCTTAATTTTAAGTGTTTGGAAGATAGCTGAAATAAGACTATCGACCATGTCCCGTGTTTTAGACACGCTGTTCCCTTCTGAACTAGCTTCCGATTGAGAGTCATCGCCTGACTGAAGGTTGTCATCCGAGGAAGAAGGAAACCTGGGAGAAGCAGAGCTAGAGGACGAAGTAGACAGAGACCGCTTCCTAGAACTCCTGCCCTGTCTGTCTCTCTGAAGGTCGCGGTCAGGTGCGGACGACTCACCCTGAGAGGCGGTCGGGGCACAGGTGGCTGTAGATAGCTGAGGTAATCGTTCTAAGACCTGGACCAGCGACTGTGATACTTTTGTCAAGTCAGATACTGACAGACATTACAACGGCCCACTCCGGGGGGAGGGGGGAAGGGAGAGTGTTCTCAGCCCAGGATTCTGTGCGCTCCTGAGATGCTGGCATATTTGAAGGACTGCAGGGGGGGCAGAATGGGGACAACCGACCCGATGCCCACTTCTTTTACAGCGCGCACAGGCGTAATAGATAGCGGTGGGCCTGAAGCAGAGATCCCCTGAAGGGTTGGGCATAGGTAAACTGCACTGAATGGCCGCAGGAATTAGGGAAGAACTGCCGAGGAGAGCTAATCTTTGCCTCAGAGCAGAGCCTACCGAGATTCTGGCGAGCAGCAGAAAACGCAGAAGTGTCCCCCAAGCAGCGCAGCAGGAGTGAAAATCCAGGAAATCCTTGTGCTGGAGGCTGGGGGCGGAGCTTAGCGGCTGCGCCGTGACTGGCTAACAGCGACGGAGAGGGCATGGCCGAAGGAGGAGGCTGGCATATCAAAAGAAAAGGAGCCCTGTGATGGGCTAGAAAAGGCGCGCTGAAAAGAGCGCGCTCAGGAAGGGAGGAGGGAGCATGCTGAGGCAAAGTGAAAGTAAGGCGCCGCAGCCCCATGCCTAGCAATTGTGAAGGAAACGCCGACATTACGGTGCCGAACTGACAGTGGCCCTGCTGCTTGTGACGCTGCTGTGGTGAGTGGAGGGATCCCCAGTGTCTCCCTGACTAGTGCAGGAGGAGGGCGAGACGCAAGCGGCGTGAGCGTGCGGCAGGCAGAGAGGGCGGGAGATTCAAATAACTGAGGACCTGTAATCACCAAGGTCCAACTTCTCCCATTCACGGAAGCTTATGCGGGGCCGGAGGGAACGTACAGGCACTTACCTGACGTCCCTGAAGAGGATGACCACAGGGGCCCACGGAGAAACGGCAGGCCGCTTGGGGGGGGGGGGGTGTCCTCTGTACCCGCATCCTGCAGAAGGCGGCTTGAACCTCCTGCGATCGCCATCTTCCTCTCAGCCCTGTCCCGAGAAAGGGGTGAGGAGGGGGATTCGGCAAGGACCAGCCACCTGTCCACAACCCTTATCCTGCCTGCGGTACTGAGAGTTGCGATGTGGGTGACACCACACTGCTCGCTCAGCCGCATGATATAGGAAATCAGGGTGATAACTATACCCTGTTTCCCGACGGAAAAACCTGAAAAATAAAAGAGAAAGGATTAAAAAGTTCGAACTAAACCCTAAAAGAAAAAATGGATTAACTGCGGATCTGGGGAGATCCCGGTCCGCCTCCTACAGACACTAAGCACAAACTGAGGTGCTTGGTGCCTACTGCCGGGGAGGAGCTCATTTTTATTGTTTTGCATAGTGTCAGCCTCCTAGCAGCAGCAGCATACACCCATGGTAATCTGTGTCCCCCAATAAGGCGATAGAGAAATGAAGTTATATCCTCCCTGCAGCCGCTCGCTTCCAGGGTGGTGCAGGGAGTCTTTGGTATCGTCATATCCACAAAAGACAGATCTATGAAAATACAACATTCAATCCAGACGGTAAATGTCTTTAAGCAAATGAAAATTTAAACATCATAATTGCCTTTTTTGGTTGCTGCTTCCCTCGCTTTAAAACGCATTTTACTTAGTGTCCTCCTAGTGGCCAGCAGCATAACACCCACGGTCTCTGTGTCCCCCAATGAGGCGTAGGAGAAATTAAAACATTGTATGCATTACTGAAACAATACTAGTAAAAACTATGGGTCACACAAAAAAAAAAAAAAAAAAATCAAATACAAAAAGAACCATCAATGGAAAACTAAAAAGTCAAAAAATGGGAAAAAAAATAAATAAATAAATAAAAAAAAAAATAGGGTCTTATCCAATGATAATGGACAATAAGGTGCAGGGAATAGCTCACCTGGTAAGGTTGTGTATCACAAGGATCAAGGCTACATCTGTCAGCTGCTGCAGTCCCATGCAAGAAGGGACCAATAGGTGCGCCGTATGAGCTAAAAACACCCCGACGTCATGATTGTACAGGTCCGTATGAGTCCGGCGATACCAAAGCAATATAAATAATACCGTATTTGCTGGTTCAAAAAAATTCTGCAATTAGAAAAATAAAAATGACTGGAGACCCCGCAGAAGAAAACCAATCGGAGATCGGACAGAGCGGCCCAGAACACAACGTACGCTTTCATTACCAACGCGTTCCATCATCAGGAGAAAACCACACCAAGTCTATTTAGTATCCTTTCGGCTCTCCAATAGTAGCGCAGACCACCCGCCTATCGGTTCTCTTCGGGGGGGGGGGTCTCAAACAATTTTTTATTTTTCTAAGTGCAGAATTTTTAGGACTATGTTTAAAAAAAACGTTTTGGAAGAGGGGGAAAAAAAGTCACCCCTGGAAGGAAGGGGTTAAGCGATTGCTCCACTACAGGTGGTGTGATCGGGGTCTGACTCGCTCCCATATGGGCGGGGGTCGCACAGACAGCACTCTATTCCATACCACGAGTGGAGCACACACGTCCCCCACTAGTGTCTGTGGGCCCTAGAAGTCCTTCTCATGCAGCTTATTATAGCCGCCATTGCTGCTTATCCCCGGCATTAATCACGTCAGCATCGCCTGAAGAGAAACGTCAGCGCTCGTACATTACCTGTGTGAGAAGTGACTGACGAAACGGAGATCGTCCGGAACCGACGCAACGTGCCGAACCCGCCGCACGCGTCCAGCAGAGCCGTACCGGAAGTGAATCGGGGCGAACAGGAAGTGGGGCACGCACCCGGCTGAGCCGTGCGGCCATGTTGTGTGTACCGCTCCTGAATGCAAGCATTAGGGGAGTGTCCTGAGAATTGAGAAGTAAACGCTGAGCAGAGTCTAGAACTATAGAAGGATGACTATAGGACATACACTGCAAATGACCTGTCAGATAAAGGCATATTTTATAGTAATGCATTGGACATGAGTGCTGTCATTTCTTCTGTGAAGGTGGGCTGAGTTATGGCTAGAGTCTGAAAGTGCACACCCAAAAATGTGTATAATTTGTCTGAAAGGGGGAGTTACCAGTATGAGGCGTGTAGATGAGGAGAGCAGACTGTCATTCCGTACGTGTCTAACACTGGTAACGTCCCCTTTCATTTATAATAATCTCTGGAGGCAGATTCTCGGAGAGATCTATGTCTGGCACGTAGATCTTAAAGGGAATCTATTCAAAATTTCTGCAATTAAATCCTTAGCGTGTGTACATAGCCTAAAAGGTGCTCACCCATTATGCCTTCTAGAATATTGGTAAGGCCGGGGTCACATTTGCGAGAAACTCGCACCTCAATACCCGACACTGCCATCGGCAATCAGGACCGGAGTTTGCGGCTGCATGTATTTATTTCTATGTAGCTAAGCGCTCCGGTCCGAGTGCCGGTGGCAGTGCCGGGTATTGAGACTCGTGCGAGTTTCTCGCAAGTGTGACCCCGGCCTAAGGCTATGTGCACACGTTGCAGATTCTGCTGCGGATCCGCAGCGTTTCTGGCCCTGCGGGTCCGCAGCAGTTTCTGGCCCTGCGGGTCCGCAGCAGTTTCTGCTGCGTTGTACAGTACCATTCTTTGCAATGGTAAAACCAAAAACGCTGTGCACATGCTGCAGACTTTTCTGCGTGGATTTGCTGCGGGTTACAATCCGCAGCATGTCAATTCTTTGTGCGGATTCCGTTGCAGTTTCACACCTTCACCATTGTGAGGTGTGAAACTGCAGGGGTAAGCCGCAGGTATTTTGACCTGCGGATTTTTCAAAATCCGCGCGGAAAGATCTACTGCACTTCCAACTACGAGTGCACATAGCCTTAGGCGTATACCCGCCTCATAGAGTTCCCCCACACAGCAGATTTTGGGACACTGCTGTGCAGTAATAGAATCGCAGTGTTGAGTAAGTGCTTAAAGTGCAATAAATGAATCATCAATAAATTGAGAATGAACATGCAGTATTTTATTATCTTGAAAACAATCACCATTTTTTTTTTTTTTTTTTTTACAGAAAGTAAATTATAATCAAAGAAAGCAAAAAAAAAAGAAAACTTCTATGAACCAGGGAGCATTGACTTTCTATACATGGAGGCACTCATCCTATGCAGTTGTCGTTCTCAGAAGTCCTTTACGTCTTATAGATTCAGTGATGATTGGTAACCAAACGAGCCCCGTTACCAAAAATATTAATCCAATGGAAAGGAAGACTGGTCCTAAGGCATACGGCACGTCCACGTATTTGGTAAAGTAGAAAGTGGTATAAAGGATTCCTACAAGGAGAACAATTCCGCCAAAAATGAGTAAAGTGATGGGTTTGTGGTAATAGGACCATTTACTCTTCTCTGTAACGTCGGGCCCCATATAAGTTCCTCGCGGTATGAATCTCAAGCCCTCGGAGTGCTCCTCCGCCAAAGGCTGTTCTGATAGCGCAGAACTGATTGCCAGAGACATACTGCCAGAGTGAAAACACAATAGACATAATGATGAATATATAATATGCAACAAATCCTGAAATACCCCAGATAATCTTCATTTTGGCAGTTCACAGTTACATAAATCGATATACTGTACAACACTCTGTTCTTTGTATCGTAAGATCTATTACCATCTTTCTGGCAGAGCTAGCTTTCATTTTTGCCCTTTAGGTTTTTCCTCCTCTTTTCCAAGAGCAATAACTTTTTTTGCTGGGGAGACTGTGTGGATGATGAAGGGACACATCATCCACACAAAACAAGATGAAGGGACAGCATTGCAAGAAGAAGGGAGGCACTGGACCAAGACCAGTAGTAGAATGAAACTTGGCACTCAACGGATGTGTGGGCAAGAATTTAATGTGGTCCAAACTAGTACAACAATGCAAACGTTTCGGTCGAAACATGACCTTCAACAGTGTACCAACTGCAATGGTGTATTCAAAGGTAGGTAGTGAGTACTCCTTCAATGGAAGTCTTCAAACAGAGGTTGGACAGACATCTGTCTGGGATGATTTAGTGAATCCTGCTTTGATCCGGGTGGTTGGACCAGATGACCCTGGAGGTCCCTTCCAACTCTACCTGTTACGATAGGGTCACCGAGGAGTAGAGCAAGACCAAGCCAAGCCACAGAAAATCAGAGAGGTTGGTAACTAAGCGGATTGCAGACCCCTGATCCTATCCACACAACTAGCAGTAGCCGTGGAACGTACCTACGATGATCCTAGACGCCTCCACACAGCCGGAGAGCTAAATAAGCCTAAAGCAAGAAAGGGGAAATCTAAACTGCCCCAGAGCAGACCCCAAAGGAATAGATAGCCCCCAAACATATATTGTCGGTGAGACAAGATGAAAACACAAACGCAGGTAGGAAAATAGATTGAGCAAACCATGGGGCCCACACTAACTAGACAGGACAGGAAAGGAAAGACACTGTCTGCAATCACGCAAGAAAACCTGCAAAAAATGTCCAACACGTCTGATAGAAAAATACTGAAGTCGCTAGACTTCACCCACTATATCAGCACTCTGGTATATTCTGAAAGCAGAGCAAAAAGAGGCCAATCTAATAAGGGACAAAAACAAACTGGCACAAGCAGTAACATATGGATGGAGATTCAGCACAGCCCCAGCCTGAGCTGGCTGACCACACAAAACTGAAATAGACAAAACCAGATCAAATGGGAACAATAGCAAAAGAACACTTAACAGAGCACGCAGGGACTGAGCTGGAAACTAAGACCTCAGGAGGCAGGAAAAAATCACCAGCAGGGATAGAGGGAGTCGGTTGTATTAAATCCCAGTCTGAAACCCCAGATCTCCAGTCGTCGTCCTCATTATCAGGTGGCAAGCCTCTGTTAATCAGATCAGCTCCATTACCTCCAGTAACCACCAGAGGGAGCCCAGAAAGAAAACTCGCGACCCCTCTGTCAATATAACCCTGCTCCACTACCTCCACTGGTAACCAGAAGTAGGCCAGAAAGAGAATTCACAACATCTACCATTCTAGGATTCTATGAAAGTATTCAGAAATGGACAAGGAGTTCTATATGCCAGGACCGTCCTTAGGCTTGTAAATGAGGAAAAAGTCCTAATAATATTGGTACTTAATTGCAGTATACCGGTGTGTCTAAAGTATGCACGTCTCTCCTGTGACGTGGTATCCACCGCTGGTCAAGACCATGTAATATTTCAGTTTTTCTTTTTTAATAAATTTGCAAAAAAAATTCTACATTTCTGGGGGTTTTTTTCAGTCAAGATGGGGTGCAGAGTGTACATTAATGAGAAAAACTTTTTTGAATTTACCAAATAGCTGCAATGAAACAAAGAGTGAAAAATTTAAAGGGGTCTGAATACTTTCCGTACCCACTGTAGGCTGGATTCACATATGTTTTCAGGAAGTCTGTTCTACTTTTGAAACAGAAAAATAGAAATCATGCAGATCTGTTACGTGACTAATGTAAACGAAAGTAGAGGGACCCCGTTGATTAGTATTGAGTCATCTGGGTTTTGTTACGTGTTAGTTTTGAAAACAGAATGACAAAAGTTCTGCGGCTTTTTGCTTTATTCGAAAAACTGACACGTAAAACAGAGACGGACCCCATAATAATAAGTGGGGGACCCTCTGCTTCTGTTTACATCAGTTATGCAAATGATTCAGTTTGGACCTTAGTTTCTAGAATGCAAACAATACAAATAAAATCAGATAATTCTCTACATAAAAATACCAAAATGATTTACCTTATCTGTAATTTAGATCCAGCTCTTCCCGCAGCATTCCCTTTCCACCCTTTTCCTGGGTAGAGGATCCCTAGTGCAGTGGATGGCTTGCAGAAGCATAGAACATATTTGTATATTTTCCAGACCTGCATGCAGTCAGGCGTGTAGGAGTGTCCTGGAGGATGATGGGCTCATTGTCACCTGCCCAGGGCTTGTAGTAATTCAATACCTCTCCCTAATGTACTGGCTTTTATACAAATGTGTATAGTCATATATCATGTATCTGGCCTTGTTGACAGCGTCCCAATATAGAGGGGCTGTCAGGCAAATATTAGCCATGGGGGCGGCAGGTGCACACCACTGGCCCATGAGTATTGGACCATCCTTAGCCTATTTACCTCTGCTGTTTACCAGCGAATGGATTGAAACCCACGTAACAAAGATGGAATAAAGTGAACCTGACAGCTGGTACATGCTGTCCAATCCACCTGTCATGCTACTGCAGTGCAGTATAGCACAACCTCCACCAGGGGGTGCGGGTGAGGGAAGAGAGGTTGCACACATAGCGTAGCAACACTGAGCAGCAGCACAAGCACCACCAGGTGGTGAAAGAGTGGTCAGAAGAGCCGAGTTAAAAACAGTCAGGAGCAGAAGTACCAGATGTCACAGTACACGTGGTCAGAAACAAGCCAGGGGATCAGCAACGGTCAGACACGGATAAGACTAAAGACAGAAGCAGGTCCAAATGCAAGCCAAGTCAAAACCAGGGAGTCAGCACACTAAGGGTATGTGCACACATAGTTTTTTGTCTCTGCGGATTTTGTAGCGAAAACCGCAGTAAATCCGCAGGACAAAGTGCTGCGGTTTATCTGCGGATTATCTGCAGTTTATCTGCGGTTTTGCCCTGCGGTTTTACACCTCATAATGGATGAGGTGTAAAACTGCAGCGTTTCTGCACCAAACAATTGACATGCTGCGGATTGTAAACCGCAGCAAAACCGCGAGGAAAAAAACGCAGCATGTGCACAGCTTTTTTTTATTTCCATAGGAAATAAGGGTATGTGCACACATAGTTTTTTGTCTCTGCGGATTTTGTAGAGAAAACCGCAGGAAATCCGCAGGACAAAGTGCTGCGGTTTTTCTGCGGTTTATCTGCGGATTATCTGCGTTTTTTCTGCGGTTTTGCCCTGCGGTTTTACATCTCATAATGGATGAGGTGTAAAACCGCAGCGTTTCTGCACCAAACAATTGACATGCTGCGGAATGTAAACCGCAGCAAAACCGCGCGGAAAAAAACGCAGCATGTGCACAGCTTTTTTTGATTTCCATAGGAAATAAAGGTACTGTACAACGCAGCAAAATCTGCTGCGTTTCTGCAGAGCCAAAAACGCTGCGGAAACGCAGCAGAAACCGCAAAGTGTGCACATACCCTAAAGGTACTGTACAACGCAGCAGAATCTGCTGCGTTTCTGCAGAGCCAAAACCGCTGCAGAAACGCAGCAGAAACCGCAAAGTGTGCACATACCCTAAAGGGAAACACTGAGTAAGGATAGACAGAGGGAATAAACATACACGGGGCAAGTCAAGGATCACAGCAGGACAAATCAGGATATACCAGAGTCAGATACAAATGCCAAAGGCAGAACTATAGCTGACACCGCCTGCAGGATGCTCCAGAGCTAAATAGCAAACCTGAAACCAGACTGAGGCTGAGAAAAGTTAACCCCTGAAATGATCAGACTAGAACATGGAAAGACAGGACACAAAACCCGAAAAACCCGATCTGGATCATGACACCACCGCAGCATAACTCAGACACTGGCTGCATGATCTCAGCCAGCATACATATTAGTCCTTAAAACCCAAAACCAACTATGGGTACATTCCGCAATGACTAATTTATACTTAATGCCACAAGATTAATTAAAAGGCACAAGGAATGTATAGCACAAAATATAAATAATTTTTATTCTCACTGAAATTCATATTACATACAATCACACATAGATGTCTCAAACTATCAAAAAGTCGCCTTGCAGCTTGAACAAAAAACATTTCTGTATCCACTAAATAAACCATTTACTAGTGCATAGATGGCAAAAAATACCCATTCAATTAGAAGATAATTGCCGCTGAAAATCCATATTATATAAGGTGCCCATGTAACACCAATTAACATCTAAACATAATGCCTGGATTCCTACACGGCAAACAACATCCTTTCCATATGATGGGTGATGAACCATAAAAAACACTACTAAATATATAGGTTAGCGATACCTGAATTTGTGTCCAAGCTGTCACCACGACCCACCCCGACGCGCGTTTCGCCTGTTCTTCTTCCGCCCCCAGAATACAAGCAGAGCACAGCTGCCGGAATACTCTCTGGGACTGTGCACGCAGAGAGCAGTGAGTATTCATTGCTCTTCAGTAGCACGCAGTGTCAGCCACCCGCTTCCTGCTGCTGCCAGCGGTCACGTGTGCTGCTACTTAAGAGAAATGAATCCTACGTAGTCCTCCATACAGTATTATAGGCACCACATAGTCCTCCATACAGTATTATAGGCACCACATAGTCCTCCATGCAGTATTATAGGCACCACATAGTCCTCCATACAGTATTATAGGCACCACATAGTCCTCCATACAGTATTATAGGCACCACATAGTCCTCCATACAGTATTATAGGCACCACATAGTCCTCCATAGTGCAATATACTAAAGGAACAGAAAAGCGCAATAGGGTCTTATCCGAGTTAATATTATTGTCAATTGTAATATTGTCATCCCCTGAGGAAGAAGTAGTCCTTACTTCGAAACGCGTTGGGAATAAATGATTAATCTTTCACCGTAAGTGGGATTCTGTATTTTGTCAAGCAGCGCATGGAAGTCCATAAATTATTTCCATAAGAATTGATAGTCCATACAGTATTATGGCACCATATAGCCCTCCATAGAGTATTATAGGCACCACATAGTCCTCCATACAGTATTATGGCACCACATAGCCCTCCATAGAGTATTATAGGCACCACGTAGCCCTCCATAGAGTATTATAGGCACCACATAGTCCTCCATACAGTATTATGGCACCACATAGCCCTCCATAGAGTATTCTGGCCACCACATAGTGCTCCATACAGTATAATGGGCCCCATATATTGTTCTATACAGTATAATGGCCCCCATACATAAAACATAAATAATCAAACACCTCTCGCTGTTTCCCCCGCTGCACCAGTCTCCTCAGCATCTTTTTACCCTCTGCGCAGAGTGGCAATGATGAGAGGGTCAGCTAACGCTCCCTCTTCTATCGTTTTCAAATGTATCAGCATCCAGAATTCAAATTTTTTTTTTTGTTTATTGTTTCGCTGAAATCAAGTATACAATGTTGAAAAATAACGTTATACATTTAATAACATATTTTTTTGTGTTATGAAGTTACTATTTTCTTACCCTAGGTCTTTCCCTAATCCTAGACCTAACCCTAGCCCTAAATAGAGTGTAACCAACTAAAATGTATTCATTTATTGCTTTTTTTTTACTGGGGACCCTTTCTTACATTAGGGACAGCTCTCCCAGCAGGTCACTGACTCTCCTCTTACAATATTAAGAGAAGCAGGGAGCTCTGGTACAGCTTGACTTCCCGTTAGCCAGGCTTTTATGTAGCCTTATTATATTGATCACACCTGTGATAAGAACCCTTTCACACCTATTTTCCATATCCCGGCTATTTACATCATGGAGATTTCATTTGTTTTGTTGCTAATTTACTTTTAGATGCGGATCGAACCGCCGTATTTTAGTCCGATACAGACCACAGTGTCTGGGCAGAACATGGGTTTCCTGACATGAACTTTCCACCTCACAGGATTACATAGGCAGGAGACCCACCCTCAGTCTCAGGATGGTGGTCCATATACAGACTGTGAAATACGGCGGTTTGATCCTGGCCTTAGGCCCCCATACACATTAGACTAATGTCAGCTAATCCAGCCGATATTGACAGGTTCGGCCGACAGTTCAATGTGTATGGGGACGCCAGCTGGCCGGCTTATGGTTGGGAGAGAAGTGGATCGCACATGTCGGATTTCGGACTCCTGATCTCCCTGTTCTCCCTGAGATAATCCGCTGGCCAACATTTCAGCCGGCAGCTTTCTCATAGGGAACACAGGAGCGCTTGGCTCTTGTGTATGGGAATGTCATCTGAGATGATTGTCAGTGGAACGATTGGTCGAAGAAACGCTCAACTCCATCTAGTCTGTATGGCCAACCTTAGTTATAAATAATTTACATTTCAGATTAGCAGGGAATAGTCTGCTAATACTCAGAGGCTTTAGTGGCTTTGGCATGATGGCAATGGTTTCCCGAAAAGAAGACTTATGTAATAAAGTGCAATCTAGCGGTGATACCTATATAGCTCACAATAAAGACGTTAGAAAGCAGCAGATCCAGCAGCTGCCTCTCTGTATTTGTAATGTATCTACAGCACAGCTGGGTAAATAACAGTGACACGAACATGTCAGTCATCCAGCTGGATAACAAGGGCAAGAGTATTCAACAGAGAGTCGCGCACCATTGTACTTTCCGTGTGGATGCGGTCAATTCTGCGTCCTCGGGAACGCTCAGCTCTGTTTGTCATCAGGCTTCTGGTTGCGGGAGCTTTGCATGCCACATTATGTGTATTGCAAATCACACTGGGATCAGCTGGACTTCGGTATGACCAGGATCATCGCACAAGATCTGATCTGCGTCATGTGTTTTAGGGTATGTGCACACGCTGCAGATTTTTCCGCGCGGATTTTGCAAAATCCGCAGGTAAATCCGCAGGTCAAAAGACCTGCGGTTTATCTGCGGGTTTGCCCTGCGGTTTATCACCTCTACAATGGAGGACATGGCAAACCGCTGCGGAATCCGCAGAAAAGAATGACATGTCATATCTTTCTGCGGATTGGGATTTTCCATAGGCTATAATGGTACTGTACAACGCAGCTAATTCTGCTGCGGATCCGCAGGGCCAAAACCTCTGCAGATCCGCAGCAGAATCCGCAGCGTGTGCACAGACCCTTAATGTTACACGATAGACATCTAAAATTATCAGCAAAATCTTCTCGATCAGATGTTGGCTTTTTACTTATAGGCTGTGTTCTATCGTGATGTCACATTAGTTTGTGTTTGTATGTACAAACAATAAATTGCGAAAAAGTCCATTGTGTTTCACGAATCGCATGAATGTTGGTTCTACCACTTTTTCATTCTTAAAGTTTTTGAACCCCAAAGCAGCATAGTTTCACTCAAAGAATTAATCAATTCTTTTACATTATTTGGTGATGTGAGTGTCTGGATATTTTGTACGTTTTTAACAATATAGTATTCCTAACACACAGAGTGGCCAAAGCGATTTCCCAAGATGATACCTATGGCACCTTACAGTTGCAGACTTATAAAATAGCGATCACAGCTGTTACTCACCTTTAGAAGATGAGCGAATATTTCAATGTTTGGTTCGGCTCATGGTTGACGAATTTGCAATATTCGTCGATTTAATAGTCGATTAAATCTCTGAATATAGCCGAACATACACAGCACAAAAGACGGGGCTTCCCACGCTGTGGGACAGCATGGGAAACACCGGTGTAGTGCTTCTGATCGGCGGTGAAATCATCCTGGCCGATCAGAGAGCAGCGGTTCCCACGCTGTCAGAAAACAGCGTGAGCTCTCAGCTGTGATCGGAGGTATAAAGTTTACCTCCAGTCACTGGTGTCAGCTGGTGAGACTACTGATCCCATCATCCGACACCTGCTGCCGCTAATAACAGCGAGAGCAGGAGCGGCAGATGGGAGAATTCATCCGCCACTCCTGCGCTGTAAATAAAAAAAAACAGCTTGGGTTCCCCCCCATTTTTGATAAGCAGCCAGGCAAAACTCAGAGCTGGGGGCTGCAGCTTTCTGCTGTCAGCTTCAGCTAGGCTGGTTATTAAGTATAGAGGGGTCCCCACGCCATATTTTTAATTATTTAAATAAATAAAAACGGCGTGGAGTCCCCTCCCATTTTTGACATTCAGCCTTGCTAAAGCAGACAGCTGGGGGCTGGTATTCTCAGGCTGGTAAGGGGCCATGGATATTTCCCCTTCCAGCCTAAAAATAGCAGCCCGCAGCTGCCCAGAAAAGACACATCTATTAGATGCACCAATTCTGGCGCTTGGCCCGGCTCTTCCCGCTTGCCTTGTCACCAAACAGCACAGTGAGTATCTGTAGCCTCTATACTGGCCACTCACTG
Organism: Dendrobates tinctorius; assembly: GCF_039654945.1. Taxonomy (NCBI): domain Eukaryota; kingdom Metazoa; phylum Chordata; class Amphibia; order Anura; family Dendrobatidae; genus Dendrobates; species Dendrobates tinctorius. The sequence continues at coordinate 31,554,259 of NW_027361797.1, forward strand.
ATTCCAGGATTGTAGACACCTGTAATGCCAATTAGTGGACACACCATGATTTAACATGTCCCTTTTGTCATGTTATTTTCAGAGGTACCATCATTTCTGTCCAGGCCTATTTCATAAGTTTTATTTTTTAAAAAGTCTGTGGAAGCACGGTTGAAAAGCAATGTCTGGCTTTCATATGCTCATTCTCATAGATTTTTTATTTATTATTACTGCTGTCAGATTCAAGTTATTTCTGTCACCATTGTGGGCTTTTCTGTGATTAAACGAGGGGTCGCAACAATTTTGACCATGTATGTATATATATATATATATATATATATATATATATATATTTAGTAATAATGTCCCTGATCTGCTATGTGTGGTGGTATTGCCCCTTGATTTCCACCATATGTAATAATTTACCCTGAGGACATCCACCTACAGTAATATTACTTCCACTCCCAAGCTCCCCACATATCGAAATATGTTGTGAGTTCATTTTCCCCTTCACCGTTGATGTCTGATGAACTCCCTCTTCTGGTGAAGGAAGGTAGTGAGGCTGATTACCAAACACCTGATCTGGTAGATGATGACTGGGTTACAGGAACTGCTGACTGGATATAAGGCAGCCGACGCCCTTCTGAGTCGCTGGTGATTTCTCTGCTGGATTCTTGGAGACCAGTCTGATTCCTGCTTCCCAAAGATAAGTTTTTGCTCTGCTATTGAACTTATTAGTTTTGTTTTGTTTACCTTGTTTTTTGGTGTTCAGCCATCTCCGGTCGGGGGTGTGCTGAGTTCCATTTTTGTCTCTGATCAGTTTGTCTCTTTGCTCTGTCTTCAGAATTTACCTGAGTGCTGATATAGTCATTTTTGAAGTCCTAGCGACTTCAGGGCCTGTTTTTCCTATCAGACGGTTGGGACATTTTTTGGTAGGGTTTTTTGCGGATTGCAGACAGCAGCTTTTCTATCCTGTCCTTTTTAGTTAGCTTGGGCCCCATCGTTTGCTCAACTGTGATGAATGAGTCACCGTAGGAGGCAAAAGCAGAAATACAAGCTAAGTCCAGAAACCCAGAGAAGTTGGCAACTATCAGATTGCAGACCCCTGAACCTATCAACACAACTAGCAGTAGCCGTGGGGGGTTCCTACGATGCCCTAAACCCCTCGATCACAGCCGGAGAAATACATAGGCCTAAAGAAAGAAAGGGGAAATCTAAACTGCCCCAGAGCAGACCCCAAAGCAATAGGCAGCCCCCAACATATAATGACGGTGAAGCAAGATGAAAATACTAACACAGACAGAAAGATAGACTGAGCAAAGACGGGGCCCCAAAACTACCTAGATAGCAAAGGACAGGAAGGCTGCTGTCTGCAATCTGCCAAAACCCTATCAAAGACATAAGCCAACCAGCTGATATGAAAAAAGGCCCTGAAGCAGCTAGGCTTCAAAAACTGAATCAGCACTCAGGTAATTTCAGAAGACAGAGCTAAATGAATTCAGCACACCCCAGCAGGGAATGGCAGAAATCCAGAAAAACAAAGCAAAAACAAAGTCAAAGCACAAAAGCAAAAGGCCGAGCAGCAAACTTAGCTTTGGAGGAGCAGGAATTCAGACTGGTCTCCAAGGATCCCACAGAGAAATCACCCGCAGGGCAGAAGGGCGTCGGCAGCATTATATCCAGTCCGTAACTCCACTCAGCCAGTCACAATCATCAGCCTCAGGTGTTTGACAATCAGGCTCACTACCTTCTTTTACCAGAAGAGGGAGTTCCTCGGGCCTCAGTAATGAAGGGGAAAATGAAGTCACAACAGTACCTCCCCCTTGAGGAGGGGTCACCGAACCCTCAACTATGCCACCAGGGCGATCAGGGTGAGCCCGATGAAAGGCACGCACCAATCGTTTGGCATGAATATCAGAGGCGGAGACCCAGGAATTATCCTCCTGACCATAACCCTTCCACTTAACCAAATACTGGAGTCTCTGTCTAGCCAGACGGGAATCCAGTACTTTCTCTACCTCATACTCCATGTTACCTTCAACCAATACAGGGTCTGGAGGTGCCACCCCCGGAACAACAGGTTCAACAAACCTTTTCAACAAAGATTTATGGAACACATTATGGATTTTAAATGTGACAGGAAGAGCCAAACGAAAAGAGACAGGATTAATAATCTCCACAATCTTGTAAGGTCCAATAAATCTAGGCTTAAACTTAGGAGAAGCCACCTTCATAGCAATATTTTTTGATGATAACCACACCATATCACCAACCTTAAACTGGGGACCAATGGTCCTATGTCGGTTGGAAAACCGCTGGGCCTTCTCCTGGGAGAGAGATAACTTATCCACCACTTGGTCCCAGATCTGGTGCATTCTCTCCACCACAGTGTCAACACCTGGGCAGGCAGAGGGCTCCACCTGCCCTGAAGAAAATCGAGGATGAAACCCAAAGTTACAAAAAAAAGGTGACATCAAAGTGGCAGAACTAGCTCTATTATTCAAAGCAAATTCGGCCAAGGGCAAAAATGAAACCCAATCATCCTGATCAGCAGAAATAAAACATCTCAAATATGACTCCAAGGTCTGGTTTGTTCTCTCTGTCTGCCCATTGGTCTGAGGGTGAAAAGCAGAGGAGAAGGACAACTGAATTCCCAGCCTGGAACAGAAAGTTCTCCAAAATCTAGACACGAACTGCACTCCTCTGTCAGATACAATGTTCTCAGGAATCCCGTGCAAACGAGCCACCTGTTGTTAAAACAGGGGCACCAACTCAGAGGAAGACGGCAACTTAGGGAGTGGTACAAGATGAACCATCTTAGAGAACCTATCACAAATCACCCAAATAACAGTCATCCTCTGAGAGACAGGCATATCAGAGATGAAATCCATTGAAATATGGGTCCATGGCCTCTTGGGGACAGGCAAAGGCATCAACAACCCACTAGAGCGAGAACACGATTTAGACCGGGAGCACGTCCCACAGGACTGCACAAAATTCCTGACATCATGAGACATGGAGGGCCACCAAAAAAACCGACTCACCAGATCTCTAGTACCAAAAATACCTGGATGACCAGCCAAAGCAGAGCAATGAACTTCAGACATCACTCTCTTCTTCCACTGGTCAGGAACATATAACTTTCCACTGGGACAACGCTCAGGTTTGTCCTCCTGGAACTCTTCCAGAGCACGTCTCAAATCGGGCGAGATGGCAGAAAGAAATACCCCTTCGCCTAAGATGGTAGCAGGCTTGGTCACCACAGGAGAATCAGCAAGGAAGCTCCTAGAGAGGGCGTCTGCCTTGACATTCTTTGTTCCAGGAAGAAAAGAAACCACAAAATCAAAACGTGTAAAAAACAAGGCCCACCTAGCCTGTCTAGGGTTCAAGCGCTTAGCCGACTCTAGGTAAATCAAATTCTTGTGGTCAGTGAGGACCACGACTTGATGCTTAGCTCCCTCCAACCAATGTCTCCACTCCTCAAATGCCCATTTCATGGCCAACAGTTCCCTATTCCCCACATCATAGTTACGTTCAGATGGAGAGAACTTTCGGGAAAAGAAAGCACAGGGATTCATTTTGGATGTTACAGGATCCTTTTGGGACAAAACAGCTCCTGCACCAATCTCAGAAGCATCCACCTCTACCTGGAATGGAAGTGAGACATCAGGTTGCCGCAAACCCGGGGCGGAGGTGAATCTTCGCTTCAACTCCTGAAAGGAAGAAACAGCCTCCGGAGACCAATTTAACACATCAGCACCCTTTTTAGTCAAATCCGTCAATGGCTTGGCAATACTAGAAAAATTAGCTATAAATTTCCGATAAAAATTAGCAAAACCCAAAAACTTCTGGAGGGCCTTCAAAGAAGTGGGCTGAACCCAATCGTGAATGGCCTGTACCTTGGCCAGGTCCATTTCAATAGTTGACGGGGACAAAATAAATCCCAAAAAAGAAATCCTCTGTACTCCAAAAAGGCATTTAGATCCCTTGACATACAGGGAATTCTCCCTCAAGATCCGGAACACAGTCCGAATATGTTCCACATGAGAATCCCAATTCTTGGAGAAGATCAAAATATCATCCAGATAGATAATCAAAAATTTATCGACAAAATCTCGGAAAATATCGTTCATGAAGCACTGGAAGACAGAAGGGGCATTAGTGAGCCCAAAAGGCATCACCAGGTACTCAAAATGTCCCTCCGGAGTATTAACCCCTTCACTACCAAGGGTGGTTTGCACGTTAACTACCGGGCCAATTTTTACAATTCTGACCACTGTACCTTTATGAGGTCATAACTCTGGAACGCTTTCATGGATCCCGGTGATTCTGACATTGTTTTCTCGTGACATATTGTACTTCATGTTAGTGGTAAAATTGCATTCAAATAACTTGCGTTTATTTTGAAAAAAACGGAAATTTGGCGAAAATTTTGAAAATTTCGCAATTTTCCAACTTTGAATTTTTATGCCCTTAAATCACAGCGATACGGCACACAAAAAACTTAATACATAACATTTCCCACATGTTTACTTTACATCAGCACAATTTTGGAACCAAAATTTTTTTTTGTTAGGAAGTTATAAGGGTTAAAAATTGACCAGCGATTTCTCATTTTTTCAACACCATTTTATTTTTAGGGACCACTTCACATTTGAAGCCACTTTGAGGGGTCTATATGATAGAAAATACCCAAAAGTGACACCATTCTAAAAACTGCACCCCTTAAGGTGCTTAAAACCACATTCAAGAAGTTTATTAACCCTTTAGGTGCGTCACAGGAATTTTTTGAATATTAAAAAAAAAATGAACATTTAACTTTTTTTCACAAAAAAAATACTTCAGGTTCAATTTTCTTTATTTTACCAAGGGTAACAGGAGAAATTGGACTGCAAAAGTTATTGTGCAATTTGTCCTGAGTACGCTGATACCTGATATGTGGGGGGGAACCACTGTTTCGGTGCATGGCAGAGCTCAGAATGGAAGGAGCGCCGTTTGACTTTTTCAATGCAAAATTGGCTGGAATTCAGATCGGACGCCATGTCACGTTTGGCGAGCCCCTGATGTACCTAAACAGTGGAAACCCCCCCAAGTGACCCCATTTTGGAAACTAGACCCCCCAAGGAACTTATCTAGATATGTGGTGAGAACTTTGAACCCACAAGGGCTTCACAGAAGTTTATAACGTACAGCGGTACAATTAAAAAATCATATTTTTTCCACAAAAATGATCTTTTCACCCCCAATTTTTATTTTTCCAAGGGTAACAGGACCCTAAAAGTTATTGTGCAATTTGTCCTGAGTACGCTGATACCCCATATGTGGGTGTAAATGACTATTTGGGCGCATAGCAGAGCTCGGAAGGGAAGCAGCGCCATTTGACGTTTTTGGCTAGAATTGAGATCAGACACCATGTCGCGATTGGAAAACCCCTGATGTACCAAAACAGTGGAAACCCCCCACAAATGACACCATTTTGGAATCTAGACCCCCCAAGGAACTTATCTAGATGTGTGGTGGGAACTTTGAACCCCCAAGGGCTTCACAGAAGTTTATAACGTACAGCAGTACAATTAAAAAATCATATTTTTTCCACAAAAATGATCTTTTCACCCTCAATTCTTATTTTTCCAAAAGTAACAGTACCCTAAAAGATATTGTGCAATTTATCCTGAGTACGCTGATACCCCACATGTGGGTGTAAACCACTATTTGGGCGTATGGCAGAGCTCGGAAGGGAAGCAGCGCCATTTGACGTTTTTGGCTGGAATTGAGATCGGACACCATGTCGCGTTAGGAAAGCCCCTGATGTAGCAAAACAGTAGAAACCCCCCACAAATGACACCATTTTGGAAACTAGACCCCCCAAGGAACTTATCTAGATGTGTGGTGAGCACTTTGAACCCCCCAGTGCTTCACTGAAGTTTATAACGTCCGGGCGTGAAAATAAAAAAATCGTATTTTTTCCACAAACATGATCTTTTAGTCCCCATTTTTTATTTTCCCAAGGGTAACAGGAGAAATTGGACCCCAAAAGTTGTTGTCCAATTTGTCCTGAGTACGCTGATACCTCATATGTGGGAGAAAACTACTGTATGGGCACACGTCGGGGCTCGGAAGGGAAGTAGTGACGTTTTGGAATGCAGACTTTGATGGAATGGTCTGCGGGTGTCATGTTGCGTTTGGAGAGCCCCTGATGTACCTAAACAGTGGAAACCCCCCACAAGTGACCCCATTTTGGAAACTAGACCCCCTAATGAACTTATCTAGATGTGTGGTGAGCACTTTGAACCCCCCAGTGCTTCACAGAAGTTTATAACGACCGGGCGTGAAAATAAAAATATCGTATTTTTTCAACAAACATCATCTTTTAGTCCCCATTTTTTTTATTTTCCCAAGGGTAACAGGAGAAATTGGACCCCAAAAGTTGTTGTCCAATTTGTCCTGAGTACGCTGATACCTCATATGTGGGAGAAAACTACTGTATGGGCACACGTCGGGGCTCGGAAGGGAAGTAGTGATGTTTTGGAATGCAGACTTTGATGGATTGGTATGCGGGTGTCATGTGCGTTTGGAGAGCCCCTGATGTACCTAAACTATTGAAACTCCCCACAAGTGACCCCATTTTGGAAACTAGACCCCCCACGGAGCTTATCTAGATGTGTGGAGAGCACTTTGAACCCCAAAGTGCTTCACAGAAGTTTATAACGCCTGGGCGTGAAAATAAAAAAAACATTTTTTTCCGCAAAATTATATTTTTGCCCCCAATTTTTTATTTTCCTAAGGGTAACAGGAGAAATTGGACCCCAAAAGTTGTTTTGTAATTTGTCCTGAGTAGGCTGATTCCCTACATGTGGGGGTAAAACACTGTTTGGGCACATGGCAGAGCTTGGAAGGGAAGGAGCACCATTTGACTTTTTCAACGCAGAATTGGCTGGAATTGAGATCAGACGCCATGTTGCCTTTGGAGAGCACCTGATGTGCCCAAACAGTGGAAACCCCCAATTATAACTCCAACCCTAACCTCAACACACCCCTAACCCTAATCTGAGCCCTAGCCCTAACCCTAGCCCTAACCCTAACCCTAGCCCTAACCCTAACCCTAGCCCTAACCCTAGCCCTAACCCTAGCCCTAACCCTACCCTAACCCTAGCGGGAAAATGGAAATAAATACATTTTCTTTTAGTTTTATTATTTTTCCCTAACTAAGGGGGTGATATCGGGGGGTTTGATTTACTATTTATGGCGGTTTTTATTTTTGGCAGCTGTCACACGCTAAAAGACGCTTTTTATTGTAAAAATAGTTTTTGCATCACCACATATTGTGAGCTATAATTTTTCCGTATTTTGACCCACTGAGTCATGTGAGGTCTTATTTTTTGCGGGACGAGTTGACGTTTTTATTGGTATCATTTTCGGGCACGTGACATTTTTTGATCGCTTTTTATTCCGATTTTTGGGACGCAGAATGAACAAAAACCAGCGTTTCATGAATTTCTTTTGGGGGGTGCGTTTACACCGTTCCGCTTGCGGTAAAATTGATAACGCGTTTTTATTCTTCGGGTCAGTACGGTTACAGCGATACCTCATTTAGGTCTTTTTTTATGTTTTTGTCGGTTTTATGTAATGAAAACTATTTTATATAAAAAATAAATATGTATCGCTTTATTCTGCGAGCTATAACTTTTTTATTTTTTTGCGGATGATGCTGTATGGCAGCTCGTTTTTTGCGGGACAAGATGACGTTTTCAGCGGTACCATGCATATTTATATGCGTCTTTTTGATCGCGCGTTATTGCACTTTTTGTTCGGTGGTATGATAATAAATCATTATTTTTTGCTTCGTTTTTTATTTTTATTTTTTAAGGGGTTCGCTAAAGGGGTTAACTAATGGGACAGTTTTATAGGGCAGGTCATTACGGACGCGGCGATACCAAATATGTGTACTTTTATTGTTTTTGTTTTTTTTTATTTTGAAAAAATGCATTTATTGGGGAATATTTTTTTTTTTACTAATTTATTTAGCGATTTTTTTTAAATTATTTTTAACACTTTTTTTTTTTTTTTTTTAACTTTATTACCTTGTCCCAGGTGGGACATCACTGTCCTGTGACAGATCGCTGATCTGTCACATCACAGATCACTGTGACAGATCAGCGATCTGTCACAGGCACTGCTGCAGACTTCCTCATGCCTGCGCTTTGCAGGCAGTGAGGAAGTCAGCTCCCTACAGGCCCCCGTCGCCATCTTGGATCCGGGGGCCTGTAGGGAAAGAGCCCCCCGCAGCAGCGCTGCACATTGCGCTGCCGTGGGGGGCTCAGGGAAGCACGGAGGGAGCCCCCTCCCTGCCGATGTTTCCCTTTAACCCCCGGTACACCGCGATCGCGTTTGATCGCGGTGTGCAAGGGGTTAACGTGTCGGGGGCGCCGCTGATCGCGATGACGTAATATTCCGTCCATGGTAATTAGGTCCATGGTCACATGGACGGAATATTACGTCAATTGTAGGTAAGGGGTTAAACGCCATCTTCCATTCATCCCCATGCTTAATGCGAATAAGATTATACGCCCCCCTGAGGTCAAGCTTGGTAAACCAGCAAGCACCTTTAACTCTGGAGAATAGATCAGAAATCAGGGGTAACGGATACTGATATTTAACAGTAATTTTGTTGAGGACACGATAATCAATACAAGGTCTTAATGATCCATCCTTTTTGGCTACAAAAAAAAACCCGGCACCCAAGGATGAAGAGGATGGTCTAATATGACCCTTCTCCAACGCCTCCTTAATATAGGATCGCATAGCCTCGTGCTCGGGTACCGATAAATTGAAGAGTCGACCCTTGGGAAATTTACACCCCGGGCTCAGTTCAATTGCACAGTCATAACTCCTATGAGGAGGCAGAGACGCAGACTCATTCTCACTAAATACATCATAAAAGTCCGCCAAATAATCAGGAACATCATGCGACTGAGGAGAGGTGGAAAACACCGGAGCCTCACTAAAGGCACACCGACAACCCCAACTCACCACAGACACAGATTTCCAATCCAAAACTGGATTATGAATCTGTAGCCAGGGAAACCCCAGAACAACAGTATCATGCAAATTATGCAACACCAGAAATCTGCAATTTTCTTGATGGTCTGGGGCGACCCGCATTACCACCTGGGTCCAAAACTGGGGTTTATTTTTAGCCAAAGGAGTAGCATCAATACCCCTCAAAGGGATAGGCGTCTGCAGAGGTGTCATCGGAAATCCACAACGTTTAGCAAAATCCAAGTCCATTAGGTTTAGGGCTGCTCCCGAATCCACAAACGCCTTGGCGGAAAATGTGGACAGGGAGCAGATCAGAGTAATAGCCAGAAGAAACTTAGGTTGAACACCCCCAACAGAAAACGTGTGTGCAAAGCGTTTCTCTCATTTGGGACAGACAGAAATAATATACGAGGCATCTCCACAGAAAAAACACAACTTATTACGCCTTCTGAACTCCTGACGCTGCTCTCTGGAAAAAACTCTATCACATTGCATAGGTTCAGACATTTGTTCAACAGGTGGCAACACCTCTCGTGCAGCTCCGCGTTCGCGCAAACGCCGATCAACCTGAATGGCTAATGACATAGAATCGTCAAGACCAGAGGGAACAGGAAATCCCACCATAGTATCTTTTACGGCTTCTGACAACCCCTTCCGAAAGAGAGCAGCCAAGGCATTATCATTCCAGGTAGTAAGTACTGCCCACTTTCGGAATTTTTGACAGTACAATTCTGCAGAATCACGACCCTGGCTCAATGCCAGCAGGGTCTTTTCAGCCTGATCAATGGCATTAGGTTCGTCATACAACAACCCCAAAGCTTGAAAGAATGCGTTCACATTAGTCAGAATAGGATCATCTGGTTTCAAAGAAAACGCCCAATCCTGGGGATCGCCACGCAGCAAAGAGATGACAATTTTAACCTGCTGCACGGAGCTCCCTGACGAGTTAGGCTTCAAGGCAAAAAATAATTTACAATTATTTTTGAAATTCAAAAATTTAGACCGATCCCCAAAAAATTCATCAGGTGTGGGAATCTTTGGTTCAGCAGCATGTGAATGAGCAAGATAGGCGGAAATTCCCCGCACTTCCGCAGCGAGCTGCTCCACACGATCAGACAATTGCTTTATCTCCATTGAGAGAAAAAAAAAATTCCCCCTACGGCCTCAGAGATATAGAGGAAAAATATACACACTTTTTTTTTTTTTTTAACAATTCTTTCCTGCTATTGAGTACCCTAGAATCTGCGGTATGGCGGGTGATTCTGTTATGAATGAGTCACCGTAGGAGGCAAAAGCAGAAATACAAGCTAAGTCCAGAAACCCAGAGAAGTTGGCAACTATCAGATTGCAGACCCCTGAACCTATCAACACAACTAGCAGTAGCCGTGGGGGGTTCCTACGATGCCCTAGACCCCTCGATCACAGCCGGAGAAATACATAGGCCTAAAGAAAGAAAGGGGAAATCTAAACTGCCCCAGAGCAGACCCCAAAGCAATAGGCAGCCCCCAACATATAATGACGGTGAAGCAAGATGAAAATACTAACACAGACAGAAAGATAGACTGAGCAAAGACGGGGCCCCAAAACTACCTAGATAGCAAAGGACAGGAAGGCTGCTGTCTGCAATCTGCCAAAACCCTATCAAAGGTGGTATTTCCTGATGAAGGGGGCATGAGACCCCTGAAACGTGTAGAATAAAACCACTGCAATCATACAGCATTCTCCTGGAATTTGTCTAAAGCGGCAGCGAGGAATATAGCTACGAACTCCCTTTGGATTTATCAAAACCCTATCAAAGACATAAGCCAACCAGCTGATATGAAAAAAGGCCCTGAAGCAGCAAGGCTTCAAAAACTGAATCAGCACTCAGGTAATTTCAGAAGACAGAGCTAAATGAATTCAGCACACCCCAGCAGGGAATGGCAGAAATCCAGAAAAACAAAGCAAAAACAAAGTCAAAGCACAAAAGCAAAAGGCCGAGCAGCAAACTTAGCTTTGGAGGAGCAGGAATTCAGACTGGTCTCCAAGGATCCCACAGAGAAATCACCCGCAGGGCAGAAGGGCGTCGGCAGCATTATATCCAGTCTGTAACTCCACTCAGCCAGTCACAATCATCAGCCTCAGGTGTTTGACAATCAGGCTCACTACCTTCTTTTACCAGAAGAGGGAGTTCCTCGGGCCTCAGTAATGAAGGGGAAAATGAACTCACAACACTCAACCTATCTTTCTATCTGTGTTAGTGTTTTCATCTTGCTTCACTGTCATTATATGTTGGGGGCTGCCTATTGCTTTGGAGTCTGCTCTGGGGCAGTTTAGATTTCCCCTTTCTTTCTTTAGGCCTATTTAGTTCTCCGGCTGTGATCGAGGGGTCTAGGGCATCGTAGGAACCCCCCACGGCTACTGTTAGTTGTTGTGGATAGGATCAGGGGTCTGCAATCCGATAGCTACCAACCTCTCCGGTTTTCTGGACTTAGCTTGTATTTTTATTTTTTCCTCCTTCGGTGACTCATTCATAACAGAATCACCAGCCATACCGCAGATCCTAGGGTACTCAATAGCAGGAAAGAATTGTAAAAAACCAAAGAAAAAAGAGTTTGTCAGAATATTTTTTTTTTTTTTGTGTATATTTTTTCCTCTATGTCTCTGAGGCCACAGGGGGAATTTTTTTTTCTTTCTCAATGGAGATGAAGCAATTGTCTGATCGTGTGGAGCAGCTCACTGCTGAAGTGCGGGGAATTGCCGCCTATCTTGCTCATTCACATGCTGCTGAACCAAAGATCCCTACTCCTGATATGCTTTTTGGGGATCGGTCTAAATGTTTGAATTTTAAGAATAATTGTAAATTATTTTTTGCCTTGAAGCCTAACTCGTCGGGGAGCTCTGCCCAGGATTGGGCGTTTTCTTTGAAACTTGATGATCCTATTCTTACTAATGTGAACGCATTTTTTCAAGCCTTGGGGTTGTTGTATGATGAACCTAATGCTATTGATCAGGCTGAAAAGGCCCTGTTGGCATTGAGCCAGGGTCAGGATTCTGCAGAGTTGTACTGTCAAAAATTCCGAAAGTGGGCGGTCCTTACTACCTGGAATGATGGTGCCTTGGCAGCTCTCTTTCGGAAGGGTTTGTCTGAAACTGTAAAAGATACTATGGTGGGATTTCCTGTTCCCTGTGGTCTTGACGATTCTATGTCATTAGCCATTCAGGTTGATCGGCGTTTGCGTGAACGCAAAACCGCACGAGAGGTGTTGCCACCTGTTGAACAAATGTCTGAACCTATGCAATGTGATAGAGTTTTGTCTGGGGCGCAGCGTCAGGAGTTCAGAAGGCGTAATAAGCTGTGTTTCTTCTGTGGTGATGCCTCGCATATCATTTTTGTCTGCCCTAAATGAGAGAAGCGTTTTGCACACACATTTGCTGTGGGTGGTGTTCAACCTAAGTTTCTTCTGGCAATTACTCTGATCTGCTCCCTGTCCACATTTTCCGCTAAGGCTTTTGTGGATTCGGGAGCAGTTCTGAACCTGATGGACTTGGATTTTGCTAAACGTTGTGGATTTCCTATGACACCTCTGCGGACGCCTATCCCTTTGAGGGGTATTGATGCTACTCCTTTGCCGAAGAATAAACCTCAGTTTTGGACCCAGGTGGTAATGCGGGTCGCCCCAGACCATCAAGAGAATTGCAGATTTTTGGTGTTGCATAATTTGCATGATACCATTGTTCTGGGGTTTCCCTGGTTGCAAATCCATAATCCAGTTTTGGATTGGAAATCTGTGTCTGTGGTGAGTTGGGGTTGTCGGTGTGCCCTTAGTGATGCTCCTGTTTTCTCCACCTCTCCCCAGTCGCATGATGTTCCTGACTATTTGGCTGATTTTTATGATGTATTTAGTGAGAATGAGTCTGTGTCTTTGCCTCCTCATAGGAGTTATGACTGTGCAATTGAGCTGAGCCCTGGGTGTAAATTTCCCAAGGGTCGACTTTTCAATTTATCTGTACCCAAGCACGAGGCTATGCGATCCTATATTAAGGAGTCGTTGGAGAAGGGTCATATTAGACCATCCTCTTCACCCTTAGGTGCTGGGTTTTTTTTCGTGGCTAAGAAAGATGGGTCATTAAGGCCTTGTATTGACTATCGTTCCCTCAACAAAATTACTGTTAAATATCAGTATCCGTTACCCCTGATTTCTGATCTATTCTCCAGAGTTAAAGGTGCTTGCTGGTTTACAAAGCTTGACCTCAGGGGGGCGTATAATCTTATTCACATTAAGCATGGGGATGAATGGAAGACAGCGTTTAATACTCCGGAGGGACATTTTGAGTACCTGGTGATGCCCTTTGGGCTCACTAATGCCCCTTCTGTCTTCCAGTGCTTCATGAATGATATTTTCCGAGACTTGGTGGATAAATTTTTGATCATCTATCTGGATGATATTTTGATCTTTTCCAAGGATTGGGATTCTCATGTGGAACATGTTCGGACTGTGTTCCGGATTTTGAGGGAGAATTCCCTGTATGTCAAGGGATCGAAATGCCTTTTTGGCGTACAGAGGATTTTATTTTTGGGATTTATTTTGTCTCCGTCAACTATTGAAATGGACCCGGTCAAGGTACAGGCCATTTATGATTGGGTTCAGCCCACTTCTTTGAAGGCCCTCCAGAAGTTTTTGGGTTTTGCTAATTTTTATCATAAATTTATAGCTAATTTTTCTGGTATTGCCAAACCATTGACTGATTTGACTAAGAAGGGTGCTGATGTGCTGAATTGGTCTCCGGAGGCTGTTTCTTCCTTTCAGGAGCTGAAGCGAAGGTTCACTTCTGCTCCGGTTTTGCGGCAACCTGATGTCTCACTCCCATTTCAGGTAGAGGTGGAAGCTTCTGAGATTGGTGCAGGAGCTGTTTTGTCCCAAAAGGACCCTGTAACATCTAAAATGAATCCCTGTGCTTTCTTTTCCCGAAAGTTCTCCCCATCCGAACGTAACTATGATGTGGGGAATCGGGAACTGTTAGCCATGAAATGGGCATTTGAGGAGTGGAGACATTGGTTGGAGGGAGCTAAACATCAAGTGACCACAAGAATTTGATTTACCTGGAGTCGGCCAAACGCTTGAATCCTAGACAGGCTAGGTGGGCCTTGTTTTTCACACGTTTTGATTTTGTGGTCTCTTTTCTTCCGGGCACTAAGAATGTCAAGGCAGACGCCCTCTCTAGGAGTTTCTTTGCTGATTCTCCTATTGTGACCAAGCCTGCTACCATCTTAGGTGAGGGGGTAGTTCTTTCTGCCATCTCGCCCGATTTGAGACGTGCTCTGGAAGAGTTTCAGGAGGACAAACCTGAGCGTTGTCCCATTGGAAAATTGTATGTTCCTGACCAGTGGAGGAAGAGAGTGATGTCTGAAGTTCATTGCTCTGCATTGGCTGGTCATCCAGGTATTTTTGGTACTAGAGATTTGGTGAGTCGGTCTTTTTGGTGTCCCGCCTTGTCTCGTGATGTCAGGAATTTTGTGCAGTCCTGTGGGACTTGCTCTCGATCTAAACCTTGTTCTCGCTCTAGTGGGTTGTTGATTCCTTTGCTGGTGCCCAGGAGGCCATGGACCCATATTTCAATGGATTTTATCTCTGATATGCCTGTCTCTCAGAGAATGACTGTTATTTGGGTGATTTGTCATAGATTCTCTAAGATGGTCCATCTTGTACCACTCCCTAAGTTGCCATCTTCCTCAGAGTTGGTGCCCTTGTTTTTGCAACAGGTGGTTCGCTTGCACGGGATTCCTGAGAATATTGTATCTGACAGAGGAGTTCAATTTGTGTCTAGATTTTGGAGGACTTTCTGTTCGAAGCTGGGAATTCAGTTGTCCTTCTCCTCTGCGTTTCACCCTCAGACCAATGGGCAGACGGAGAGAACAAACCAGACTTTGGAGTCGTATTTGAGATGTTTTATTTCTGCTGATCAGGATGATTGGGTTTCATTTTTGCCCTTGGCCGAATTTGCTTTAAATAATAGAGCTAGTTCTGCCACTTGGATGTCACCTTTTTTTTGTAACTTTGGGTTTCATCCTCGATTCTCTTCAGGGCAGGTGGAGCCTTCTGCCCCCAGGTGTTGACACTTTGGTGGAGAGAATGCACCAGATCTGGGACCAAGTGGTGGACAAGTTGTCTCTCTCCCAGGAAAAGGCCCAGCGGTTTTCCAACCGGCATAGGACCATTGGTCCCCAGTTTAAGGTGGGTGATATGGTTTGGTTGTCATCAAAGAATATCGCTATGAAGGTGGCTTCTCCAAAGTTTAAACCTAGATTTATTGGACCTTACAAGATTTTGGAGATTCTTAATCCAGTCTCTTTTCGATTGGCTCTTCCTGTTACATTTAAGATCCATAACGTGTTTCATAAGTCTCTGTTAAAGAGGTTTGTTGAGCCAGTAGTTCCTGTGGTGGCACCTCCTGACCCGGTATTGGTTGAAGGTAATGTGGAAAATGAGGTTGAGAAGATACTGGATTCTCGCCTGGCTAGACGGAGACTCCAGTGTTTGGTTAAATGGAAGGGTTAGGCCATGAGGATAATTCTTGGGTCCCTGCATCCGATATTCATGCCGAAAGATTGGTTCGTGCCTTTCATCGGGCCCATCCTGATCGCCCTGGTGGCGAGGATGAGGGTTCGGTGACCCCTCCTCAATGGGGAGGTACTGTTGTGAGTTCATTTTCCCCTTCACCGTCGATGTCTGATGAACTCCCTCTTCTGGTGAAGGAAGGTAGTGAGGCTGATTACCAAACACCTGATCTGGTAGATGATGACTGGGTTACAGGAACTGCTGACTGGATATAAGGCAGCCGACCCCCTTCTGAGTCGTTGGTGATTTCTCTGCTGGATTCTTGGAGACCAGTCTGATTCCTGCTTCCCAAAGATAAGTTTTTGCTCTGCTATTGAACACGCCCCCCGAGGAAGCAGGGCGAAACGTGCACGTCGGGGTGGAGGGAAGTATCTCCCAGGGACTTCGGGGAACGCTGCTAGGATCCAGGTAATGGCCTCAGTAGCTTCAGCGCTAATTGGACATTGTATATATTTAATTGTCTAGATTATAGTTAGTTGCAGTTCCCAACACAACTTGGATGCATTTTTGGCAGCTTAGGCTAGCTGATTTTGCAGTCTATGAGTACTAGCTATGTAGTGGTTGCATTTTGCAAGTTCCATACTTAATAGCAGATACTTTAGCATAGATCTTTACCAGAGTGAATAAATTGAATCCAAGATGTTATGGGTCTTATACTTGTGAAGCTATGAGGGCCAATTACAATGCAGCACAATATACTATAATGGGAGTTGTTTGTCCCTTTTTTCTTGCACTAATTTTGTGAACATGAAATGTCTTTTTAAAAATTTTTTTTTTGATGCTTGCATTAATAAAATAAATGAGGTTTTACCATTTAAATGCTCTGTTTTTGATTTGAACTTCCAAAGGGAGGTTGATTTTGGGTGTTTCTATTGAACTTATTAGTTTTGTTTTGTTTACCTTGTTTTTTGGAGTTCAGCCATCCCCGGTCAGGGGTGTGCTGAGTTCCATTTTTGTCTCTGATCAGTTTGTCTCTTTGCTCTGTCTTCAGAATTTGTCTGAGTGCTGATATAGTCATTTTTTAAGTCCTAGCGACTTCAGGGCCTGTTTTTCCTTTCAGACGGTTGGGACATTTTTTGGTAGGGTTTTTTGCGGATTGCAGACAGCAGCTTTTCTATCCTGTCCTTTTTAGTTAGCTTGGGCCCCATCGTTTGCTCAACCTATCTTTCTATCTGTGTTAGTGTTTTCATCTTGCTTCACCGTCATTATATGTTGGGGGCTGCCTGTTGCTTTGGAGTCTGCTCTGGGGCAGTTTAGATTTCCCCTTTCTTTCTTTAGGCCTATTTAGTTCTCCGGCTGTGATCGAGGGGTCTAGGGCATCGTAGGAACCCCCCACGGCTACTGTTAGTTGTTGTGGATAGGATCAGGGGTCTGCAATCCGATAGCTACCAACCTCTCCGGTTTTCTGGACTTAGCTTGTATTTTTGTTTTTTCCTCCTTCGGTGACTCATTCATAACAGTGATAGCTCTCACTGTAGATGCCCCAGTTACAGTGGAAAACAATGATCACTAAAGTAGAAAAATAAGTTCCCCAGAAATCTTTGATGACTTCTCAAGCAATAAATTATGTAAAACTAAATATACATGAAAAAGTGCCTCTTTCATGCCCTTCTCCAGTAGATGCCTACTGGAAAACGGCATCATCCCATCCGACTGCAGCGGGGGAGGTCGCGCATGCGCACAACCACTCCACTCCATCTCCATTACTGCAGCAGGGAGCCGAGCAACATCTGAGCATGCGCAGTAACTCCTCCGCGCCGACAGATGGCAGCACAACACTGCAACTATTCTCTATAGACTTGTGACTATAGTAACAGTCAACCAAAGCCGGATGGCAGAGAGCGAGTAGCGCATGCGCGGAGGAGCCCGGACGGCCCGCAGCTGACACCTCTCTACTGTGTCAGCAGAAAGCAGGCAGCTCGTACCAGGCCGGCAGCGTGCTGTGCGGGCCAGGGAGAGGGGAACCAACCGACGGGGGCATGGACGGGACCGTGCGGTGCTGTGCGCTGTGGGCGCTGCTGTGCGCTTTGTGCAGGCTGCGCTGCGGAGCGGAGGACATCGTGGTGGGCTGCGGGGGCTTCGTCAAATCGGACGTGGACATCAACTACTCTCTGATCGAGGTGGGTGTGAGGAGCAGAGCCGGCTGTGTGGGGTGGCAGCCCCCGGGGTGAGCTGTCTGGTGGCGAGGGGCAGGCCGCAGCCTCCATTCCCGGCCTCCTCCCTGGTGACCTCTGCTCCCCTAGAGGGGCTGTGTCGTCTCTCCCAGCCCCCTGCTGGCAGGGTCAGTGGGGTTCTGTGTCCACCAGCAAGGGGGGTTTGGGCCTATTAGCCGGGGGTTGTGTGCCGACCAGTAAGGGGTTCTGGGTTCTGTGCCCATTGGCAATGAGTTCTGTGCCCACCAGCAAGAGGTTCTGGGTTATGTGCCCACCAGCAAGAGGTTCTGGTTTCTGTGCCCATTAGCAAGAGGTTCTGGGTTCTGTGCCCACCAGCAAGAGGTTCTGGGTTCTGTGCCCATTAGCAAGAGGTTCTGGGTTCTGTGCCCATTAGCAAGAGGTTCTGGGTTCTGTGCCCACCAGCAAGAGGTTCTGGGTTCTGTGCCCACCAGCAAGAGGTTCTGGGTTCTGTGCCCACCAGCAAGAGGTTCTGGGTTCTGTGCCCACCAGCAAGAGGTTCTGGGTTCTGTGCCCACCAGCATGAGGTTCTGGGCTCTGTGCCCACCAGCAAGAGGTTCTGGGCTCTGTGCCCACCAGCAAGAGGTTCTGGGCTCTGTGCCCACCAGCAAGAGGTTCTGGGCTCTGTGCCCACCAGCAAGAGGTTCTGGGCTCTGTGCCCACCAGCAAGAGGTTCTGGGCTCTGTGCCCACCAGCAAGAGGTTCTGGGCTCTGTGCCCACCAGCAAGAGGTTCTGGGCTCTGTGCCCACCAGCAAGAGGTTCTGGGCTCTGTGCCCACCAGCAAGAGGTTCTGGGCTCTGTGCCCACGACATCTTTTTTTCTGGTGTTTTGTACACCTGAAGTGTTGTTATTTTTTTTTTACCGTTTTCTTGATCATTTCCCCAGCATTTTTCTATTTAATAAAATGTCTTTTTCCAGTGTTTTTGTGGCATCTTTTTTTTTTTCCTATAAGATGTTTTTGAAGCACGAAAACACTCAAAACAGTCAAACACTTTGGGGCTTCTTTCAATCCCCTCATTGACTTCTATAATAAAATGTAGACCTGAGACTGGGCAGGTCTTTTTTCACTTGCACGGTCGCTCAGCACTGGACTCCCAATCGCAAACAGAGATCACACTGTATCGTTTAGTGAAGAAAAGTAGCGTACCCATCCATATACGCGCTGTGTACTTTATTTGTAGCATATATATTATATATGTTTTATTTTTTTGTATTCATTCACCATTCCTTCTCTTTCAGATAAAATTATATACCAAGCAAGGCACCTTAAAATACCAAACAGACTGTGCTCCTAATAACGGCTACTTTATGATTCCGCTTTATGACAAGGTGAGTACCCAGCGCTCTGCATAGCCCTAAGTTACGAGCCCTGCACATGAGTCAACAGTGTGATGCAGCTGCAAAAAAAGCAAGCACAGTTCTAGGCTGTATTAAGAGAAGTATAGAGTCTAGATCATGTGAAGTAATTAACCCCCTCTACTCCTCCTTGGTCAGGCCTCATCTGCAATACTGTGTCCAGTTCTGGGCACCACATTTTAAAAAAGACATCATCAACTGGAGCAAGTTCAGAGAAGAGCGACCAGGATGGTGAGCGGACTGCAAAGTATGTCCTATGAGGAATGGTTAAAGGATCTAGGAATGTTTAGCTTGCAAAAAAGAAGACTAAAAGGAGACTTAATAGCTGTCTACAAATATCTGAAGGGCTGTCACAGCGTAGAGGGATCATCATTATTCAATTGCACATGGAAACACGAGAAGCAATGGAATGAAACTGAATGGGAAGAGATACAAATTAGATATTAGGAAAAAAGTATTTGACAGTGAGGCTGATAAATGAATGGAACAGGCTGCCACGAGATGTGGTGAGTTCTCCTTCAATGGAAGTCTTTAAACAGAGGCTGGGGAAAAAAAAACACCATGTGCACAACTGTGGTAGTGCTGAGGTAGGTTCCAATGAAAGAGTGCCAGTTTTTCTTTATATTGTAAACAGAGGCTGGACAGACATCTGTCTGAGATGGTTTAAGGTGTGTGCACACACTACGGATCCAAAGCGAATTTGGCCTCTGCGGATCCGCAGCAGTTTCTGCTGCGGTGTATAGTACCATAATAGCCTATGGATATCAAAAACCGCAGTGCAGATGGTGCAGATTTTTCAACGCGGATTTGCTGTGGTTTATAAAGCGCAGAAAGAATTGACATGTCAATTCTTTCTGCGGAATCCGCTGCGGGTTACCATCTCCTTCATTGTAGAGATGATAAACCGCAGGTCTTTTGACCTGCAGATTAACCTGCGGATTTTACAAAATCCGCGCGGCCAAATCCGCAGAGCATTCCGCAGCATGTGCACACACGCTAAGTGAGTCCTGCATTGAGCAGGGGGTTGGACACGATGACTCTGGAGGTCGCTTCCAACTCTAACATTCTGTAATTCTATGATAAGTTACACGGTCAGATACATCCTAGATCAGTCTTGCTGCTACAGTTACAAGCTCTGGAGTCATGCCAAACTGTCCGCCGACTGTTGGATTGTTGTCTCTTGCAGGTCACAAATGAACCCTATAAACTGCGATAGATTAAAGGATTTTTGTAGGACTTTTATTATTTTTGGATATGAGGCTAATAACTTACCGGCAGCTAGTGCCTGATCTGTATGGGAAAGATCTTTCCCTGCTCTCCTGGCAATTCTGTGGCTCCATTTCACCTCTCAACAGATCAGCTCTTTCTCTTCAGCTCCGCTCTGCTCCGCTGACGATGCGTCACTGCAGACATGATGCTGATTGGCTGCTGGATCCTTGCAGTTAGGGAGCAGGAAGCCAGCTGTCAATCAGCATGACCTCCACAGTGACACCCCGTCGACTGAGCAGATTGAAAGAAAAGACACTGCTCGATCAGAGGAAGCATTAAAGTTGGGGGGTGCTTCTTCTTTTAAATGTCTTCAGTCCGTAGACTTGTACTGGTTGAAAATGATAAAGCGAAGGTTACCCAAATTCCCCTTGTCCAGTGGCAATGCTCCACCAATGATCAGCAGATTGCAGCAGTGATGACAGGACTATAGCGAACATCATCTCTGCAGACAGGCACTGCTTGGGCCGCGAAGCCAAGTGATCGGCTTCAGCGGTCACGTACACTATAGTTGTGATGTCACCACTGCAGCTTGTAAATAATCACCAGGAGCGACTGCGGAGAGTCAGGACTGGAGCAGCGGAAAGCGAGTAATGCTGATCGTATTATTTTTAGCTAGTGCAAGCCTACGGGCTGGAGAAACACCCCTTAAGGGCAGATAGGCTTCAGATTTTGAGCAGAGTGGTTGAGATTTTACCAGATCTCTTCCATGGGCTTTAAAAAAAAAAAAAAAAATCTGAAGTGGCATTTGATCTGTGATGTGGGTTTTTGACCTGCGCCATCATCTTATCATGGCCACAGCTGGGTACTGCAGATCCAGTTCAATTCAATCAAATAGGGGTGGCTGTGTCGCGCTCCTACTGATCTGATACTGATGACCTAATCCTAAGAATAGGCCATCAATATAACATTAGTGGACAGCCCCTTTAAGTAGGGCATATAGCAATCCCCTTTAATTTTGAAGTAAGCAGATGACCCCTGAATTAAGATCTCCTTATGGCTCCCAGCTATACAGGGGCATAAGATCCCTTTATAGCAAGGTATCTACTATATATGTCAGTAGTGATAGCAATCATCTGCAATGTCTGACCGAGGGTGGGAATTCCTTTGATCAACCCATAATCCCCCTGTAACATGACATCAAGGGGCCAAGGCTCTTCTATATTATTAACGGTCGTCATATCTGCCTACTGTCTGTGCCACAGACGCGGGGTAGAATACGCGGACATCATATAATACGCCTGACAAATGGCCGCAGCTCCATTTTCATCAATTTTGAGCTCTTTCATTGCGTAATAAAACATCATGTGGATATTTAACACTTTTTTTTTCCAGCAGAATAGGTGTGGAGATTACAATAAAAGACAAATGCGTTGGCATCAATGTATAACCGGTGTTACTGGCTGTGCCGCCCTTATGTGATTTGTGCCCTGTGTGTATGTGATGCTATCATGTACTTGTTTCCTGCCCCTATAATCATCTGCCATACAATGACGCTAATCTCTGTCTTTTCCTGATCCTGTAGGGGGATTTTGTTCTGAAGATTGAGCCTCCCCTAGGGTGGAGTTTTGGTAAGTCGCTGTAATAACCATGTTCACGTCCCTACGGCCCTGTGCGTGTTTGTGGTTTACATTCCCCAGTTTCACCTATTTGCATTAGTTAGATGTAATCAGTAAATCCCCCGACGCCAGAAGCGCTCTACATGTAATCCTTCCTGAAATCGCTTCATACGGCGTTAACCCCAGACATGTTATTAATGCAGCGCGGCGAAGCTTTCTGGGCAGCATCTGGTTTATAAGATATATTCCATCATCTATGTAATGAATGGGAGAAAGTCTGTGTTCTTCTGTTATTCCTGGCTTCCTTAAAGGAGTTCTCCAGGCTTGTGGTTCACATCTGCTAACCGTACAGCGCTGTCAGAATTCACCGGCGCTTGGAGCGAGCACGCGCGTCTCCACAAGTATGCGATGTGCATGCGTGAGGTCATGCACCGACCAAATGTGCGTGGCCTCAATGCAAGTGAATTAAGTGAGGTCGGACAAGTCTACTGTGGCTCAGTGGTCCTGGGTTCAAATCCCACCAAGGACAACATCTGCAGGGAGTAGTTTGTATGTTCTCCCCCTGTTTGCGTGGGTTTCCTCCGGGTACTCCGGTTTCCTCCTACACTACAAAGACATACTGATAAGGAATTTAGATTGAGAGCCCCAATGGGGAGAGTGGTGATGATGTCGATAAGGTGCTGTAGATTAATGGCGCCTTATAAGTGAGTAAAATAAAGTGACCGCAGACTTGAGTCCCAAGCCCGGACAAGCCGTTTTAAGTTTCACCAGACAATCCTCCTTATCACCATTTCACAAGATAGGTGATAGCTTACTGATCTGTTGGGGTCCGACCAGTGGACACTACATTGATAGAATGGAGAATTTTCATCCCCGAGGGGGCGTTTTTATTCCCTTTACACTATAAAGCGCCACTTCATCCACTCCGTACTAGGAGGCTGGAAAAAGCCAGGCTCAGCACTCTGCAGCCCCATAGAGAATGGATAACATGGATAAAAGCGCCCTGTTCTGACGATCGGTGCGGGCCTCCACCGATCAATAAGTTATTTACTTATCCCTTGGATAGGTGATCACTTGTTTTCACTGAACACCCCCTTTAATTCCAGCGTTAAATGATATCAGAAATACACATAGAAAATATGCTGTCGGATCGGTGGGGTCCCAGAATTAAAGGGGTGATCCTATCCCAATATGTAGTAGGTGTATTAATAATAGCAAATATCTCTAATTATAAATGTAGCATAGTTCTTCTGATTCACTGTTGCTTACCTCATATAGTGCATTGCAATAACTTAGGTATTTGTGGTTACTACCACTAAGAGCGAGTTGTCATTATATGAGTGGTCATAACCATGGATACCTAAGCTACTGCAATGCCCTACATTGCAAATCTGAAGAACTATACTAAATTTCTAATTGGAGGTATTTACCATATTTCTCGTTCGCCTTATTGGGGGACACAGAGACCATGGGTGTATGCTGCTGCCACTAGGAGGCTGACACTATGCACAAAAAAAGGTTAGCTCCTCCTCCGCAGTGTACACCCCACCGACGGGCAGGAAGTTCCTCAGTTTAGCTTAGTGTCAGTAGGAGGTGGACACGGGTCTTTCATTAGACCCATATCTACCTCGATGTGCGTCGTTCCTTTTCAGGTTCCAGGAGGGATACAGTGTGAAGAGTCACAACTGTACTCCCACAAAGAGGCTATGAGTACGGCGTGTACTGCCACCCCGTATCCTCTTAGTTCTCCGGGCGGACCACAGGCTGAGCACAGGTGTCGTGCCAGCGAAAACAGATGGTCCTTGCCCCCCGCCTCCCACCCACTCGCCCACCAGAGCCTGTCGGTTGGACGAGGCGCGAATATGTAGAAGATGAGCAGACAGCGTGGGATACAGAAGGTACCTTTATTGGAGCACCGGAACATAAAGCCACAAGATGACCTGGGAGCGGCGCCAAAGTAGCGCCGCAGATTCTCGCACTGCTCGCGTCGTCCGACGGTCGTCGCATCCCTTTTTGGCCCCGGCTGCGGTGCGGTGCGGGCCGCCTTCACCCCACCGCCGGTATTCTTGTGAGGGTTGCGTCTGGGTGCAGGGCTATGGCGGCGTCTCCTTTAGGGGCGGACGCGGCTGCGTCGCAATTCTTCCGCGCCGCCCTGTGCTGACAGGCGGCCGCCGTTTCAAATTTAGTCCCCGGCTTCAGTTTGGGCCTTTGCACCCGTCGCGGCCACGCCCCCCGTTCATTATCATAGGCCGGCTGCGCTCCTGCCCGTTCCTAAGCCCTCCCACCGCCTCTCTAGTCTTGTGGCTGGGAAGGGGGAGGAGGCGGTTCTTCCCTCTGGTGCAGGCGGCTAGCTCCGCCTTTCTTCTTACACAGAGACCGCGCTTTTTGATTCCTCACATCAGGCTGCCGCCATCTTTGCAGCCTGACAGCCGGAGACTACAGCAGATGCCATCTTTCGGGGACACCGGACCGTGAGTAGTTCTGCAACTGCAGACTGACACCCTACCCTGCCTTGCTGTCCCCCAACCCTCCAGCACTTCCGCAGATTTTTTTTTTTTTCGCATGCTCCTCTTGCAATCGCAAATTCCCCTATGCCGGGACTGCAGCAATCCCGTTGAGCAGGATGCCGTCCAGGAGCCATCTACTGCGCCACGTGAAATCGAACCCCCCATTCCTGGCTGGGCCTCGTCCCTTTCACAATCTGTGGCAGACCTCACCAGGGTGTCTCCATCCCTAGTTGGCCGTTCTTGATAAGTTGCCCCTGGACACTTCTGCAGGGTCCAGCAGGTCGCAAGACGTTCCATCTGAGCCAGCTAGCAGATGCCGCGAAAGGCCCAGGCAGGATCCACGGCTGGAATCCTCTCCTGGTCTCTCATCGGCACCTAGTCCTTCCCAGCAGTCACCCTCCCGTGCCTCCTCACCCGAGTCAGGTGAAGCGTTCTCGGATATGTCCTCTGAAGGGATTTTAGAGCTGGATTCTGACCAGGACGCGGACATGAAGGTTACGGTACAGAACCTCATTGCTGCGATTAACCACACCTTCGAAATATCTGACTCCCCTGCGAAATCCTCAGATCAGGAGGTTTCGTTCAGACGGGCACAAACACCATCCAGGGTATTCGCCTTCCACTCTGAGTTTGGCAAGATCCTTGCCAGGGAAAGAGAAAATCCGTCCAGGCGATTTCAAAGAGGGAAGCGTCTCGGCGTGCTGTATCCGTTGGCTAAAGAGCTCTCTGACAACTGGTCTGCTTCCCTGTCGGTGGACGCACCCGTGTCCAGACTTTCTAATAACACGGTTCTCCCGCTTTCAGGTGTAGCGTCACTAAAGGATTCTAATGATAGAATTATAGAATCCTTGGCAAAGTCAGCATTCGCGGCGGCTGCAGCGGCGCTATGTCCAGTCTTTGCCTCATCTTGGGTGGCAAAGGCCATAGCCACTTGGGCAGAGGATCTCCGTAAGGGCATCCTAGATAAGGCCCAACCAGAGCAATTGACCGATCTGGCCAACCAGATTTCCCATGCAGGGGATTATCTGCTTTCTGCTTCCTTGGATGCCGCGTCTCGCGCTGTTCAGGCGTCAAGCAACGTTGTGGCAATCCGACATACAATTTTGCTCAAGGCTTGGCAGGCGGACTTGTTTTCTAAAAAGTCTCTTACCAATCTGCCTATTCATGGAGCGCGTCTCTTTGGGTCCCAGCTGGACCAGATTATTAAGGACGCCACTGGAGGCACGAGTTCTCTCCTCCCTCAGTCCAAACCTCGCAGACCCCCGCCAAGGCGTCAGTTTCGGCCCTTTCGGGCTTACCGCCGCTTCAATACGGCAGAGAACTTCTCTAACCAACAAAGACCACAGGTACGCCAGGATAGAAAGACGGTGTCCTTCAGACCCACTCCCTCCTGGCGATCTCACTCCTCCCAGGGCAGACCCTCCAGGTCCAGATCTGGACGGTCCACGTCAGCATGACTGTCAACGAACTCCCGAGGGTCCCTCCCAATTGGGAGGTTGACTCCGTTTCTTCAGGGATACCTGGCTGGCCTCAGTAGAGGACGCTTGGGTCAGGGAGCTTGTATCTTCAGGGTACAAGATAGAGTTCATTTCTCGTCCACGGGATCGCTTCTTCGAGTCCCGTCCTCCAAAAGATCCAGCCTTAGTTCCGGGGTTCTTGCATCCATCGCCTCTCTCCTCAGTTCCGGGGTGATTGTGCCCGTTCCCGAATCAGAACGTTTCACAGGGTTTTCTTCAAACCTGTTCGTGGTGCCGAACAAAGGCGGGACAGTTCGCCCCATCTTCGACCTCAAATTACTCAACAGGAGAGTCCGACTGCGTCATTTCCGAATGGAATTTCTTCGGTTAATCGCTTCCATGGAGACGCAGGAGTTCATGTGTTCAATAGACATTCAAGATGCCTATCTACATGTTCCCATATTCTCCGGGCATCAGAAATTCCTGCGATTCGCCAGGAACATTATCAATTTTGTGCACTGCCGTTCGGTCTTGCCACCGCACCCAGAGCACTTACAGAGATCATGGCGGCGTTGATGGCCTGGTGGAGAATCAGAGGTCTCGTTCTTTTTCCGTACCTCGACGACATTCTGATCAAAGCTCCATCCTTTCGTCAAGCTCGCCAAAGTCTTACCTGACCAATTTCGGGTGGCTCATCAACGAAAAGAAGTCTTGTCTTGTCCCGACACAACGTCTTGTGTTTCTGGGTCTATTGTTCGACACTCGTCGATCGAGGGTTTTTCTCCCTCAAGAGAAAATTGGCTCCCTGCAACGGGATGTACGATCGCGGCCGCTCATGAGACTTCCATCTCTCCGGACGACCATCAAAGTCCTGGGAAAGATGGTGGCGGCAACAGAGGCGGTCCCCTTTGCCCAATTTCACTCCAGACCTCTCCAACTCGCCATCCTATCCCGGTGGAAGAGGTCTGTCCTTTCCCTGGATCGCCCATTTCGTCTTTCAAACCATGTCAAGCAGTCCCTCAATTGGTGGCTTACGTCTCCTCTCATCTCCCTAGGACGGTCATTCCTCCCCTTTCACTGGCAGATTGTGACAACGGATGCCACCCTCCTCAGCTGGGGGGGGCAGTGTTCCGCAATCACACTGTTCAGGGTCGTTGGTCAACTCAGGAGTCAGCCCTGCCATTCAACGTCCTCGAGATACAAGCGATTTATCTGTCTCTCGTTCACTGGGAGAGACTTCTCAGGGGACTGCCTATCCGGATTCAGACAGACAATGCCATGGTGGTGGCATATGTCACACGCCAGGGAGGGACGCGGAGTGTCTCAGCCCTGGCAGAAATGTCCAAGATTCTTCATTGGGCGGAGGCTTCAGTCCCGGCAATATCCGCGGTACACATTCCCGGCGTGGACAATTGGGCCGCCGATTTCTCAGCCGCGAGGATCTCGCGGCGGGAGAGTGGTCCCTACATCCGGAAGTATTTCTTCAACTTGCCGTCGTGGGGAACCCCGGACGTAGATCTGCTAGCTTCTCGCCTCAACAGAAAAGTTCCACAGTTTGTATCCAGGGCTCGAGATCCTCTCGCGGTGGGCGCCAATGCTCTGGCCATTCCTTGGTCACAGTTCGAGCTCCCCTACCGGTTTCCTCCCCTGCCTCTTCTTCCCAGGCGGCTGAAGAAAATCAAGGCGGAAGGAATTTCAGTCCTCTTCGTCCCGAATTGGCCCAGTAGGGATTGGTTCGCGGACATCGCCAACCTTCTCGCGGACGCCCTCTGGAAGCTTCCAGACTGAGCAGATCTGCTGTCTCAAGGTCCGATTTGCCACCCCAATTCTCGGCCGCTCAATTTAATGGCGTGGCTGTTGAGGCCGAGGTTTTGCAACGATCAGGATTTTCCGATCGAGTTATTCATACCATGATCTGAGCCAGGAAGCCATCGTCTTCCAAGATTTATTGCCGTTCTTGGAAGAACTATTTCACTTGGTGCGAGATCAATGACATTCCGCCCATGTGTTTTTTCGCTCCCTTCTGTCCTGGCGTTCCTTCAAGCGGGGCTGGATGCGGGTCTTGCCCTCAGCTCTTTAAAGGGTCAAGTGTCGGCGCCGTCCATTTTATTTCGGAAGACGGCTCCCGTTCTCAGGTTAAAACCTTCCGTCAAGGTGTGGCTCACATGGTTCCTCCGTACCGAGCGCCCGTAGATCCATGGGATCTTAATCTGGTTCTCGAGGTTCTGCAAGGTCCTTCCTTTAAACCTCTCTGGGATGTTTCCCTTTCTCTCCTTTCGTGGAAAGTAGCCTTTCTGGCAGCCATCACCTCCATCCGGCGCGCGTCGGAATTGGCGGCCCTCTCTTGCTGCTCTCTTGGTATTCTACCAGGACAAGGTAGTTCTGCGGCCTCCGCCCTCTTTCCTTCCTAAGATTCTGTCCACTTTCCACCTGAATGAGGACATTGTTCTCCCGTCTTTTTGTCCGGGTCCAGCTCACCCTCGGGAGCGGTCCTTGAACAAGCTGGACTTGGTCAGGGCGATGAATGTCTACCTAACTAGGATGACTTCTTGCGGAAGACAGATTCTTTCTTCATCATTCCAGATGGGGCGTGGAAAGGTCACCCGGCCTCCAAAGCTACTATTGCTCGCTGGATCAGATCGGCAATTTTGGAGGCCTACCGGGTCAAACAACGAGTGGTCCCTCCGGGAATTAGAGCGCACTCTACCCGGGCAGTGGGTGCCTCCTAGGTGGTACGTCACAGAGCTTCCGCGCTGCAGCTTTAGGAAGCTGCAACCTGGTCATCGGTTCACACGTTTGTAAAATTCTACAAGGTCCATACCTACGCTTCGGCAGATGCCAGCCTAGGTAGAAGGATCCTGCAGGCTGCGGTAGTGAGTCTGCTGGCCTGATGGAAGTTTGTTTTTCCCACCCCAGGGACTGCTTTGGGACGTCCCATGGTCTCTGTGTCCCCCAATAAGGCGAACGAGAAAACAGGATTTTTGGGTTGCTTACCGTAAAATCTGTTTCTCGGAGCCTTCATTGGGGGACACAGCACCCTCCCATGTTCTACAACTCTTGTTATTTTGTTGGTTGGTTTGAGTTGTCTGTTCTGTTTTCAATCTATTCTGTTACTTCTCCTACTGCTTTCTCACTAACTGAGGAACTTCCTGCCGGTCGGTGGGGTGTACACTGCGGAGGAGGAGCTAACCTTTTTTTGTGCATAGTGTCAGCCTCCTAGTGGCAGCAGCATACACCCATGGTCTCTGTGTCCCCCAATGAAGGCTCCGAGAAACAGATTTTACGGTAAGCAACCCAAAAATCCTGTTTTTTTGGATTATAAGACGCACCCCAAATTTTGAAGAGAAAAAGGAAATTTTTTTTTTTAAATAAAATGGTGGTGCTTCGTATAATCCATGCGTCTTATTGCTTACCAGGGGTGGTGGCTGCGGTGAAGAGGGGTCCCATGGTCGCTGTTGGAGGAAGCAGGAGTGGGGTGATGCTGCAGGCTGGGATGGGGGGTGTCCGATGTGCTGTGCGCCGTTGAAGGTGTCCGGTGCTGCAGGTGTGCCCAGGGTTCCCGCCGCTGCGTGGGGGCTCTGCCGATATTGTGTGAAAGGCCATTGCCCCCCACGGCTCTGTGGTTTCCTGTTCGGTGGACTCCAGGATAATGGCCGCCGGGGGGCGGCGAATGCGCAGATGGAGATCTTGGCATCAAGATCTCGGGAGATGAGATTTCATTTAACCATTTGATTGAATGGTTGAACAAATCCGTCCCAGGCAGGTATGAAGGCTAGGCTATTAAATGGGTTGCCTACTACTGGACAGCCTCCGTTGTATCAATTCAAGACCCCATATAAAATAAAACCCAGAGCATACATGCCCTGCAGCGGCACTGATCCAACGATGTCGGCACCGCTATTTCCGGGGAGTGCCGCAATTTGTCGTCACATGCAGACTGCGGCCAATGTACGGCCGCTTGTCAGTATTCGCTCAGTAAGTCAATATGGCCACTACGGTTATTAAACGAACCGTGAAATACCGTAAGACTATTTGAACCTGGCCTAAGGGGTTAAAAGGCATCCAGATGCTTCTATTAGAATCACCCACCATGTATAGAGTCTAAAAAGGATTTAGAAGAGCGCTCCCTCTGCTCTGAGATTTCCTGTACCTTCTACTAGACATCAAACTTACATCTATGTATTTAGGGCTCAAAAAAATATTTTTGCAATTGAGTTTCGTGAAAAATTTAGTAGTTTGGCTTCCATGGACTTATTGTTTAAACTGGCTATTGCTGGCTGCAGAATGAGCTAACGGAGGATCCATCAGTGAGCTCATTCGGATGGTCTGACAGGAGGGCTTGTAACTCTTTCTCAGGGCTCCTTTCAGCTGATTTTCTGATCAGACCACAACAAAGCTGAAATACATGTAAATAAATGGCCTTTTTTTTTTATTTTTATGAAACCCAATTTTTAAAAACGATTTGTAGCTCAAAATACATGCATTTAAGTAAAAAATGAAAATTGTCCCCTAAGGTGGCCAACCCTTTTGTGTGGGTCTGAGATCACAAACTGAATTGCAAAATGTCTATAGATCCTGATACTGAAGATTTATTGTGGTTCGTGAAATGTCGTCGTCTTTATCTGCAGAGCCTACCATTGTTCCCCTGCACGTGGACGGGGTGACCGATATCTGTACCAAAGGGGAAGATGTCAATTTTGTCTTTACTGGATTTTCAGTCAATGGCAAGGTATGAAAAATGATTGTGGTATTATAATGATTGTGGTAAGTTTCACGGTAGCGCTGCCCCTGCCGCAGGAGGCGCTTGCACACATTCTTGTCCCGGTGTTCTCCACTAAAGTGGCCCCTTAGGCAGCGCATGCGCAGATTAACCTCCCGTGGTCTCCAGTGACATGGCACTGGTGGCTGCTCATACGCCGATTGGGATCTCGTCTCAATGAAAAGCTGAGATGTCGACCTGTGCATGTGCTGCCTCCGGGGCCGTTTTTGCTGGAGAACTTCGGGAATGTGCGCAAGCGCCGTTTGTCGCAATGGCGTCGCTACCGCAAAATTAAGAAAAAAAAAAAAAAGAGGAGTCTCATGCAAATGTGGAGCGGCCACGGCAGAGCCGAAGACCTATCCACAGTCCCACCCTGATTCAACGAGATCCAAGCTATGG
Organism: Dendrobates tinctorius; assembly: GCF_039654945.1. Classification (NCBI taxonomy): domain Eukaryota; kingdom Metazoa; phylum Chordata; class Amphibia; order Anura; family Dendrobatidae; genus Dendrobates; species Dendrobates tinctorius. The sequence goes on from NW_027361797.1 coordinate 31,585,351, forward strand.
ATTTTTTCATTACAGGTATTCATTAAATCAGTATAACAGGGCCATTATGGCCATACCTTTACTTTAACAGGTCATATTGTGATGACAGGTTCTCTTTAAGCTGTTTTTGGCAATCCCATAGAGAATGTGTGGGCTGCTGCCGAGGGCGGCGGCGGCGGCTGCACGTTCGCTCAATTCAGACTGGGTTTTGTAGGGCGCTGGCGTTCCCATTAGTTGGTAATCTATCCAGTGCCTATGGATAGCGGACCTTTTTTTTTTTTATTGCACATTCAAATCTAGAATTGTTCTTGCAGGTTCTCAGCAGGAACCAGAATTTGGGTCCAGCTGGAGTTCAGGTGGCAATGAGAAGAGCGGGGAGTGGAGGGAACTTGCAGACGACGGTGACTCAGACCGGTGGGAAGTAAGTCGCATCAAGTAAATGATGTGATGACAGTCAGCTTACATGCCAGTCCAGCAGCGAGTTGAGCTGCCCCATGTTTTCTTACAGTTGTGTGGGTATATTGTGTTAGAAATAAACAGGGCAGAAATACTGCTAACATTTATGTCCATTTTTTTTCATTTAGGTTTTTCTTCAATAAAGTGCTTCCAGGTGACTACGAGATTATTGCATCTCACCCCACTTGGACCCTAAAGGAGGTATGTGGCTGGCATGATTATGGTTAGGTCCGGTTACTGTTTCATCCAGTATTGGGTTTTAGACAGAAAAGCCACTTTTTGGCATTGCTAAAGTAAAACGCACAAGCCTCAAACACACACACAAATCTAAGGTATTTTTCCAGACTTTCTATTTCTATATTTTTAGGCAGTGACCATGGTACAAGTGAAAAATTCAAATGCCCAGACAGCGAGCCCTCTTCTCGTGGCTGGCTACGATGTGTCCGGTTCTGTTCGTAGTGATGGCGAGCCAATGAAAGGCGTCATGTTTCTGTTGTTCTCGTCGTCCATCAGCCGAGAGGTAAAGTCAAAGTGATGGTTCTTTTGAATGGTTTTACCCCCCAAAAAGCAGTTTGCACATTGTCACATATGCACTTCTCAGTACATTACATGGGTGCAGCTTCAAGGGGTTAATCTATCCTCTTAGGTTGCAATTGGAGCATAGATCACACACCCCACATCTGACTGCTATCTCTCACCGAACGAATTGGGGGGGTGATTCCCCAAAATGCACACTGGTGACTGACAGTCAAAAAGGTCACACACTCCCTGAAAGGCTTTAATATATCCAAGGGGTAACGTTTCTCCTTGTGGAGAGTGACATGCCAGTGTGAGGAGGCTTTTAAGCTATGCATGCTTTTCTGGGAAATTTGATATGCGAATTGCCTCTTCAGAGAAGAGGAGGACTAGAACACTACTGCCACCTATTGGGAGTAGTACTCCTGCAAGTTAATATCGACCCTTTAATGAGCCTTGCCACATGACTTGGGATAAAAGCCAAATCCAGTTGGATCGTAGGGGTGTCTCAGACCACACAAGCGCAGTATACATCAGGTAGTCTAAGAAGCGCTGCCAACGTTTTGTGACACCACGTTAGGGTTGGGAAAAAACAACAGCTGACTAGAGAAAGAGGGGTTCAAACGTAGGGCTCCAGGCAATATTCCTCCACATTACCATTTTGTCCCCTGACCCTTGGGCTGCTATAGGGAAGGTGTCCCGGGGCTCGTCCTGCCGTCCCCTCTTTCTCGTGTGACTGTACATTGTTATCATGTGCTTCCAGGATATTTTGGGCTGCAATCTGTCTCCAGTTGATGGCTTCCAGGGAAAAGATGACTCTGTTTCCTACCTGTGTCACGCCACGTCTAAAGAAGACGGATCCTTTACTTTCTTATCACTGCCAAGTGGGGATTACAGTGTGGTAAGTGTGGAGGGGGTCGTCTGCTATAATGGACCATCTGCTTCTTGCTTGTAGGTTTAGACTGGACTTTTAATCTCTCAGTAGGGGGATCTGCGGGAGATTTATTACCTAAATCCACCAACAAACGCTCAGTGCATTAATCTGTTCTGCTAAGAACACTCGGCTCGGCCTCCTGATCGGTCATATGTGGGAGCGGTCATATGTGGGAGCGGTCATATGTGGGAGCGGTCATATGTGGGAGCGGTCATATGTGGGAGCGGTCATATGTGGGAGCGGTCATATGTGGGAGCGGTCATATTCTTGAACACGTCAGACACTTCTGTTGGCGGCTTATCTTACCTGAGAACAAAATAACTTTTCCTTTACATTTTTAAAAGGAACACGACAGCAGGAATATGTCATTGCATCTGTGTGGGTGTCTCGGATGACTAGTCCAAGAGGCTGGTGACATCTCTAGACTGACGGGTCTCTCCATATGTGTGTCTATAGGGAAAAACCGGTTGGTCTAGGGCAGTGGCGGCGAACCTATGGCACACGTGTCAGAGGGGGCACGCGCGCCATCTCCTCAGGACTAGTGTCGCCTCCACTCTTCTCAGCCCCCTTGCCATCTCCCTCATCATTTAAATGTGGCCACTCTCCTCTGCACGCACGCACTCCGTTCCATCAGGTCACGGGAGGCAGGAGCCGGCGGCTGCTGCTAAAGCCTGTGCCCGCTGCTAAAGAGAAATTAATATTCATTGTTCTGGTACTGAATATTCATTTCTCAGTAATAGTGCGCACAGTGTCAGCCACATTTATGTGAGGCCATTATACAGTGTGGAGCACCGCGCGGGGCCCATTATACAGTGTGGAGCACCGCGCGGGGCCCATTATACAGTGTGGAGCACCGCGCGGGGCCCATTATACAGTATGGAGCACCGTAGAAAACCGCAAAAACCACAAATATCCTGAACTAAAAAGTAAAAAATAAACTGCAAATAATGCATAAAGGTGGTAATAATAATAATAAGGGTATTTAGTAAACATAATTTTGATCAAAATAATGTACAAGCCATCCCGCCACGTCACGGCAACCCTTGTGGGACAGTCCTACTCTAGTATTTAAAACCTTTTCACTTGCCAAGTGACGTGAATGTGAACAAGGATCGAGCGGCTGAACCACTAGTAAAAGCTTAGGCCAGACAGGATGGTTTTCCCAGCTCAGAAAGGGCAGTCACACCCATATATGCACTGAATGCACAATGAAATGAGTTAAAAACTGGAGTCTGAACTGAAAAAGTAAGTTAATGTGTATGCACAATGTAAGTGCATATTAACACATGACCATTAACCAGAGAAAACAGAAAGCAAAAAACACAAATATCCTGAACTAAAAAGTAAAAAATAAACTGCAAATAATTATACAGTATGGAGCACCGTGCGGGGCCCATTATACAGTATGGAGCACCGTGCGGGGCCCATTATACAGTATGGAGCACCGTGCGGGGCCCATTATACAGTATGGAGCACCGTGCGGGGCCCATTATACAGTATGGAGCACCGTGCGGGGCCCATTATACAGTATGGAGCACCGTGCGGGGCCCATTATACAGTATGGAGCACCGTGCGGGGCCCATTATACAGTATGGAGCACCGTGCGGGGCCCATTATACAGTATGGAGCACCGTGCGGGGCCCATTATACAGTATGGAGCACCGTGCGGGGCCCTTACACTTTATGCAGGGCTATGTGGGGGCTAATACTGTACAGAGGGCTGTGTGGGGATCACAGTTGGAGAATCATACTGTGATGGGGTCACCATTCTTTGTTGGGGGAACTGGGGGGGAACCGTATGGTCATCATACAGTGTATATGTAGAGGAGTTCACTTTGGGGGTATCATACTGTGTTTGGGGGCACTTTTGTTTGCATCATACTTTATCTGTTTTATTCAAGGTTTTTATTCTTTGTTTCATGTTTATATTAGGCCACTGGGCCACCTTCTTTTTACTCCTGTTACGTAACATATATTCCACTGTAATTTCAAAAGCTAATAGTTTTATTTGATAAGGAAAAACTTCAATTGTAGACATTTTTTTAACAAATACCAAGGTTGGCCCGCAACTTTCTGAAAGCTTTTACCTTTGGCCCTCTGTGTATTTGAGTTCGATATCCCTGCCTTAAAAGGTTTGTTCTCATCATGATAAAGGGCTACAATTGGAAAGAGGTTGGAAAAACAAACAATTTTGCAATTTTACTTTGGATTAAACATCCTCTCCATACTCAAGAACAGACCTTCACTACAATCGGTGGCTAGTATGTTAGGCTTGGAGTGCAGCGCTTACAAGCTCTTTGTTATTGACTCTATAGCGCGCTAATGTACGAGTTGTCTTTCTAATCTAAAACCTCAGTATTCAGGGCACTTTGCAAAAAAAAAAAAAAAAGTGGGTTTTGGATTGCAGTTTGGGCACTCGGTCTCTAAAAGGTTCGCTATCACTGGTCTAGGGGAGCAGGACAGGGGGAAATTGATGGTGACTCCCTCTACTGACTAGTCCCCTTTTCCAGGACGTCCCCCTGACAGCACCATGGAGGACGTCCTCCTCCTCCTTACAGGGACAGGAAAAGCACACGAGAGGTTAAAAGGTTCCGTCCCACCCCGTCTCCCTCAGTGTTTTTCCTGTCCCTGCATGGAGGGACACACGAGAGGAAGCACAGCAGTGCTTACCAGGCCCAGGGGGATCGGGCGGCCAGTCCAATCCTTCCCCCTGTGAAGACGCCCAGGGCCGAAACTCCGGTGGGGAGCCCCTCTTCCCAAAGGCCAGGAGCAGGATGTCCCGGTGGGAGGCTCTCTGCTCCAAGCGTGGCCGCCTTGGTGGCGAGGGCCGGTCCCCCGCAGGCAGCTGGTCGGGCGGGCGCCGGCATCAGGAAGAGGCGGGGCTGGTGTCCGGGTAGGAGGAAGTGGCCGGAGCGATTCCCGGCCTATCGCGGGAGGACGCGCGTCACTTCCGGTGACGTCACGCGCCGGGTCTGAATCTCGGCGCGCGCTCCAGGAGCCCAGCGTCTCTCTGGAAGCGCGACAGGATGGATACCGAACAGACGAATGGAGGGGTAAGTGCCCTTGGCGCAAATCACCCTCCCCATACCATCCTCCGCAGCCCGGGGCAGGGGCCTGACTACCCTATCCTCTATCATAGGATAAGGGAACCCCAGCAGCCCCCCTGACAGTGGCCAAAGACCCGACCAAGGCCACATCTAAGTCTGTCAGATGCCCAGTATGCAGTGTAAAGCTGCCAGACACCTATGCCAAAACCCTCTGCGGGCCCTGCACGTCAAGGGTGATAGGAGATGAGCAGCCGTCCCTCCTTTCCGAGATGAGATCTCTGATACTGGAGGAAGTCCAGGCCTCCAGAGTCAGCCATGCACAGCGGCGGTCCCCCAGTCCAGGGCCAAGCCGAAAGCGTCCAAGGTGGGCGGCTGAGTTATCCGAACCAGACTCCGAGGAGGGGTCAGACTTCCGGGACTCGGATCCAGAGGGGGAAGGAGAGATCCCGGCAGACAAGCATGATCAGGGCAGGAAACACCTGTTCAGACTAGAGGACACGGATGAATTGGTCCAGGCGGTGAGGAACACCATGCAGATGGAGGAAGTTCCTAAACCATAATCTAGACAGGACCTGATGTTTGGAGGACTCGTGTCTCGAACACAGATAGTGTTCCACATAAGTGAGTACATCAAGACAATGATCCGCGAGGAGTGGAAGGAAGCAGAAAGACGACTGGTGCTATCCCGTGACTTTAAAGGTCGACTGCCGTTTGATCCCGAGGAAACACGATACTGGGAGGAAGTCCCGAAGATCGACGTTCCCGTAGCCAAGGTCACCAAAAAGACCGTCATCCCGTTCGAGGATTCATCAAGTCTCCGGGACCCGATGGACAGGAAGGCGGACATTCTATTAAAAAGAACTTGGGAGACCTCGGCTGCCCTTATCAGGGCTAACATAGCAGCCACCTCGGTGGCCAGATCTATGTTTTTATGGATTGGGCAGTTGGAGGAACACCTGACCAATAAGACTCCTAGGTCCAAGATCCTAGCTTCCCTTCCCCTCATGAAGTCGGCCACAGCGTTCCTATCAGATACGTCGGCTGAATCAGTAAGATTTGCAGCCAGAAACAGCTCCCTATCTAAACTGTGTTCCAAATTATTATGCAAAAAGAGTTTAGGAGTGATAAGGTTAGAATTTTTTTGTTTGTCATTTAAACTCATTGATGGTGATGTGTGTCAGGGCTCTTTATATCACTGAAAGCAATTGCAGATACCTGTGCAGATTAGTTTGGCAGGTGTGTCTAAATAAAGGCAAGATTACTTAAGAAGGCTGTTCCACATTATTAAGCAGCCTACATTTTTTGCCAAAATGGGAAAGAAAAAGAATGTGTCGGCTGCCGAGAAGCAACAAATTGTGGAGTATTTAGGTCAAGGCATGACAACAAACAACATTGCCAAGACACTTCATCGTGATCATCGCACAATCAAGAAGTATGTAGCTGATTCCCAGCACACACGTGTGCGTGCTGATAAGGAAAAATTGAGGACTCTTTCCAACAGGCAATTGCGTCAGTTTAAAAGAGCAGCTGCAAAAATGCCTTGTCATAGCAGCAGACAAGTTTTTGAAGCTGCTAGTGCCTCCAACGTCCCCCAAACAACAAGATGCAGGGTCCTTCAGAGGTTTGCAGCTGTGCGTAAGCCATCCTGTCGACCACCTCTATCCACTGCACACAAGCAGAAACGGCTCCAGCAGGCCAAACGATACATGAAGACTGACTTCCAAACTGTTTTGTTCACCGATGAGTGCCGTGCAATGCTCGATGGTCCAGATGGATGGAGTGGAGGATGGCTGGTTGATGGACACCCCATGAAAACATGGCTAAGGCGCCAACAAGGAGGAGGTGGAGTAATGTTTTGGGCTGGAATCATGGGGAGAGAGATTGTCGGCCCCTTTAGGATCCCTGAATGGGTAAAGATGAACTCCATAATCTATGTGGAGTTTCTAAAACAGCACTTCCTGCCATGGTTCAAGAGGAAGAACCGTGCTTTCCGCAGCAAGATCATTTTCATGCATGATAATGCACCGTCTCATGCTGCAAATAACACATCTGCATCTCTGGCTGCTATGGGCATAAAAGAGGACAAACTTATGGTGTGGCCACCATCTTCACCTGACCTCAACCCCATTGAAAACCTCTGGAGCATCATCAAAAGGAGTGTCTATGATGGCGGGAGGAAGTTCACATCTAAGCAATAGCTCTGGGAGGGGATTCTGTCCACATGCAAAACAATTGAAGCACAAACCATCCAAAAACTGACAAATTCAATGGACGAGAGAGTTCAGAAGCTTCTTTCGAACAAGGGGTCCTATGTGCAAATATAACATCACCTAGAATAAAGTTTTGACTTGAAAACTGTTTGATTTCACTTTGTAATAAGCTGATAATGCTTATAATTTCACAATTGACCATTTTTTTGTTCAAAATAAAAAGGTTGAAAACTCTGCTGTGCATAATAATTTGGAACATGCATTTTGAGTGTTTATTATTTTAAAAAATATACTGTTTTCATAGGCAGTGTGTTCAAAAACATTGCAATTATACTAGAATAGTAGATGACTGGAAAATAACAATGACTGCAATTCATATAGGTAATTTAGAGAAAATATGAGGTAATTTTTTTTGCATAATAATTTCGAACACAGTGTAATGTGGCACGAAGAGCAGTCTGGCTTAAATCTTGGTCAGGAGATAACGCTTCTAAAGCGAAGCTCTGCTCCCTTCCCTTCTCAGGTTTAAGAGTATTCGGACCAGCCCTGGATAATATCTTAGAGCTGGTGTACGACAAAAATAAGGGGTTCCGAGAAGAACCTAAGCGACCCCAGCCCTTTCGGAGAGGCCCCTTCTATAGGAGACAGACCGACTCTAGAGCCCAGGTCAGGTCCAATAGAGGCTCATACAGAAGCCCCCAGGGCCAAGGTGGGAGAAGCAAAGGCTCCCTCTTTCCGTCAGGCTCCAAGTCTAGGAGGCAATGACGCCATAGGTATTGGGGAAGACTTCGCAACAAATTGGTCCCGAGTTACCCAGAATCAGTGCGTCCTCAGAACCATCGCGGAGGGCTACAGTATAGAGCTCTATTCATCTCCCCCCCCGACAGATATTACCCCCACCGTAGTCCCGGTGGACTCAGCAATGTGGGCAGACATACAGGACATGATCAGGTCAGAGGTTATTGTACCAGTTCCCCTGACCGAAAAGGAAAGGGGACACTATTCCTCCCTGTTCTCCATTGCAAAGCCATCCGGCGAGGCCCGGACTATTATAAATTTAAAGCCTCTAAATACCTGGGTCAGGTACAAGAGGTTCCGGATGGAATCTATTCGATCCGCAATACAGTTAATAGACAGGGACGCTGTCATGTGCACCCTCGACCTGAAGAGTGCGTACTATCAGGTCCCTATCCATCCCTCATCCCAGAATCTATTAAGATTCGCAGTCAAATTGCCAACCCGGACCTGCCACTTCCAGTTCCAATGCCTTCCATTCGGGCTGGCTTCGGCCCCCCGAATCTTCACAAAGCTGGTAGCGGAGGTAGTTGCCTTCCTGAGAAGTCAAGGTATCGTCATCATCCTGTACTTAGACGACTTCCTCCTGGTGGCAGTATTCAAAGAAGCGCTCATCCGAGACATGGACCCAGCAACCACTCTAATGGAGTTCCTCGGCTGGGTGATCAACTGGCAAAAATCAGACCTCATACCAGAGTGCAGGAAGGTCTTCCTTGGAGTTCTCTTAGGCTGAGTTCACACGTGGCGTTTTTTTCGCGTTTCCGCGGTGGTTTTAACCGCGCGATTTTGCTGCGAAAACGTGAAAAATAAGCATCCCATGCATTCCTATGTGATTCCGCAATGCTGTGCTAATGTTGCGGTTTTTACCGCGGCGGAATCGCTTCGCGGTAAAAACCGCAGCATGCTCATTAATTTGCGGAATCGCGGCGATCCCACACCCAAAGGAATGCATTGTTCCGCTTACTTCCCGCATGTGGCTGTGCACACCATGCGGAAAGTAAGCAGAACATTTGCGGATGGTACCCACGGTCCGGAGGAGAGGAGACTGTCCTCCGGGCTTTGGGTACCATATCCCTGTAAAAAATAGAATTTAAAATAAAAAATATTGTTATTCTCACCTTCCGGCATCCCGCTCAGCATTCCTGCCTCTCTCCACGCTCCCGGTCCCAGTAAGCCTTTGCGAAAATGCCCGCGATGGCGTCCGTTCTCACGGGATCGCGAAGTCTCGCGGTCATTCGCGCGACGTCATCGCGAATTACCGCGAGAACGGACGTCATCGTGGGCATTTTCGCAAAGGATTACTGGGAACGGATGCGCGGGACGTCGGAAGGTAAGAATAACACCATTTTTTATTATTTTTTTTTTTTTACATTCTATCTTTTACTACTGATGCCGCATAGGCAGCCTCAGTAGTAAAAAGTTGGTCACACTCGTCAAACACTGTTTGACGAGTGTGACCAACCTGTCAATCAGATCTCCAAGCGATGCTACAGATCGCTTGGAAAACGCTAGCATTTTGCAAGCTAAATACGCTTGCAAAATGCTAGTTTTTCCGCGGGAAAATCGCGGGAATTTAAAATGCGATTTTCCCGCGGAATGGAATTCCGGAATTCTCGCGGTAATTTCTGCGAGAGTTCCGGTACGTGTGCACTTAGCCTTAGACTCACAAGACAGGATATCCCTGCTACCAAAGCGCAGGCAGATGACCATTCAGGACAGAGCCAGGGACCGCTCAAAGCATCGCGCCTCCATAAGAGAGGCAATGGAGGTTCTGGGCCTAGTGACCGCCTGCATTCCGTGTGTCAGATGGGCCCAGTCCCACTCGAGACCGTTACAAAAGCAGATCCTCGCAGTATGGGACAGGAGTCAGGCTTCGCTCGACAGACCCATAAGGCTGTCTGGACTGGTGAGAGTCACTACGGTGGTGGACACTGGCCAGAATTCTCCAGATGGGAGTATTATGGACAACCTCTCCATACGTGGTACTCACCACAGACGCCAGTACGTGGGGATGGGGAGCCCACGTAAAAGGGAAGATTTTCCAGGGGAGATGGCCGGCAGAAATCGGAAACAGATCCTCCAACTACAGGGAGCTCTACGCGGTCTGGGAAGCTATGCGGCGGAACCGACCGATCTTAAAGAATCGACACGTCCCGGTACTATCCGATAACATAACAGCAGTGTCATTCTTGACGCACCAAGGAGGGCCCAGGCACTAGCAGAAAGAATATTCTTCTGGGCAGAAAGAACAGTCCTCTCGGTAAGAGCAGTCCACCTAGAGGGTTCCCAGAATGTGGTAGCAGATTACCTAAGCAGACAACAGGTCTACCCGACAGAGTGGGAGCTGAACGAAGAAATTTTTCACCAACTGTGTCAACGTTGGGGGAACCCCAATATAGACCTGTTCGCAAATCGAAGAAACTCAAAGGTCTCCAGATTTTATTCCCTGAACCCGGCAGACCACCCGGAAGGTGTAGACGCCCTGAGCCAGACCTGGGAAGAACGCCTCTCTTAATCATTCCCACCGCTAGCGCTCATACCGGCGGTGTTAAGGAAGATCCGCGAGGACCGCGCAAAAGTAATAGTGGTGGTTCCATACTGGCCAAGGAGAAGCTGGTTTCCCCTACTGGTAGCTATGGCAGTGGGAAGTCCGGTCGAACTACCTCTGAGGAAAGACCTCATCCACCAGGGCCCGATCTGCCACCCGAGTCCAGCAAGGCTTCACCTCTCGGCTTGGATCCTGAAAGGAACATCTTAAAGGCAAATGGCTTATCAGATCAGGTCATATCTACCCTACAGGCTAGCAGGAAGCCGGTTACGTCCGCAATATACCGGAAAATTTGGAAGAGATTTTGTCTGGACGGTGGCAGGTCTGACCTCATGGCGGGTACCCCTGACATCCCTAGTATTTTAAATTTCCTACAGTCAGGGTTTAATAAAGGTCTTAAGCCCAGCACCTTAAAAGTCCAGATTTCGGCCTTAAGCTCCTACTTTGATTACCCGTTAGCTTCTTATCCCTGGGTAGTAAGATTCGTAAAGGCCACGCAGCATCTTCGCCCCACGATTAGACAGCTCACCCCGCCTTGGGACCTTGGCCTGGTACTCAGGTTCCTATGTAGGGATCCCTACGCCCCCAGTGAGGAAATGACCATCTCAACTCTCACTCGCAGAACGGCCTTCCTAGTAGCCATTACCACGGCCAAGAGAATAGGGGAGATCCAGGCCCTGTCCACCAGAGACCCATATCTCCAGATCAGGGAAGACCGTATAATCTTGAGACTAGACCTGGCATTTATCCCAAAAGTAGCCTCTTGTCAAAACATAAACCAGGAGATTGTCACAGAAGGATGGTAATACTATCTCTGTAATGAGAGAGAGCAGCGTCTTCACTCACTGGACGTGAGACGCGCGTTTATTAAATATTTAGAAGCCACAAATAGTTGGCGTATTGACCCAAATCTATTCGTCCTCTTTTGGGGTAAAAATAAGGGGAAAAAATCCTCTAAGGCAACCATCGCCAGATGGATTACTTCAGTAATCTCAGACGCCTACCAGGGGGAGGGCGCGAACCTGCCGGGTAGATTAAGGGCCCACTCTACAAGGGCAGTATCGGTCTCATGGGCTGAACGGGCGGGCGCCTCGGTTGATCAGATCTGTACTGCAGCAACCTGGGCCAGACTTAATACTTTCTGCAAGCACTATAAGCTAGTCAGCAGACCGCATTTGGGAGAAAGGTTCTCCAGGCGGTAGTCCCACCCTAGGGGAAGTGCTTTGGTACTCTCCATGGTGCTGTCAGGGGGACGTCCTGGAAAATAGGTATTAGACCTACCGGTAATGATGTTTCCAGGAGTCCATCCTGACAGCACGGGTAGTTCCCTCCCGGTTATGTTAGGCTTTGTTATGTCATATGCTGTAATATGATTGTATCATTAAAATTTTACGTGCATTATCCACACCGTGGTACTTGGTAAATCGCTGAGTGAGACGGGGTGGGACGGAACCTTTTAACCTCTCGTGTGCTTTTCCTGTCCCTGTAAGGAGGAGGACGACGTCCTCCATGGTGCTGTCAGGATGGACTCCTGGAAACATCATTACCAGTAGGTCTAATACCTATTTTGGACTAGTCACCCGAGACACGGGGTCCTAGGACAACTTTTGAAAGTAGTCAAGCGATTAACTAAGCATCTATACCCTAGATGGCTCTGTGGTTCTCATGAGAATTTCTTCCAGTAACCTTGCAGTCCATCCAGTATCAGTATGTAAGCTGCTGCGCTGTTATTACTCATAGATTGGAGTTCAGTGTTCGTTGTTTGTACTCTCATCCTCTTTCTATATTTTCTTTTTCTAGATCCCGTTTTACAGGGGAGAGAGGATTACATTTGACGTTGCCCCATCCAGGCTGGATTTCACTGTAGAACATGACAGTCTGAAATTAGAGGTAAAATAATGATCTGGATTACCCTGATCTTGCCTTGTCTGGTTTCTATTGTCCTATTAGTTACCTTATCCTGGAATTTTACTGTCCTCTTAGTGAAATGTAATCTTTACATATACTATTAATATGTCTAATTTAACACTTAATTTTATGGCTCGTGCACATGGCCGGATTATCAATCCGAGTCTGATCTGACAAAACATCAGAGAGCACCTGGACCCTTGTTGTTCTATGGAGCTGTGCACATATCTTCCCCTTGGACAGTCTGTCCTGGTTGGATCTGATATTCCGATTGCTCTCGGCCATCCAAGTCTATCAGTGTGTGGAAATCATCGGACTACACTCGGATGACATCTGAGTGCAGTCCGATCTCCACACACTGACACAATGGAAAAGATGCAGACATTTTGTTCTCAATCTTCTCGTCTCACTGTGTTGACACTGATCAAACTCTGATCAGACTGTCATTTACATAATCGGCCTGATTCTCTCAGATGAGGGCATCTATGGCCGTCTGCATAAGCCCTTAATGGGGGGGTCTCACAAAAAGCTACCACTTTAGAAGTACCAGTTGGTCCATCATTTGGCTGGTTTTCCAATGTCCCTAAAATGCGGTTGGCCGTACACTGTGGTCATTCCAATGATTGCCGGAAGTTGCCAAATCGAGAGCTGCTCTTTGATGGTATCTAGCAGCTCTGCTCTCTGACGCAGAGGGGATACCCACATGTGAATCCCCCTGCACCCATCATGTCCTTATGCCCTATAGCAAATGGAAAGGGTTTGTTATATGGTATGCCGTATTAAACGTAAGTTATTCCGATAACAGTGCTACAGGACATCTCAAAGGGGCGAAATAATTTTTTTTATATTTTATATTGTTAGCATTCTTTTTGAAAATTTCCATCTGAGGGAATCAAAATTTTGCTGTGTTTCTTAAAGGGGTTGTCTACCAGGATAGATGATCGTTTCTGTTTCTGTTGGGGTCCGACTACTTGGACCGATTGCTAGAATGGGACACTATAATCCCCTTTAGGATGGAGCAATAGTGCAAATGTCAGACTTCTGCTCCATTCAATCTCTATGGGGCTGCTGGATAAAGCCGTGAGGAACGCTGGAAATAAATGGAGTAGAGGGTCTTTTACAATAAGCGCTGCTGCTCCATTCTTAAGGGGATTAAAGTGTCCCTGTTCCTTGAACTTTCCAGCACTCTGAAATTGTTATTGTGCCTTTTTTTTATTCTATCCAGCAAGTCTTTTGAGAATAAATGCATTTTGCCTTTTATTTCAGTCGCTATTCCATGTGATGGGATTTTCCGTCACTGGACGTGTATTGAATGGGCCCGATGGTGAAGGTGTTGCGGATGCTGTGGTCACACTTAACAACCAAATGAAAGGTAGTTACAAGTCTCTGTGGTAACGCCGGTATTGATGGTTTTCATAAAACTAACATTTTGCATGTGCCTAGTTGATGTTTTTGCTTCTTTAATGGAGTTGTGTCTTTGACTAAGGCCGGGATCACACTTGTGTGTGTGATGCGAGAAACTCGTACGAGTCTCTTGTATCAACACCCGGTGCTGCCATCGGCACTTGAGACAGGAGTGTGCGGCTGCATAGAAATACATGCAGCCGCACGCTCCGGTCCTGAGTGCCAGCGGCAGCACCGTGTGTTGATACGAGAGACTCGTGCGAGTTTCTCGCATCACACACACAAGTGTGATCCCGGCCTAATATATAGGATAGGTCATCAAACAGAAAGTGGTGGGGTTCTTACACCTGGCACCCCCCTGAAATCTGTTCAGAAAGCAGCCAGAGCTGCGCCGTACATTGCTTTGCAGTGCTCAGCAGCGGCCCGCTATTTATACCATCAATATATAAATTAAGGCAAAGGATACATTGGATACGGTCACGGTGCAGATTAGATCTCTCACAACATTCTTTAATCGTCACAGCTATAAAGCCCCCGTTACACACTGCGATATCGCTAGCAATATCGCTGTAAAGTCACCGATTTTGTGACGTTGCAGCGATATTGCTAGCGATATCGCTGCATGTGATACTTACCTCCGACCGGCTCCCCCGCTGGTTATCGCTGATCGTGCGAGAAGCTCCTGGATCATTCCTCGTCGGTCACTTCCTGCGGCGCTTCCTGCTGTGACGACGAGCGACGCGTGGAGCCGGGCGGGAGGACGCAGGATCGCCGCGTCTGACAGGTAAGTAGCGACCCCCGTCCCCTGCGATGTCGCTGGTGAGATCTGCCTGTGTGGCAGCTCACTAGCGACCACCTAGCGATGCACCAGCGATCCTGACCGCGTCATATCGCTGGTCGGGATCGCTGGTGAGTCGATAGATGTAACGGTACCCTAAATCTATGCATGTGGGAAGCAATTGGCAGTCATTACTCCTCTGTACCTGCATGGACCGTCCTCTTCCGGCTACTCTCATCAACATCATTGAAGGTATCAGATCTTGTTTTAGTGATGGAGGGACTTGAAGGTCGGACGTAGTGATATGCCATAACAGTGTAGGATATACCTTTTATGGAAGACGTAATGGCTGCAGTCCACATGAATGAATGCAACTAAATGTTGTCTTCTGTCCTGCAGCTGTTGCTTGATGCCAAGTAATGGTATGTTGTTCCATGAAAAGACCCCTAGCTTCAGCCTTAATGGAGTTGTCCATGACTAAGATTTTGATGCCCTACTGTTATTCTTAATATAGAATATCAAAGACTGACCGTCACTTCCAAATAGAAAATAGGTGTGAACATATGCAAGCTTTGCGTAAGTTCCTCCATATATAATTAACAAATACAGCTGCACTCTGACGCTATAACATGTAAACATGAAATATGTGAAATTTGCACTGCATTATTGCTTGAAAAAAATGAGATATTTGGCTCATAAATTGGCCAATTCATGTCTGACCATCAGCCAACGACAAGGTGATCCTCTTTGCTGGAACCTATTCTAATGTGACTCCTCTCCTGGGCTGACAGCCTACATTTATATGGGAAGGTAGGATCCCGCTGTGATGAAATCTGCCATAGGCTGATGGGTGGAGTGCTCGATCAGAGGACCTTTGTATACAATATCAAAGGCTGACTGTCAATTTCAATCAGAAAACAGGTGTGTACCTGCCTACCCATATAATTGTAAGTTATCAGTCCAGGAGAGGTATCATATTAGGATAGGTTCCCAACAAAGAGGATCACCATGATATGGCTGCTGGTTACACATGAATTGGCCAATTTGTGTGCCAAGTATCTTTGTTTACTCTGTCGCCTCATTGGGGGACACAGAACCATGGGTGTTATGCTGCTGTCCACTAGGAGGCGACACTATGCATAATCTGAAAAAGATTAACTTTGGCTCCTCCTCTGCAGTATACACCCCTGGACGGCGTCAGCCTTCTCCAGTTTTTGCTTAGTGTCGCAAGGAGGCACACCTTTTTTTCCGTTCTCTTTTTTTTTTTTTTTTTCGTCAGGAACAGATGAAGAAAAGTGGGTCTCCAGCAAGACTCCCGACATGGCTCCTTCCTTGGCCCCCTTTTTAGGGGTGCCCGGTTGAAGTTGAGATGGCCATTCCCCATGTCGCTCCTTCCCCAGTCCTGCGGGTACTGGTCAGAAGTTGAGTCCCCCCCCCCCCCCCCCCCTTCCCCAACCCCTTTGGGGTCTGGGTTAAGGTTGAGGTGAGGATGAAGACCCCCTGACGGTGACAGACGCACCCTCCCTATTCCCCCGCAGGGGGCATTAGGTTGAGACGCCTCAGGTAGGATTGGCGAATAGGCACCATTCCGCAGCTTCCAGGGACCCCAGACCAGCTGAGGGATCCTGTTGGGGCCGGGGGAGGGTGCGGACTGGCATGGCACAGCAGAGACAGGGCTTTTCCGGCGTCCCTGTCTCTGCAGCAGCAGCGGCTCCATAGCGCTCCAGGGGCCCCCCCATACAAGAACCGCTTCCCCTGCTACTCCCACCGCTATCCAGTCGACCATTCTGGGGGGGTCTGGTACAAATCCACCCCCCCCCCGGACTACCGTGCCGCTCTGGAGCCCTCCTGGGCATCAGGCCTCTAATTTAGACCGCGGCTTCGGCCTATCCGAAGCCCGCCCCCGGATGACTAAAATGACACGCTGGAGTGTCATAGAAGGGGCGGATTGAGGCAGAAAGGGCGCGTTTTTACACAGCCCAGCGCGCCCTTTTCAGCTCTCCGCCCCCTCCTCCCTCTCCTCAGCGTCCCGGTGGCCATCTTTTTTTTGGATAAGATCCAGGAGAGGAGCATCACAGCGGTCTCCGGGGGGCACAGAACTGGGATCTGTCGGCGCTGGACCTAGGGGCACACCGGTGGGGTAAGCTCACAGCTGGGTTCTCATTACTCAGCTATGAATCCATACTTCCTATAAGGCTCTCTGTGGATTCCCTCTGCGTAGCCACCCCTGTACGATCCCTAATAGCCAGCCTCTGTGCACTATGCCGGGCTCAAGGAAGAGAACCAGGCAGGAATGTTTCTATGCATTCTGCACAGCCTGCAAAGCCATGCTCCCTAGTGGCAGCACGTATCCGCACTGCCGGGACTGCATCCAGAACTCTGGGTCAAAACCCCAGGGAGTCCCTACTGACGCTTCAGTGTCAGAGGCCACGCCGGAATGGGCAACTCAGATGTCACAGTCTATGACACAGTCCATAGACAACCTAACTGCCACATTGCTGCCTCTCTGGGCCCTGCGTTTGCTTCAGTTTGGGCGGCCAAGGCCATCCTGGCTTGGGCCAAAAAACTACAGGAGGGTCTTCAAGCTTCAAATCCCGAGCTCTCGGACCAAGCGGTCCAGATAGCAGTGGTAGCAGACTACATGCTTCATGCAGCCCTGGATTCCGCAAGAGGTGTAGCGGGAATAGCATTAAACGCCATCACGATCCGACGCATCCTCTGGCTGCGAGAATGGAAAGCGGATGCGGCCTCAAAGAAATCCCTCACGCGACTTCCGTATCTTACTGGAAGACTTTTCGGCGAAAAGTTGGACACAATGATAGCCAATGCCACTGGGGGTAAGAGTACCTCTCTCCCTCAACTAAAACCGAAACACACGTTTAAACGAAGAAACCAGATGCGATTCCGATCCTTTCGGAATTCCTCGGGCTGGTCCGTCTCGCGCCCAGCGCAAAACCGTAACCGCTCTCCACGCAGGGACAACCCACGGACGCAGCAGCGACCGGACAGGTCTTGGCAGTCGAAAGCAGGCCAAGCGAAACCCAAGGGAGGAAACCCTCAGAACTTCGCTTCATCATGACTCACGAACTCCGGAAGAAACCCCACCAGTAGGCCGCCGACTTTTACTCTTCCAGCAAGTCTGGCTGACTATTACAGAAGACAGGTGGGTCAGGGAAATAGTGTCTTCCGGATACAAGATAGAGTTCACTTCCGCTCCACCGAACCGGTTCTTCCTTTCTATTCCTCCAACACCACCAGACAAGGCTCGTGCTTTCCACCAAGCGGTCTCCTCTCTCCTTTAAGCAGGAGTTGTGGTGCCGGTTCCCGCGAACGAGAGATTCCGAGGGTTCTACTCAAATCTGTTCGTAGTCCCCAAGAAAGGAGGCAGCGTCCGACCCATACTGGACCTAAAACGGCTCAACAATTACGTACGGGTCCGTCATTTCCGCATGGAGTCCCTCCAGTCCATCATTGCATCCATGGAGCAGGGAGAATACCTCGCCTCCATAGACATACAGGATGCGTATCTGCACATACCAATTGCTCCCGCCCACCAAAGGTTTCTCAGGTTCGCGGTCAACCAAAACCACTACCAGTTTGTCGCCCTTCCGTTCGGACTCGCCACGGCTCCAAGAACGTTCACCAAAGTCATGGCGGCCACCATGGACGTTCTGCACTCACGAGGCATTCTAGTCGTCCCGTACCTGGGCGACCTCCTCATCAAGTCTCCCACTTTCAAAGACTGCGAGGTCAGTGTCTCAATCACAATAGACACACTGAGTCTCCTGGGATGGCTAGTCAACCTACAGAAATCGTCGTCTATCCCAAGTCAGACTCTAACATTCCTGGGAATGTTATTCGACACCTCCAGGGGCCTGGTGCTCCTTCCCAAGGACAAGACACTGGCCATCCGTCTGGAAGTTCGTACACTCCTTCGCAGTCCTCCTCGATCTCTCCGGTTTGCCATGAGAGTCCTCGGCCGGATGGCAGCAGCAATAGAGGCAGTGCCATTTGCCCAGTCTCACCTCAGGGTCCTTCAACTAGCCATACTCAGATCTTGGGACAGGAATCCCTTCTCCCTCGACAGGGAGTTCAGGTTGACGTCATCAACCAGGAGGTCCCTGCATTGGTGGCTCAAACCAACCTCGCTTACACGAGGGAAGCCCTTTCTATTTGGAAGTCGCCTTGCTACACTTGTAAGGAGAGCTTTAAACTAGAACAACATGGGAAGGGAAGCAAAAGACCAGAAAAAGCCATACACCTGACAAATGCTATTGAGAACTCTGCTATTAGAAGTGGAAAGGAAGAACAAAGACGAAAGAATCTAATTAATAAAAATATTGGAGAAAGAGAAACCAATCACAAACTAAAATGTTTCTATACTAATGCACAAAGCATTGGCAACAAACAAGGAGAATTGGAACTACTAACACAGGAAAAGAAATATGATGTCATTGGAATCACTGAAACTTGGTGGGACAATACACATGATTGGAATACAAGACTAGAAGGATACAACTTATTTGCAAGAAACAGACTTGATAAACGAGGAGGGGGTGTCGCATTGTATGTTAGAAACGCGTATATCTGCACAGAGATTGAAGCTTCAGAGACTGGGAGTTCTGTGGAAACTGTTTGGGTAAGAATACAAGGACAGAACAATGGAAAGGACACCATTGTAGGCATTTACTACAGGCCGCCTGTGCAAGCTGAAGATATGGATGAACTCTTTATGCATCAAATGGCCAAGTTCTCCAAAAAATATGACATAGTTGTCATGGGAGATTTCAACTATCCAGACATTTGTTGGGAATCTCTCTCAGGCAAAACTAACAGGTCAAGGAAATTCTTATCCTCTCTTGCTGACAATTTTATCTTCCAAAAGGTAAGGGAGGAAACAAGGGGAACTCCTACCTTGGATCTAATCCTTATAAACAGGGAGGAAATGGTTGAGGAGGTAAAAGTGGCTGGGACCCTAGGAGGTAGCGACCATGCTATTTTAGAATTTTGGATAACTAGAGGCGGAAGACCTGTGAAGACTCAGACGTCAAGGTTAGATTTCAGAAAGGCAGATTTTAAGGGATTCAGAAAGAGAATTGGAGGGATCCAATGGCTGGATATCCTTAAAGACAAAAATGTCCAGGAAGGATGGGAAATCTTGAAAAATGAAATTCTCAAAGCACAGTTGTTAACAATTCCGAAAAGAGGGAAGAATAGGAAGCATTTGAGGAAACCAGGATGGATGAACACAGAACTTAAGCACATGCTAAAAAGGAAGAAAAAAATGTTTATAAAATGGAAAGAGGGAGGCATATCTAAAGAAGAATATAATGCTGTCTGCAGAACCTGCAGGGCACAAATCAGATTATCTAAAGCTGAAAATGAATTGAGGCTTGCAAGAGATGTCAAAAGCAATAATAAAGGATTTTGGGGATATGTCAAAAGTAAAAGAAAAGTCAAAGATGCTATAGGATTTTTACAGGATGAAAATGATGAAATGGTAAGACAGGATGTTGAGAAGGCTGAACTTTTAAATTCCTATTTTGCATCTGTTTTCTCTCAGAAAGGAAATGTAACATCAACTGTTATTGACTGTCCTATTAAGGGAATAGAAGAATCCTGGATATCTATAAACAGAAAGATAGTGAGGAAACACTTAGCTAACCTAAATGAATTCAAGTCTCCAGGTCCAGATGAATTACACCCCAGAGTACTGAAGGAGATAGCAGAAGAAATTTTTGAACCCCTCTCCATAATCTTTGAAAATTCTTGGAGAACAGGAGAAGTGCCAGAAGACTGGAGAAGAGCAAATGTTGTTCCTATCTTCAAAAAGGGGAAGAAGGTGGACCCCCAGGCAACTATAGGCCGGTGAGTCTGACTTCTATACCAGGAAAGATCTTTGAACAAATTATTAAACAACATGTATGTCAATACCTGGATAAGAATGAAGTGATTAAACAGAGTCAGCATGGGTTTGTAACTAATAAGTCATGTCAGACTAACTTAATTTCCTTCTATGATGGTATCACTGATTGGGTGGATCAAGGAAATGCTGTAGATATAGTATATCTTGACTTCAGCAAAGCATTTGACAAAGTCTCTCATACAATCCTTATTGAAAAAATGACTAAGTATGGAATGGACAAGGCAACTGTTAGGTGGATTCATAACTGGCTTAGTGATCGGACCCAAAGAGTGGTCGTAAATGGCTGCACATCCAGTTGGAAGAATGTCTCAAGTGGGGTACCACAGGGCTCTGTCCTGGGCCCTGTATTGTTCAACATCTTTATCAACGATTTAGATGAAGGAATTGAGGGTAAACTGATTAAATTTGCTGATGACACAAAGCTAGGAGGGATAGCTAATACTAGAGAAGAGAGAGAGAGGATTCAAAAAGATTTAAATAAACTGGAGAAGTGGGCAGCAACTAACAGAATGGTTTTTAACAGGGAGAAATGCAAAGTACTACATCTGGGCAATAAAAATGAAAAAAGCATATATAGAATGGGAGGAATAGGGCTAAGTGACAGCACATGTGAAAAAGACTTGGGTATACTAATAGATCACAGACTGAATATGAGTAAACAGTGTGATGCAGCAGCAAAAAAGGCAAATGCAATTCTAGGATGTATTAACAGAAGCATACAGTCTAGATCACGTGAAGTCATTATTTCCCTCTACTCCTCTTTGGTCAGACCTCATCTGGAATATTGTGTCCAGTTTTGGGCACCACATTTTAAAAAAGACATCAACAAACTGGAGCAAGTTCAGAAAAGAGCGACCAGAATGGTGACCGGTCTGCAAACCCTGTCTTATGAGGAAAGGTTGCAGGATTTGGGAATGTTTAGTTTGCAAAAGAGAAGACTGAGAGGAGACTTAATAGCTGTCTACAAATATCTAAAGGGCTGTCACATTGTAGAAGGATCAACTTTATTCTCATTTGCACAAGGAAAGACTAGAAGCAATGGGATGAAACTGAATGGGAGGAGACACAGATTAGATATTAGAAAAAACTTTTTGACAGTTAGAGTGATCAATGAGTGGAACAGGCTGCCACGAGAAGTGGTGAGTTCTCCTTCAATGGAAGTCTTCAAACAGAGGCTGGACAGACATCTGACTGGGATGATTTAGCGAATCCTGCTTTGAGCAGGGGGTTGGACCAGATGGCCCAGGAGGTCCCTTCCAACTCTACGATTCTATGATTCTATTCTATGATTCTCTCAGGACAATGGAAGATCCTGACTACCGATGCAAGCCTGACAGGCAGGGGGGGCGGTGCACCTACATCACAGGGAACAAGACAAGTGGTCAACGAGGGAAGTGACATTGCCCATCAATATTCTGGAAATCAGGGCCATCCTCTTGGTACTGAGAGCCTTTCATCACTTGCTTGCAGCCTCGCACATACGGATACAGTCGGACAATGCCACGGCTGTGGCATACGTTAACCGCCAAGGCGGGACTCGCAGCGCCCAGGCGATGAGAGAAGTGGCACATATCCTCCTCTGGGCGGAAGACACGAGGTCGGTACTTTCTGCGGTCCACATTCCGGGTGTAGAAAACTGGGAAGCCGACTTCCTCAGCAGGCAAGGAATGGACTCGGGGGAGTGGTCACTCCATCCCGAGATTTTTTACCAGATCTGTCAACGCTGGGGAACCCCGGAGGTGGACCTAATGGCATCCCATCTCAATACCAAGGTCCCCAATTTCATGGCCAGGACACACGACCCGCGGTCGCTCGGAGCGGATGCCGTGGTCCAGGACTGGTCCCAGTTCCGACTCCTGTACATTTTTCCACCCCTCCCCCTAATCTCCAGGGTCGTGAGGAAGATCAAGCAAGAGGGAGTTCCAACCATCCTCATCGCGCCAGACTGGCCCAGACGTACATGGTACTCCGACATCGTTCAACTTACAGCAGACGCCCCCTGGCGTCTACCCGACCGTCACGATCTTCTGTCTCAAGGTCCGTTCTTCCATCAGAATTCAGGGGCTCTCAATTTGACGGCATGGCCCTTGAAACCTGGATTCTAACCCAGGCAGGTTTTTCACCGGCAGTCATTGCAACTATGATCAGGGCAAGGAAGCCTGCCTCCGCCAAGATCTATTATTGTACCTGGAGAGCTTTCTTTTCTTGGTCCGAATCTCATGGACAAGTCCCACTCCCTTATTCCCTCCCGAAGGTACTAGGTTTTCTTCAATCGGGCCTAGACGCCAAGCTATCCTTAAGCTCGCTTAAGAGTCAGGTGTCGGCGCTTTCAGTCCTTTTTCAAAAGCGCATTGCTATTAAACCGCAAGTAAGGACTTTCATCCAGGGAGTTTCCCGATTGGTTCCTCCCTACAAACGTCCGCTGGATACGTGGGACCTCAATCTGGTCCTGACAGCATTGCAAGCTGCACCCTTCGAACCTCTCAGAGGAGTTCCACTCTCCATTCTGTCTCAGAAAGTGGTTTTTCTAGTGGCGATCACCTCGTTACGCAGAGTGTCGGAATTGTCAGCACTTTCCTGCAGACGGCCTTTCCTAGCCTTTCACCAGGACAAGGTGGTTCTCCGCACGGTACCATCCTTCCTTCCGAAGGTTGTGTCCAACTTTCACCTCAATGAGGAGATTTCACTGCCATCCCTTTGTCCGGTTCCGGTTCATAGAGTGGAGAAGGCTCTGCATACGCTTGACCTCGTCAGTGCATTGCGGATTTACGTGTCCAGGACTGCACCTTTCCGGAAGTCTGATTCCCTCTTCATTCTTCCAGAAGGTAGTCGCAAGGGACTGCCGGCTTCCAAGGCTACCCTTGCCAGGTGGATAAAGTCCACCATACATGAGGCCTACCGACTTAACAGTTGCCCTCTTCCGGCCGGTATCACGGCACACTCTACACGGGCAGTAGGGGCCTCCTGGGCCATTCGGCATCAGGCTTCGGCACAACAAGTGTGTAAGGCGGCCACTTGGACTAGCCTACACACGTTTACGAAACACTACAGTGTTCATACCCAGTCCTCAGCGGATGCGAGCCTGGGTAGACTGGTTCTGCAGGCGGCAGTGCCCCAAATTTAGGGACCTGCTAGCACAATATTCGTCCATTGCTTCCCACCCAGGGACTGCTTTGGGATGTCCCATGGTTCTGTGTCCCCCAATGAGGCGACAGCGTAAAGGAGATTTTTGTGTACTCACCGTAAAATCTCTTTCTCTTAGCCTCTAATTGGGGGACACAGCTCCCACCCTGTTGCCCTTATGGGCCGTTGTTTACGGTTGAGTTCTCATATTGTTCTTTGAGCTCGTACATAGTAGCCTTCTTACAGGCATGGTAATGTTATTTGGTTACGTTCCTCCTAATGCTTTTGCACAAAACTGGAGAAGGCTGACGCCGTCCAGGGGTGTATACTGCAGAGGAGGAGCCAAAGTTTAATCTTTTTCAGATTATGCATAGTGTCGCCTCCTAGTGAACAGGAGCATAACTCCCATGGTTCTGTGTCCCCCAATTAGAGGCTAAGAGAGATTTTACGGTGAGTACACAAAAATCTCCTTTTTTTCCTGTTTTCTAGACCAGTAATGCAGTTCAATTTTCATGTATTTCATATTTTCATGCTATAGTGTTACAGAGTGCAACTTTGTTAGTTATCCTTAATATAGGTCATCAATATCAGACCAGTCGAGGTCTGACACCCATCAGATGTTACAGGTCCCGCAGCCACTGGATGTACCTGGTGTGCGAAGCCAGAACACAACAATTCTGTACATCATGTAGTCGTCATTCTCGTCTATTGCAGCTTAGCTCCCCTTCTCTTTTAAAGGGAGCGGGTCAGCTCAAAATGGCCAACGAAATCAAGCACAAGCGAGGTTCACCATTGGATGGTCGAGCAGATCACTGCACTTTCCCACCTACTTGCTTTCCTTCGATCTCTGCCACCTTTTTGGCTCTTATAATCCAGAGCTGTCAATAATAGAAGAGGAGCGCAGCGAAAGATGGAAAACAAGTAATTCAGAAGGTTCCCTGAATTGCTCGGCCAGATGTAGTGTGCACTGAGCACTTGCGCTTGGTTTCATTAGTTGTTTTTGTGTTGACCCCCTTAGTTTAATAACTGATAATAGCCACTTAACAATGTGCGGAGCTGTAGTGTTCTCATCTCTCTTCTCTTTATTTTTGCCTAGTTATGACGAATGGTGATGGCTCCTTCCGTCTGGAGAACATGACGGCTGGTACATACAGTATTGATGCACAGAAGGAACATATTTTCTTTGATACGCTCACTGTGAAAATTGCGCCTAACACTCCGCAGCTTGCTGACATCGTGGTGGCAAGGTAAGACATCCTGGAAATCACTGTTAGATGCTGCAGAGTTCTCCAGGCTGTTTTGGTAATTTTAAGTTTCACTTGGTTTCCAGGTTCAGTGTGTGCGGAGACATTTCTATCACACACTTTACAGAAAGTATTAAGACGATGACTAAATATAAGGTCACTCTGACATCGCAGGACAAGGAGAGAGCATCTGTCCTGACAACCGAGTCCGACACCCACGGAGCCTTCTGCTTCCAGGCCAGAAGGGGCTCCTATTATATTAAGGTGAGGCTGTATTTTAGCTAACCTATAAGCTGCATGGTCCAAAACCAAAAGCACAGATGCAGACTACTTTGTGGAAACTTTAGCCATTTCTACCTAATGGATAATATCTGTAGGAATTTCTGAAAAAAAAAAAAAAAATTTGTTCATGGACCTCAGACAGAAATGAAGTGGTCCAAAATGAGCTTTTCAAACCTGAATGATAGGAAAATTAACATAAGTAATGTGAAAAAAAAATATGTACCTTCCAATGCAGCCAATTGTAGGTTGCTTATGGTCTGCATCACTCACACTTTCTTCGGACGAACCTCAGATGTCTGAAAGAAGTGTGAGAACTGCTACTGTGATTGGCTACAGTGTTCACATGGCTTAATATCACCCAAGTCCGGGAGACCTGGCCCTGATATTACTGGAACATCACCGATCCGGGAGGTGAGTGTCTTATTTATATTACTCTGTCGCCTCATTGGGGGACACAGAACCATGGGACACAGAACCATGGGTGTATGCTGCTGTCCACTAGGAGGCGACACTATGCATAATCTGAAAAAGATTAACTTTGGCTCCTCCTCTGCAGTATACACCCCTGGACTGCGTCAGCCTTCTCCAGTTTTTGCTTAGTGTCGCAAGGAGGCACACCTAAGATTTTTTACCCCGTTTTTTCCTTGATTTTTTTCAACGGATTACAGATGAAGAAAAGCGGGTCTCCAGCGAGACTCCCGGCATGGCTCCCTCCTCTGTCCCCTATTAAGGGGTACCCGGTTGAGGTCGAGATGGCTATTCCCCATGTCGCTCCTTCCCCAGTCCCTCGGGTACTGGCTCGAAGTCGAGACCCCCCCTCCTTCCCCAGTTTCCTTGGGCTCTGGGTTGAGGTCGAGGATAGGATGAAGCCCCCTGACGGTGACAGCAGCACCCTCCCTAATCCCCCTCTTGGGGCATTAGGTTGAGACACCGCAGGTAGGGCCTGTACCAGGCACCATTCGGCCACTTACGAGTCCAGGTACCCCAGCCCAGCTGCGGGCTCCTGTTGGGACCGGGGGAGGTGCAGGCAGGCATGGCACTTGTCAGAGACAGGGCTCCCTGTGCCCCTGTCTCTGCGGCAGCACCAGCTGCGTAGCGCCTCAAAGGGACCCCCGACAGGGCCCAGTTCGCGCTCATAACCCCACCGCTAGCCTACCGTTCAATCCGGGGGGGGTCTGGTTTGAATCCGACCCCCCCCCCCGGACAACCGCGCCGTCCTGGAGCCCTTCTGGGCATGAGGTATCAAATTTAGGCCGCGGCTTCGGCCTAGCTGAAGTCGCCGCCCTATTCCCGCCCCCCGGCCGACGAAAATGACACTCTGCAGTGTCATAGAAGGGGCGGATCGAGGCAGGAAGGGCGCGCTTTTACATAGCTCAGCGCGCCCTTTTCAGCTCTCCGCCCCCTTCCTCCTCCACCTCAGAATCCCGGTGGCCATCTTGCTGCAGCAGGAAACATAGCTCACAGCCATACAGCAGTCTCCGGGGGGCACAGGACTGTGAATTGTCGGCGCTGGACTTAGGGGCACACTGGTGGGGTAAGATCACAGCTGGGTTCTCTTTACTTAGCTGTGCATTCATATTACCTATAAGTTCTCCCCTCTACATAGCCACCCCTGTAGGACCCCTGCTA
The DNA here is from genome assembly GCF_039654945.1 of Dendrobates tinctorius. Classification (NCBI taxonomy): domain Eukaryota; kingdom Metazoa; phylum Chordata; class Amphibia; order Anura; family Dendrobatidae; genus Dendrobates; species Dendrobates tinctorius. The sequence continues at coordinate 31,612,130 of NW_027361797.1, forward strand.
GCCAGCCTCTGTGCATTATGCCGGGCTCAAGGAAGAAAACCAGGCAAGACTTCTTTTATGCATTCTGCACAGCCTGCAAGACCACCCTCCCCAGGGGCAGCACGTACCCGCACTGCCGGGACTGTGTCCAAAACACTGGGTCAGAACCAACGCTTCTGCGTCTTCTTCCATACCGGAATGGGCTACTCAGATGTCGCAGTCTATGACACAGTCCATACATAGCCTGACCTCTACACTCCTGCAGGCTTTGCAGGGTCATGTCTCGGCTATGAACGTTACCCAGCAAAGGGACAGCCCGTCTCAGGGACATGCCACTTCCGACAGTCTCAGACGTAAGCGGATCCACAGGTCGCATTCATCTGCGTCCTCACATAGCACTCGGTCGTCCCCTTCCAGGGAGAGACACAGTGGCTCCAGGTCACCTAGTCCGTCCCCTGACAGAGACAGACAATGCGGATCTCCGCAGCGATTCCCGACCACAGACTCGGAAGGCATATGTGACTCTAACTCAGACAACGAAACAGAGAATTATCTGGTCCCTTGTCCCCCTAGCAATACAGCGCTAGTTGAGGATATAATCTCCTCCACCCGTCGGGTGCTGCACATTTCTGGTCCAACCCCGGAAGCCCCAGAACACAAGATTTGCTTCAAGAGTGTTCTGAAACCATCTAAGGTCTTCCCTAATCACCCGGAATTTCAGAAAATACTTACTAAACATTTTTCGCAGCCTATCGCAAATACTTGGAAGCAAGGTACCCCTTCCCACAGAAGGACACTAAGGAGTGGACCCCCCAGTCTCTAGGCTAGCATCACAGACTCTTCTTTCACTGCCAGACAGCTCAACCCTCAAGGACGCAGCAGACAGGCAGGTAGAACGCATGGCTCGTTCAATCCTCGAAGCGGCAGGGGCCTCTATGGCTCCCGCGTTTGCTTCAGTCTGGGCGGCCAAGGCCATTCTTGCTTGGGCTCAAAAATTGCAAGAGGGCCTCCAAGCTTCAAATCCTCAGCTGTCGGACCAGGCCATTCAAATAGCAGTAGTAGCAGATTACATGATCCATGCAGCTCTGGATTCTGCAAGAGGCGTAGCGGGAATAGCATCAAATGCCATCACGAGCCGGCGTATTCTCTGGCTGAGGGAATGGATAGCGGATGCGGCCTCAAAAAAGTCCCTCACAAATCTCCCGTACTTCAGTGGGCGTCTTTTCGGTGAAAAATTGGATACAATGATATCCAACGCCACCGGGGGTTAGAGTACCTCTCTCCCTCAACTAAAAACCAAAACGCACGTTTAAAAGACGTAACCAATCTCGTTTCCGATCCTTTCGGAATTCTTCAGGCTGGTCCGTCTCGCGCCCAGTACAAAAATCGTATCCGCTCCCCCCGCAGAGACAACACACGGGCGGCGCAGAGACCGGACAGGACCTGGCAGTCAAAAACAGGCCAGGCAAAGTCCAAGAAAAAAAAAAACATCTCAGACTTCTCATCATGACTCACGACCTCCGGAAGACACCCCACTCGTAGGCGGACGACTGCTACTTTTTCAGCAGGTCTAGCTGCCTATTACAGAGGACAGGTGGGTCAAGGAAATAGTGTCTTCCGGATACAAGATCGAGTTTACTTCCAGCCCACCAAACCGGTTCTTCCTCTCCGTTCCCCCAAAACCGCCACACAAGGCTCGAGCCTTCCATCAAGCGGTCTCCTCCCTCCTTCAAGCAGGAGTCATAGTACCGGTTCCCGCAGACGAGCGCTTCTACTCTAATCCGTTCGTAGTTCCCAAGAAAGGAGGCAGCGTCCGACCCATACTAGACCTACAACAACTCAACAAGTATGTTTGGGTTCGTCACTTTCGCATTGAGTCCCTCCGGTCAATCATTGCGTCCATGGAGAAAGGAGAATATCTCGCCTCCATGGACATACAAGACGCTTACCTGCATATACCAATTGCTCCCGGCCATCAAAGATTTCTCAGATTCGCAATCCACCAGGACCACTACCAGTTCGTGGCCCTCCCGTTCGCACTCGCCACAGCTCCCAGAATGTTTACCAAGGTCATGGCAGCCACCATGGACGTTCTACATTCCAGAGGCATAGTAGTCGTTCCATACTTGGACGACCTTCTCATCAAGACCCCCCCCCACCTTTAAGGACTGTGTGGTCAACGTCTCAATCACAATAGACACTCTGAATCGCCTGGGATGGTTAGTCAATTTACAAAAGTCATCGACTACCCCGAGTCAGTCTCTGACCTTCCTGGGGATGCTATTCCACACCTCCAGGAGTCTGGTGCTCCTCCCCAGGGACAAGACACTGGCTGTCCGTCTAGGAGTTTGCATACTCCTCCGCAATCCCCCCTGATCTCTCCGGTTTACCATGAGTGCTCTGCAGGATGGCAGCAGCAATAGAGGCGGTACCATTTGCCCAGTTTCACCTCAGACCTCTTCAACTGGCCATCCTCAGATCCTGGGACAGGAATCCGTTCCCCCTCGACAGGGAGTTCCGGTTAACATTGAAGACCAGGAGGTCCCTGAACTGGTGGCTCAAGCCAACCTCGCTTCCAAGGGGAAAATCCTTTCTCAGGTCAATGGAAGGTTTTAACCACCGACGCAAGCCTGACGGGTTGGGGCACGGTGCACCTGCATCACAGGACGCAAGGCAAGTGGTCACCAATGGAAGCGACCATGCCCATCAATATCCTGGAGATTCAGGCCATCTTCCTGGCATTGAGAGCTTTTCATCACTTGCTGGTAGACTCTCATATCAGAGTACAGTCGGACAATGCCACGGCGGTGGCATACGTGAACCATCGAGGCAGGACCCGCAGCATCCAGGCGATGAAAGAAGTGACACATATCCTCCACTGGGCGGAGGACGCGAGGTCGGTACTCTCTGCGGTCCACATTCTGGGTGTGGACAACTGGGAAGCCGACTACCTCAGCAGACAAGAAATGGACTCGGGGGAGTGGTCTCTCCGTCCCGAAATCTTTCGTCAGATCTGTCATCGCTAGGGGACCCCGGACGTGGACCTCATGGCATCCCATCTCAATGCCAAGGTCCCCAATTTCATGGCCAGGACGCGCGATCCAAGGTCGCTCGGTGCAGATGCCCTGGTTCAGGACTGGACCCAGTTCCAGCTTCTGTACATCTTTCCACCCCTCCCCCTGATCTCCAGAGTCCTGAGGAATATCAAACAACAAGGAGTCCAAACCATCCTGATCGCGCCAGACTGGCCCAGGCGTACATGGTACGCCGACGTCGTACAACTCACAGCAGACGCCCCCTGGCGTCTCCCCATCCGTCCCGACCTTCTGTCACAAGGCCCGTTCTACCATCAGAACTCAGGGGCTCTCAATTTGACGGCGTGGCCATTGAGACCTGGGTTCTAACCCAGGCAGGTTTTTCACCGGACGTTATTAAAACCATGATCAGGGCACGGAAGCCAGCTTCCGCCAAGATTTACTACCGTACCTGGAGCGAATCGCGTGGACAAATTCCACTCCCCTACTCTCTTCCAAAAGTTCTTGGTTTCCTTCAATCGGGCCTAGACGCCAGGCTATCACTCGGCTCGCTTAAGAGCCAGGTGTCAGCGCTCTCAGTGCTCTTTCAGAGGCGCATTGCTAACAAGCCGTAAGTGAGGACTTTTCTCCACGGGGTTTCCCAATTGGTTCCCCCCTGCAAACTTCCATTGGAGACGTGGGACCTCAACCTGGTCCTGACAGCACTGCAGGCACCTCCTTTCGAACCCCTTAAGGAGGTCTCACTCCGCCTTCTATCACAGAAAGTTGTCTTTTTGGTGGCATTCACCTCGCTAAGCAGGGTGTCCGAACTTCAGCACTTTCCTGCAGACGACCCTTCCTGGCTTTCCACCAGGACAAGGTGGTTCTCCGTACAGTCCCATCCTTCCTTCCGAAGGTTGTGTCCAGCTTCCACCTCAATGAGGAAATCTCACTGCCATCTCTTTGCCCAGTTCCGGTTCATGGAGTGGAGAAGGCTCCATACGCTTGACCTTGTCAGGGCATCGCGTATATACGTATCTAGGACTGCTCCCTTCCGGAAGTCTGATTCACTTTTCCTTCTTCCGGAAGGCGTGCACAAAGGTCTACAGGCTTCCAAAGCCACCCTTGCCAGGTGGATTAAGTCCACCATACAAGAGACTTACCGCCTTAACAATTCTCCCCTTCCGGCCGGTATCACGGCACACTCTACGCGGGCGGTAGGAGCCTCCTGGGCCATTCGGCACCAAGCCTCGGCTTAACAAGTGTGTAGGGTGGCCATTTGGACTAGCCTGCACACGTTTACAAAACACTACAAAGTGCATACCCAGTCCTCAGCGGATGCGGGCCTGGGTAGACAGGTTCTGCAGGCGGCAATACCCCAAGTATAGGGGCCTGTCAGCACAATATTCGTCCATTGCTTCCCACCCAGGGACTGCTTTGGGACGTCCCATGGTTCTGTGTCCCCCAATGAGGCGACAGAGTAAAGTCGATTTTTGTGTACTTACCGTAAAATCTCTTTCTCTTAGCCTCTAATTGGGGGACACAGCTCCCACCCTGTTGCCCTTACGGGCCGTTGTTAGTTGAGTTCTCATATTGTTCTTTCAGCTCGTACATAATGGCCTTATTACAGCCATGGTTGTGTTATTTGTGTTACGTTCCTCCTAATGCTTTTGCACAAAACTGGAGAAGGCTGACGCCGTCCAGGGGTGTATTCTGCAGAGGAGGAGCCAAAGTTAATCTTTTTCAGATTATGCATAGTGTCGCCTCCTAGTGGACAGCAGCATACACCCATGGTTCTGTGTCCCATGGTTCTGTGTCCCCCAATTAGAGGCTAAGAGAAAGAGATTTTACGGTGAGTACACAAAAATCTCCTTTTTGCAGGGGGAATATAGTATTTAAGAAGAGGTTGTCCGAGGAGTGGACAGGCTCTTTTAGGGGAGTCTGTCACCCAGACCCTTCCTTATCAAAGCACAATTTAAACTAAGCATTCAGTCCTATAGGTGACTTGACCCCCTATAGAAAGTATACTTTTAAAAAGCATGACTCCTTGCCTTTGTTCAGAAAACTCCCTCTAAGCCCCCTTGCTAGAGCAGAGCCTACAGGGAAATGTAGTTTCAGTATTACTTTGGCCTCTTCAGCCCCTGCAATGAACACAAGCAGCAGAACCCCTTTAATAAAAAGAGCAACTTTTCTCATATCACTAGGTGTTCAAAGTATGAGAAAGTAGTATTTAAAGGATCCTGAAATTTTTAGGTTTATGATGCTTGAACCACGGGCAGTACTAATCGGACGATGGCTGTGTAATTGCAGCTAGGTATGTTATACTCAACAGCAGAGTTTCCGAGAAAACATACTTTGACAAGCTGGCCGTGGACTATGCGTGTTGGAAGACTAGTCCGAGGAAGGTCCTCAGCAGCTTCTCCTATTGAGTGGGGCGATGAGAAGACATCAGAGACCTTCCTCGGACTCGTCATCCAAGATAAATCAAAGAGAATTTCCATAGCCCTAGTTCTGATAAATCTCAGCCCGAACAAAGGAGGATTTTGATGTTTTCTTCCTTTAGCGCGTACCAAGTCAGCGGCATTCTGTCTAAAATCGTGTCCATTTTGCAGGTCTTTATACCAGAAGCTGAGGTTAAAGCAGGACTGGCATTAAAGCCGTCCGTGTTCCCTGTGACTGTAACAGACAAACCTGTGATGGACGTGTCCTTCTCCCAATTTATGGCTTCTGTTTCCGGCAAAGTATCTTGTCTTGGTATGTTTAACATGGAACAATGACACTAGCTAGATTGTGGAGCATTTTAGTTTCTTTATTAATGAACAGTCTATACTGTCTCCTAAACTTTGATAACTGTCAGCGGGATTTTGTCTTGTAAAGTAAAGACTAGGATGGCCCATTATTTCAGAATAAATTTAGACATTTTTTGAAGAAGTTTTTAAAGATATTAAAAAAATATAGTAATAGTTTAAATCGCCCCACCCCTTTTGCCCCATTCAAAAAAAAGAACACATCCAGCCCCAGATCCCGATAATGTTACAGGTCTCGGAAAATGGCTGCAAAAGCAAACATTTTTTTTTTTTTTTTTTTAAGAAGGCAAATTTATAAAAAAAAAAAATTCACCACTTAAAAAACAAAAAAAAACTATACATGTTTGGTATCTGCATGCTAGTTCTGACCTCGAGACTCGTATTACCAGGTCAGTTTTACCATATAGATTACATGGTAAATACAGAACCCAAAAAACAATTGTGGAATTGCACTTTTTTTTTTTTTTTAGCAATTTTACCGCACTTGGAATTTTTTTTTACCTGTTTTCAAGTAAACGATATAGTAAAATCACTGGTGTCATTCAAAAGTTCAACCCGTCCCACAAAAAAACCAAAAAAAAAACCAGCCCTCATAATTAAATCTCAATTTCTTTTTAGTGTATTGTTCTGTACAATGTCTTTTTTTTTTTTCCCCCTCTAATTTTACAGATTCATGTGGGGATCTGACTGTGACATTGCAATCAGTGACCCGACAGAGAGAGAAGCGTTCTGTGCAGGTCTCCAGCAAATCAGAAGGCGTGACTTTCACATTTGAGGATGTATTACCTGGGAAATATAAAGGTAAAGTAATATATAATGACCTATCTTGGCTTCTTCAGTGTATTTAAAGCAGTTGTCCCTAGAGACACGTCCACACATGCCAGAGTTCTTCTGCTGCGGATCCTAATGCATATTAGCTGCATTAATCCACTGCAAAATTTGCTGCTTCATATTTGAAAATCGGTAACCTATTTCCATAATTGACACATTTTATTTAGAGGTTGAAATGTTCCCCGGCATTCCTAGTCCTGAAACGAGTTAAAGAGTAAAATTAACGTTGTATTTCAGGAGGAAACAAAATACATGTTCAGGTTTCTTTTTTTCTTTTTGTTTGTTTGCAAGCGAGTATTATCCAGGAGGATTGGTGCTGGAAGAATAAATCTCTGGAGTTTGAAGTTAAAGAGGACGACCTTGTTGGCATTGAGTTCAGGCAGACTGGCTACATGCTGAGATGTTCCCTCTCACATGGCATAACGCTGGTGAGTGTAGACCCATCTGAGATACTCGCCTTTTATTGCTACTGGTTTGTCGAGCGTCTTGGTGTCCTTAAAGAAGAAAATGTCTTTCTTCTGCACCAGTCACTTCACTTAAAAACTGAACAATGGAGATTGCAGAGCGTGCCATGTTCACTAAAGGTACTGTCACACTTAGCGATGTACCAGCGATCCCGACCAGCGATATGACGCGGTCAGGATCGCTGGTACATCGCTAAGTGGTCGCTAGTGAGCTGTTACACAGGCAGATCTCACCAGCGACATCGCAGGGGTCGGGAGTCGCTACTTACCTGTCAGACGAGGCGATGAAGACGTCCTCCCGCCCGCGTTCATGCGTCACTCGTCGTCACAGTAGGAAGCTGACGACGAGAAATGGTCCAGGACGTTCTCGCGCGATCAGCGATAACCAGCGGGGGAGCGGTCAGAGGTAAGTATCACACATAGCGATATCGCTAGCAATATCGCTATAACGTCACAAAAAACATTGACGTTATAGCGATATTACTAGCGATATTGCTTAGTGTGACAGGCCCTTAAAGGAAATTAGTGATTTTTAGTTTTGTAAGGAATGTATCCATCTACTTCTGGCTTTTCATTTTTTACGTTGTCATAGGACTAGAAAACCAGAATCAAGCTTTGGACACAAGGCAAAACTAATGGTGCCACCATAGTGTCTGGCATTTATGGTGGAGTCTATGGATGCGGCTTCTAACAGAGCTTCCAACACAATGTTATTGGCCAAACAAGCTCTTCTTGGGAGAAAAGGGGGGTGCAGGTCCTCTACCACCTACTTTATTATTGCTGTATTACATTAAAGGGGTTGTCTGGCCTTAGGCTACAAGTCGGTAGCCACGCTGTGACTGCAGACTTGTGAATCCTCACATTGTGCACACTGCGTGCAGTGAGGATTCTCCAGTGCATGGAGCAGGATGAGACCGCAAGCAAGCGATTTGCATTTTCGACTAGACTGTATCCGGCCTCGTTCAATACACTTGCATTGAGCGAGGCCGAGCCCATCTAGTTGGCGCGTGACCACATGTATGCAAGTCACATACTTGTGGTCAAGTACCGGAGAATCTTCACAGTGTGCAGTGTGTGCTCTGTGAGGATACAAGTCTTCAGTCCGTGTGATTGCAGACTTTTAGCTGTACAACCCCTGTAAGTGTAAAATAAGTGATACAGAGGAAGTGGTGCAGGTAGAGGGTTATCCGAGGAGGACCCAGCTATTAAACTTCAGTTCTTGAATGGATGATTGTACTGAAAAATCCCACCCAAGGTGCTGGTTTACTGCTTTCTTGGTGTCTTTTTTTCTATATTTCTATATATTTTTTTTTTCTTTTGTTGATCTTTGTTTTGTCATAATTCGTGAATCCTCTGAATTTCTCATCCCCAGGAATTTTACCAAGATGGAAATGCCCCAGAGCACGTTGGTGTGTATAATCTAACAAAAGGTGTCAATCGATTCTGCCTATCAAAACCAGGTAATTTTCATAGATTTTATCGTTAAAATTAGGCCCCCACAACTTGAGCCATGCTTGTCCAATGGGAAAAAAAACCATACAAGGTTTTCCCTGGGCAAAGTGTAAGGGGAACATATATTGAGCATTACCTTGCCCTGCACCATTTTATACTAAAATAAATTTGGCCAGAGTTTTGTAGTTGAACCCTTTGCCCTGATATATGAAGGCAGAGGAGCCACAGAGTCACAGCTCCCACTGCCTCTTCTACTTACTTCTCCCACCTTTATCACTGTTAATCCCAAACCATTTTTGTTACTCCAGTCCAATTCGCAAACCCACCTGCTACATCATAATTTTAGTTTATCAGCTGGGCCGCCATCATGACATCCGTATACCCTAGCAGGGCATATAAAGGATTGTCCTAGCGAGACTTCTCATTTAATATCTTTATCTTGATCAACAACTCCATTGACGGAAATATAATAAAAAAAAAGTGTACACTTGCAGAATACAACTGGCAAAAACTGTGTGCATCTATTACATGGTAAAAAGTACTTGGCTGTGTAACCCACGTTATCTAGGGTGTGCTGTCACTTTAAGTATTCTCAAAAATCGCCTCTTATCCCCTATGCAGAAATTGAACCCTCGTGGGATCAGTAAGTTCTCCCATATCCAAACGATAGGTGCTAACTTATGATCTTTGGTTAATGATAAATTGAGATCTGACGTCTGGGACCACCACCAATTCTTAGAATAAAGGGGTACAGCACTGCATCCCCTGTTAGTTTTCTTAGCACATGGTGTTCCCTGACAGTTGCCGTTCATATCAACGGGTCTGGCTGCAATTCCCTTCACAACCATGAAAGCACCACTGTAAGGAAGGGAGAAGTGAAGGAGATGCATCACTTTGGCCTCTGTAGTCTCAGAATCAGAGGGGGCTCTGAAGTTGGAGCTCCAGCGAGTCTTAAAAGGGTTGTATTGGACTTGAACATTGAGGGCCTATCTTTAGTATAGGTCATCAATGACTGACTGGTGGGGGTGCGACACCCAGAACCCTGGCTGATCAGCTGTCCCCGGTGTTGGCGGCCGAAACTGATGAATTAGAGCTGGACAGCTCAGTGGACGGATTACTGGCCACAGCCGGGCACCGTATTGATTTGAATGTGCAGTACCCGTCCGCAGCCACTATACAGTTGACGGAGCTGTGCTGTGCAGCTCCGTATCTGAGCCTTTCCGGCCGATACCAGAACAGTTGATCGGCGGGGTTGCCAGGTGTTGCATCTCCACCGATCAGACATTGATGACCTACTGTAAGGATCATGGACTATCAATGTTATAGACCCGGACAACCCCTTTAAGTGATAGTATCTCCTAGCAATATGCATTTCTTCTAAAGTGGGAATAACCCTTAAAGGTATTGGTTGGTCGCCAGTTATATTTGAATAAGACACAAATTCAAGCTTCTTACTAAATAAATTGTATTGTTACTTTTAGCTTTTCATTCATCATTAATGTGACTGCGGAGGGGCAGGATCTGTCGGTTTTAGAAATATTTTAATTGGAGGCACAATAAGAATCTATTTCTATCTTTCCCTCCCGAATACAGCTGCATATTCCTGCTTTATAATTAATATTGTTTCCAGGTGTTTACAAGGTCACCCCGCGATCCTGCCATCGCTTTGAACACGCACACTACACATATGACACGTAAGCAGATTTTTTTTTTTTTTTTATGTATATACTTGTGTTGAATTTTGAGATGTAAACTGTCAGCATTTTTATCTTAAAAGTATATTAGTAGTCACTGGTTCAGAATGTTTTACTTAAATGTGTCAAAAATTGAGACAATTACTCAGCCGTGCAGCATAGGAGTGAGAGAAAACACTTACTAGAAAGCTGCATTGCCTGTCTGAGTCTCTCACTCTGCTTCTCCCCTTCTCAATAGTCTTCACTGGACAGCTGTAGTTGGATCCCTGTCAGTGCAGGTTTTAGCAATATTCAGAGTGAATAGCTCAAGAGCCACGGGGAAGAAGTGGCTCATAAGTGGAGAAAGAAGCCTATTTCTTTGGTAGGATATGTTAGAAGGTTCTTATATTTGCTTGTGCTAATATCACTACATTTGTTTTCTCAACAGGTCCTCGCCAAGTATCCTTACTCTGACTGCAGTACGGCATCATGTCCTCGGGGCCATAACCGCAGATAAACTAATGGATGTGACCGTCACTATTAAGTAAGAGAATAATTCCTGCTTAAAGCGCCACTCCAGTGTTTTTTTTTTTTTTTTTGCACCGCTGGAGTGCTGGTTTAAAAGTAATCCCCCTGCCCCGTCTCATACTCACTTGCTCCCACTTTCATCCTTTTTTATTGGCGATCCTGTCGGTCTCCGACGAAAATTAACCTGCCAGTAGCTCCAGTGTTTCATGGAGTGGCGCGGAGGTCACTTTGCAATACAAGTTAATAGGGCCTTTGTCCTGGCCTCTTTCTTGCATTGAGCTTTTGTGGAGTAACTTCTGACTTCCGGCCAGTCAGTCGTTACAGGCACAAGATGGCGCGGGTTGACCGAAGTGGCGTTGGTAAAAGGTGAAGCCGCTGGAAAGTGAGTATAAGAACGGGGGCAGTGTGCTTACATTTAAAGCGCCACTCGGCTGAAAAAAAATAGCCGCTGGAGTGGTGCTTTTAAGCTAGTTTTCTTGGTACCTTTTATAGTGGAAGTTATAGCAAACTATGACCTTAGACTGTGCTGGCGCCTAATCAGTGATGTCCGCACAGTCTTTCCTATGGTGTGAAAGGCGCTGGTTTTTGGTTACGCACACCAGTATCTGTCTACCCTCTCCACTTGTAGTGGCAGAGAAGAGTAGTGTTAGGGGATAGAGGAGCCGCACATTTATAAAGAAGTACTTGTGAGTGCCACAAGATCTTCAAAGATACACAGCTGCTTATAAGATAAGACTTTGTCAACTGATCACCAGTAACATCTAACGCTGCTTCTTCTCCTCCATCAGATCTTCCATAGACACAGAACCAGCCCTGGTCCTAGGGCCACTGAAGTCTATAGAAGAGACGCGCAGAGAGCAGCAGCTGGCGGAGATTGAGGCACGTAGGTTGCAAAGACAGAAATCCGATGTGGAAGAGACTGATGTACAACCACCGGTTCAGGAGGTAGTGGAGGCGCTCCAAGGGCCCTTCACGTATGAATTCTCTTACTGGGCAAGGTAAGGGCCGTGAAGGTAAAAGCAGAGCAAATGTGATGAAAAAAGGATACTGCACCCAGTTAGTTCCTTGTAGCAAAAAAAGGAGTGAGAAAAAAATAAGGCCCTGACACCTGCAATATTAAATGAGTGTACAGGTGCACAAATACAATGTGGCCAATATACAAAACCTACAATATGTCCGCATACTCCCATTAATGAATACTTGAACTCCAGTATTGCTGTAAATGCTAAAAACGTAAGGTACTTAGCATTTTTTTTAATCAAAGAGCGCACTGGGCTACTTTTAATAATAATTATAGACGTTTGGTATCTCCATAATCGTACTGACCTGGAGAAGCATTGCCATGTTATATTTAACTCCTTAATGACCACCAACACATCTTTTTACTGACCTGAGATATGAGCGAATAGTGACTGGTGACAATCCAGCAGCTGCCGGCTGTACACCATAGCTGACACCCTGCCTCATCATGGCCTTTTAAACCCCTCAGATGCTGCTGTCAATAGTGACTACAGCATCCAAATGGTTAACAATGTGGGGGCTCCCTCTTCAACACCATTGGCACTTTGAGATCGTGATTGTGTGGTGCTGAAGTTTGCCATGGCATTTCACCACCAAATATAACGGCCTTTGTCTGCCAGATATAGCGGCCTGTTCAGAAGTCAGCGACATTTAGGTGGTAAAAAATTAATTTTTTAAATTTCAGACTATGTCACTCTGTATTAAATCCTGAAATGCACAGGAAGGGTTAATAAATAAGGGTTTTTACTTAATGTTTTTGTGTGGTATGAGTATCTGGATTAGCGGTATTGTCATTCAAAGTTTGAAAATTGCAAAGTTTTGTTTATTTTTTTTGAAAATATAGACACAATTTTACCGTTGTCTTAAAATATGTGTCGTGAAAAACAATCTCAAAATCACTGGGATATGTAAAAGCGTTCCAGAGTTATTTCCCTATAAAGTGACACTGGTCAGATTGAGAAAAAAAAAATTGGCCTCATCGCTAAGAGATTAAAATGAACGGTTTAAATAAAACAAAAAACAAACTACCTTGGAATTGCACTTTATTCGCTATTTCGCCGCACTTGGAATTTTTCACCTGTACATCACATGATATGATGGATGGCAGCATTCAAAAGTACATCTTGTCCCGAAAAAAAACAAGCCCTCACATGATGGCTTTGCTGACAGAAAAATAAAGAAAAGCTATTGTTCTTGGAACAGGAGGAAAAAAACAAGCTCACAAAAGGAAAAGCGCCCTGTCGGGAACTTTTTGACAGTGAGGGTGATCAATGAGTGGAACAGGCTGCCACGAGAGGTGGTGAGTTCTCCTTCAATGGAAGTCTTCAAACAGAGACTGGACAGACATCTGTCTGAGATGGTTTAGTGAGTCCTGCATCGAGCCGGGGGTTGGACATGATGACCCTCGAGGTGTTGCCCAGCTCTTCCATTCTATGATTGTATGTTTGACATTTCTGTAGTGATGAGAGCCCACATAAGTGATCCATGTCTCCAGAGGCACGAGCTTTGGCACAGTGTAAGGGAGACTACAGCGTACCGGGCTCTACAACGTATGGGCACTTCGCTGGCAGATTTCCGATTTTCACTCATTCCGCAACCTCCACTGCTGGCTTGTTTCTGGAAAACACCCTTGGAGTCAAATAATCACCACCCCTGTATATAAATACCCAAAGGGGTGTAATTTCCACCATTGATCCCATGGAGGAATTCTGCTCTTCTGGCACTAATGGGCTCTGTAAATGGAGTCTGCAAACCATTCTGTGATCATTTGTGCTCCAGGAGTCAAATTATGCTCCTTCCCGCCTGAGTCTTGCCGCGTGGCTAAGCAGCCGAAGCTGACACGACTGCGATATTTTTGTGGGGAAAAGTTAAAAATTGAATTTGTTTCCTTCCACGTTGCTTTAATTCCGTTGAAACACCTGAAGGGTTAATACATTTATTGAATGTGGTTTTGCAAACTTTGAGAAGCGCAGTTTTTAGAGTGGTGTCACTTTTTTTTTTTCACATGGGGCCACTCGGTCATTTCAAATAGGATGTGACCCCCCCAAAAAATGGTTGTGTAAATTTTGTTGGAAAAATGAGAAATTGCAGATAAACTTTTAACCCTTTATTTTAATAAAAATAAATAAATAAAATGTTTAAAAAATGATTATGTAAGGCTGGTTTCACACTTGCGTTTTTTAGCGCTGCACCTCGTGTGCTATCGTGCGCATGCGCATTGCTCCCCTATCTTTAACATGGTGGGCGCATAGTATAGCGCTTGTACGTGTTCATGTGCGTTTTCGTGCTCTGCGTTTTTTCCATGTGTGCTCCCAGGCGCAACATGTTGCATTTTTCTGTGCACCCAACTGCTGCCAAAAAACGCATGCGCACGGAATGCGCAAAAAAACATTACAGTCTATGGGATCGCACGCATGCGCTAGGTCATGCGCACGCATGCATTTAAAATCAAATGCGTTTTTAGAGTTAACATGGCAACAAACTGGATAAATCGCATGCGCAAAAACACAGCAAATGCATGCAAAACGCTTAATGCGTTTGGAATGCACACGAGGCACAGCGCAAAAAAACGCTAGTGTGAAAGTAGCCTAACGTACACATGTGGTAAATGTTGTTTTTTAAAGAGGTTGCCCACTACTTGAACAACCCCTGCTCATACCCCACGCTTGGCTCCGATAAGATAAAGAAGCTTATACTCTCCCGTGTCGGTACTCGCGTTCTCAGGGCTTTTGTACGATTGTTATGACACGTGAGCCCGGCGCCCAGTCAGTGCTGGCGTCACTGTCCCCCCTTAGTACGAATTAAACATGAAGAGGAAGTCGGAGATCAGCTAAAGTCCTGACTTCCTCTTCATGTTCAATTCGACAGACGGTAGGGTCAATGACGCCAGCTCTGATTGGGCTCCGGGCTCACGTGTCGTAATAACCGCTCAAGAGCCCTAGGAACGCGAGTGCTGGCACAGGAAGCGAGTATAAGCTTTTATATTTTCCGGGGTCAGGCGTGGGGTATCAGCAGGGGTTGTCCAAGTAGTGAACAGCCCCTTTAGCTATTTTTTTTTTATACAACCCTTTGATTCAAGGGCATAAAATTTCAAGGTTTCAAAATTGCTACATTTTCCATTTTTTTTCCTTCAAATCTTATTGACCTAAATTTACCACTAACATAAAGTACAATGTGTGATGAAAAAACAGTCTCAGAATCAGTGGGATATGTTGAAGTGTTCCACAGTTATTACCACATAAAGTGACACTGGTCACAATTGAAAAAAATGGCCTGGTCATGAAGGTGACTTTTTTTTTTTTTTTTTTGCTCTATATAGATCCGGTGAGAAGATCACTGTGACTCCATCATCTAAAGAACTTCTCTTCTATCCCCCGTCTGTGGAGGCTGTCGTGAGCGGAGGTATGCAGATGTCAACACACATGGCTGATGTATCTGATTAACTCCTATTGCTCGAAACTATACAGCCTGTAATCATATTGACCTCTCAATTTCAGAAAGCTGCCCAGGAAAGCTAATAGAAATTCATGGGAAGGCTGGCTTATTCCTGGAGGGACAGATACACCCCGAATTAGAGGGCGTAGAAATAGTAATCAGTGAGAAAGGAGCAGCTTCACCTCTCATCACCGTATTTACTGATGATAAAGGTTCATACAGGTTGGTGCAAATTTTACTTAGGTTTATAGTTTTCATTGAACATGGGGTACAATCAGAGCAGTAAGACAAGCACATGAAAATAGGGCCAGCTACTTTACAGAACATACCTATTTGTAAGACAAACTTGCTGTGACGATCCTTATCAAGATCTGTTCAGCTTTACGATTGAGCCTTGCAGCATCGTACATTGGAAAGATTTCCAGATATCAACCTTCTGTAGCCTCCAGTTTATGTACAAATGGCATCTTGCGTGTACCATAGGCACCCATTATAAATCAAAAGTGCACAGTGTGACACTCTCTCTCTCTCTCTCTCTCTCTCTCATAATTGCATCCTTTTGGCACAATAGGGCCTATTAACCTTCATTTACCCATGAACAAGTGACAGCTCTCCAAATTTCTGGAAGTTTAAAGAGGATTTTTTTTTTAAACGGAGTACCTCCTCCCATTGCTCCTGTTCCGCTGCTTCTGGAACAGTTTTCCTTTTTACTTCTTTGCTCTCTGTGCCCAAGTTTTGCCTTCCCTTGGTAATATAGGTAAAAAATACTCCCTTAAACAATGGGGCGTATACCACAGAACTTCTCTGTGGGTGGGGTGCAGCCGTGTTTTGATTGGCCAGCAAGCATCAGAGGGGTAAAAGCACACGCCCACAGATAAGTTCTGTGCTATACACCCAGTTTTTTGAAGGTGACAATTTGCTCCTTTTCACTAGGAGGAATAACTTTAGAACAGAGGTGCATAGCAGAACATGAAAAACTGTTCCAGAATTAGTGGAGCAGCGTCATTTGGAGGAAGTACTATATTTATCTAGTTAAAATCCACTTTAATGGGAATCTGTCACCCTTTTTTTGCCCTATGACCTGCTGGCATTGACATCAGGGGCTTATCTAGAGCATTCTGTAATGCTGTAGATAAGCCCACAATGTGACCTGAAAGATAAAAAAAAACAAAAAACATGTTAGATTATACTCACCGGAGGGGGCGGTCCGGTCTGACGCCTCCGATCTTCATATGATGCCGTCCTCTTCTTCCCTTCCTGTAGTGGCTCCGGCGCAGGCGCACTGCTCTACCCTGTTGAGGGCAGAGCAGAGTCCTGCAGTGCGCAGGCGTCGGAAGAAGTCTGGTGCCTGCGCACTGCAGTATTCTGCTCTGCCCTCAACAGGGTAGAGCAGTGCGCCTGCGCCGGAGCCACGGCAGAAAGGGAAGAAGAGGACGGCATCGTATGAAGATGGGAGGCATCAGACCGGACCGTGACACCCATCGGACCGGACCGCCCCCTCCGGTGAGTATAATCCAACTTGTTTTATCTTTCAGGTTACATCGGAGGCTTATCTACAGCATTACAGAATGCTGTAGATAAGCCTCTGATGGCGGTGCCGGCAGCTGATAGTCCAAAAAAAAAGGGTTACAGATTCCCTTTAAATACTTTATGTAAAGTACCTGGTACGGGGGGGGGAATGCTAAATAATTCCTGATTGATCTAAGAAGCGTTCCTGAAGAAAGCATAACATTTTGTAAAATACAGCTAAGGTTGAAATGAACATTTAGCAAAGAAATGTTTGCGCCTGTGACTTTGCATTGTCTGTTTATTCCCACATGTGGCGACTGAATGGCACAGTGTGGGCCCATTACACAGTGACCTGGAGTACACCATCACTGCCCAGAAAGAAGGCTTTGTCTTGACTGCTGTTGATGGAACTGTGGGAGACTTCAATGCTTTTGCCCTTGCAGGAGTCACATTTGAGGTATCGGTATAAGTCACGTCACCTTGCCTTTCTAGAATTCTACTTAGTTTTATTTATTTTTTTAAAGATTTTCACATTGTTTTCATTCTTTGATTCTGCGTAGATCCGATCAGAAGACAAGCAGCCTCTGGCTGGAGTTCTCTTATCTCTTAGTGGTGGGATGTTCCGCTCCAATCTCCTCACCCAGGACAACGGGATGTTAACCTTCTCAAACCTGGTAACACCTGCATTTTATTTACTACATTCTGGTTTCTGTATGGATGTGTGCACAGTCACGGTTGTATGCCAATGCCACACCGCAGCATTAATGCAAGTGAAAGGTGTTACATTATTTAAAAAAAAACCCAAAAAAAAAACTTCTTTTGTCTTCCTCTTTTTCGGTGCAGAGTCCCCACTGCTGCTCCAGGTCTGTTGTTGTTTGCAGCGCTAATGCTCTGTTGACAGCACTGCAGCCCATCAGTGAGCTTAGTTGCTCTGTTTGAGTTGATGGCATGAGCCACTTGGAGCTTGTAGCACCGTTGACGTCAGTGCTGCACTGGAAGCAGTGGTGGAGACTTGGTGCTGGACCCAGGAATGTGAAACATGGATTTTTGTGAGTACTCACCATAAAATCCTTTTCTCCTAGACGCTCATTGGGGGACACAGATACTGTGGGGTGTATGCTTCTGCCTCCAGGAGGCTGACACTAAGTGAAAAAAAGAGGCTAGCTCCTCCTCCGCAGTATACACCCTAGCCCCTATTGCGGGCGGAAATCAGATTGGTGCCAAAGCAGTAGGAGAACAACAAATCAGCCTTAATACAGGTACAACATGTCCAAAGGCAAACACCACCCTTATATCAAATAGGTAAACACATATTCATTTAAACAAAACAAGAACCAACTGGCTAATAGGGTGGGTGCTGTGTCCCCCAATGAGCGTCTCAGAGAAAAGGATTTTACGGTGGGTACTCACAAAAATCCATGTTTCTCCTTCGTATCATTGGGGGACACAGATACTATGGGACGTCCTAAAGCAGTCACTGGGTGGGAGATTAACTCACCGATCCAAGCTACATGCACCTCTTGTTTAAAGGTGCGCCACCGTTGCTTGGAGAATCCTTCTACCCAGGCTCGCATCCGCCGAGGCCTGAGCATGGATATTATAATGTTTGGCAAATGTGTGCAGGCTGCACCAGGTTGCTGCCTTGCAAACCTGTTCCGTCGAAGCCTGGTGCCGAAGCGCCCACTGCCTGGGTAGAGTGCACTCTGATCCCTGCTGGAATCGGCGTGCCTCTAATGCGGTAGGACTCCTGAATAGTCAAACGAATCCATGAGGCTATGGTCGACTTTGAGGCAGCGAGTCCCTTCCTGCGCTCTTCAGGGAGCACGAACAGCGTGTCCGTCTGGCGAAAGGGTGCCGTCTGCGACACGTACCTCCGGAGGGCTCTTACCAGGTCTAACGTGTGAAGAGCATTTTTCCACCCGGTGCGCCGGTGCTGGACAAAATGACGGCAAAACAACATCTTCATTAATGTGAAAAAGAGGACACGACTTTCGGCAGAAAAGGAGGGCTGGTCTGAGGACCACCCTATACTTATGGAAAGTGAGGAACGGAGCTCGGCAGGATAGAGCCGCCAGCTCTGAAACCCGCCTGATGGAAGTGATGGCCACTAGGGGAACAACTTTCCAGGAAAAGTACCTCAAAGAGATATCCTAAAGCGGTTCCAATGGAGCTTCCTGCAGAACACTTAGGACCATGTTAAGGACCCAGGCGTCCATAGGCGCCTTATAGTGAGGTATCAAGTGGGACACTCCCTGGATGAAAAGTCTTCACCTGCAAATTGGTAGCAATTCTGCACTAGAACAGGACGGATAAGGCCGACATTTGTCTCCTGCGGGAACCTGGGGCAAAGCCCGAGTCTAATGCTCTACCGACTGAGCTATCCGGGCTCTCTAAGCCCGACTGGAGAAAAGCCAAGATGTCAGGGATCGAGAATCTCAGCGGAGAAACACAGCGGCCTCGACATCAAGCAAAGAACATCTTCCAGGTGTGGTGGTAAATTCATGCTGAAGCAGGCCTCCGGGCGCTAATCATTGTTGCGACCACCTTGCTCCTGAACCCTGCCTGCATTAGAATCCAAGATTCAATGGCCCTGCCGTCAAACACAGGGTCCCTGAGTTCGGGTGGCACATCGGCCCTCGAGACGATAGATCTGGGCGCTCTAGCAGGCGCCCAAAAACGTCAGCGAGCAGCTGCATTAGATCTGCGTACCATGCTCGATGGGGCCAGCAGAATCGCCGGCCCCCCTTCCGTCTTGATCCCTTTGCTGACTCTCGGGAGTAGTGGCAGTGGGGGAAGTAGATATGGGAGGCAAAACTGGTTCCATGGCAGAACCAGTGCATCCACTGCGAATGCCTGCGTGTACCTGGCCCGAGCGACATATGTGGGCACCTTGGCATTCACTCTGGAAGCCATCAGGTCCACATCCGGAGCTCCCCACAGTTGACAAATCTGCTAAAGAACTTTGGGATGTAGAGACCACTCTCCGGATGCAAGACCCTGCCAGCTGAGGAAGTCTGCCGCCCAATTTTCCACGTCAGGGATGTGGACAGCCGAAATCACCGAGTGGTTTGCTTCGGCCCACTGAAGAACGTGCACCACCTCGCGCATGGCTATTCTGCTGCGGGTGCCCCCCTGATGAATTATGTAAACCACCGCCGTGGCGTTGTCTGATGGAATCCGGACGGGGCGGCCTGCTAGAAAGTGATGAAACTTCTGCAGAGCCAGCCGAATTGCTCGTATCTCCAATAAGTTGATCGGGAAGCGTGCCTCCTGTGGCGACCACCATTCCTGGGTTGTGTGGTGGCAAAACACCGCTCCCCAACCGAGGAGACTGGCGTCGATTGTCATTATCAGCCCATGACCTGGAGGGAAAGGTTTCACCAGGCCAGAGAGGGAACTGGTTATCCACCATCCGAGCGACTGCCTGACTTGAGAGGACAGTTGGCACCGCCGATCGAGAGTGAAAGGATTCTTGTCCCAGGCTGACACGAGGCGTGCTGCAGGGGGTGAAGATGGAACTGGATGAAAAGTATCGCTTCTATTGCTGCCACAATTTTCCCTAGGATCTTCATCCCGGATCGGATGGTATGAGGGACTGGTTGGCGTAGTGTCCGGACTCCCTGCCGGAGACTAGCGCCTTTTCCTGAGGAAGAATTACCAACCATCGGCAAGTGTCGAAGATCATTCCTAGGAAGGAGATCCTCTGAGCTGGCACAAGGGATGATTTCTTTGTATTGACCAACCATCTAAGCGGCAAGACTATCTAGCGTGATGTTGCCACCTTCCTCACATGCCCGTATTGACGGGCCCTTGACCAAGAGGTCGTCCAGATAAGGCAAGACGACTATGCCTCGAGAATGCAGTGTGGCCATGACAATTGCCATAACCTTTGTGAACACTCTGGGAGCTGTGGCTAGCCTGGAGTGTAGCGCTATGAACTGAAAATGTTGAACGCTGATGGCGAAGCGCAGAAACCTCTGATGAGGAGGAAAAAATGGGAATACGCAGAAATGCGTCCTGGTTGTCTATTGAGGCCAAGTATTCTCACTGCTCCATGGCAGATATGACTGAACGGAGAGACTCCATCCGCAAATGTCTGATCCTGATGAATTTGTTCAGAAGCTTCAGGTCCAAAACAGGCCTGACAGACCCGTCCTTTTTGGGAACCACAAAACGGTTGGAATAGAACCCCTGAGCTCTTCCGTGTTCCGGCACTGGAACAATGAATCCGTTGTGTAGGAGCGACTTGATGGCTCCCAATAGAGCCCTTACCTGGGTATCCACCCTGGGAAGCCGGGAAAGAAAAAATCATCTTGGAGGGTATCTGACAAATTCTATTTTGTAACCTGAGGACTCCAATTCTTTTACCCATACGTTGTGAGTGATATTGGCCCAGACGTGGCGAAAACAGAGTAGGCGGCCGCCCACCTTGCTGGTGTCGTCTGGTAAAGACCTCGAGTCATTTGGCCGATGATATTTAGGATCTGGGTCCCCTCGATCTGGCCTGTTGAGCACGCATTCTCCCTAATGGGTTGGCTCTATATGAGACCTGCCGCTCCCTATCCTGGTTGGGGCGGCCTGAGGTGGCGGAATTGGGCCCCGTAGTCCACCCAGAGTCTTAACGCATGACTCCGGACCGGTCTCCTATTCGGGTCCCGGACCAGGCTCAGGCTGCTTAGCAGCCGCCCCCTGACGAATGCAGTCACGCTCGGCCTAGAATGGCCGGTGGCTCTGCGAAAGGCCCGAAAACGTGCCTGAACCGGGTGACGAAAAGCGGTATAACCTTCTGTTGAGGGAGAAACCCGCTCTTTCCTCCTGTGGAGTCGGAGATAAGTTGATCCAACTTTTCTCCAAATAGGCGGCCGCACTGATAAGGCAGGGAAGTCAAGGACTTCTTGGAAGTAGAATCGGCTCACCATGTCCTCAACCATAGGGCTCTTCAGATAGAGATTGCATTAGCGGCAGCAATTGCTGAACAATTGGCCGCATCCAAAGACGCATTCATTACATAGTCTCCGGCTATCGCCATCTGACCTGCGACCTCAGAGATCTCTGCAGGTAGATCCTGCTCCTGCGCGACCTTGTTTATTGTTTCTGATTATGATAACATGGCCTTAGCTACCCAAGTTGCTGCAAACGAGGGAGCTAGTGCAGACCCTGACGCCTCATATACTGAACGTGCTAGGCTCTCAATAAGGCAGTTCATGGGATCTTTAATCGAGGAAACCCTAGGGACAGATAACAGGGTCTTAGTGGCCAGGCGTGAAATCGGAGGATCCACTATCGGGGATTCCATTCCATCCATTGTTTACGGAGGTGCGGAGCAAACGGATACCTCATTTCGAGTGCCTTTTAACCCAAAAAAACGCCGGTCTGGACGTTCTCTGTGCCGCTGCCCTATGTCCTCAAACTCTGGGTGAGAGGAAAAAAAAAAAATTCTGTGCGGCCGCTTCACTCGTTTAAATGCCACTTTATGCCCCGTAGCTGCTGCGGGATCATCCTCAATCCCCAGGATCTGATTGACTGTTTCTATGAGGCTGTCCACTGTTTCACGTGACTCTGGAGTGTCCAGGTCCAGGGGCTCGTCTGAGTCGAAATCTGAGGTCTGCTTGCTATCAACCACTGGTGACGGGGAGCGAGAAGCAGAACTTACGGATGCCGAAGGCACCGGATGGACTGGGCGACACCATGTGGATTCATTTCCCCCCGGGTCTGCCTGGAGTGGGAGTGGCCCCTGCAGGCCGGAGGCTCCTGTGAGGTGGAGGTTCCCTCTAAAGGCGGCGAGACACTGTCCCTGCCCCTATCTGGGGCTTGAAGGGATTCTATTGCTCTCGTAAGCGACGCCATGTACTGTGACAGTGATTGGGCCCACTCTGGGGGATTTGACACATTGGTCGCAGTCGCAGGGGAGGGCTCCTGGGCGCGTTTGGATTTGCAGGCTTCTCATAAACACTTGCTCTGCACCTGTGGAAACGCAGCCCGACAAGAGATGCATGCAGCGTAAAAGAACGTGCGTCTTTGCTTTTTTGGACATGCTGTATCTGTCCGCTGCTGGGGATATGGGGAAGAGGTAGCCCCTCGTTTTTCCCTATAGCGTGGCCTCTCGGGCAGCACTTACCCCAGTCCTGCGCCACCCCGACCTGGATGCTTCCTTTAATCGCGCCCCGACATCTGTGGCGCGCACCAGCCTGTAAAAACTGCTCTAGGGGCGGAACTTCCGCTTTGTGGCCTAGCCCGTGCTCCAAAGCCGGTCCTCGATTTTACCGCCGTCCAGTGCGGGGTGGGCTGCCGGAAGTGACGCTCCGAGGGTGGAACATCCGGCTGCGGCCTAGCTCTGGCCGAAGCCGCGGCCTAAATTTTTCCCCTACCCGACCGGGGGAGGGGGGGGTGCGGTACCAAAAAATGGCGCTACTGACCGGCACGGCGTTCCTGTCCCAGGCTACAGCCTGACGATCCAGCCCTTCTCTTGCAGGGCTAGTGGTCGCCGAGCTGTGGGCTCCAGCCCAAAATCTTCGCAGGAGCCCTCCCCGACCCTCTCCTCACCGATGATCCTCTCAGCCTGAGCGCAGGTGTGTGAGGGGGTCTTTGATAAAAAAAAAAAATAGGATGGTGTAGGCACCCTAGCTCCATCTAACCCCTTCAGGGGGTGAGGAGAGGGACTGTCCGCTGCCGTGGAGCAGTGGGGGCCGTACAGACTAGTCTTGTGCCTCTGTGCAAGCCCATGGTTTCAATACCTAGGGGTGGACAGGGCTAAGTCTGGCATAATGTCCACTTTGCGGGAAAGGATACGTGGAGGGATACTCGCACGTGCTCGCCCGTTGATGGTTTGGGCAAATCGAATCCTTTCAATAGGATGCGTTGCCCCTTTCTTATCTTCATAAAATAACAAATAAAAATAGAAGTCTGGGGAAAAGTCCCAGATATGTCACTCGGTGCGGGAAAGTATACGCGGAGGCGATACTCAACACGTGCTCGCCCGTTGATGGTTTGGGGAGATCGGACCCTTTCAATAGGATCCGTCGCCCCTGTCTCATCTTCATAGTAAACTAGAAAAAAAATAGTCTGGAGAGATCCAGACTGTGTGTGCCTCCATAGGACACTAAGCAAAAAACTGATTTCCGCCCGCAATAGGGGCGAGGGTGTATACTGCGGAGGAGGAGCTAACCTCTTTTTTTCACTGTCAGCCTCCTAGCGGCAGAAGCATACACCCCACAGTATCTGTGTCCCCCAATGAGACGAAGGAGAAATAAAGTTTTTCTTTTTCCAAACTGCAGCAGAGGGCAGCAATTTTCTAAAACTGGAAAACCCTCTTTAAGCTTGCCATACACATTTGATAGCTGTCAACTGTTTACCGCACTACCCCATGCTTGGCAGCACTCGGGCTCAGCTGAGTGTTTCTAGTGTTGTTTACAAGAGAGCCGTTGCCAAACTCCTCTTGGAAGCACTTCTTTCCTAGAAAACAAAAGGATAGTGATGAGCGAACGTGCTTGGATAATGCGTTATCCGAGCATGCTCAGGTGCTGCCTGGGTGACTACGGTGTGCTCAAAAAATATGTCCGAGTCTCCGCACCTGCATGTCTCTGCTGTTCGACAGCTGCAACACATGCAGGGATTGTCTAACAAACAGGAGATCCCTGCATGTGTTGCAGCTGTCGAACAGCAGCCGGGACTCAAACGTAGTATTCGAGCACACCGAAGTCACTCAGCACACAAGCATGCTTAGATAACACCTTTTCTGAGCACGTTCGCTCATCACTCTAAAAGAAAAAAGCATTTGTCGACTTTATTCCAACTGTCCATTCCTTTTGTAATCTGTCGGAGAGTTGGGTGGCCTCCTTACTCATTAGATGGTTGGCTAATCTCACCGAAATCAGTATAAGCATCAAAATTTTAGCTAAAGTTTCTGGGGCCTTTGGCATCACATCTGTGGTATGCATGTGAGTAAAGTCCAAACTTCCAGATTGCACCCTTTCCTACCAGCCAGACAGCTCCTAAAATACAGTAAGGGACAACGTGGTAATCCATTGCCTTCTTTCTGATCGTTTCCCTCGAGTATTCTGCCACCATGGGTGTATTCACAGGACATGGTTATATATGAGTGAGTCTTAATTGTCTTCCTCTTCTCCTTTCAGAGCCCCGGTCAGTATTACTTCAAGCCTATGATGAAAGAGTTCCGTTTTGAGCCTTCGTCTCAGATGATAGAAGCACAAGAAGGGCAGAACTTGAAGATTAAAATCACTGGATACAGGACGGCATACAGGTCACCACTGCTACCTGTGCAAATTTCTGATACTGGATATTGTTTCCTAAAGTGATTGCTTACACTAGCATAATACACTTTTTTTTTTTGTGCCACCACAATTGTACGATGGGCCCCACCATTCTGAATACATTAACACTGATCCACAATAATTACTTCTAGGTCAGGTTCACATGGATGTATTTGCTATAAGTTTGCGGCTCCCATGTGTATATAAACTGTACCCTGAACAACGATGGTCAACATACACATAAACTAAAAATTTATGGCCGTGCGTTTAAAGGATGGAAACCGTGCATATAATGACAGGAAGATCCCAGACCCATCTGCCATGTACATGAGTGCACATAGCTGCACGCTCACCTAGTCATGTCCACAACATGCCGACTCGACTGACCCGATAATTTTAACACTTGTCATTACTATTCTACTGCATTTTCAAAAAATATATGAAGATTAATAAGGATAGCCAAGCTCTTATTGTTAAGCTTTGTGTTTTTAGGGAGGGTTGGTTTGATGATCTGAGGAGTAATTGGTCGGGGGGGAAAAAATAGTTCCTACATGAGCTATCATCAGAACTATTCTCTTTTCCAGAGACGTTGGGACAGATACTCATCTAGTGGCGCCACATTGGCTTAAATTTACTGGCAAACCAGAGCAGCAGTGATAAAATTGTTGTTGTCCATTGGAAAAGCTGAAAACAATAGGGAAACTTGAGGGTCCCAACCAAAATATCTGGAGATTAATTTTAGACGAGGCACCATTCATAGTGCATTGGGATTACCCGGATTCCCTATTGACTCTGAGATGCACTTCGGCGCTAGATTGTATTTCTTGTCCAATAATTCGAATTTATATCTCTCTGAGTTGGGTTAAAGGGGCTGTCCACTACTGGACAAACCCCAGCTTAACCAGTTCATATCCTCAAATAAAATGATACCAGAGTATGTGTTCCTCCAGCAGTGGCGCTGTCCCAGTGATATCAGAGCTGCTGTTTTTGGAAATGACTTTGTGTCATGTGCCGACTGCAGCCAATGAGCGGCCACTCATCATCTACAGACTTAACTGTTTCATCGGAGCAGGTGTGCGCACTGATGGAATGTTGATGAGCTGCAGCTGATGATTGGCTGCAGCCAACACGTCACATAAGTCACATCACCACCGGGAACAATGACATCGATATCACTGGACTGGTGCCGCTGCACGAGTAGAGTGTATACACTGTTTTTATTTTAATTTAATTGATTTAAGCTGGAATTGTCCAGTAGGGAAAAACCCCTTTAACTATAGGCTCCTATTAGAGATCCGTAAGTGACAAGATGCTTAATCCAACATGTGACAGGAAAAGTGGCGGCTTCAGTAAGTAATAGAAAAAAAAAAACAGGATTTTTGGTTGCTTACCGTAAAATCTGTTTCTCGGAGCCTTCATTGGGGGACACAGGAACCATGGGTGTATGCTGCTGCCACTAGGAGGCGCTGACACTATGCACAGAAAAAAAGTTAGCTCCTCCGCCGCAGTATACACCCCACCGACTGCAGTAAATTAATCAGTTAGTGAGAAAGCAGTAGGAGAAGTAACAGAATAGAGAAGAGACAGACAACTCAACTGTAACCGTAACACACAGGACAAATAACAGGAGTTGTAAAACATGGGAGGGTGCTGTGTCTCCCAATGAAGGCTCCGAGAAACAGATTTTACGGTAAGCAACCAAAAATCCTGTTTTCTCCTTCGTCTCATTGGGGGACACAGAGACTGTGGGTGTGTGCTTCTGCCGTCTGGAGGCCGACACTAAGTGTACAAAAAAAGAGTTAGCTCCTCCTCCGCCGCATACACCCTCGCCCCTAGGCCGGGCGTAACTCAGTTTTTGCTTAGTGTCTGATGGAGGCACACGCAGTCTGGAGTTCCAGACTAGATTTTTTTTTTTTTTCCCTTCCCTTTTTTCTATGAAGATAAGATAGGGGCGACGGATCCTATAGAGAGGATCCGATCTCCCCAAATCACCAACGGGCGACCACGTGTGAGTAACCCTCCACGTGTCCTCTCCCGCACCGAGGGACACATCTGGGAGCCATGCGCGAGGTCGGACTGGTACTACGTTGGGCGGAGAAGAACCGCGTGGTAATTTCAGCGGTGCACATTCCAGGAGTCGAAAACTGGGCGGCAGATTTTCTCAGCCGACAGGGGGTCGCGGCAGGGGAATGGTCCCTGCACCCCGAGATCTTTCAGCAGATCTGCCAACGGTGGGGGACAACAGACGTGGACCTTATGGCATCCAGAGAGAATGCCAAAGTACTAAGGTTTGTCGCTCGATCCCTCGATCCGCAGGCAATCGCAGCAGACGCGCTGGTGCTCCCGTGGAGCCAGTTTCGTCTCCCGTACTTGTTCCCCCCGCTGCCGCTGCTTCCAAGAGTTATCAGGAAAATAAGGAGAGAGAAGGTTCCAGCAATTCTTCTGGCCCCAGACTGGCCCCGGCGGGCCTGGTACGCAGATCTGGTCCAACTAGTGTTGGACGTACCCTGGCGTCTTCCAGATCGGCCGGACTTACTGTCCCAAGGGCCGATCTGCCATCCGAACTTAGGGGCCCTGTGTTTGACGGCGTGGCCATTGAATCTTGGCTGTTAACACAGGCAGGATTCAGACGCGATGTGGCGGCCACGATGGTGAGTGCCCGAAAGCCTTCCTCGGCGAGGGTGTATCATCGAACTTGGGAAGTTTTCTTCCGTTGGTGTAGGGATCGTGAAGTGGCTCCTCTGGTTTTTTCGATCCCCAACGTACTGGCTTTTCTACAGGCAGGGCTGGACGCAGGGTTGGCCCCGAGTTCCCTCAGAACGCAAATCTCGGCCCTGTCGGTACTTTTCCAACGAAAAGTCGCTTCCGTCTGGCAGGTTAGGACGTTTATGCAGGGGGTCGCACATTTAGTACCCCCCTATAAGGCGCCGACGGAATCATGGGACCTGAACTTGGTGCTCAGAGCCCTTCAGGAGGCCCCTTTCGAACCATTGCAAGAGGTCTCCTTACCTTACCTGTCCAGAAAGGTCGTTTTTCTAGTAGCCATAACGTCTATTAGGCGGGTTTCGGAATTGGCGGCCTTATCTTGTAAACCACCGTTCCTAACCTTTTATAAGGATAAGGTAGTTTTAAGGCCAGCTCCCCCCTTCTTGCCGAAGGTTGTGTCTGCATTTCATATCAACGAAGACATCGTCTTACCCTCGTTTTGCCCGGCACCGGTGCACAGGGTAGAGAAGGCTTTGCACACCCTGGATCTGGTAAGAGCTCTTAGGAGGTATGTGACAAGGACGGCGCCATTCCGCCAGACAGACGCTCTATTCGTGGTTCCAGAGGGACGGCGGAAGGGGCTCGCTGCGTCCAGAGCGACTTTGGCCAGATGGGTTCGCCTGACGGTCCAAGAAGCTTATCAAATCAGTGGCACGCCGGTTCCGGCAGGGATCAAGGCTCACTCGGCACGGGCAGTGGGTGCCTCATGGGCACTACGACACCAGGCTTCAGCGGAGCAGGTATGCAAAGCAGCTACCTGGTCCAGTTTACATACGTTTGTCAAACATTATAACGTACATACCCAGGCATCCTCGGATGCAAGCCTGGGAAGAAAGATTCTCCAGGCAGCAGTTGCGCACCTCTAATCAGGGGCGCAAATTAGCAGGGATTGGGTGAGCTAAGATCCCGCCCAGAGGACTGCTTTAGGACGTCCCACAGTCTCTGTGTCCCCCAATGAGACGAAGGAGAAACATGGATTTTTGTGAGTACTCACCGTAAAATCCTTTTCTCCGAGACGCTCATTGGGGGACACAGCACCCACCCTATCAGCCAGTTGGCATTTACTTATTTTGAGTTTTACAAATCCTTGTACAAGGTTTAGGGTGGCCCCCTTTTTCAGACATATAGTTTCTTGCCTGAGTTTAAGGCGCGTTCTCCTACTGCTTATGCACTAAACTGAGTTACGCCCGGCCTAGGGGCGAGGGTGTATGCGGCGGAGGAGGAGCTAACTCTTTTTTTGTACACTTAGTGTCGGCCTCCAGACGGCAGAAGCACACACCCACAGTCTCTGTGTCCCCCAATGAGCGTCTCGGAGAAAAGGATTTTACGGTGAGTACTCACAAAAATCCATGTTTCTCCATCGCTTTTTTGGGGGACACAGGAACCATGGGACGTCCCAAAGCAGTCCCTGGGGAGGGAAAACCAAACTTCCACTAGGTCAGAGAACTCACCACCGCCGCCTGCAATAAGCTTCTGCTTAGGCTGGTGTCCGTCGAAGCGTAGTTGTGGACCTAGCAAAATTTTTGCGAATAGAAGACCAGGTTTCAGCCTTACAAAGCTGCAGTGCGGAAGCCTTGTGGAGCACCGCCCAGGAGGTGCCCACTGCCCGAGTAGCGTGAGCCTTAACCCCAGGAGGGGGCACTCTGATCATGACTCGGTAAGTCTCCAAAATTGCCGATCTGATCCAGTGAGCAATAGCCGCCTTGGAGGCCGGCAGGCCTTTTCGTGCAGCATCCAGAATGACGAAAAGGGAGTCTGTCTTCCGGAAAGAAGCCGTTCTACCCAAATAGACCTCCATCGCCTGAATAGGTTTAGCTTGTTCAAGGAGAAGTTCAGAGGATGAATTGGACCGGGACAAAAAGAAGGTAAAACGATGTCCTCATTTAGGAAAGCGGATACCACCTTTGGACGGAAGGATGGCGGAGGCCGCAGAACCACCTTATCCTAGTGAAGTACCCAAAGGGGGGAGCGACAAGGGCCCCAACTCCGAGACGCGCCGGATGGAGGTGATGGCCACGAGAAAGGCCACTTTCAAGGAGAGAAAGGACAGGGAAACTTCTTTGAGAGGTTTAAAGGGCGCGCCCTGTTAGGCCTCTAAGACTAGATTGAGATCCACGGGAGCCCGACACGGGGGTGCTGCATGAGCTACCCCCTGAAGAAAAGTCTTGACCTGCGGTCGCTAGGATAACGTCTTTTGGAAAAAAATGGAAAGAGCAGATACTTGACCCTTTAGAGAACTAAGGGCAAAACCCGTGTCCAGGCCCGCCTGGAGGAATGCTAGAATAGAAGGGAATGAAAAGGACATAGGCAGGATGTGATTGGACTCGCACCAACTGAAATAGGCCTTCCACGTGCGATAGTATATTCTGGAAGACGAAGGCTTCCTAGCCCGGCTCATTGTGTGAATTACCCGATCTGGAAAACATGACTCTTTCAGAACCGCAGTTTCAACTGACACGCCGTCCAATTAAGCGACCGAGAATTGTGGTGGCGGATCGGACCCAGAGACAGCAGATCTGATGTGTCTGGCAGCTTCCAGGGAGCGTCCGTGAGAAGGTTGACGAAGTCCGTGAACCAAGACCTTCTGGGCCGAACCGGTGCGATGAGAATGACTGGTACCCCTTCCGCCTTGATCTTCAACAGCTTGGGAAGAAGAAGAGGAGGGAACAGATAGGGAAGCACAAACTGAGACCAAGGAATGGTCAGAGCATCGGCATCCACCACGAGAGGATTTCGGGTCCTGGAAACAAACCGTGGGACTTTTTTGTTCAGACAGGATGCCATAAGGTCCACATCCGGGGTCCCCCACGAAGATAAATTTGGTGAAAGATCTCTGATGCAGGGACTATTCCCCTGCCGCGATGCTCTCGCGGCTGAGAAAGTTGGCGGCCCAGTTGTCCACGCCGGGAATGTGCACAGCGGATATCGCTGGAACCGTCACCTCTGCCCAATGGAGGATTTTGGAGACCTCGGCTAACGCCAAGGAACACAGAATCCCTCCCCGGTGGTTGTCATATGCCACCGCTGTGGCATTGTCCATCTGGATCCGGACTGGCAGACCCTTGAGAAGCTTTTCCCAGTGAAGTAGGGACAGAAAAATTGCCCGTATCTGTAGGACGTTGATCGACAGAACAGCTTTTTGCGCCGACCAACGACCCTGGACGGTCAGATGATGAAACACCGCAGCCCAGCCGAGAAGGCTGGCGTCCGTCGTCACAACTTGCCAATGGACCGGAAGGAAGGACCAGCCCTGGGAGATGAGCGGTGATGTCAGCCACCAATTGAGGGACTGTTTGACACAGAATGAGTCGAATCGGACGATGCAGGGAAGAGACAGACCTGTTCCACTGCGACAGGATGGCCTGCTGAAGCGGTCTTGAGTCGCCACCATCCTCCTTAGAACCGTCATGGCTGTACGGAAGGACGTAAGCCGGGGGTCTTGCAGCCAGCGAACATCCTGCCGTAACAGCATGCCTAGAAACACAAGACGTGTTGGAACAAGGCAGGACTTTTTCCCTGTTGAAGATCCACCGAATCGGAACTGGGTGTCGCGTACGATGGTTAGACTTTCGTGAGCCTGGGACAAGGATGGAGCATTGATAAGGATGTCGTTGAGGTACGGAAAGAGCACGAGACCTCTGAGCCTCAAGATGGCCATTAACGCTGTCATATTCGTAAAAACCCTGGGAACAGTAGCGAGACTGAACGGCAGGGTAACAAACTTGAAATGCTCTCGATGTATCGCGAAGCGCAGGGACTTCTAATGTCCTGAGAAGATAGGGACATGCAGATAGGCGTCCTTGAATGTCTATGGAGCACAGGATTTCCTGCGCCTCCATGGAAGCAATTACTGATCGAAGAGACTCCATCCTGAAATGTTGCAGATTCAGTAATTTGGGCTGAACCTCCCTGCCTTTTTTCGGCACTATATACAGGTTTGAGTAGAAACCTGTGAAGCGTTCAGTTTCTGGTATGGGTACAAACACCCCCAAACAGAGGAGAGAGGCGAAGGATGCAAAGAAACCCGGGACTGAAGTGGGGTCTCTTGGAGTCAGGATTCGAAAGCGATTCCAGGCCGAGAAACAAATTCTATCTTGTATCCTGAGGATACAACCTCCCTGACCCAAATGTCTTCCACCGAGACGAGCCAGATGTCCCTGAAGGAAAGGAGACGGCCGCCGAACGGGGTGGTGCGCTGGGGTTTTGTCGACAGTCATGCAGAGGTAGACCTTCCAGGTCTGGACCTGGTGGATCTACCCTTGAAGGAAAGGGAGCGCCAGGAAGGAGTGGGCCTAAAAGAAAACCTTCTTCCTATCTTGGCACGCTTGCAGTCTCTGCTGGTTGGAAAAAGGCTCTGTCGTTGCACCTGACGGAAGGGCCGAAACTGCCGTTATGGAAGAGGCCGACAGGGTTCGGACTGGGGAAGAAGAGAGCTTGTGCCCCCAGTGGCGACTTTAATAATCTGGTCCAGCCTGGTGCCCAAGAGGCGCGATCCCTGAAAACGTAGGCTGGTAAGGGACTTCCTTGATAAGTCCACCTGCCAGGCCTTAAGCCAAACTGTACGCCGAAATGCAACAACATTGCTGTACGCCTGAGCAGCGCAAGACGCGGCATCCAGGGAGGCAAAGACCAAATCTGGTTGGCGAGCTCTGCCAGCTGCTCTGGTTGGGCTCCCGCCAGAATGCCTTGGTGGAGATCCTCAGTCCATTTGGCTATGGCCCTTGAAACCCAAGTGGAAGCCGAGGCCAGACCTAGCGCAGACGCGGTCGCTTCGAAAGCTGACTTTGCAAAAGATTCTATAATAATGTCATTAGAATCTCTCAGAAGGACCGTGTTGAGATAGTCTAGCGACCGGCGAGTCTACGGAAGGAGAAGCTGACCAGTTGGTGGTGAGCTCCTGAGAAAAAGGATATAATACGCCAAGGCGCTTTCTTCTTTGAAAGCGTCTGGTCGGATTTTCTCTTTCCCTGGTGAGAAGCTTCTTGAACTCAGAATGAGGAGCATAGACCTTGGAAGGTGGTTTAGACTGTCTGAACGAAACCGCCTGATCTGCGAGTTCCGCAGAAGTCTTTGATGCCAAATGTCTGGTTGATTGCTCCAATGAGGCTCTGAACCATATCCCTCATGTTAGCGATATGGTCCGAATCTAGCTCGAAAACGTCCTCATAGGGCGCATCCGAGAGCGCCTCGCCTGACTCGGGGATGAGGAAGGGACGGACTGTGGGGCGAAATGGGACGGGAAGAGGAATTAGATCAATGCACCTGTCTGGATCTTTTGCGGCTAAAGTTGCTAGGTTCCGACGGGGCTTCCTGTGGAAGTCTGCAGGGACAACTTATCAAGCACGGACACCAGGGTCTGAGACACCCTGATGAAATCCGCCACAGATTGTGACAGAGGAAGCCCACCCTGGGATAGTGGCCATGCTCTCACGTGGATCAACTGGGGGGCTCCTGGATGGTGGGAGAGGACCACAGTGGAGGAAGATGGAGAACGAAGTGGCTTAGAATTAGATATGATGAACAATCCCACTAAGCGCTGTCAGAAGGTTAGGGGACAGAAGAGCAGAGGAGGGTCTGCAGTGCAGAGCTACTCGCGGCAGATGTCCTGTAGGAGACTTCCCGGCTGTAGAGAAGGGCAGGCAGGTCCCATAGATGGATTCGGCTCCCCTGTACACCAGCCGGAAAATGGCGTCTGCCAGGAGACGCAGGGCAGAACCCGCGCGCTGTGAGGGGAGAGGGCGGCCAGAAACCGGGAAGCCCGCTCTCAGCTAAACGTGGGGCCCGGAGGAGCAATATGTTGGCGGCTCCAGCCCACAGTGGAGGCTGCGGGTAGTGGGCGGAGCCTGACACCACACAGGAAGAGGAGAGAGAGAGACACAGGTGGGGAAAAAAGCCCGCCCGGAGCAGAGAGGAAGGGGGCGGAGGCAGCGCTGTAACTAGGCCCAAGATGAAGCCGGGACGTAGATTACAGCCGGCGGCCGCCGGAGCTGGAGGGGGGCCCGTGGAGGTCATAAAAACAGAGCCAAACGGGTCCCCACAGTGGCGCCAGGGTGCTAAAAGTGGCGCAAACAAAGCGCCATGACGCCGCTTAGACAGGCTGCAAGGGGGCACAAAGAACAGGAAGCCTCTGTGTGCCAAAACACCCTCTCTTCCCCGAAGGTTCTGCAGAGCAGTGCTGAGGCCCCCCCCAAACAAATCGGACATCCGGGATCCATGTTGCGGGACGTCCGTGTCTCCTCGACCGACAGGCTCTGGTGGGCGAGTGGGTGGAAGACGGAGGCAGGACTGGGTATTCTTTCTCTTGCGGATCACCTAAACACGCATCTGTGTTAGGGATTTTGGGGTCCTGCCGAACTGACATATGAGGATACGGGGTGGCAGTACACGCCGTACTCAGTCTCTGCGTGGGAGTACAGTTGTGACCGTTCACACTGTATCCCTCCAGTACCTGAAAAGGAACAACGCACATTAGGTAGATATGGGTCTCAAGAGAGACCCGTGTCCACCTCTTACCTGACACTAAGCTAAACTGGTTAATTTACTGCAGTCGGTGGGGTGTACACTGCGGAGGAGGAGCTAACTTTTTTATGTGCATAGTGTCAGCGCCTCCTAGTGGCAGCAGCATACACCCATGGTTCCTGTGTCCCCCAATGAAGCGATGGAGAAAAAACATTTACTTTCTCCTATTTCTTTTCTGTAAAACCTAGGCTATGCAGTTTAACTTTATGGAGTACGAAACGCTAACATTTCTGCAAGTTGCGGGCTCAGGATCTTTCCCAATACAGTGTTACTTGAGGTTTGAGTCCTGAAGGCAGCTTGTGCTTGTATACGACGTTCCCACATTGCACAGTTTGCCGATTTTGCATTCTAACTATAAATTTCTTCCTTTATAATACGGAGTATGACAGTTTTGTATCGCTTTTTATCAATTATTCCAGTTTTTTTTTTTAAATTATGCAGCATAATCAGACATCATTGAGTGTATTGATATGACTGCAAGAAAAAGATAAAAATATGCATCACAGGCTGTACACCCTAATGTCCTAAAATGGGACCCCTGCAGCTACTCTGACATGTCACTTTTAGGAAACACATGTATTTCTCGTGAAATAAAAATTCAAAGGCCTCTGTTGCTGGAAGCTGTCTGTATACAGTTTTCTCTGTAACTCCTAGAAACTTAAATGAGCGATGTAATGTTCGTTCTTCGGGGGCGCACCGCTCCTTGGCCTCTCTGCTTCCTGGTTGACACCATGCGGTGCATTCCTGAGGATTGACCATTCGGACTAGAGGCTCAGCGGCAATAAAGCTGGCCCAATCCACTAATCCGGCCAGTTTCAGAGCACCGCTTCCAACCTGTAATGCCTAGTGTTCTCATTCCCTAGGTAACCGGCCACTCTGAGCCTGTGGAGTAGCTGGTAACCTAGGCAACCAGCGGAACACTATTAGGAATGTGCACACGCTGCGGATCTGCAGCAGTTCTGCAGACAGTGTACAGTACCATGTAAGTCTATGGGATTTACAATCCGCTGTGCACATGCTGCGGTTTTTTCACTGCGGAAAAGCTGCGGTGTTGAATCCGCAGAAAGAATTAACATGTCAATTCTTTCTGTGGATTCCGCTGCGGTTTACCACCTGTTCCATTGTCCAGGTGTCAAACTGCAGGGAAAAACCGCTGGCCAATCTGCAGATAAACCGCAGGTCATTTTACCTGCGGTTTTACCTGCGGATCCGCACAGAAAAATCCGCTGGTGAATCCGCAGCGTGTGCACATAGCCTTAAAGATCCTTAAATTCTTGGATTTTTAATAAGAGGTAAATTGCAAAGTTGCCCTTTTTTTTTTTTTTTTTTTAACTAGCACTTTGCAATTTTAACCACTTAAGAACTTGAGGCAAGCCCTTTAATTAATAATTTGACAATTGGATGTTTCCCTAGTTCATGGGGTACTCTATCTGTGCAAGGTGTAAAGCTCTGATTGGTACTGACAAAGATTGAGTAGAAAACACATCCTTGTCTGTTAGGTGTGGGACCACTAAACTATAAGGATGCCGTTATGGGGTTCATCCTTCCAAACATGCCTCTGCCAAAACTGGACGTTGATTTCTCAAAAGACTAGGACTCATCTTCTCGATGTTGTATGTGTGTCGGCAGTGAGTGCATTGCCATTGAACAGATACAGTACAACTTCTCGGCTTCATCTGTGCAACGCTGACCAGAATCATCCCGTATAAAGTCTATTTAAACCAAATACCACCATGACTGGTTTTCACTTGGGCTTGTGCGAACATTACTGGTTCAATGGCCCCCATACTCAGTGACAGGTTCCCTTTAACAGACTTATATGTGCACATGTGGGAACTAGTATTCAGTATCTATGGTTTTGTGTCAGATGACAAAAAAAATAAAAGTCAAATTCTAGACAATTACATTGTTGTTGAGTTTGTGACTTTTCTCTCCCATGTCTTTGTAGTTGTTACGGGACTGTTTCCTCTCTAAATGGAGAACCTGAGCAAGGAGTGTC
This sequence comes from Dendrobates tinctorius, assembly GCF_039654945.1. Classification (NCBI taxonomy): domain Eukaryota; kingdom Metazoa; phylum Chordata; class Amphibia; order Anura; family Dendrobatidae; genus Dendrobates; species Dendrobates tinctorius. The sequence continues at coordinate 31,648,396 of NW_027361797.1, forward strand.
GGTGGAAGCTATAGGCCAAAATGATTGCTCCATTTATGGTGAAGACACTGTCACGGATGATGAGGGCAAATTCAGGCTTCGAGGATTACGGGTTAGTATTGGTATCTCACTTTTAGCTGGAAAAAATATAACTGTTCTCTCCTACCACATCCCATAGATAAATGAATAATGCCTATAATGAAAATCGTGACTGTTTTGGGGATGGGATGTGCTAACTGATATCGTCCGGCTTTAGTTGCCATTGCTAACTGATATCGTCAGGCTTTAGTCACCATTGCTAACTGATATCGTCAGGCTTTAGTCGCCATTGCTAACTGATATCGTCAGGCTTTAGTCGCCTATGCTAACTGATATCGTCAGGCTTTAGTCGCCTATGCTAACTGATATCGTCAAGCTTTAGTCGCCTATGCTAACTGATATCGACAGGCTTTAGTCGCCTATGCTAACTGATATCGTCCGGCTTTAGTCGCCTATGCTAACTGATATCGTCCGGCTTTAGTCGCCTATGCTAACTGATATCGTCAGGCTTTAGTCGCCATTGCTAACTGATATCGTCAGGCTTTAGTCGCCATTGCTAACTGATATCGTCAGGCTTTAGTCGCCATTGCTAACTGATATCGTCAGGCTTTAGTCGCCTATGCTAACTGATATCGTCATGCTTTAGTCGCCTATGCTAACTGATATCGTCATGCTTTAGTCGCCTATGCTAACTGATCTCGACAGGCTTTAGTCGCCTATGCTAACTGATATCGTCATGCTTTAGTTGCCTATGCTAACTGATAGCATAGGCGACTAAAGCCGGACGATATCAGTTAGCATAGGCGACTAAAGCCGGACGATAACTGATCTCGACAGGCTTTAGTCGCCTATGCTAACTGATATAGTCATGCTTTAGTCGTCTATGCTAACTTATCTCGACAGGTTTTAGTTGCCTATGCTAACTGATCTCGACAGCCTTTAGTCGCCTATGCTAACTGATATCGTCAGGTTTTAGTCGCCTATGCTAACTGATATCGACAGGCTTTAGTCGCCTATGCTAACTGATATCGTCATGCTTTAGTCACCTATGCTAACTGATATCGACAGGCTTTAGTCGCCTATGCTAACTGATATCGTCATGCTTTAGTCGCCTATGCTAACTGATATCGTCCGGCTTTAGTCGCCTATGCTAACTGATCTCGACAGGCTTTAGTCGCCTATGCTAACTGATATCGTCAGGCTTTAATCGCCTATGCTAACTGATCTCGACAGGCTTTAGTCGCCTATGCTAACTGATCTCGACAGGCTTTAGTCGCCTATGCTAACTGATATCGTCAGGCTTTAGTCGCCTATGCTAACTGATCTCGACAGGCTTTAGTCGCCTATGCTAACTGATCTCGACAGGCTTTAGTCGCCTATGCTAACTGATCTCGACAGGCTTTAGTCGCCTATGCTAACTGATATCGTCATGCTTTAGTCGCCTATGCTAACTGATATCGTCAGGCTTTAGTCGCCTATGCTAACTGATCTCGACAGGCTTTAGTCGCCTATGCTAACTGATCTCGACAGGCTTTAGTCGCCTATGCTAACTGATATCGTCAGGCTTTAGTCGCCTATGCTAACTGATATCGTCAGGCTTTAGTCGCCTATGCTAACTGATATCGTCAGGCTTTAGTCGCCTATGCTAACTGATATCGTCAGGCTTTAGTCGCCTATGCTAACTGATATCGTCAGGCTTTAGTCGCCTATGCTAACTGATCTCGACAGGCTTTAGTCGCCTATGCTAACTGATCTCGACAGGCTTTAGTCGCCTATGCTAACTGATCTCGACAGGCTTTAGTCGCCTATGCTAACTGATATCGTCAGGCTTTAGTCGCCTATGCTAACTGATATCGTCAGGCTTTAGTCGCCTATGCTAACTGATCTCGACAGGCTTTAGTCGCCTATGCTAATTGATATCGTCAGGCTTTAGTCGCCTATGCTAACTGATAGCAACAGGATTTAGTCGCCTTAATTTTTGCCAGCCTCTAGTATTTCCAGAAATGAATAGTATGAACGCTTTCCATTTATTTCCAGCCTGGATGCACCTACCATGTGCAGTTGAAGGCTGAAGGAAATGACCATATTGAACGTGCTTTGCCTTCATATCGGGTAATACAGGTAAGTTCTGAAAATTCTTGTAAATTTATTTTTGATTGTTTTCTTATGTTTCTCTTAATTATTGTGCCTCCCTGGTATCTGCCTTACCATCTCCTCATCATACTATATGTGCAGCGATTTCTTGAGATCCATGTATTTCTCGCTAGTGGTATAGAAGTCTTCACTTTATAATCTTTGTGTCTTTGCGGTACGGCTACTGATTGGCTCTACATGCGCTGACTTCCTACAGGGCTTTTTATATACTCTGGTAGGCACTGTTTATACACAGCAGTCAATCAGAGGAGGCAGAACTGCACGGAGGCGGGAGAGAGCAGCAGCTAGAACCAATCATAAGGCAGAGGGCGTGTCTCAGACTCCCTATAGTCACTGTAACCAAGCTGTAGTCACAAATCATAGCTGTACCTTAAGGAGCTGAGCTAGAAGCCAATCAATTCAATACAGGCTAAATATATTGCAGAAATAAATAGCAAGTTCTAGACCCTTGTGTTGACTAAAAAAAAAAAGTAAAAAATAAAAGTGTGTGTATGTATGTATGTATGTATGTATGTTGACTAAAAAAAAAGTAAAAAATAAAAGTGTGTGTGTGTGTATATATATATATATTCAAAAATAAGAATTTATGGTATTTGTGTGTTTGATAGTACAATGTATGAAAATATAAAATTATAAATGCTGTAGAGAACAACAAATTGCTGTTTTGTTTTTTTTTGTTTTTTTTTTTATAACCACTGCATCTCCCTTATAAAATGCATTAAAATGATCAAATCCTCATATATGCTTCAAAATGGTACCATTAAAGCTATAGCTAGGTCTTGTACAGGGCCATCAAGGAATATCAAGGAAAAAAAAAGTGATAGGTCTTGGAGATGGTGATGCAAAACTAATTAATTTTTTTTAAATGATATATTTTTTTTTTACATCGTTCAATATTTTTTCAAGTTGCTAAAATAATAAAGAAAGCCTACATGGGTATCACGTATTGTTGCCATACTTATACTGACCTGGAGAGTCCTGTTACTAAAACCATTAAAATGAAACCCAAAAAACAATGGTGGAATTTATGAATTTAATTTTGGACACATTTTGGGTTTATGCTAGCATTTCTACATGCGTCTCGAATATAGGCAGCATTTTTTTTTAATCCGCAGCTTGATATACAGTACATACTTTAGTCTCCCATAACATCTTACCCTTTTTATTTGTACGAAAGGTTGGAGATAACGATATAGAAGATATTAACATTATCGCTTTCCGACAAATCAACCAGTTTGATCTGAGTGGAAATGTCATAACTTCCCCTGAACACCTCTCCACACTGTTGGTAAGTCACAGCCTTTATACAAACTTTGGGAATAATCCCCTGTTTGTATTATAATATTTTAAGCCTTCTTTGCCAAAAATAGTTTATATTTTTACCATATATCATGCACCTAGAGTTTACTGTATCTATGTGTATCGGTGTACAATTGTATATATTGGTGAAGTATATGATGTGTCCACCAGGTGGCACTCCTGTTCTTCACGTATGGCGGACTTTATTAACAAAAAAAACTTGTTTTATTGCTTTTTTTTTTTTTTGTGTCTGATATTGGAGTTTATTTTGAGTGGAAAACTTTGTCAATCACATTAGCTTTACATTGGAATGGGTTTGTTGGCTGATTCTGTAAAAATACCCTCAAACAAAGGCAGAATCCACTTAAAATTAAAAGTACATTTCTCTTGGGGGTATTTAAAGGGAATCTGTCAGTAGATTTTTGCTACCTCATCTGAGAGCAGAATCCAAGAAAAAGGAAGTTTAGACCAGACAGGGCCTCCTCCCTGTCTGGTCTACACCACGGTAATTACTATATTCCATCGACAGTCAGTTATGGTTGATGTCTAGCTAAAATGGTCATGGATTCTATTATAGTTTGAAGTGTATCCTTAATAGTTTTGGTCTAATCTTGGGATCTCATCTGAGAGCAGCTTGATGTAAGCAAAGCGAAGCAGAATCCAACATTGTATCGCTTAGTTTACTGGGTGCAGCCGTTCTGACACAATTGGAGTATTTCATGTAGCATGAAGCACAGCTGAGGAAGCTAACCCCGCCCACACCAGGCTCTCTGTACACAGTCTATAGACAGTGAGGTGCTCCTGGTGCTAAAACAATCATTTCAAGCAAACAAAACCAAGGAGCTTGATAAGAGAGGCATCACTGAAATCTGTGTTTTAACGCCTACTCCTGCTGTCTTCAGATTACCTATTAAAAATGTGCTGACAGATTCCCTTTAAATATTTTCTTTTTTACATTTTTTGCTGCATTTTTTTCCGTAACCCCTTTGCGACAACGGGCGTAATAGTACGCCGATGTCGGACTTCCTCCCTTTGATGTGGGATTCTAGGGGTGAGCGCACATCTTTCTCAGGACATGTCAGCTGTTTTGAGCTGCTGACATGTGCCCGGAACAGCTGTGGGTGGAATCGCGATCCACCCGCAGCTATTAACCCGTTAAATGCCGCTGTAAAATGCTGACAGCGGCATTTGACAAGCGCTTCGGAAATCCGCCCACCGGTGACCCGCTTCACGTGATCACGGTTCGCCGGTGGGTTGGCATGACAATCGGAGGTCTCCTGGAGACCTCTATGGTTGTGAGCGCCACCCTGTGGCCGGCGCTCAAACCAAGTGAGGAATTCTACTACATACAGGCGAACTGATTATCGCATGTATGTAGTAGAGGCGATCGGGTTATGGCAACTTATAGTCTCCCATGGAGACTATTGAAGCATGCCAAAAGTAAAAAAATTTAAAAATAAAAAAAAATATAAAAGTTGAAATCACCCCGTTTTTGCCCCATTCAAAATAAAACAATAAAAAAGTCACAGATACACATATTTGGTATCGCCGTGTTCAGAATCACCCGATCTATCAATAGAAAAAGATTAACCTGATCGCTAAGTGGCGTAGCGGGAAAAAAGTCAAAAAAATGCAATAATAGCCGATCAAAAGATCGGACCTGCACCAAAATGGTATCAATAAAAATGTCAGCTCGGTGCACAAAAAATAAGCCCTCAACCGACCTGAGATCACGAAAAATGGAGACGCTATGGGTATCTGAAAATGGCGCAATTTTTTTAAAGCAAAGTTTGGAATTTTTTTCACCACTTAGATAAAAAAGAACCTAGACATGTTTGGTGTCTATGAACTCGTAATGACCTGGAGAATCATAATGGCAGGTCAGTGTTAGCATTTAGTGAATCTAGTAAAATAGCCAAACAAAAAACAAAGTGTGGGATTGCACTTTTTTTTGCAATTTCACCGCACTTGGAATTATTTTCCCGTTTTCTAGTGCACGACATGGTAAAACCAATGGTGTTGTTCAAAAGCAAAACTGCTCCCGCAAAAAACAAGCCCTCACACGGAAAAATAAAAAAGTTATGGCTCTGGGAAGAAGGGGAGCAAAAAACGAAAATACTTCCGGGGGTTAAAGGGAACATGTCATCAGGATTGTGCACAGTAACCTACAGACAGTGTCAGGTTGGCGCCGTTATACTGATTACAATGATATCTGGTGATGAAATCCGTCTTGTGGTTGTTTTACATCTTTATTTTCAGTTTTTAGTTAATAATATGCCCGTGCTCCAGGGCGGCCTGTGGGGGGTCTTCATGTGGTGCTCTGATTAGGTATTCATAATGCAGCCTGCTGACAAGTCACTGATCCCTCACTGACCTGCCCCCTAGTTTGAATAATGAATATCTGTACACACTGAATTAAAAAAAAAAAACCCTTCTGCAGGCAGGCGACAGCCATGGCACTTGTGCTGCAGAATAATCGCATGTTTAATGTGTAGTTACTACATGTGGCTGAGCTTTTCCTGAGGTATGTAACAAAAAAAAAATTTTTAAATGGAGCCCGCCGTGCCTGTGCAGTAGCAGCTATCGGTGTACATAGCCGAGATCCAATTGCTGCTATTACGCATGCGCGAGTGGCGCCATCCTGCTAGAGAAGGAAAAAAAATTTCCTCCTCCCAGATGGCGTCACCCGCACTTGCGCAGTAGCAGCTATCGGTGTATATAGAGGCGATTGTCGAAAACTTGGAGGAGGACATTTTTTTTTTCTTTCCTAGCAAGATGGCGCCACCTGCGCATGTGCAATAGCAGCTTTTGGATCTTAGCTATGTATAATGGCACCGACCTGAAACTGCCTGTAGGTTACTGTGCACAAGTCTGCTGACAGGGTCCCTTTAAATTGAGCTATACTATACATGGAAGAATTAAATGCAAGATCTAGCATTGATCAGAGAGGATCTAAAGGTCCTGATGAAAGGGTTAGCTCACTTTACTGTTGCTGTAAAGTAATCCCATTATAATAATAATTGGAGGATTAGAGCGATGGGCAAATGACTGGAAGCTTTTATCGTTCTCTTGATGAGACAAGGTAAACTGTTTGCAGAGAGACATGAAAAGAGACAAGGGAAAAAATATGAAGGACATAAAGTATAGGATCATCACAGCAAAGCCCTAGAGTCACATCAAGACAAATCCACTCCCCAAACTTATTATCCCCAAACTTTACAGATTGGAAATATTAAACTTGGTTAGTTCGTTGCTTGGTTTTATCTGTTTCTGGGAAAGTTGTGCAATGGTAGTCAATGATCGTCACCTCCTTTTTACCTATATCTTATGCAATGATTTCTGATAAGACTGATACGTATATGTATATCTATATCAGAATTTGTCACCCAGCTATCCCGGAAGCAGTCTCAGAGCATGTTACTGAGCTGCTATCCAGCTTTCCTAGTGATGGCAGCAGTCTAAGAATGTACTATTGCTAAGCTGTAATCCAGCTTTCCCACTGCTTACGTTAATGCAGTGACAGCACTGATTCATGTAGCAGGAAAGCTGGGTTACAGCTCCGTAGTCCGATGTGGCTCCTAAGCTTTGTAATGTGGTCTCCTTATATTAATCTAATGCCCTGCACCTTTCATATTCAGGAGCTTCTACCTCATGTTGTACAAGTCGTGTAGGAGGTGGGATGCTCAGTAACACCCCCCCTTTAAGTCCATTTACAGTGTATGATTGTGAATGATCTTTCCTAGGAACGCTCGTGTCCCGATAATCTTGCAGTGTAAACAGGCTGACGATAACCTGATGAACAACCGAAACGCTTGTTTGTGAAGTTAAATTATCTTTTGCCTAGCCCAAAAGATTTTTTTCTTGGCAGCACATGTTTTTTTGTAAACGGGGCCTCTGCTGCTGAGAACAAGGGCAGCCTACGTGCGCCCCTGCCGATCAGCTGTTTCCTCTGCGAGTTATGGGTGGAACTGCTCAGTTGCGGAACTGCTCAGCACCGCTCCGTCAGCTGTACAGTGGCTGCGGAGGGTAGTGCATATCCACCCCCTATTGACTTAAGTAGGGGGTGCATGTACCCAGCTACAACCACTAGCTGTGCAGCATTGCAATTCATGACACCCAGCTGCCGCTAGTAACAGTTCATCGGCAAGGTGCTGGGTGTCACACCACCACGAATCAGATTTTCATGACCATTTTAAGGGTCCATTTAGACTAACTGACCGGTGGCACGATACTACCGCCAGTTACTAAACTTTCACTGATCAGCAGTTATTTGAATGCCTGGCTAAACAGGCAGACCCAAGCAAAGTGCGTGCAGTGAGCGATTTATAATAGATCACTCAGTGTGCAAAGGCTTCCATCGTTCTTAGCAGTGTGCGTCCTGTTTACATAGAACAAAGTGCAACCGAGAATGATTTATTTTTTTATGCCTGATCATTTTCACCCGATGAACCAGTGTTTTTTTTAGTTTATCAGGTGATTGGCAGCCTGTTTACACGGCAAGATAAACGCGAAACAAGCATTTATAACCACACGCCAATGCCCCATTAGAATAGGCCAACAATATAAAACTCCTGGACAAGCCTTTATGTGATTCCCTATCTGCTGTAATAATAGTGCCCGTAGAGAGGAATTTTAAGTTTACTTTGATTTTTTTTTTTAACTTGCATATGATGATCACACATTTCTCATAAATATGTGTGTGTGTATATGTGTGTATATATATATATATATATATATATATATATATATATATATATATATATATATATATATATATATATATACAGTGCCTACAAGTAGTATTCAACCCCCTGCAGATTTAGCAGGTTTGATAAGATGCAAATAAGTTAGAGCCTTCAAACTTCACACAAGAGCAGGATTTATTAACAGATGCATAAATCTTACAAACCAAAAAGTTATGTTGCTCAGTTAAATTTTAAACATAAAAGTGTGGGTCAATTATTATTCAACCCCTAGGTTTAATATTTTGTGGAATAACCCTTGTTTGCAATTACAGCTAATAATCGTCTTTTATAAGACCTGATCAGGCCGGCACAGGTCTCTGGAGTTATCTTGGCCCACTCCTCCATGCAGATCTTCTCCAAGTTATCTAGGTTCTTTGGGTGTCTCATGTGGACTTTAATCTTGAGGCTCCTTCCACAAGTTTTCAATTGGGTTAAGGTCAGGAGACTGACTAGGCCACTCCAACACCTTGATTTTTTCCCTCTTGAACGAGGCCTTGGTTTTCTTGGCTGTGTGCTTTGGGTCGTTGTCTTGTTGGAAGATGAAATGACGACCCATCTTAAGATCCTTGATGGAGGAGCGGAGGTTCTTGGCCAAAATCTCCAGGTAGGCCGTGCTATCCATCTTCCCATGGATGCGGACCAGATGGCCAGGCCCCTTGGCTGAGAAACAGCCCCACAGCATGATGCTGCCACCACCATGCTTGACTGTAGGGATGGTATTCTTGGGGTCGTATGCAGTGCCATCCAGTCTCCAAACGTTACGTGTGTGGTTGGCATCAAAGATCTCGATCTTGGTCTCATCAGACCAGAGAACCTTGAACCAGTCTGTCTCAGAGTCCTCCAAGTGATCATGAGCAAACTGTAGACGAGCCTTGACATGACGCTTTGAAAGTAAAGGTACCTTACGGGCTCGTCTGGAACGGAGACCATTGCGGTGGAGTACGTTACTTATGGTATTGACTGAAACCAATGTCCCCACTGCCATGAGATCTTCCCGGAGCTCCTTCCTTGTTGTCCTTGGGTTAGCCTTGACTCTTCGGACAAGCCTGGCCTCGGCACGGGAGGAAACTTTCAAAGGCTGTCCAGGCCGTGGAAGGCTAACAGTAGTTCCATAAGCCTTCCACTTCCGGATGATGCTCCCAACAGTGGAGACAGGTAGGCCCAACTCCTTGGAAAGGGTTTTGTACCCCTTGCCAGCCTTGTGACCCTCCACGATCTTGTCTCTGATGGCCTTGGAATGCTCCTTTGTCTTTCCCATGTTGACCATGTATGAGTGCTGTTTACAAGTTTGGGGAGGGTCTTAAATAGTCAGAAAAGGCTGGAAAAAGAGATAATTAATCCAAACATGTGAAGCTCCTTGTTCTTTGTGCCTGAAATACTTCTTAATACTTTAGGGGAACCAAACAGAATTCTGGTGGTTTGAGGGGTTGAATAATAAATGACCCTCTGAATAAACTTTTCACAATTTAAAAAAAAATTAAACAAAGAAATAACATTCTTTTTTGCTGCAGTGCATTTCACACTTCCAGGCTGATCTACAGTCCAAATGTCACAATGCCAAGTTAATTCCGAATGTGTAAACCTGCTAAATCTGCAGGGGGTTGAATACTACTTGTAGGCACTGTATATATATATATATATATATATATATATATATATATGTGTATATATATATATATATATATAGTGTGTGTGTGTGTATATATAATAATATATAAAGTTCGATGTGTGTGTATGTCCGGGATTGGCATCCGCTCCGTCGCAGCTACAGCCACAAAATTTTGCAGTCACACGTCTGGACCCCGACAGCGTCCTAGGCTATGTTGTGAGGCGAAATTTTAACCCCGCGCGTTCCAATTCACCAAACAATTTTGCCCCTATCTACATAATGGGGGAAAAAGTGAAAAGAAAAGTGTTGGAGGCAAATTGACAGCTGCCAGATGTGAACAAGGGGGACTTAAAGTTAAAGAATGAGAGCGATGGCGCCAAAGAGTATATACCGTACAGTTGCTAAAGTGGGGCCCTGACATGGGATACTCACCACACACGGGGATATGAACACACACACAAAATGCGCCACACACTACCACGTGCTTCACCACATATACCCCCCTCAGCACACATTTCACCACACATACACCAACCTCGCCACATAAAAGTCGAAACACAAAAGTCTCCACTCAAAACTCGCCACGCTGTCCCAGAGCTGTTTAAAAGATGAAAAATGAGCTGTGATTGGTTGCTATCAGCAACAGTTTTCTTTGTAGACAGTTGTAGTAACTGAGGCCTATTATTCTTATCATTTCTATGGTGTTATCGTCTATTAGATACACAGCTCAGCAGACAGTATCACACAGGATAGGATTAGATACACGGCTTAGCAGTCAGTATCACACAGGATAGGGTTAAGTACACGGCTCAGCAGTCAGTATCACACAGCATAGGATTAGATACACGGCTCAGCAGTCAGTATCACACGGCATAGGATTAGGTACACGGCTCAGCAGTCAGTATCACACAGAATAGGATTAGATACACGGAACAGCAGTCAGTAACACATGATAGGATTAGATACATGGCTCAGCAGTCAGTGTAACACATGATAGGATTAGATGCATGGCTCAGCAGTCAGTATCACACAGGATAGGATTAGATACACGGCTCAGCAGTCAGTATCACACAGGAGAGGATTAGATACACGGCTGAGCAGTCAGTAACACACAGGATAGGATTAGATACACGGATCAGCAGTCAGCATCACACAGGATAGGTTTAGATACACGGCTGAGCAGTCAGTAACACATGATAGGATTAGATACACAGCTCAGCAGAAAGTATCACACAGTAGAGGATACTTGGGTAATCGTTTAGTTAATTTGTGTTGCATATCTGTAGTGTTGAATATAGGCCTGGGGTCAGTACCAAAGCGCAGAGTGGAATTTCCCTCACTTCCATACCGGGGATCCCTTTAAGAGAGCCTGGGATCAGAACCAGAGCACTGTGTGGATTTGCCCTGACTTGCTTACCAATGATCCCTTTAATAGAACCCTGTTGTCAGAATCAGAGTGCCGAGGGATTTGCCCTAACTTCCATACCGGAGATCCCTTTAAGAGAGCCTGGGGTCAGTACCAGAGCATTTGAAGGCAATTGCCCTGACTTCCATACAGGGGATCCCTTTAAGAGAGGCCTGGAGTCAGAATTAAAGCTCTGGATGGATTTGCCTTGACTTCCATACCGGAGATCCCTTTAAGAGACCCTGGGGTCAGAAGCAGAGCGCTGAGTGGATTTGACCTAAATTCCATACCAATGATCCCTTTAAGAGACCCTGGGGTCAGAACCACAGAGCAGAGTGGAACTGTCCTAACTTCCATACCGGGGATCCTTTTAAAACCAAAGCCCCTGGATGGATTTGCTCTGACATCCATACCAATGATCCTTTTAAGGCTGTGTGCCCACGTAGCGATTTTTAAGCGTTTTTGCCGCGATTTTTGGCGTGAAAACACTGCGAAAACGTTTAAAAATCGTGTACAGAACGCACCCCATGCATTCCTATGGCATTCCACACATGCTGTGCTAATGCTGCGCTTTTTTCCGCGGCGGAAACGCATCGCGGAAAAAATCGCAGCATGCTCATTCTTTTGTGCGGAATCGCAAAGAATTGCTGCGATTCCGCACCCATAGGAATGCATGAGAATCACTTACTTCCCGCATGGGGCTATGCCCACCATGCGGGAAGTTAAGCGTCTCATGTGCGGTTGGTACCCACGGTGTGGAGGAGAGGAGACTGTCCTCCAGGCCCTGGGTACCAGACCCCTGTAAAAAAAAGAATAAAAAATAAAAAATCGGGGTATATTTACCTTCCGGTGTCCCGCGCTGCATTCCCGGCCTAAGCGTTCCCAGTAATGCCTTGCGGCAAGACCCTGTAATGACGTAGTCTCGCGTGACTCTAGCGGTCTCGCGAAATCGCTATAGCAACGCGAGACTACGTCATCACAGGTCTCGCAAGGCATTACTGGGAACGCTGTGGCCCGGGATGGCAGCGTGGGATGCCGGAAGGTAAATATACCCCGATTTTTTTTATTTTTTTTAGCATTTTAACATCCTATCTTTTACTATTGATGCCGCATAGGCGGCCTCAATAGTAAAAACCTGGTCACACTTGCCAAACACTATGTTTGACGAGTGTGACCAACCTGTCAATCACTTTCCAAGCGATGCTTCAAATCGCTTGGAAAGTGCTTGAATATCACACGCGAAAATCGCGGCGAAATCGCAGTGAAATCGCGCGGAAAAAAACGTGAGATTTCTGGGAAGGAGTCCGGTTTTTAGTGAGCGTTTTAAAACGCTACGTGGGCACATAGCCTAAGGGTGTGTGAACACGCTCGGATTCTGCTGCGGTTCCGCAGCGGATTTGGCCGCTGCGGGTCCGCAGCAGTTTTTGCTGCGGTGTACAGTACCGTTTATTCCTTATGGGGATAAAAAACCGCCGTGCAGACGGTGCGGATTTTTACGTGCGGTTTTCCTGCGGTTTTGAAACCGCAGAAAGAATTGACATGTCAATTCTTTCTGCGGATTCTGCTGCGGTTTGCCATCTCCTCCATTGTGCAGATGAAAAACCGCAGGTCTTTTGACCTGCAGATTTACCTGCGGATTTTACAAAATCCGCGCGGCCAAATCCGCACCCCAATCCGCAGCGTGTGCACATACCCTAAGAGGGAAGATGTGCCTATGTGATGGAGGATGTGTGATGGGGATATGGGCACAGGATGGGGGGTATTCATTTGTCATGTACTCACTGCTCCTTTCAGGGGGGCAGACAATGGCTGGGAGCTTATGTTCCCAGCGATGCTAGATGTCTCCCACCATGTCAGTGTCGAGGTGTTGTCAAGTGGGAAAACTATTGGTCATAGCAACCAATCACAGCTCAGCTTCTTTTAACCAGCTCTGGTGAAATGAGAGATGCTTAGTGATTGTTTGCAAGAAAAACTGTTGCTCATAGCAACCAATCACAGCTCAGCTTCTTTTGAACAGCTCTGGTGAAATGAAAGATGTTTCGTGATTGGTTGTTGAGGCACACACACATTCATTTTTTTATATATATATCTATATATATATATCTATATATATCTATATCTATATATATATATATATATATATATATATATATATATATATATATATATATATATATATTTATTTATTTTTTACACACACTAAATAAATATATATATATATATATATATATATATATATATATATATATATTAGTTATGTTCTGTAGCCTTTTAACATTTCCAATGTCGATAACCAGCTGATTGCTGGAGGTGCCATGAGCCTAAGCAAAGCCCTAAGGGCCCGTCCCATCTTTACCCTGTGATGGTCGAGATAAATGAGGTAAAAAATTCCTAAAACATATAATCCAAAGGAAATAATTGCGAATCACTCACCCGCCGTAAACTGTTTTTCTGCATTTCATCAGCTTCACCTTTCACAGCCGATCATTTTCTGCACTCTTATTTCCATCACTTGTTACAACCTTGCCGTCCACGTTTTTTCCGATGCCATGCTGTGCACCCAGCCCTGCACTTATATCCGTGAGAGCCTTCTACTTCGCAGCCTCTGTGATTTGCGCTTTGTTCTTTTGCCAGAGGCTGTGCGTAAAAATATACATAAAATGTATGTCTTCAAGTTTAGTGCAGAGAGGTGTTAAGTTGAAGACCTTGCTTGATCCTTTGGGATGTGTCATTTGAGGAAAACTGGGCTACTGAAAAGAGTGCAATGTTTACCATCGACACATTTCTTTGGTATTCCAAAATATAAAGGTTAAAGGAGTTCAGTACTTATTTCAACCCCTGTACATCCGGTTTGTGAGTGCTTCTGCTTTCCCACTTCCTGATTATGTATATGATTCGGCTGAAGGCGAGGAGAGTGAAGGCAGTGCTGTTTGACCTCAGGGATTGCATGACATAACTGTCATGCGATCCCCATGAGAGCCCAGTACCAGCACCGCGGTAGATAATGTTATTTTACAAGGAGGAATTGAGAAAGAGTTGTCAGAGTAGTGAACAACCCTTTAATTTGTGCTGAGATCTTATAAATGTGCCCCTACTGTGTAATGGCTGTGTCTGACCATGCAGGGACATGGTCTGATCATACCACATCTCCTGGGTGGGAGACGACAGGAGGGGATCACAAATGATTTTCATTGACGTAAAACCTTTTTTAAAAAACTGGAAATGCTTTTTCTCACAAAATGAATCAGCTGTGATCCCATGCTATCCTGAGTAAAAAAGCAAAAAGGTTTACCTGTCCAGGCCTCCAGACAAATGCACTCAGGGTGCAGTGGGCCCATATAATTAAGATGGTAACACAGACACCGCAGTTTACAAGACCAAATGGGCCCAACTGCACCCTGAACTGCGCCGCATACAAGTTTTTTATTGTGCATTAACATACCAGGCAGCCGCCCCCTCCATGTATTGGTAGGCTGTGAGCGGTTGTTTCATCGGTATTCTTGCACCTGTTACCATCTTAATTATATGGGTCCACTGCACCCTGATAGTGCATTTGTCTGGAGGCCTGGACGGGTAAACCTTTTTGCTCTTTTGCGGTTTTCCACACTTGTCAAGCACTATGTTTGACAAGTGTGACCAACCTGTCAATCACTTTTCCAAGCGATGCTTCAAATCGCTTGGAAAGCGTAAGCATTCTGCAAGTTAAAAATGCTTGTGTTTTATGGGAAACCGCATGCGAATTCCGCATGCGTTTTACCCGCGGCAGGGAGTTGCGGAAATACTGCGGACATTTCTGCAACGTGGGCACTTAGCCTTAGGCACACGCTGTGGATTGGTCTGTGGTTTTTTTTTTTATCTGCAGAACAGCAGGTAAAATGACCTGCGGATTGGCCTTCGGTTTATCATCTCTACAATGGAGGAGATGGTAAACCGCAGCAGCAATCCGCAGAAAAGAATTGACATGTCAATTCTTTCTGCGGATTCAAAACCGCAGCTTTTCCGCAGTTAAAAATCCGCAGCATGTGCACAGCAGAATGTAAATCCCATAGGATAACATTGTCTGCAGAACTGCTGCAAAACCTCAGCGTGTGCACATAGCCTTAATGCTGACTGCTCAGCACCACATTTTTTTTTCCCTGAGTCTCATGAGCAGACATCCACCTGCTGTACTGAAGTGTTTGGGCTAGAGTCTAGACGCTCTGCATAGATGTTTCAATTTCATTCCCTCCAGGAGAGCTCCCCCCTCCCAATGGTCCAGAGCTTGTAACTCAGTAGCTTATAGCTCCTGGGTGTATAATGTTATAAAAAAAAAAAGAGTCCAGGACACACTTTTATTTTTAGACAGACAGGGTTGTCCTTTGTCTATGTATACAATATCTTATAGTCCTTCCCAATGTAGCTCCTGCAGACTGTATATTTCGGTCAGGTATCCAGACCTCGACTGCAGCAATGGAGTGTTTTTTTTCCCTATGCCCACCAGCTTTTCCATCCATGGGGAATTGGACTTTAGGTGCTATAGGAATAACAGCATGTGTTTGTTTGTTCCCCTACCCAGTGAGTCTGATGTACCTTTTACCACGTACCTCATGGTCGATCACAGCTGCAGTCCACATTTTCTGACCACTATCTAGTGTATCAGATGCACCATTTACCACGTACCTCCTGGTGGATTGCAGCAGCGGCACTAGTGTTCTGTCCACCAGTCGGTGAGTCAGATGCACCATCTACCACATACCTAATGGTTGATTGTAGCAGCCGTACTTGTGTTCTGTCCACCATTCGGTGAGTCAGATACACCATCTACTGCGTACCTAATGGTCAAATGTAGCAATAGTCCATGTCTCATGCCCCCTATCCAGTGAGTCAGATGTATCATTTACCGCGCACCATCTAGTGACTCAGATGCACTACCAGTCATGTTCCTCATGGTCATTTGCATCAGTGGTCCAGGTTTCCTGCCCCTATCCAGTGAGCTGGATGCACCATCTGCCATGTACCGCATGTCTAATCGCAGCAGCAAATGTTAGTGCTCTCTCCGCTATCAGGTAAGTCAGTCACACCATCTGTCATGTACCATATGACCGCTTTCAGCAGTGGTCCAAATGATCTGCCCGCTATCCAGTGTGTCAGACTCCGTCCGTATCTACCACGTAACCCAACCTTGGTCACGGTTACGACCCCAAGGGCCTTGTCCTCCATCCTGTGAATACGATTTGCCAAGAATTATCCAACAGGTCAGGATCTCCATCGACATTTAACCACATCGCTGTCCGCAATGCAGTTCAGCTGCGCGACTCACTAGCCAGTAGTTAGACCCAAGATAACCAATAGCAGCGTTTCTAGTGCTCTGTCCACTATTCAGTGAGTCAAGGCCTAGTTTTACAATGATTCTTACAATGATCTGGCCTCTCCTTCAATTTTCTCAAGAGACAGGTGTTTGCTTTTTACATCCCTTTTCAAAAGATTTTAACGTCTCGCCTGCAGATCAAGACTTTTCTTCAGGGAGCTGGACACTCTTTTTTCCCCTACCGGCCTTTGGTAACACCTTGGGATCTCAAGTTAGTACTCAGTGTTCAAGAATAAACATTCAAACCTCTACGAGACACCTTTCACTCCTTTCCTAGAACGATGCCTTCCTGGTCACCATTTCTTCTATCAGATGAGTTTCCAAACTCACAGGTCTCTTGTTCCCCCTTATCTATGGTGTCACCATCCGATACCATCCTTTCTCCCTAAGGTCGCTTTTTGTATTTCTCCCCAATGAGGATACTGTTTTTGACCTTTTTTGCTTCCTTTCTTTATCAAGAATGGTCTCTAAACAAACTGGACCTGGTAGAATTCTCTGTAGCTATCTTCCTTGGATAGCACCAATCAGATGTGCAGATTCACTGTTCATAATCCCAGAATGTACTCGTAAAGGTTTTGGCTGTTTTCAAGTTTATTAAGGCCTGCTGGGTTCGCTCTTCTATTCTGAAGCCTACCGACTAATGGACAGATTGCATCCATTTAAAGTCACCAGGCGCTCCACTCGCTCAGAGGGGGGGGCTCATCTGTCACCCACCTCCAGGCGTTGGTCTTGTAGATTTGTTAGACTGCTACATGGTCTTTCTGTCATACCTTTGCCAAGTTCTACAAGGTTCACATATAGGTTTAGTCATATGCAAATCTCTGTAGTCCTACTAGCAGCAGTGACCCGAGCTCTGATTTGACGGTACCACCTTTACCCATCCTTGGGGACTGCTTTTGGACGTCCCATGGTTTCCTGTGTTCCCCAATGAAGCGATAGAGAAATGAAGATTTTGGGTACTCGCCGTAAAATCTCTTTCTTGGAGCCTTCATTGGGGGACACAGTACGCGCCCTTGTTTATTGTTCGTTGTGGTTATGTTATGATAGTTTTATACCTGTTGCCTCTCCTACTGCTTTCTCACTAAGGCCTGTTTCACACTTCACTTTTTTGTGTCAGTCAAAATCCGCCAAAAAGGCGGAAAGCGGATCTGTTCCTAACTGATGTGAACGGATGCCACCGGATCCGTTTTTTTCAAAAACCGGCGGATATTGACTGATGGTCAAAAACGGAAGTGTGAATCAGGCCTAACTGATAAGCTCGCTACCAGTTGGTGGGTATATACTGCTGGGCAGGAGCTAACTCTTTCTGCATAGTGTCAACCTCCTAGTGGCAGCAGCATACACCAATGGTTTCCTGTGTCCCCCAATGAAGGCTCAGAGAAAGATTTTACGGGGAGTACCCAAAATCTTAATTTTGTTCATGGGAACACCCCTTTAAGTCTCATCACCTTGGCATGCCAGGCTTGACATGTGACTGTCCGCAAGGAGAAATGTTGATGTGACGTTAATTATTTTTTTCCCATACAGTTGAAGAATTAAATTGACACTTTAAAGCTTATTAAAAGGGTCCAGAAAGTTTTATTTGAAAGAAAAAAAAAAGTGAAAATACTGTGCATTAACCATTCTGATGAATTTGACACAAAATCCAGATGCGCAAAAAGAAAAATACCAAGTAATGAACTAT
The DNA here is from genome assembly GCF_039654945.1 of Dendrobates tinctorius. Taxonomy (NCBI): domain Eukaryota; kingdom Metazoa; phylum Chordata; class Amphibia; order Anura; family Dendrobatidae; genus Dendrobates; species Dendrobates tinctorius. Next base: position 31,666,657 of record NW_027361797.1, read on the forward strand.
TTAGACTAGTCTATTGTGGCAAAATTAAGTTTGCCCTGTCTTCAAGTTAGTCACGATTAATAAATCTGTCCTAACGTGGCGTTTTACGGTGGCAAGAATATTGAAGAGGCAGAGAATTGCTCAGAGTAAAGTATAGATTTCATTTGTGACACTTTTTGATTTTTTTTTTTTTATTAGTTTTTAAAATGTGTTGCAGAATGAAACTTGCAGAAAACAGTGATGTGTAATTGGCTTTTGATTTCCCTTTAAATCTAGGTAAAACTGTATAAAAGTGAAAATTTGGACAACCCCATCCAGTCGGTTTCTCTGGGACAGTCCCTGTTTTTCCATTTCCCTCCGCTGCTCAGAGATGGAGAGGTAGTTATTTTTTTATAATTATTGTTTTAAAAAATAAAATACATAATTGGAAGTCAGACGACCGGACACAGCAGGACTTGTGCACTTGAAGTGTTTGTTAGCCGTTTACTTTTTTGTGTTTCAGACCTACGTTGTACAGCTGGATTCTTCCCTCTCTAAATCTCAGTATGACTACACCCTGCTGCAGATCTCCTTCAGCACACAGGGATACCATAAGCACATCACTTTCACCTTCAACCCTACGGTCAGTCTAGCATTTGTTTGCCTTTTTATGTACATTATGTACTCATTATGACTTTTCATACTGATATATTTTTTATTTTTGCTCTAATATAATACATTTTGCACTTTTCTATATATTTTTAATTTGATCATATTGTAAGTAGGTCTTTAGCACATATGCATAGATCAATGTTGGCCCTTATAGAAGGTTGTACAGGACCTATTTATGTGTATGGAGGATTTTAGGAGAACGAGGAGTACACCAGTGAATAAAAGATTACATTTTTATTAGAAGACAATATAAAATGTAAAATATAACACCGACATAATGACTTTCAGGGGTAGACAAAGGCACCAGAGTTAACACTCATAAATGTAACATAATTGCACAAGTCCAGCGCATCCATATCAATGATGCAAGCAAAGTGCTGCTGTGCTAGTTAGTGAAACAAGGCATGAAAACCACCAGAGAAAAAGTAGTACCCAACATTGTGGAAGTAGTTAGAAAACCCATATTGGCAGGTTCTTACCAAGGAGAAATGAGTGAAGCCCCTTGAGAAAGCAGTGCGGTACACGCGCACGAAACGCGCGCCGGAGTATTTCACCCCCACCCCCAGACAAGAAATTGCTTTACATAGAAGTCAATGTTACTGCTTTTGTCAGTGGAGGTACTCGTAACTGAGTGGCCAAATGTTTACAATCATACCTTCAGTGATTTTCACATCATTGTGTTAATTCCAATTTCTCGCCTAGGTTATATAGCATCCTGGGCTGTTTATTAGTTTTTTTGCAGTCTGCATACACCAAGTATTTTAATATAGGGCAGAGTAGGGGGAAACTTGAATTATTTCACCTATTTACTTCCTCATAGTCCTGTGATCACAGCAGCATCAGCACTACTATAAACAAGCAGCCTCTGTAGAGTAATGTAGGTGTGACAGCAGGGTTATGCAAGCTGGCAAGTGCTTTTGTAGATCTGTGAATGTGATAAGTAGTGTACATCTCTACCAAAGTAACATTGCAGGCAGTATTAGCCACTTCTTGTTTGTGACTTGGGAAGGAGAGGTCTGCAGCACATAAAGCTGAGCTTTACTTTATAATCTTGTCTAGATTATACAGTGTCTTGTGCCATTTATTAGCTTCTTTTACTTGCAGTCTGTATACACCAAGAAATTTAATATGGGGCAGAGTAGGAGGAAATCTTGAATTATTTCAGCAACGGTATGTACTTCCTCACAGTCCTGTGATCACAGCAGCATCAGCACTAATGTAAACAAGCAGTCTCTCTAGTGAAATCTGGGTGTGACAACAGGAATATACAAGCTGGCAAGTGTTTTTGTAGATTTGTGAATGTGATAAGGTTACATCTCTATCAAAGTAATATTGCAGGCATTAGTAGCTACTTCCTGTGGATGAATTGCGAAGGAGAGGTCTGCAGCATATAAAGCTGAGCTTTCCCATATAATCATGTCTAGATTATGCAGTGTCCTTTGCTGTTTATCAGCTTCTTTTACTTACAGTCTGCATACACTAAATATTTTAATATGGGGCAGAGTAGGAGGAAGCTGGAGTTATTTCAGCAATTAACTTCCTCACAGTCCTGTGATCACAGCAGCATCAGCGCTAATTTAAGCAAGCAGTTTCTATAGAGTAATTGGGATGTTGCCACAGGATTATCAAGCTGGCAAGTGGTTTTGTGGATTTGTGTAGGAGATAAGGGTACATCTCTACCAAAGTAATATGGCAGACAGTGATAGCCGCTGTTGGTGAATTGGGAAGCAGAGGTCTGCAGCACAAAAATCTGTGATTTACTGGGAAAGACAAAAGCTTCGTACACGAGGATCTCACGGTGCACACGTATATTATATGTTTTAGGAGTAAAGCAGCATGCCAAGTCTGAGATGGGATGTTTGCACCTCGTGACACATATACTTTATGAATGATCTATCTTTTTTTGACTTTCAGAGAAAGTTGCCTGAGCAAGATGTAGTTCAGGGCTCGTACCTGGCTCTTCCTCTCACCCTCCTGCTGCTTTTGGCTGGTTACAAGTATGACAAGGTAACTAAACCTATACGTTCAATAGTAATGTGCAGCACTTACCACCCCACGCCATACACAGGCTCATGACATGCGCTTCAGAACAGCAGGCGTATTCACTATGGTGATACATTAATACATTTCACCAAAGTTATTAAAGCCTTCTATGTGATGTAACATGTCATCATCCTGTCTGTATAGGACTAGAACAGGAATTGTTCCTTGTTCAGCTTTTAAAAAGGATTAGAATGGATTTAGCAAAACCTTTAATATAAAATCCCGACTAATGGATGGGTTAAGAATAGCCAAAAATGTCTAGCTCCCGTACGAATGCTGAAGCCATTTGTAGGCCGACGCTTGGAGCTGTCATTTGTTGTATAGTTTAACCCTATTAACTGCTCACTCACCAGTACAGTACAATACCATTGTGATATTACTGGAAGTCAGATCAGGCTCTGCATCGCACCAGTGATGTTGGTGTAGGAGGGGCAAATGCAAAAGACCCCCACTGTCATGAGACAGCGTTGTAATGATATGGTGTTATGGGAGAAAAACTCTATAAATACTATATAAATGAATACTTTAATGGCAATGTCTAAGGCTTGAGTGCCTCGGGAGGTCTGCTGTGTTTTTTTCAGGAAAAGCACAGGGGCTCTTCCACGTGTTGTATGAGATCGGTAGGAATATGCAGTTCACCCATAGACACAGTGTTAGTTCAGGAAATCAGCAGACCCCTTTTTAAATTAAAATTTCTGCAAAATCTATAAATGCACATAAGATCACAGTTGATTAGTTGGGTATTGCCCCTACACAATGGTCCAGGATCAGCAAGAGTCTTATGTCCTCTCTTGAGTAGAATCAGGAGTCAGCACAAAAAAAATAGCCTTGGTGGCCAATAGAATACATGTGAATGGGTATAATAAAATCTTATCATATGCAGGGATAACAGTATGTATGGATTTGAAGGCACAGTGCACGAAAGTCTGTAGTCACGCTAAGTGACTGCAGACGGGTGAACCCTCACAGGGCGCACAGCACACCCTGTCAGGATTCTCCAGTGCTGGTGCTGATCCGGGCAATCATGTTACTGCGAGTATACAATATGTATATTCCCGGCCACATTCCGACTAGACGTGTGTCGCCTCACTCAATGCAAGTGCATTGAGCGAGGCCATGCACATATAATTGAAATGTGGGCAGAGATAGGTATATTGCATACACCACATGACTGCCCAGTCTTGTCACCGCCACTTCAGAATCCTGATAGCTGGTGCTATGAAAATTCACAAGTCTGTAGAATCACGGTAGCTGCAGACTTTTATGCCAAATTTGGACAGCCTATTTAAATAGGTTGGACATTGCAGACAATACCTTTTTGGTTACCTAAGACCCCTGCTGTAATCTGTAAGGATATTGATTAGCAGTAGCGATGGGGGGAACCCGAAAAGTAAAGTTCGGGGTCCATACCGACCACCTAATGTTACACCACAAACATCAGGTGTTTCCTGCGCTGTCATGCAGATCATTACCGCCTGTCAGAGAGCTGCGGTTCCCATGCTGTCAGATGACAGTGTGAGACAGCAGTTAGAGGTAAAAAGTTTACCTCAGGTCACAGGCGTCGGCTGAAGAGAGAGTACTACTCCCATCAGCCTATGCCTGCTGTTGCTGATGACAGCGATAGCAGGCGCTGCTGATAAGAGTATTCATGAGCCGTTGCCTGTGGTATAAATAAATAAAAAAAATGACATGGAGTCTTTTCTATTTTTGATAACCAGGGCAAGTAAAGCTAACAGCTGTGGGCTGCAACACTCAGCTATCAGCTTTATTATGGCTGGATATCAACAATAGAGGGGTTCTCACACCATTTAAAAGAAAATATATATCCCCCCACTTTTTACGACAAGCTAAAGCTGGGAGCTGGTATTCTCAGGCTGGTAAGGGCCATGGATTTTGCCCCCCAGCCTAAAAATAGCAGCCCGCTGCTGCCCCAGAAAAGGCACATCTTCTCTGGTGCTTTACCCGGCTCTTTCACTTGCCCTCGTGTGGTGGCAAGTGGGGTAATGGTTGTGGGGTTGATGTCAGCTGTTTTATGGTCACTGACATCAAACTCACAGATCAGTAATGGAGCGATGTCTGTAAGATGCCTCGATTACTAAAACCATAGTTAGATTGTAAAAATGAAACAAACAGAATAATATCCTTTAATTGAAAGAAGGACACAGGCTTTTATTGAAATAAAAATATAAAAGCACAGTTATGCTCACCTTACACCTATTCCATGGAAGCCTTTGTCCCCTGTAAAAAAAAAAAAAACACAAAAACCCTGAAAATAATCGCTCCTGCTGTGTCTAGCGTTGAGGTCCCATGAGAAAGTTCACTGAAATTCAAACTTCATGAACCCAGGTGACCTCACTTATGGCATTGCTTGCTTTGTATTGACTGGTGACATCAAGTCCAGGGGTTAGTAATGGAGTGGCATCGGTAATACGCACCCATTACTAACCCCATTGTAAGTTTAGAAATAAACACACAGCATAAATAAAATCCTTTATTTTAAATATAAATTAACACCCTGTTTTACACGTTCATTTTAAAATAAAAAAGCAAAGTTATACTCTCCTTACGCCTATTCCATTGAAGCCCTTGTTCCTTGTAAACAACAGAAAATAATAAACAATCCTTATGCCTAGTCCACCGATGCCCATTTCCCCTGTAAAAAAAAAAAAATATATTAACAACCATATCCCTCACCTGTCCAATGTGAAGATAATCCAAACAGTGACACGACAATCAGGATGATTTGTACAGCGGTTACACCAGTGATGCGACTGCTATCCCTGCCAGTTGGAACACGCTGACAGGAGCGTAATCAATCATGTCAGTGTCTAGTGCTGGGTCTTTCACCGGGAAGGAACAACCACGGGAAGGGCAGTCTCCAATGAAGGAAACCACCTATGCCAAAACATGGTATCCATCCACAGACAGCTGTTTCGGGGTATTGCCCCTCATCAGTGTGGAGTAGGAAACTGGCTAGTAGGAGCAATGCCTAGTAAAAGACTATGAAAATGAGGATGAGTGACCTCATGGAGATCAACATCCAACACTGCGGAGACACCATCACATGTTTCTCAACGCAGTGATTCTAGAGCAATGCCCCCATCCCTTATGGGAAATATGCAAAAACATGTAAATTAATCATCCGCGGAGACACCATCACATGTTTCTCAACGCAAGCAATGACTAGCCAGGTCTTTCACTGGGAAGGAACAACCACGGGAAGGACAGTCTCCAATGAAGGTATCAAAACATGGTATCCATCCACAGACAGCTGTTTCGGGGTATTGCCCCTCATCAGTGTGGAGTAGGAAACTGGCTAGTAGGAGCAATGCCTAGTAAAAGACTATGAAAATGAGGATGAGTGACCTCATGGAGATCAACATCCAACTCCACACTGATGAGGGGCAATACCCCGAAACAGCTGTCTGTGGATGGATACCATGTTTTGGCATAGGTGGTTTCCTTCATTGGAGACTGCCCTTCCCGTGGTTGTTCCTTCCCGGTGAAAGACCTGGCTAGTCATTGCTTGCGTTGAGAAACGTGATGGTGTCTCCGCGGCTGATTGATTTACATGTTTTTGGATATTTCCCATAAGGGATGGGGGCATTGCTCTAGAATCACTGCGTTGAGAAACATGTGATGGTGTCTCCGCAGTGTTGGATGTTGATCTCCATGAGGTCACTCATCCTCATTTTCATAGTCTTTTACTAGGCATTGCTCCTACTAGCCAGTTTCCTACTCCACACTGATGAGGGGCAATACCCCGAAACTGCTGTCTGTGGATGGATACCATGTTTTGGCATAGGTGGTTTCCTTCATTGGAGACTGCCCTTCCCGTGGTTGTTCCTTCCCGGTGAAAGACCTGGCTAGTCATTGCTTGCGTTGAGAAACATGTGATGGTGTCTCCGCGGCTGATTGATTTACATGTTTTTGCATATTTCCCATAAGGGATGGGGGCATTGCTCTAGAATCACTGCATTGAGAAACATGTGATGGTGTCTCCGCAGTGTTGGATGTTGATCTCCATGAGGTCACTCATCATTTTCAGTGTCTAGTGCTGAGCTCCTGTTAGTTCACTGGAGTTCATAGCTGAGCCCTGGTGACCTCCCTGTGTGAGAACTTTCTCATCACATCAGTGCCCGTGTTTGCCTTGGTGTCATGCAGTTGACAGTGTGCAACACAACGGATGTTCGGGCCCTCATCAGAATGGGGTCTGGGTTTACATTTGGGTTTGGATTAGGGTACCGTTGTGGTACCCGAACAAAACTTTTTTCAGATGTTCGGCCAAACCCTCCGAATCTGAACATCCACAGGTTCACCCATCACTAATCAGCAGCTGTTATTTTATGTGCAGTACCCCTACAGCAGACATGGTGTACTATACTATTCCCATTGAATCAATGGACTGCCTATGCGATGCACAGACCTGCTGGGGTCTCTCTGGCGGTAGTGATACTCTTTGTGTACAGTCTCTGCCATGGCTAAAATATGGGGGGGGGGGGGGGTCCCATGTTCTGCCGCTGTTCTTTAATGCATAGGAAAAAAAATAAACCATTATTCTCGCCTTCCCTCCACTCCCCTCGCTGTGCGGCGTCCTCTTCCGAAACCGGCAGCTTAATTCAGCGTGCAAGCGTCAGGAGCGCATGACATGATGTCACTTGCTAATGTGCATGCAAGGACACACATCCAGTTGAAGTTTGCACGGTCTTCAGCAGACCCCCAAAGTCACAGGCCCGGTTGTGACTCCTGCGATCTCGGTTTTTAGACCCCTGAGTACACACTATTTTCTGCTTTTTCTTCGCTTTCATAGTATAACATTGAGTTTAGATAGTTTGTCTCGTACTCGTTCCTAGTAACTTTTCCTTAGCTCTACCTTGTCTTTACAGCTACAGTGTAGTAGCCTGCCTCATTATGAGAATGACCTTTAGTGTATTGATAATGATGGCTTGAGGGCCTGAATAATGACCAGTGTGTGCTTGTGGTTTCTCATTACATAAGATGCCGGAGACGCTGGTGAGACGTGTGGAGCCATCCGTCACACTTTGTTAATCTGACGTGTGTAAACAGTTTTTGGCTGGAGAATAGGTCAGACTGTGTCATTAATTGCACTGAAAAGATCCAACTCGAGAGTTTCATGCGTCTGATAAACTGCAGCAGGTTGTAGTGGAAGTTTTAAGCATTTATACAGCCAAGTGTATTAGATAAACCCTGGGTACTGTATAATTATGAAGCTCAGAGAAGCAAATGCCAGCTTCTATGTATGGGTCACACTATAATTTGCTTACACATATTATGCCACTTAATTAGAATCACAGTAGTCCCCGATTCCAGCTGGGCTCATATTAATCAGAATGGTAACTCCGGTTTCTGTCTACTGTCTAGAAAATGAAATTCTGCATTACTGAATGTCCAGTGCCCAAAAAGTGGAATATTCTGCTTCCTTGTGTTGTAGGGACTTAAGACCATGCATATTGCATACTCCTATACTGCCATTATATCAGTGGAAGCACTTAAAGGGACATTGGAAATCCTTTAACTGTTGTCTGTTCCATAATAATATAACTACTATAATACTGCTCCCTATTTACAAGAATATACTATAATAATGACCCCATGTTCACGACTATAACTACTAAACAGCCTCGTGTATAATATAAGAATAAAAATACTATAATACTGCTCCCTATGTACAAGAATATACTATAATAATGCCCCATGTTCACTCATAACTTCTATGCAGCCTCCTATGTGTAATGATCACGTGTGACTGGACACAGCGCCTCCAGCAGGGCGAGTTTATGACACACGTGATCCTGGATACAGCGCCTCCAGCAGGGTGAATTTAAACAATAATGGGACGTGCAGCCGGATATACCGCCTCCAGCTGGCGAATTTAAGAAATACACGTAAAACTGGATACCCCGCCTCCAGCTGGCGAATTTAAATAATAAGGGTAAACACAGGGAACAATTACAGTGGTGGGCCCTGCGATAGGGAATGGGGGACGTGGAGACCTCCTAAGCTCCCCTGAGCCAGTGTCCCTGCTCTCCTCACATTCCCTATACAGGCTCCTCACCTGTCGCCGCACGCGTGCCTTAATACCCTAACAAGCCCTAAAACCTAAACCCTAACTAGGGAATAGGTCGGTGCGGAGACTAATCCCACCACTGCACTAGAACCAGGGCTGTGGAGTCGGTAAGCCAAACCTGCGACTCCGACTCCGACTCCTCAATTTCCCTTACACCGACTCCGACTCCGACTCCCACACATATTGCTTATATTTAAGTGAAAAATGTATTGTAGTACAATGTGAACCTCAGACATTTAATCATTTTTATGATCCAATAATCAAGATATTTAGATAGAACAGAATATATATTGGTGTACTACCCGGTTTTCATTCTTTTTGGTACAGATACGATATGGATAGACAGATATGGATAGATAGAGCAGTTTTCTAATCTGCTTTTGCTATTGAAAACATTATCTATGAGCTCAAAAACCTTTCAGGTGATGCGGTTTTTTAAAAAGATGATCAGCTTTTGCAGCTGAAAAACGTATCCTCAAAAAACACAGGAAAAACGCTGTGTGTGAATGTAGCCTTAGATCAGGAATAGAACAGTCATTTATAGGACATTTCATAACTTTCCCAAACTCCTATGAAAAAATATTCAGCACATCCTGCATTGAATTACTGTACCCAATTTATTATATATTTTAGGAGTCGGAGTCGGTCCATTTTATACCGACTCCAACTCCGACTCCACCAAAATGAGCACCGACTCCGACTCCGACTCCACAGCCCTGACTAGAACACACATAAGGAAAGTCACAAACAGGGGAAAAAGAAAACTTAGCTCTCTCTGTGCTAAAGCTCCAGCACAGAGTCCAGCGACCGACTGCAGCCTTTCTCCTGAATAGCTGCCAAGAACTCCCTTCTGTGACTCCTTCCACACCAGGACTCAGATTGAGCCGAGCACTCTCTTCAGCTCCTTCCACCACCAAGGTTGGTTGCAAATGAACAACTAACACCAACAGTGATTGAAAACCCCTGGCTGTCCTTTATAGAGCCTAACACCTGTCATGTAATTAACGTGCACATTAACCTAAAACTAAAGCTAAGGTGCGATACCACTCACCACCACCGGGGACAGTCAAGACACCAGAACCTGACAAAGTAAAAAAAGTTCACTTTGTCAATTTAATACCGCCAGATCCAACACTGGATCATGACAGTACCCCCTCCTTAATGAGGGGCCTCTGGACCCTCAAGACCACCCCTCATTAGGGAAACACCTACAGCGGGGACGGCCAGACCCTGAGTTCAGCCCACCATTACCTGACACTTCAGGTATATGACAAATACACAGCTGGTATAGGCAATAAAGTTTATTTTTATTATTTTGGAGGAACCACCCATCTCCACAGCGCCGACCTGGGGAACGAGTATATGTAAGTGTACGTTTGTTTGTTATGAGCTGATCAGGCTCCACAACACACTTCCACAGGATGTTTTTTTGGTGGCACACATACACGCTCGTTCACACACAGGTCCGGACCTGAACGTTTATTGCACACATTCGGTAGTCATGAATTAGGTGAACTCATACTGGACCTGACCACAGAGGCGTCCCCCTGTGTCACCACACTCACACCCCCGCACTACACCATAGGGTACACCACCATCCAACCCTTTCCACCACGAGGTCTGCTCCTCACAGGGTTTGCTAGTGGCGAGGGCTGGAACTTGCCCCTACTCCCCCGCCGCACAATCGCTGCTCTCACTGGAGAGGAAGGGGTCCCCTGAAGAGAGATGGCAGAGACAGTAGTCTCCAGGCAGCAGGACCCACACGACTGCCCCCAGCTGACTACTTCCCTAGCTCGCCAATCTATCCCCGGGTTGTGTTTTTTCAGCCAAGGGAAGCCTAAAACGATAGGTACTGGCATTCCATCCAAGACGTAGCATGACAAGGACTCCTCATGATGTCCTATACGCAGATGGATGTTTTCTACGACTTGGGTAAGGCTCCCCTGACTCAGTGGAACAGAGTTAATAGCCTGGACGCTTATAGGTTGGGCCAGCGTCCTACACTTCAGGCCATGAGTCTGGACAAAACGAGCATCCACCAGACTGACTCCTGCTCCGCTGTCCACAAGCACCGGTACCACCTCCGGTACCCCGCCAGCTAACACTTCTGCTGACATAATACCTTGGGAGGGCAAAATGGAGGAAATGTACACTCACTGGTTGCCTCCCTCCAAACGACCAGGGGTCTGCGGCTTCTGAGATGACACAGATATTTTGGCACGTAATGGGCACGCCTTAAGGAAATGACCAATCTGCCCACAGGAAAAACATGCCAACCCCACTCCCTGAACCGTAGGCAGGCCTGAACACAACCCAACACCTCCTACTTGCATAGGTTCGTCCGGAGACTTGGCACGCCCTGGGCAGGCTCCCATGAAATGGCCCGGCTTCCCACAGGAAAAGCATACCCCCCCACCACGGCGAACCCCAGGCAACCCCCTATTTGTACCAACAACACCGGGCTGCCTGGGTTCCACCAACCGTACCGGGGGGTCCTCACCCCCGGAGAGGACTACAGGGGGCACATTTTGTGTATGTCTTTCCCTAAGGCGTCTATCCACCCGAATGGCGAGGGACATGGCGGCCTCCAGCGACCTGGGGGCGGCGTACTGCACCAGAGTGTCCTGCAACTTAGGAGACAGACCCTGCACAAATTGACTCCTAAGTGCAGGGTCATTCCACTGAGTGTTAGTGGCCCATCTCCTAAACTCAGAGCAGCACTCCTCAGCAATCCGGGCTCCCTGTTTACACCTACGGAGTCGGGATTCCGCCAGAGAGACACCATCAGGATCCCCATACACAAGCGCCAAAGCCGCAAAAAACTCGTCCACGGACTCTAAAGATGGTGAATCGTCCGGCAGGGAGAAGGCCCAGGATTGGGGATCCCCCTTCAAAAGGGACATAATGATTCCCACCCGTTGCTCTTCGCTCCCTGAAGAACGAGGGCGCAGCCTGAAATATAATTTACAGGCTTGCTGAAATACCAAGAATTGATCTCTCCCTCCAGAAAACCGGTCCGGGAGAGATATCTTGGGTTCTGGCTGAGCCTGTGCCTGAATCAAACCTCCAAAGCCCACCAATAGCTGCAGTTGCTGCACCATCTCACCGCGCAGCCCCCTAATCTCTTCAGTAAAGGTCTGCAGTACCTGGGTAAAGGTTTGCATTAGGTCCATGGCTCAGCAGAAAAAAATTTTTTAAGGTTGGTGTTAATGTAATGATCACGTGTGACTGGACACAGCGCCTCCAGCAGGGCGAGTTTATGACACACGTGATCCTGGATACAGCGCCTCCAGCAGGGCGAATTTAAACAATAATGGGACGTGCAGCCGGATATACCGCCTCCAGCTGGCGAATTTAAGAAATACACGTAAAACTGGATACCCCGCCTCCAGCTGGCGAATTTAAATAATAAGGGTAAACACAGGGAACAATTACAGTGGTGGGCCCTGCGATAGGGAATGGGGGACGTGGAGACCTCCTAAGCTCCCCTGAGCCAGTGTCCCTGCTCTCCTCACATTCCCTATACAGGCTCCTCACCTGTCGCCGCACGCGTGCCTTAATACCCTAGCAAGCCCTAAACCTAAACCCTAACTAGGGAATAGGTCGGTGCGGAGACTAATCCCACCACTGCACTAGAACACACATAAGGAAAGTCACAAACAGGGGAAAATGAAAACTTAGCTCTCTCTGTGCTAAAGCTCCAGCACAGTGTCCAGCGACCGACTGCAGCCTTTCTCCTGAATAGCTGCCAAGAACTCCCTTCTGTGACTCCTTCCACACCAGGACTCAGATTGAGCCGAGCACTCTCTTCAGCTCCTTCCACCACCAAGGTTGGTTGCGAATGAACAACTAACACCAACAGTGATTGAAAACCCCTGGCTGTCCTTTATAGAGCCTAACACCTGTCATGTAATTAACGTGCACATTAACCTAAAACTAAAGCTAAGGTGCGATACCACTCACCACCACCGGGGACAGTCAAGACACCAGAACCTGACAAAGTAAAAAAAGTTCACTTTGTCAATTTAATACCGCCAGATCCAACACTGGATCATGACACTATGTAGAAGAATAAAAATACTATAATACTGCCTTTATTGTACAAGAACATAACTACTATAATACTGCCTCATTTGTACAAGAATATAACTACTGTAATACTGCCCCTATGTACAAGAATATACAGTGAAGGAATTTCATCCCTTGCTGATTTTGAAAGTTTGCCCACTGGCAAAGACATGAACAATCTATAATTTTAAGGGTAGGTTAATTTTAACATTGAGAGAATATCAAAAATAAAATCCAAAGAATCACATTGTATAAATTTATTTGCATTTTGCAGTGAGAAATAAGTATTTGATACCCTTACCAACCATTAAGAGTTTTGGCTCCTACAGACCAGTTAGATGCTCCTAATCAACTTGTTACCTGCATTAAAGACAGCTGTCTTACATAGTCACTTTTATAAAAGACTCCTGTCCACAGACTCAATTAATCAGTCAGACTCTAACATTTACAGCATGGGCAAGACCAAAGAGCTTTATAAGGATGTCAGGGACAAGATCATAGGCCTGCACAATGCTGGAATGGACTACAAAACCATAAGTAAGACGCTGGGTGAGAAGGAGACAACTGTTGGTGGAATAGTAAGAAAATGGAAGGAAATGAAAGATGACTGTCAATCGACATCGATCTGGAGCACCATGCAAAATCTCACCTCATGGAGTATCCTTGATCAAGAGGAAGATGAGAGATCAGCCTAAAACTACACAGGGGGGGATCTTGTTAATGATCTCAAGGCAGCTAGGACCACAGTCACCAAGAAAACCATTGCTAACACATTACGCCGTAGAGGTTTAAAATACTGCACTGCCCGCAAGGTCCCCCTACTCAAGAAGGCACATGTGCAGGCCCGTCTGACGTTTGCCAGTCAACACCTGGATGATTCTGTGTGTGATTGGGAGAAGGTGCTGTGGTCAGATGAGACAAAAGTTGAGCTCTTTGGCATTAACTCAACTCGCCATGTTTGGAGGAAGAGAAATGCCTATGACCCAAAGAACACCGTCCCCACTGTCAAGCATGGAGGTGGAAACATTGTTTTGGGGTGTTTCTCTGCTAAGGGCACAGGACTACTTCACCGCATCAGTAGGAGAATGGAAGGAGCCATGTACCGTAGAATCCTGAGTGACAACCTCCTTCCCTCTGCCAGTACATTAAAAATGGGTCGTGGCTTGGTATTCCAGCAAGACAATGGCCTAAAACATACAGCCAAGGCAACAAAGATGTGGCTCAAAAAGAAGCACATTAAGGCCATGGAGTGGCCTAGCCAGTCTCCAGACCTTAATCCCATAGAAAACTTATGGAGGGAGTTGAAGCTCCAAGTTACCAAGTGATAGCCTCAAATCTTAATGATATAGAGATGATCTGCAAAGAGGAGTGGACCAATATTCCTCCTGACATGTGCGCAAACCTCATCAACTACAAAAAACGTCTGACTGCTGTGCTTGCCAACAAGGGTTTTGCCACCAAATATTGAGTCTTGTTTGCCAGAGGGATCAAATACTTATTTCTCACTGCAAAATGCAAATTTATATAATGTGATTTTCTGGATTTTATTTTTGATATTCTATCTCTCAATGTTAAAATTAACCTAGCCTTAAAATTATAGACTGTTCATATCTGTCAGTGGGCAAACTTGCAAAATCAGCAAGGGATCAAATACTTATTTCCTTCACTGTAACTTCTATAATACTGCCCCCTATGTACAAGAATATAAATATGATAATACTGTCTCCTATGTACATGAATATAATGACCGTATATGCTCGAGTGCAAGCCGAGTTTTTCAGAACATTTTTTATGCTGATGCTGAAAAAGCCCCCCTCTGCTTATACTCAATTGAGGGTCCCAGAAGACTGAGGGGGAGCGGCAGAGCAGCGGGTCACATGAGGCAGGAGCTGGCTGCTGCTGCTAACTCGTGCCCACTGCTAAAGAGAAATGAATATTCACTGCACTCACGGTGAATATTTTTATTTTTCTCTTTAATAGCGGGCACAGTAGTCTCGGCTGCCGGCATCCTGCAGCTGGGCGATCATGTGTGCCCGCTACTTAAGGGAATGAAAATTCACTGCCCTCCACGCCCATGGGCGTGGAGTGCAGAGAAAATTCATACCCTTTAGTAGCGGGCACACGTGATCACCAGGCCACTGCAGCTGCTGACATTGGAACAAGACATTGTGAGGGAGCGCAGGGACAGTAAGTAGGATGGTTTATTTATTTTTTTATGTTTTTATGATGGGGGCCATGCATACCCAGATGGGGATGAGGGAGCCGTGCATACCTGGATGGGGATGTGTAGGAGGGGGCATGCATACCAGGCTTATACTTGAGTCAATTAGTTTTCCCAGTTTTTCTGTGGTAAAATTGGAAGCCTCGGCTTATATTTGAGTATATACAATGCTATAATATTGCCTCCTATATACAAGAATATAACTACTTTAATACTGCTTCTGTGTTGAAAAAATATAATTTCTGTAATACTTATATGTAGGCGTAAAATTGTGTTTTTCTTCAAGTTGTCACAAATAGCTATAAATTGGTCATGAACATTGGCTTGTCACCTTTACTTTCACCATTGTTCGCATTGGATGCTATCTTTGGAATCCTGTTTATTGTTTGTATATTAAATTTTAATACGGAGGAAGCCAGATCCTACAGTTAAAATAAATAAATAATAAAAAAAAAAATTACCATATGTATCTTCTTAATATATATTATGTATTTTTTTCTTTTTCTAAATATTATATAAAGTCCTAATTCTCTTGTCTCCTTTTTGCTAGTTGTTTCCCCTGCTGCTGCAGTTGACAAGCCGTCTGCAAGGAGTCCGTGCTCTTGGACAGACTGGAGCTGACACGACCAACCCAGAGGATGCAAAAAGACTTCAAAAAAGACAAAAGACACGTAGGACGTGAAGACGAGGGACCGTGGTGTGAAGTGACATCAATGTCATGCTCCAGACCCCTGGGACATGTTACGGAAACTCTCCTTGGTTTGAAAGAAATTACAGACTTGAGATAGTTTCTCTGCTCTACATGATCCTTTTTTTTAAAAAACAAAGAAACATGTTTTGTACATTGGGGTTTGTATCAAAAGATCCCGGGAGATGATTTACGGTAAATTGGAAATGAAGAAGTTTGATCACTTTTTTTTTTTTTTAATTTTACCGCTGGAGATAACTTATTTTTTAACATTGCTAAACTAATTGATTGTCGGCGGCTTCTCCATAATAAGCAAAAAAAAAAAAATAATTCTTTACAACTGATTTCCCAAAGAAAAATAAATAAAGCAACATGGTCTTCTCTTTCTACATTACCGTGATACAGAGTTTTGTTCTTGAAATCTTGTTCCGTATTGAACAGAAATTGTAGACCATAGATTAAACAGGGGAGATTTATGAAGACGGGCATTTTGTATGACGCTCTTAACGGTGCGCTGGAATTACAAAAGCTAATCTGCTTATTAGCGGCAGAAAGTAAAATCTACACCAGATAGAGACTCTTCCCTACTGCTAAACCCCACAGTTTTCTCAGCTGCTGATGCTCAGTTGTTGGCTGTGTATATCCCTGGCCCATATCACAGATTTCTGTATATTGTATAGTGACAGCGAGCTGCTAATCAGCACTGGTGGTGGGGTTGGACCAGGAGGCATGAGGACAGTTGTTCTATACTGATAATCTTCTGCTGATTAAACACTGATTTGGTATTGAAACAACAAAATACAGTCCAGTAAGGCCCCCGTCACACATAGCGACGCACCAGCGATCCCGACAACGATATTACCTTGTCAGGATCGCTGGTGTGTCGCTACATGATCGCTGGTGAGCTGCCAAACAGGCAGCTTCACCAGCGATCAGGACAGCGGCGACGTGGGTAACAAACGCGCACGTCGCTTAGTTACCCGCTGTGTACCTTAGATACCAGCATGCTGGTGCAGGAAGCTGGTATCCAATGTAAACCGTGGGTTTCTAAGTGCCGCAAGGCGCCTAGAAGCCCGCTGTTTACCTTGGTTACCAGCTCCCTGCACAAGCACGCTGGTATCTAAGGTACACAGCGGGTTTCTAAGTGCCGCGCGGCGCTTAGAAACCCGCGGTTTACGTTGCATTCCAGCTCGCTGATCGCTGGTCTCCCGCCTGCCACACGCAGCGATGCGTGCTGGCCAGCTGGAGACCAACAATCAAAAAAATGTCCAGAGCTTTCCAGAACGATCAGCGATACCCGGCGGGGGGGGGGTGGGATTTCGCTGATACCTGGCACACAGCGAGATCGCTGTTGCGTCAAAAAACTTGTGACTCAGCAGCAATCTCGCTAACGATCTCGCTGTGTGTGACGAGGGCTTAAGTGATACATCCCTGTGTATTCAGGCTCTCTGCCCTTCATGTTGCTCTCAGATTTCATAGCAAAACAACTGCTGATGGATTCTCTTTAATACAGGGACAGAGCAGAGTAGTTAGAGGAGTACTATGCTCTGACTCTAGAGGATCCCAAGCATGTTCATAAGAGAATCCCGCTAACTATTTCCCAATATAGAACATAAATATAAGTCCTTCATCAGGTGTTTTTGTATGGCTGCGGCTCAGGAGCTTAGCCTGCTCCATAAATGGCAGGTGCCGGCTGTGTTGTACAGCTGCTATGAATGTCTGCCAGCGGCATTTACCGTATATGGCTTCATCACTTGTTGTACGGGTTGCCAATAGATTCCCATGGCATCTTGGGGTCAATTGAAGGTCCACGTTGCCACCATGTTCTCCCATGATAGATTTTTTTTGGGTTTGTTTTATACTTTGAAAAAACTTTGAATTGTCTACTTTTTGCCAATTGAAAAATAGATACATGCAAATAATTAAAAAAAGAAAACGACTTAGTATTTCCGCATCCTTGAAAGTCCAATCTAATTAAAGTCTAAAATTAATTAACCCATATGGTAAACATCGTAAAGAAGGAAAACAAAACAATAACAACAGATGCCTGAGGTGGCATTCTTTTGGTCATGTTGCAGTCTGAAAAATGTGGAATAAAAAGCCATCGTATTCCTATGTACTGAACACACCATGGACAAATTCCCAGGAAAAGAGAACCATGCTAAAATAGAAATTAAAAGGTATGAGAAAAACTTTTAAAAGTATAAATAAACAAAAGGTGCCGCACTAAAAGGGACACACAATATGCCTGGATATACAAAGATGAATGAGTAGGATAAACAACATGGCCAGGAGCAATAAACAGATAAGGCACAAGTTTAGGAAAAAGTAACTAAACTACCTATATGAAAGCCTGCCACGTCCTGAAGTCTTAGGTCTACCTTCTAGCACTGACTAACGGGTCTAATAATGAGCTGCTGTCAGGGTTGGGGACACGGTTACAGCCGCCGCTCTCTATACCCAGAGCGGTGACTCAAACTGTGCCAACACCAAACCTGTGAACGGAAGCCGAACACTGCCGGGAGGAATAAAGTTAATTTCCTCCTGGCAGCGGGGCTTTCAGCACGGGAGCCGCATGGTGTCGGAACGTTTTTAATTTGCAGATTAACCCCATATCTGCAAGTTATACAGTGGGGAAAAAAAGTATTTAGTCAGTCAGCAATAGTGCAAGTTCCACCACTTAAAAAGATGAGAGGCGTCTGTAATTTACATCATAGGTAGACCTCAACTATGGGAGACAAACTGAGAAAAAAAAATCCAGAAAATCACATTGTCTGTTTTTTTTTTCATTTTATTTGCATATTATGGTGGAAAATAAGTATTTGGTCAGAAACAAAATTTCATCTCAATACTTTGTGATATATCCTTTGTTGGCAATGACAGGTCAAACGTTTTCTGTAAGTCTTCACAAGGTTGCCACACACTGTTGTTGGTATGTTGGCCCATTCCTCCATGCAGATCTCCTCTAGAGCAGTGATGTTTTTGGCTTTTCGCTTGGCAACACGGACTTTCAACTCCCTCCAAAGGTTTTCTATAGGGTTGAGATCTGGAGACTGGCTAGGCCACTCCAGGACCTTGAAATGCTTCTTACGAAGCCACTCCTTCGTTGCCCTGGCGGTGTGCTTTGGATCATTGTCATGTTGAAAGACCCAGCCACGTTTCATCTTCAATGCCCTTGCTGATGGAAGGAGGTTTGCACTCAAAATTTCACGATACATGGCCCCATTCATTCTTTCATGTACCCGGATCAGTTGTCCTGGCCCCTTTGCAGAGAAACAGCCCCAAAGCATGATGTTTCCACCACCATGCTTTACAGTAGGTATGGTGTTTGATGGATGCAACTCAGTATTCTTTTTCCACCAAACACGACAAGTTGTGTTTCTACCAAACAGTTCCAGTTTGGTTTCATCAGACCATAGGACATTCTCCCAAAACTCCTCTGGATCATCCAAATGCTCTCTAGCAAACTTCAGACGGGCCCGGACATGTACAGGCTTAAGCAGTGGGACACGTCTGGCACTGCAGGATCTGAGTCCATGGTGGCGTAGTGTGTTACTTATGGTAGGCCTTGTTACATTGGTCCCAGCTCTCTGCAGTTCATTCACTAGGTCCCCCCGCGTGGTTCTGGGATTTTGGCTCACCGTTCTTGTGATCATTCTGACCCCACGGGGTGGGATTTTGCGTGGAGCACCAGATCGAGGGAGATTATCAGTGGTCTTGTATGTCTTCCATTTTCTAATTATTGCTCCCACAGTTGATTTCTTCACTCCAAGCTGGTTGGCTATTGCAGATTCAGTCTTCCCAGCCTGGTGCAGGGCTACAATTTTGTTTCTGGTGTCCTTTGACAGCTCTTTGGTCTTCACCATAGTGGAGTTTGGAGTCAGACTGTTTGAGGGTGTGCACAGGTGTCTTTTTATACTGATAACAAGTTTAAACAGGTGCCATTACTACAGGTAATGAGTGGAGGAAAGAGGAGACTCTTAAAGAAGAAGTTACAGGTCTGTGAGAGCCAGAAATCTTGATTGCTTGTTTCTGACCAAATACTTATTTTCCACCATAATATGCAAATAAAATGAAAAAAAAAAACAGACAATGTGATTTTCTGGATTTTTTTTTCTCAGTTTGTCTCCCATAGTTGAGGTCTACCTATGATGTAAATTACAGATGCCTCTCATCTTTTTAAGTGGTGGAACTTGCACTATTGCTGACTGACTAAATACTTTTTTTCCCCACTGTAGCGGTATTTTACATGACTGGTTCCAGCCAAAAGCAGAGTACTGAACAGAGCAGTTTGTGAGACTTATATTTTGTGTGATGTGAACCGCAATACCGGACACATTCAATAACCAAAAGTGGCGCTATTTCTCTCTCACCCATGACAGCACCATGGAGAGAGGGGGTCCGCCCATCAAGGACAGGAACCTACAGATAAAAAGGCGGCACCTCTCCTCCGCCCCCAGTTGGGTTCCTGTCCTTGACGGGTGACCCGTGGATCCTGCAGCAGGCTTACCTTTGAAGAGGAGCCAGGGCCGTTCCGTTCGTAGTCCTGGCAGCGGGGAGGCCCCTGCCGCGGCGGGGTTGGTACCTGAAGCCGCCACCGCTGTAGCTGAGGGGCTGTACAGGGTGAGCAGGTGGGGAAGACCGAGCCGCCGCTCTGAAAAGGAGAATGAGGCTGGAGGGACGCCGGTACACGTGGGGCAGCGCGCGGTACAGAGGTGTACCAATATGGCGCTGCCCCGGAAATGGAATGAAGACTTCCAGGTCCCCGCCGTCAGCGCATGCGAATTGCGCGCTCCCCTGGGCACAGCGGGGCAGGCTGGGAGGAGGAGGTGACGTCAGGGCCCGGGAGATTCAAAAGAAGATGGTGGGAGCTGCTCCTTGCTGGAAGCGTCCTATAGACATGGAGGACAGCGACCAGCATAAGGAGCAGCAGCAGCACAGGCACCATCGCTGACAAAAAGAAAAGGACGGCGAGAGGGCCGGTCCAGTAGCCACTCCACGCAGCGGAGCAAGTCGACTGCGAGGAGCAAATCACCTCCTGTGGATCAGCCAGTGAGGGATCCGAATCCACCTCCCGAACCTGTACCTGCAACCGCGCATGATGGGGTAAGTGATCTACGTGAATGTCCCCCATTATAATAGACTTCTTTCCCTTATTAGGGAAAGAAGAAAGAAAAGACAAAACAGGAAATGCCCCTCCTGTAGAAGGCCGCTACCAGCAGCTTGGGATAAAAAACTCTGCGACTCCTGCATACAGGAAGTTCTTTGTGATGAAACCCCGGATTATGCCTCGGGTCTAAGAGCGGTAATCCGATCGGAGTTTCAAAGTGCCCTTTCATCCCTAAAACGCAAAGAGAGGGAAAAGAAAAGGGACACAGTAGCGGCCTCCCAGTCAGAGGCCTCGACGTCAGGGGAAGTTACATCAAATACTTCAGACACCTACTCATCATCCTCAGATGAGGAAACGGGCGTCATTGCTTTCCCCTGGATGAGGTAGACATGTTAGTAAAAGCGGTAAGGTCTACCATGGGGGTAGCAGACCCTCGGCCAGATCAGTCCAGGACATAATGTTCGGGGGATTAGGCCAAAAGAGACGCAGAGTATTCCCGCTAAACGAGAATGTACAGGGCCTGATAAAAAAAGAATGGGAGAGACCAGATAGGAAGAACTCCACGGTTCCCTCCCTTAAAAGAAAATACCCATTTGACAAGGAAGCGTCCACGTCCTGGGACAGAGCCCCGAAGTTAGACGTGGCGGTCGCCAAAGCCTCGAAAAAATTTGCACTCCCCTTTGAGGATATGGGTACTCTAAAGGACCCATTAGACAAAAAAGCTGATACTTTCCTCAAGGGCACCTGGGAATCAGCAGGAGGAAATCTTAGGGCAGCGATAGCGGCAACTTGTACCTCCAGAGCCCTCATGGTGTGGGTAGACCGAATAGAGAAGCAGCTAAGGGAAGGTACACCCAGGGAGAAGATCCTGGAGTCCATTTCCGTGATAAGGGGAGCGGCGGCCTTCTTAGCCGACTCTTCGGCTGATTCGGTAAGGTTGTCATCCAAAACGGCAGCCCTGTCAAACGCAGCCCGAAGAACGCTGTGGCTTAAATGTTGGCCTGGGGATTTACAAACTAAGATGAAACTACGTGCCATCCCTTGTGAAGGGAAATTCCTATTTGGAGAGACTTTGGATGACATCCTCGAAAAGGCGGGGGCAAAAAGAAGGGATTCCCAAATTTAGGCCCCACAGGCTTTAAAAGGTCCTTTCGGAACAAAAAATTTTTTCAGAGGAGACCCCCAAGAGAACAGAAATGGGACGACAGAAGGAGAGACGGGGTTCTTTGGTAACTCGTCACGAGACAAAAAGCCCTCCAAGTGACTGTGCCCAGGGTGGAAGGGAGGCTAAGCTTTTTTTCTCCTAGCCTGGAGGAAAATATTGAACAACCCTTGGTTATTAAATCTGATAGGATCAGGGTTAAGGATAGACTTTCTCTCTCTCCCACCTCAAAAATATGTAGTGACCCCACTAAGATCATCAGTAAAAGAACAAGAAGCCCTCGAAAAAGAGGTCCTAAGCCTGTTGAGCAAAAAAGTCCTCCAGGAGGTTTCCCCCTTGGGAGAAAGGCAGAGGATTCTACTCGCCTCTCTTCCTAATAACCAAACCGGATGGTACCTTCCGGACAATTATAAATCTTAAAAGACTGAACGATTATGTCAAAAACGAGAAATTCAAAATCAAGCCGACCATCAAAATTCTCTTTCCACATTGCCTCATGGTAGTATTAGACCTCAGCGATGCCTATCACGTCCCCATCCACAAAGACTCCCGACAATACCTCAGACTTGCGGTCTCCATAGGAGGCGAAATAAGGGAATTTCAGTACAGGGCCCTGCCATTTGGGATCTCGGTAGCCCCGCGAATCTTCACAAAACTAGTGGCAGAAATGATGGCTCACCTAAGAGAGCAAGATGTTCTAATAGTCCCATATCTGGACGACTTTTTAATAGTGAGCAACTCAGCCCAAAGATGCAGGGAACAGAGGGACAGAGTGATGGGCACTCTTAAAAAAAAAAAAAAAAATACCCTCGGATGGCTCCTAAACCTAAAAAAATCAAGGCTGGAGCCCAGGAAAGTCCAGGAGTTCCTAGGCCTGACACTGGACTCAAACACCCAGTGTTACCTGCCAGACCACAAAAAGAGGATCGCTCAGATGGTAGCAAGAGCAACGCAGAACCCTTCCATGACGCTAAGAAAAGCAATGTCACTGTTAGGGTCCCTCTCCGCATGCCTGCCGGAGGTCCAGTGGGCACAGCTACATACGAGAGATCTCCAATGGGATGTTTTAGCCAACCAGTCAGCATTAAGAGGTCACTTGGAAGGTTAAGTTACACTAGACTCCAAAACTATTCATTCCCTAGCTTGGAGGGGAAACAGAGACAACCTATCCAAAGGGATTCCCTGGGTGATACAAGTCACACACATAATCACCACGGATGCCAGTCCTAAAGGATGGGGAGCACACATGAGCAACAGGGTGGCTCAGGGGGAATGGGGAGGTCAGGAACTAGAAGCCTCCTCGAACCAAAAGGAACTGCTGGCAATAGGCTACGCCCTAACACACTTTCTACCGGTATTAAAGGGACATCATGTCCAAATATTTTCGGACAATCGAGTGACAGTGGCCTACATAAATCATCAGGGGGGAACCAGGTCCCGAACACTAATGAACACATCCTCTGAAATATTCAGGCTAGCTGAGAAAAACCTACTGTCCCTATCTGCACTACACATACGGGGAGCAGAAAACCAGACAGCAGACTTTCTAAGTCGCACCCAGCTACATCAAGGGGAGTGGGTTCTAAAACAGTCCATTTTTTGGACAATTGTAAAAATGTGGGGAACCCCGGACATGGATCTGTTTGCCGACCGCAAAAACAAAAAAGGGGAATCATTTTGTTCCCTAGACCCCAGAGGGAATCCCAGGACCCTGGATGCGTTTATGCTTCCATGGACGTAGGGCCTAATGAATGCCTTTCCACCGCCCATTCTCATCCCGGCAGTCATAAGGAAAGTCAGAGAAGACAGGGCACAAATGATACTAATAGCCCCGTTTTGGCCAAAAAGAAGTTGGTTTTCCTGGCTGAGAATACTGTCAATAACCGAACCCTGGGTTCTACCAGATCTCCCCGACCTTCCGTCCCAAGGTCCTGTGTTACACCCTCGGGCAGTGAACCTCCATTTAACAGCATGGAATTTGAAAAGGGCACTGCTGAGGGGGAGAGGGTTTTCAGAAAACCTGGTTTCCACGCTACAAAAGAGTAGGAAACCGATCACAACCAGGGGCTATGGTAGAACTTGGAAGAAATTTCTATCTAGCTCTGGGGTAAGGGTTCAAGATGTAATCCAAATTGACAAAATTCTCGAATTCCTACAAAAAGGGTTAGAGCAGGGGCTGGCAACTAATACATTGAAGGTACAGATAGCGGCTCTAGGTGCCCTTTATAACCAGGATGTGGCAGGCAACCCTTGGGTGGCACGGTTTATGAGGGCCGCAGCCAGGTCTAGGCCAATAACCACCCAGAAAATACCATTATGGGATCTAAACCTAGTGTTGTCTGCACTAACAGGGCCCCCATTCGAGCCCATCTAATCAGCACCCCTAAAAACCCTATCATTAAAAACTATACTTTTAGTGGCCCTAACATCCGCTCGCAGAGTGAGCGATATTCAGGCTCTGTCAGCAATACCCCCGTTCACTAAAATCCTGGACGATAGAGTCATATTAAAACCTGATCCAGCATACCTACCTAAGGTGTCAACACACTTCCATAGGTCCCAAGAAGTAGTCCTTCCTTCCTTCTGCCCAAACCCTAGGAATAGGAGAGAGGAGAAATTTCACACCCTGGATGTGAAGAGGCATCTAGTTCAGTACCTAGAGGCCACCAAGGGATGTAGGAAGGAAGGGTCTTTGTGTGTTTCCAGGGACCTCGGAAGGGACTCACGGCATCCAAGAGTACCCTAGCAAGGTGGATAAGGGATGCGATTGCCCTGGCGTACTCATCCAGTGGGAATACCATCCCGGAGGGTCTAAAAGCTCAGTCTACCAGGGCAATGGCGACCTCATGGGCAGAAAGATCAGAGGTATCAATAGAGCAGATCTGTAAGGCGGCCACCTGGTCAACACCTTCTACCTTATTTAGGCACTATCGCTTAGATCTAGCCTCTACGTCTGACCTGACCTTCGGGAGAAGGGTCCTTCAGGCGGTGATCCCTCCCTAAGCTACCAATCTCTGAAATTCTCTCCGTGGTGCTGTCATGGGTGAGAGAGAATAGCTTAGTTACTAACCGATAGCGGTGTTTCTTGGAACCCATGACAGCACCCGCTTATTTCCCCCCCTTTCACGTGTGCGGTGAGCACGAGTTAATGTGTGTAAAGTGTTTTTTGCTAGACACTGGGCTTCTCCATAATATGCAATATTATAATGTTATGTACATACTTTTGTTGTTAACTAACCGGGAGACCCTCTGATGCTCTGTAACCAACTGGGGGCGGAGGAGAGGTGCCGCCTTTTTATCTGTAGGTTCCTGTCCTTGATGGGCGGACCATCTCTCTCCGTGGTGCTGTCATGGGTTCCGAGAAACACCGTTATCGGTGAGTATCTAAGCTATTCTGGGTACTTTCATACCCTTAAAGTTGCCCACTACTTGGACAACTTCTTGTCATACCCCTTGTTTGGCTGCAGTAATGTAGTAAAGCTTATACTCCCCTCCCATGCTGGCGCCGTTCCCGCAGTGTCGGCACTCGTTTTCCCGGGGCTCCTGTGCTGCTGTTTTAACACGTGAAGCCAACGTCACCGTCTTAGCCTCCTGTAGAATTGAGCATGAAGAGGAAATCAGAGATTGGCTGCAGCCTGGACCTCCTCTTCATGTTCGATTTTCCCGAAGGCGGAGACAGTGACGCCAGCTCTGATTGGGCGCCGGCGGCGCGTGTCATAACAACTGCACGGAAGAGCCCCGGGAGAACAAGTGCCGGCACAGGAAGTGAGTGTAAGCTTTTTTTTTATTTTATGGTTTTCAAATATTTTTTGAGGAAGATGGGGTTGTCCTAGTAGTGGACAACCCCTTTAACTAGTAGTTGTTACGGCTCTGTCTGGATTTCCACTGATAATTTTTTAGCTAACTAGTCAATTTTAATTTAAATCTTCATGTCCTCCTCGTTTTTATGACACTACATGGCAAAGGATGTAACTGGCTACCAATTTATATGCGATAATGACCAGAAACATTAATTTTCTAGCAAAATTAAAAACCTAGTACTTGTGATGGACATAAAGATGAAAATGAATGGCAAGTACAGGTTAAGCACTGATCATTACAATTTATATTCTTAATAGCAGACCTTACAGTATGATCTCCAGAGAAATGTGGAGCTGAGTGTCTCCGGAGCAGCATATAGGACATGGTCGTGAATTACTGTTGTAATAAGGGCCCCGAGCTGTGACCACTTAAATGTCATGCAGTCTTCATGAGGCAAGTTATAGATTTTGGAGCATCTGTGCTTAAGTATGGTCCATGATGATATTGCTCGGATACCGGAGTGTTCTGTAATTCTGCATTCTCTAGGTCTAATCCAGCTGTTTCCCAGCGCACTTCTGATAGAGGGAAAGCTGTGGGAGTCCACGGTTTAAGCCAGCGGCCCAAACCGTCACTCAATGTGCAGTGCCCTTCACCCCAGGAACATGGGCCTCCTGAAAATAGTATATGAAAAAAGCCTTTAAAGAGAATGTGTCATCAGGTTTTTGCTATGTTATCTGAGAGCTGAATGATGTAAGGGCTGAGACCCTGATTCCAGCAATGTGTAACTTATTGGGCGGTTTGTTGTAGTTTCAATAAAATAAGTGTTTTATCAGCATCAGATCATTACTAGAGGACTAGTTGTCTTGTGCCATGCAGTCCTCCTGTTCTGTCTAACCCCGCCTCCAACCACTGGTACCTTTCTGCCAATGTACAGTGTACGCAGTGGTGTGGGCAGGATTATACACTGCTCAGCACAAAGACAACTGGTAGATCTGCAGCAGGGAAAACTGTGATTTTATCAAAACTGCTCCAAGCAGCCCAGTAAGTGGAATTGGGGTACCTGCCATTACATCATGCTGCTCTTAGATTACACCACAAAAAACCTGGTGACAGATTTCCTTTAAATCCCTGCAATGTCTATGCTTAGGAGTCCAGTGTGCACTCCTGTTAAGTGAATGGCCACGTTCCCTGTATGACTGATAGTTGTCAAATCACAAAGTCGTACTGCGCGCATAAGCGTAGAAAGAGCAGTTATATAAATGAAAGGGAAAATAATATACTGAATATTTTTCCCACAAAACTTGTCAGACTTAATTAATCAGGTACATCTTACATCTGCCATGTTCCTCCGGTAGAAATTTTACTCCAGTCGGGGACTAGAGTACACTTCTGGCATGATCTAAGCCACTAAAGTGGCCTAGATTTTTGAGTTTGCTGTGTGGACTTCACCTCATCCTGCCCAATCTTTTCCAACTTTGTCAAAGCTATTCGGGACTTTAAAAACCTCAAAAGTCACAAGACTTTTCTGCAACTCTTGCTCAAAATTTTCAAGACGTTTCTAGCTGTTTTACGCCAAAATTCTTAATTCAGGACCATTGAGTGTCTCGAAATGCTGATTGGACAAGAGAAATCCTACTGAACAGCATAAGATCGGATAGGACATCCCAGGTGGATGTTTATGAATATTTATGAAATTTGCACTCTGAATATAGGTGTTTGTTATGAGATACCTTTCCTGTACCCTTCTCCCATGCACATGCATGCTCAGCTTAGCCAAGCGTGCATGTGTTCTGAATGACCAGGGAGAAAGCCACCGCCAAACTTCTCTGACAGCGGCTCATATCTGGAAATAGGGTTGGAGACCTTTAGCTGGTGACTGCAAAACCGGTGGGTTCAGCCAATGTTATTGTTGCATATGGTCAGTTTAGGACACATAGCGCATAGAGGAGATATACTGGCACATGGTGCACCTGTAAGAATGCATCACCTCCATATTTTTTTTTTTTTTCCCAAACTTATCTGTCTGTGGTATTTCTGTTCTCATAATAGGTCAAAAAGGTTAGTCCTTCTATTTCTTCAGAGCCGCGTTGTACATTCAAGCATGTCTCCTACCCAATTAGAACGGACAGCTTAAACCAGGTCATGTTATTGTAGAGATGGCGGCGAGGAGCCGACGCTTCGCTAATAGGAGTCATTGTGAGCAGAGGTTGAGATGAGCTCTCCTGCGGTTGTATCACACATTCGCCACTTTATAGTCGCTATAATAAAAGCAGGCGATTGACGGTGGCCTCACTGCAGCTTCTCTAACCATTCCATGGCTATTATCTGTCGCTGAGGATTACACACTCAGGAGCTTGGGAAAAGTTCACAAAAGGATTTCAAATTGAACGTTTTGTTTTGTGGCAAAAAGCAACACATTAGCATAGTATTTCTATTTTAGGTAAAAAAAAGACTAACGGAGGTATCACTTATGCGCTGCTGAGATGGAATATCCTTAGAACAAAAACATTTATTAGAACAGGTTAAAAGTCAACGCGTTTCGAGGTCGCGCAGGACCTCTTCATCAGGACAAACCTTTGTCCTGATGAAGAGGTCCTGCGTGACCTCGAAACGCGTAGACCTTTAACCTGTTCTAATAAATGTTTTTATTCTAAGGACATTCCATCTCAGCAGGGCATAAGTGATACCTCCGTTCGTCTTTCTTTTATACCTGTGGTCGTCCTCTCGACCGGTATCTGTGCAGCAGCTGTTACCTGCCGTTTGTGAGTTGCTATGTCCCCCTTTTCCTGACACTCCATTGTCATTGGATAAGGTCCTATTGCGCTTTTTCTTTTCCCATTCTCTATTCGTATTTTTTCTATTTTTTATTGTACATGCAGAGATAAATGTAGCCAATCTGTAGACACTACAGTTGATAATTTTAGTTTCATCAAACCACAGGACATGTCTCCAAAAATTCAGGTCTTTGTTCCTGTGTGCACTTTCAAACATGAATCTGGCTTTTCTTGTTTATTTTGGAGTACCCACCTGAGGAAGACAGCGTCCTGCTGTCGAAACGCGTTGTGGAATAGACATCAAACAGATTTCCCTCTCGTCCTTGGCGTCCTCCTAACCGCGGTTCATTGCTCTACAG
The DNA here is from genome assembly GCF_039654945.1 of Dendrobates tinctorius. Classification (NCBI taxonomy): domain Eukaryota; kingdom Metazoa; phylum Chordata; class Amphibia; order Anura; family Dendrobatidae; genus Dendrobates; species Dendrobates tinctorius. Next base: position 31,695,601 of record NW_027361797.1, read on the forward strand.
TTACTGTCCCTCAACGAGGGTCTGCAGCTGGTGCTGCCTTGGGCTTGTCATCTGCCGTCCTCCCCACCGGTGTTGGCTCACACCAGCGCTCCATTGAGACCGCTTTCATTTTTTCCATTTATTTTGGATTAATAATGGCTTCTTCCTGGCAGAGTGGCCTTTCAGCCCATGTTGATACAGTACTCATTTCACTGTGGATATTGACATAATCTTATCAGCTTCCACCATCTTCACAAAGTCTTTTGCTTTTGTCCTTGGGTTTTATATGCACATGTCGGACCAAAGCACGTTCATCTCTGGGACACTGAACCTGTCGCCTTCCTGAGCGGTATGATGGCTGAACATTCCCATCTTGTTTGTACTTGCATATAATTTTTTGTACACATGAACGAGGCACCTTCAGATATCTTGAAATTTTATCCAAGGATGAGCCAGATTTGTGTAAGTCCACAATTCTCTTCCTGATATCTTGGCTGATTTCTTGAGACTTTCCCATGATGCTACACAGAGAAGTGTGTTTCAGGTGTGCATTAAAATACATCAGAAGCTTCCAAACACGTGACATCATCATCTGGGCAGTCCAAAATTGTTTAAAGGTATTGTAATCTTAGCGTATGCAAACTTTTGACTTTGCAGTAAGTAATAAAAATGCCTTAAAGCATTTTCTCTCATTATTCTGGCATTTGGCAAATATTAATAATTATGGTAATCCTAATTTACCTAAAACGGGGAAGGTTTATTATGATTTCATGTCAGATATTGAGAAAAACATACATATATGTGTCTTTATATAGTGGATGCAAAATTCTGGTATCAACCGTATATATAGACTCAGGATTTAGGGAAGCTCTAGTCTATACAGTACAGTGAAAAGTATTTTATATCTGTGCTTTAACATTTATAAGGGCGTTGATTAAAGGTGAGCACATTTATTTCATTGGAATTGAATAATCCTCGAATTTTATAAAAATCTGTATTCTCCAGAATATGGATTTTTACACTTTTTTTTCAATTTGCTACTTCATTTTGCTTTATTGTTAAGGTCTGGCAAAAGGTAAACCCTTTCTCGCTCACCTGTCCCAGGGCTCGACCTATTTCCTATGTCTCTTTTTGCCTAACCTCATAGTGTGCATCCTCTTTGGCCTACTTTTACTCTATTCTGCATCTTCTGGCTCCAACTTGCCTCTGACGTCTTTGCGCACTGTTCTGTCTTGAAAATTGTTTATGCTTGGTCTTCTGGCGCCAACTATGTTGCTGATGTCACTATGCACTAAGCTTCCGTGAAGCTCGTTTTAGGCTTGGCCTTCCGGCGCCAAGCAGGCCGTTGATGTCACTATGCCCTAAGCGGTCATGAAGCTCGTTCTATGCTTGAACTTCCGGTGCCAACTACGCCTCTGACTTCACTGTGTACCTTGATGTCGCAAAGCATGTCGTGATGTTACACCCTGTCTTCCAAGGCCTAGTCAGCAACTTTAGAGCAGTGCTGTCAGAGCCTTCATTGGTACCAAAGCCTGGCAAAGACTTAAGCAGGCTTAAGAGAAGGTGCGCAAGGGGAGTAGGCGTATGTCACGATCCATTTTTGGATCTGTGTCAGAACCGGAATCATTAAAACTTTTTGTTTTCAGGCCATTGGGGGTTAATATCAGCTTTTCCCCCCGGTGGCTGTGGTGTAATTGCATTGCTAGGTCGTCCCCTATCGCAGGACCCACCGTTGTACTGTAATTGTGTCCCCGGTGTTCCCTTGTTTGTTGTTTGGTGACTGACCGATTGCTGGGTTGTGTCACACAGGGCCAGTCACTCCGTGACCTTATAACCAACCGCCCCATTTTTTCTTGTGAGCCATTGCCCAAATGCAGGCCTTTGCCCAACTGCTTCAGACCCTCACCGATGAGCTTAAGGTGCTGCGGGGTGAGGTGGTGCAGCAGCTGCTGCAGCATTTGGTGGGGTTCTGGGCCTCTCCTCAGGTGCAGGCTCAACCAGAACTCAAGATTTATCTCCCTGACAGGTTTTCTGGAGGGAGAGATAAATTTCTGTTTTTTCAGGAGGCCTGTAAGTTATACTTAAGGCTCTACCCCTGTTCATCAGGGAGTGAGGAACAGCGTGTGGGGATTGTCTCCCTTCTTAAGGGTGATCCCCAATCCTGGGCCTTCTCCCTGCTGACCGATTCGCCATTGTTACGGTCGGTGGATGGGTTTTTTGTGGCTCTGGTGCTGGTGTATGGACATCCTGATGGCATCTACCTGGCGGAAACCCGACTCCGTAAAATCAAGCAGGGGATCCGGCCAGCTGAGGAGTTTTGCTCAGAGTTCAGGAGATGGGTTCATTTTTTGTGCAGGGTCTGTCCCCAAGGTTGCAGGATACTCTGGTGCGGTACGCCGCCCCAGATCGTTGGAGGCCACCATGTCCCTTGCCATCCGGGTGGATAGATGCCTCAGGGAGAGGCATACACCAAATGTGCCCCCTGTAGTCCTTGTTAGGGAGGACACACCAGTGCTGACGGACGAAACCATGCAGGTGGGAGGAGCTAGTTCCCAAATGGTGTCGCCTGCGGTTCATTGTGATATGGGGGCATGTTTTCACTGTGGGCAGACTGGTCATTTTATCGGTGTCTGCCCAGCTCGCGCCAAAACGTCTGTACCACCAAAGAAGCCGCGTCTTCCTGGTCGTGTGGAGGGAGGTGACCAGGGAGTGTATATTTCCTCCATTTTTTCCCCTCAGTGTACCTTGTCAGCATAAGTGGTGAGGGATAGGTGTGCAGGGCAAGTGAGGGCTAAGGTATCCTGCTTGGCGACGGTTTGAAAGAAGCCGTCTAGGGACGTTAGGATAGACCAGGGCACAGCATCAGGAGAGTGCAGGAGGTGTCCATTTCCCCGTTCCCTATCGCAGGGCCCACCGTTGTAATTGTGTCCCCGGTGTTCCCTTGTTTGTTTGCTGTTTGGTGACCAACCGATTACTGGGTCGTGTCACACAGGGCCAGTCACTCCGTGACAGCGTAAAGTAGAAGCAGGGAGGACCAGATGGCAAGCTGCGGACAGGTAAGCGGTGAGGAATTTAACTGGTAGTCACAAGATTTGGCAAATTTTAATCTTAGAAAATTTGATCATCTCTTGTACTTATATTACTGATATTGGACTTGCAAATGTCTAACCAGAAACTACTAACATAACACTATAAGGCCACATTCACGCTTTGATTATTTGATCAGTTTTTTACCTCAGTATTTGTAAGTCAAAACCAGGAGTGGAACAATCAGAGTAAAAGTATAATAGAAACGCGTCACCTCTTCTGTATCTATCACCCACTCCTTGGTTTTGACTTACAAATACTGAGGTAAAAAAAATCACCAAATACTGAATGTGTGACCGTGGCCTAAGATCACCTCTGAAAGGTCCAGGCCTGTTTTTTTAAGGAGGATCTGTCACTTGCCATAGTTATAGATATCTTTTTATCTGGTTTAAATGCCTTTGTTCTCCTGACTACGGCGTTGTTTTTCTTTTGTTGCTGCGTCTCTCCATTCTTAAGATACGGCCTCTTCTTCCCTGTATAAAAATCCTGTCTCGTCAGCCAAGTGGGCGTGGTCCTCAGCTATTTTCTATGAAAGTCTTTTTTGAGGATCACACCCAGTTGGCTAAAGAGATTAGATTTATATACAGGGAAGAGCAGGCCATATCTTGGGAATGGAGTGGCATTTTGACCAGGTTAAAAAACCTTATTTAAAGGGTTTGTAACACGCTTCTAATTCATCACCTATCCATACGCAATACTTTAATCAATGGTGGTCCGCTAAAATGGATATATTGGCCAGAAAAAAAAATATTCACATTTGTTGTGTTTTTTTTTTTATTTTGGGGGGGTGGGGGGCAGATTAAATCTTTTTCCCCTTTATATAACACCTCTTTTTATCACATCCTGTGGCTAGTAATTATAGTCGGCAACTAGTTTTACTTCCAAAATATATTTCTTGAACGACAGAGCTCATTAGAGAAAACAGTAATTGTGCTGTCATATTAATGGCATTAGTTGTCATAATTTCTGTTATAATTAGATTGTGTCAAAGTGTACATTCTGCATCTAATAAGCCAGAAACACTGATATATACAGGATGTGGTAGAAATGCTCTACAGTGAGAGACACTGGCAGCCTGCGCTGAAGGGTAAGCTGATTATTCTCAGAAATATAAATTGGCTGAGTTTTTGGTGTCTAAGGGGCAACATTTCTCCTTGTGGAGAGTGACAAGCCAAGCCTGGCATATCAGAGTGAGGAGACTTATAAGCCATGCACGCTCCTCTGGGAAATTAAATATACAAATTGACTCTTCCGGATTAGAACTCTAGCCCCTGCCAAATCAGATCTCATACTTTGCACTGCTGAGAGGCAACACCCCCGAAACAATGTGTCTGCAAATTTAGATTCTGGTTTATCATAAGTCGCATTGAAAGGCTTGTAAAAGATTCAAATTTGACTTTTAGGGTCGCTTTTTCCAATAGGTGGCGCTAGAGTTCTAGTCCTCTTCCTCTCTGAAGAGACAATTTGCATACTAAGTTTTTGGGAAAACTGTTACTTCTAGGTTTGAGATTTTATTTTTGTTTGGAAAGGCAGGTAGGTTGGTAATGGAACCTAACACTTCCTGCCTCTCCATCTTCTTGCAGCATGGATTTTGGGAAAGTCCTCATTAAAGGGAATCTGTCATCAGATTTTTGCTATTTAGGCTGTGTGTCCACGATGCGTTTTTGTAAGCGTTTCCGCAGCGTTTGAGCCGGATCAGACGCTGCAGAAACGCTTAAAAGATGCATCCAATTAGCATGCGTTTTTGGCTTTTTGTGCCAATGCATGCGTTTTTAACCGCTCAGGAATCGCTTAGCGGCTAAAAACGCAGCATGCTCATTAATTCCCGCATTGCTGAGCGTTTTTAGCCATTCCCAATGATCCCAGATATCGCGTGTCAAAAAACGCGTAAAAAATCGCGCAAAAAACGCGCGGAAAAAGACGCGCGATTTCTGGGAAGGGGATCCTTTTCCTGAGCGTTTAAAAACGCTAGCGTGGGCACATAGCCTTAATGTGAGAGCAACATGATGTAGGGGCATAGTCCCTGATTCCAGTGATGTCACATAGTAGGCTGTGTGCTGTTGTTTGAATAAAATTAATGTCTTGGCAGAAGATTATCACTACGTGACTAGTGGTCTTGTGCCATGTAGTTCTTCTGCTCTGTTTGCGTGATAGTTGTCCTGTGGACAGATTCTCCTACCTGAGCTTTGGATCGCTGCAGCTCCACCCTTGTGACAATGGGCCTCTTGCCTGCTTCTCTAATTAAAGCTCTCTTTGCTTGGGATGACCTTTTAGATGGAGAGCAATGTCTTGGTAGGTTTGCAGTTGTGCAGTACTCCTTACATTTTTGGATGAATGATTGAACAGTGCTCGGTGAGATGTTCAGAACTTGGGCGATTTTTTTTTTTTTCAAAACCTAATCCTGCTTTACTCTTCTTCACAACTTAAAGGGAATCTGTCACCCCTTTTTAGTGATATCATGTAAAGATATCTGCGCATGCGCCGGTATTTTCCAGCACGGTCTATGCCCCGGAAGTCTTCACATGCAGGACACACTTCCGGGGCATAGATCACGCTAGAAAATACCGGCGCATGCGCAGTACCACTTATATGCTTCGCCCACAGTTGGGCAAACATACTGCGCAGGCACCGGCGGCCTTTTTGAATGTGCAAGTGCGGAAACCAACGTTATCTGTGATATTCACAGATGAAGATTACGCTCAGCAACTGAGGAGGGGGGAAAAAAGCAGACTAAGCCACGCCCATCGGACCGAACCGCGGCGATTTGCATACCTCTTCACCAAGATAACAAAGGTATTTTTGCATCAAAGGTGCGGGGTCGGGGGCAATAAAAAATCCTAAAAGAATCCTTGTGGGATGCACAATTGGGTGATATCTTTACATGATATCACGAAAAAGGGGTGACAGATTCCCTTTAATCCCTGACCGGTTTGGTGTGCTCCTTTGTTTTCATGATGCTGTTTTATCCATAATGCTCTCAAACAAACCTCTGAGGCCTTCGCAGAACAGCTGTAGTTGTACAAAGCATAAGGTAAGGCACTGTTACACATAACGATGTCCCAGCGATCCCACCAACGATCCGACATGGATGGGATTGCTGGGACATCGTTAGGCTGATCGCTGGTGAGCTGTCACATAGACAGCCCCTCCAGCGATCAGCACCAGCGAGCAAGCTGGTTTCCAAGGTAAACAGTGGGTATCCAAGAGCTGCGCGGCTCTTAGTTACCCGATGTTTACGTTGGAAGCCAGCGTCCGGGATCGCTGGTCTCTCGCTGCCACACGCAGCGATGCTTGCTGGCCAGCGGGAGACCAACAATCAAAAAATGGACCAGGATGATCCTGCACGATCAGCGATTCCCGGCAGGGGGGCCGTTCGCTGATGGATGTCACACGCAGCGAGATTGCTGGAGAGATATCTGATGCATCACAAAATCAGCGATCTCACTGTGTGTGACGGGGCCCTTCCGCACAGGAGGACCCAATTTACTAATTATGAGACTTCTGGAGGCAATTAGTCACTCAGGATTTTTTTCAGGGGTATCCGATTACAGGGGGCTGAATATAAATTTCACATTTTTCAGACACATGATGTTGCTCTCAGATTACATATAAAAAAACTGGTGAAAGAGTCCTTTTTAAGCTCAGCTGAGATCATTAACCCCTTCATGACCAAGCCTATTTTGACCTTCATGACCTGGCCATTTTTTGCAATTCTGACCAGTGTCCCTTTATGAGGTAATAACTCTGGAACGCTTCAACGCATCCCAGCGATTCTGAGAGAGTTTTTTTTGTGACATTTTGGGCTTCATGTTAGTAGTAAATTTAGGTCGATAATTTTTGCGTTTATTTGTGAAAAAATCTGAAATTTAGTGAAAATTTTGAAAATTTTGCAATTTTCAAATTTTGAATTGTTATTCTGTTAAACCAGAGAGTTATGTGACAAAATAGTTACTAAATAACATTTCCCACATGTCTACTTTACATCAGAGCAATTTTGGAAACAAATTTTTTTTTTGTTAGGAAGTTATAAGGGTTAAAAGTTGACCAGCGATTTCTAATTTTTACAACAAAATTTACAAAACCATTTTTTTTAGGGACCACCTCACATTTGAAGTCATTTTGAGTGGTCTATATGGCAGAAAATACCCAAACGTGACACCATTCTAAAAACTGCACCCCTCAAGCTACTCAAAACTACATTCTAGAAGATTATTAACCCTTCAAGTGCTTCACCGGAACTAAAGCAACGTGGAAGGAAAAAATTGACATTTTAATTTGTCCAACACAAATTTTCTTTTAGCATCATTTTTTTTCATTTTCACATGGGCAACAGGATAAAATAGATCCTAAAATTTGTTGGGCAATTTCTCCTGAGTACACCGATACCTCATATGTGGTCATAAACCACTGTTTGGGTGCACGGCAGGGCCCGGAAGGGAAGGAGTGCATTTGACTTTTTGAATGGAAAATTAGCTCCAATCGTTATTGGACACCATGTCGTGTTTGGAGAGCCCCTGTGTGCCTAAACATTGGAGTTCCCCCACAAGTGACCCCATTTTGGAAACTAGACCCCTTAAGGAACTTATAATACACATAGGGATAAGAGGATTACACTAATTATCCCAAAAAGAAGCGAACCAGCTAACCATATTAATAATAATATTATTTTATTAAATATCAAATACACCAATTTTCATAAAAAATTGCAGACTACATAACACTTGACCAATAACATACCCCAACGGGGAAAAATGCACAGGCCATAAATACAGACAAATATTCTTCTATGAATAATCATAATATCCCTGCATAATAAATGACAAAAATCCAATATTATAGCTCTCCCAAACAAAAAAACAATCTTGTCTTATCGTTATAGGGCATCTCCGACTTTTTTAATATATAATCATATGTCTCACTCTGTATATTAAAGTTTAAGGTACAAACACCTTGTATAATTCCAGACGTAGAGACACAATATCAGTACCATATAAAACCATCGGAAAAGAATAAATCCCCACAATAATAAAGTACCAATATGGCATAGACAGGAAAGAGCTTGTCACCAATAGGATAACATAATAAAGAAATCACCATGCTAGTAATTACCTGAAACCGATCATGCAGAGATAAATGGTCCTGTGCAGGAATCCCCGCGCCCCGACGCGCGTTTCGCCCTCTAGCTTCTTCCGGGAGCGTACCCAAACCTAATTAGGGATCTCCTCTTATACCCATATACGGCCAATCAATAAGCTGAATCCCTATCATGTGACCCCATACTTCCGGGAGTGCGCAGTGCAGTGTCCGATGTGGTGAGATAATCTAAGTGCACAGAAGACATTACGGCGCATGCACCAGTCCAGCATATTCCGAAGTAACAAAACTACTTCTTAAGCATGCGCTGAATGACCCACACCTGCATTCATGTGGATCATTATAATAGCGCTGCAAGAAGTACACGGAATGCCGACCATGCATGCGCACTGTCTTCAAAAATAACTAACTAAAAAGAGTTGCATGAATTATTATATCCGTTTTTATACCCCAAACAAAAAATAGAAATAAAAAATTCAGTATTTATTAAAAAAGAATAAATACTCCAATATTATGAATAGTGCACGTGCCCCAAAGTAACAAATAAATTTATTAGTAATATCATAGTATTATTAATACAGATAATTAATACCAATCAGAAAATACTTATATAAAAAAGATAAATCATAACAATTAGTGATAATTTATAGTGCCCATAAAACTATGGCCAATGACAAAAAGACCTACATATAATGAAGGTCAATAACAATCCATACTTGCCATACCATTAACATATGATATGATACATATGGTCCAAATATACATCCACCTTTCTAAAATACCACACATATAACTTTAATAACTTTATTATCTATATTAAAACATTTTTTTATATATATTCTTTGTTCTTCGTTTCTTGTTCTTTAATTCTTTCTTAAATGGACTTCTGCAAGTAAAGACTGCTCCGAATAACCACATCAGAAGACAGCAAAAGATGACCAAATGTCCAAATACTAAAATAATAAAAATAACCAATTTTAATAATAAAATAAATAAAATAATACCCAACCCCTAAAAAGAAAAGGAAAACCCCTCAATAGACATGCTATGCAAAAAACATTAAACATTACCCCAACGTATATTGAAGGAAACAATCCATGGACCCATCAAGCTCAAAGAAATGCCCCAAAACCAAAGGTTTCATTGAGCCCATCGGGGATCAAACTACCCAAACGGTAGATCCATCTACTTTCTATCTGCAATAAGATTTTGGTGAGATCACCCCCCCCTAGCCCCCAAAAATACTTGATCTATGGCCTGTATCTTTAGGCCTTTAGCGTTACATTCATGAGACAATTTAAAATGTCTTTGAAGGGGTTTAAGAGAGGTAAAATCCTCATTATTTCTGGCTTTTTCAATGTCTCTAACATGTTCCCTAGTTCTTACCTTGAGCTCTCTTGTGGTCATTCCTATGTAGATTTTTCCACAAGGACATTGAGCATGGTAGATGACTCCAGAAGAATTGCAACTCAGATGTTTTCTTATATCGAAATTACGTGATCCATCATAATTGGAGAAAGAGACCGACTTTACATGATTCCGACATCCCTTACACAAACCGCAAGGAAAAAAGCCAGGCGTTCCAGACTTTAAATTTTGTTTTCCAGGTTCAAAATGACTATGGACTAGAGTGTCTCTCAAATTCAACGATCTCTTGGCTACAAAAGAAGGCTGAGCCGGAAGAATTTTACGTAACACAGGATCCACCATCAAGACATCCCAATGATTTCGCACAATACCCTTCAGATCGTCCCACTTATTACTAAAAGTACTAATAAATCGGATTTGATTACCCTGTTTTCCTTTATTTTTGGTAGAGGTTCCATACAAAAGATTGTTTCTAGTGGTTTTGGTTGCCCTCACATAGCCTCTCTTTATCATCTTTTTACTGTATCCCCTATCCAAAAACCTTCTTGTTAAGTCCACAGCTTGTCGCTCAAAATCCTCCTCCTTTGAACAGATTCTTCTTGCGCGTAAAAATTGACCTATTGGAATGCCCCGAATAGTGGAAACTGGATGTGCTGAATCTGCAACCAGAAAAGAATTAGTTGAAGTGCTTTTACGAAAAATATCCGTATTCAAAAAACCCCCCGAGTCCACTGTGACTTTAATATCAAGAAAATCAATCTCTCTGCCAAAACGAAAAGTCAGCTTAATGTTTTTGTTGTTGTTATTCAGATGTTCCATGAGTCGATACAATCCTTGTACCGGACCATCCCATAAGAAGAGAATATCGTCGATGTACCTCATCCAGTTGTGAACATGGTTCAACTCCTGGATGAGGTCACCTTGAAATATCTCTCGCTCCCATGCTCCTAAAAATAGATTAGCATAGGAGGGGGCACAACAGGCCCCCATTGCTGTTCCTTGCAGTTGCAAATACATCCTTTTGTTGAAAATGAACACATTGTGCGTAAGGATGTATTCTAACAAAGTCATGATCAACTCAACTAATGAGGCTTCCAGCGAACTGGAATTCAGAAAAAACCTGACCGCAGCCAAACCATCCTGATGCCGTATTGACGTATACAGTGACTCCACGTCGGCAGTTACAATGACCATACCCTCATCTAATGACAGTTGGTCTAACCTTTGTAATGCCGACGTGGTGTCCCTGATATACGATGGTAGATCACATACCAATGGTTTCAAGAAATAATCCACAATTTGCCCAATAAGCTCACATGGTCCATCATTACCTGCCACTATCGGGCGGCCAGGGGGATCCACAGGATTTTTATGTATCTTTGGTATTAGATAAAATGTGGGGAACTTAGGATGACTACTCCGAATCCGATCCAGCAATTTCTTGGAAATTATACCTTGTACAAAGGCTTTATCCAAAATATCAACCAAAAGGCTCTGGAAAGAGGATAGGGGGTTAAAAGTTAATCTTCGATAGCAATTGATATCATTCAAAAGTTTATTGGCCTGTTTCTCATATTGATTTATTGGCCAAATGACCAAATTGCCCCCTTTGTCTGCCGGCTTGAAAACTACGTCATCCCATGATTTAAGATCTCTTAAAGCCACCCGTTCTTGTTTTGATAAATTGGATATACCTCCCTGTTTCTGAGCCAATTTTGCGATATCAGAGGAAACAAGTTTTGTAAACACTTCTACCGCCGGACAAAGCCCCAAAGATGGAAATGTTTTACATTGTGTGAACAAATGATTAGGAACTTATCTAGATGTGTAGTGAGCACTTTGAACCTCCAAGTGCTTCACAAAAGTTTATAGCGTAGAGCCGTGAAAATAAAAAATATTTTCACAAGGGTAACAGGATAAATTGGACCACAAAAGTTGTTGCACAGTTTGTCCTGAGTACGCTGATACCCCATATGTGGGGGATGACCACTGTATGGACACACGTCAGGGCTCGGAAGGGAAGTAGTGACATTTTGAAATGCTGACTTTGATGAAATATTACTATCGCTCTGATTGGCTGTTTCACTTTTAACAGCCAATCAGAGTGATTGTAGCCATGTGGAGGCGAAGCCACACCCCCTGTGGTGAATTACAAAGCCCCCTGTATCTGCGGGTCAGGTGACCTTTCATTGACCTCGGTGTCCCGACCCGCAGGGGGGCTTTGAAGTCATGACACAGGATATGCGTCATGGGTCAGATTGGCACCGACTTTCATGACGCATACGTTGTGTCACAGGTCGTGAAGGGGAAAGCTTCAAAGTGTTTATCAAAAACCCAAGTAACTTTGTAATTCATCTTTTATTAAAAAAAAACCCTCTCTGTTATCAAGAGTAGATGGATTTTTAATTTGACAGTTTTACTCCTTGCCCCAGTTACCAGCTCCTCTGCAGTTTTAGAGTGGTTTTAGGTCCTACAACCGCCGCTCTGAAGTTGCCAGTGACCAGTTTCACTGTCCCTGAACATCTTTTATCATACAACTGCAAAATTGTCACGGTTCAACGATGGGGCTGGTATGAACTGTCAATCTTCAAGTAGGAAGGAGGAAGAAGTGGAGCACTGCACACCTGAAGAAGCAAGAGAAGACAAACCCTTTAATGAATTACCTAGTCTTCTATTAGGTGGGTTCATGTGTTATAAGTGCTGTGAAGATTATAAAGATGCCAGTGGATAGTGTGAATCCTACTCTTCTATTTAGGAATATAAGTTTTTTGTGCCAACTGCCTAACCCAAGAGATGACAATCCCAGGAGCTAATTTGTCCCCGAATTGCACTTTATGCATCATCATGACATTTCTGCTTTATGAAACTCTTATGAACAGCAAAAGATTCTCTTTAAACTCTATGAACTGATATGTTTCGAAGATCACACAATTTTTTTTGTACATTGACTCTACTGGAGAATAAAGTCATAAGGTCCATTTATACCGCATGATTTTCAGGAACGAGCATTACTAGGAACACTTGTTCATTGGGTAAAATTATCTTTTGAGTTGCACAAAAAGTCATCATTCTCGGTGGCACATCGTCCTGTTGTCTTGTGATGATCAGAACCTGGTGGCCACAAGAACAATGGTTGCCTATCTGCACTAAGCAATTTATTACAGAACGTTCAGTGTGCATCCGAAGTACTGTCTGCCTGTGTAAACAGGCGCTTAAATGACTGCTGATCAGCGGCAGTTTAGTGCTGTAGATTGTCTAATGTAAACGGGCCCTTAAGTATACTGTAGTGATAGCACTCTAAGGAAGCTACCATTTATTAAAGAAGGACTTTATGCTTACAGATTTCTGTAGCAACTAGCAGCATCGCTGGTAGACAAGACTGTTCATTTTAGTTAATAGGGCACTGGAAAGTGTTAGCTCTTGTTGCTCAATGCACGTATTTCAGAGTACACCCCACCACCCAGAGATGCCAACTGATTATTATTTATTATTATTTATTTTTGCAGAACCATTGATTCCATTGTAATGTACAAGTGAAAAGGGGTTACATACAAAATACCGACATAAATTACAATGAACAAACTAACAATGACAGACTGGTACAGAGGGGAGAGGGCTAATGATCTATGGGTTGACGGAGAAGGAGACTGTAGGTTGGGGTCATTGCAGGTTCTAAGTTTCTTGAAGAGATGGGTTTTTAAAGTTCCATTTTAAAGTTCCAAATGTGGTGGAGCACAGAATTCCAGAGGATGGAGGATACTTGGGAGAAGTCTTGGAGGCGATTAGGTGAGAAACGTACAGTTGTCGAGGAAAGAAGGAGGTGATGTGAGGACCATAGATTATTTAATTGATCCATTATCACTCATGTGCCAAATAATTGCTACTTCAGTCGAGGCATGCTTCTGGAGGGTCATATACTACAGACATTTAACCTAACAGTATAGGGTTTTTGTATACTGTATTGTTTTGTATGGCACAAAGTAGCAAATTATAGAAAAAGTAAGGTATTCTGAGAATTATGGGTCTAGCATAAGTCAAAAGGACACTCCTGAAAGGGGTCATCGGAAACATTGTGTATCTGTAGGATAGGACCAAAGCAACATATGAAGAGGTCCTAATATATAGTCTGAATTGACCCTCACCCTTATCACCTGCATGATCACATGTTGGGTTTTCAATACAGAGTCATCTCATCTGTTGCCTTTACCAAGTATCTTAAGTAAGGTGAACTGGGTCCTGCAACTCCTTTCCAGATCCATTCTCACTTCTCCTATACCATAAATGTTTACGTACTGCCACCTGCAATACTCTGCAATAAGACAATGAAAGTTCATCGGTTTCACTAGACATAAGCAAAGTTTATAATAGATGCTAAACCCTCACTAATGCATTTATGGGAAATGCTGTCACCTAATTGATTGTGCAAATATCAAGTCTTTCCTCTACCTCTCCACTGACTCTCTTAACGACCACCTTTGCTACTTTCATCTCAACTTCGGCCTCTAGACTCCTACTCCCTCCTAATTAGCAAACCCATAAATAAGATCAATAACGCTTGATGATAATAATGAAAAATCTTTATATAGCGCCAACATATTCTGCTGCACTTTACCGTTCAACAGTTTCAAAGCACAAGTCATAAGTAACAACGTTAACAATATAATAAAGTAAAATTAGAAGACCCTGCTCGTGAGAGCTTACAATCTACAATGAGGTGGGAGAGATACAAAGTACAGGTGTGTATTTACAGTGATGTATTTACAATGAAGGTCCAGCCATCTTGAGGGATAGATGGAGATAGTGAGTGGGCTACACACGTACACTTATACATAAAATGACTTTTGATTAGTGAACGTGATAGGCCGCTCTGAACAGATGCATTTTGAGGGAACGCCTAAAACTGTGCAAATTGTGGATCGCCCTAATTTCTTGGGGTGGAGCATTCCAGAGGAATGGCACAGCACAGGAGAAATCTTGAAATCGGGAGTGGGAGGTGCAGATTAGTGCAGAGTTTAGTCGAAAGTCGTTTGAGGAGTGCAGCGGTCGGTTAGGCCAATAGACAGAAATGAGGGAGGATATGTAGGGGGGTGCCGCACCGTGGAGAGCTTTGTGGGTGAGAACAAGTACTTTGAATTGGATCCTATAATGAATGGGCAGCCAATGTAACAACTGGCGAAGAGCGTACGCGTTTCGAGTACCGATTAGCCAGATGGATCATCCTGGCTGCTGCATTATGGACTGGAGAGGGGAAAGTGGAGAAACGAGGAGGCCAATTAATAGAACATTGCAGTAGTCCAGGCGGGAGTGGATCAATGCGACAGTGAGGGGTTTTGTAGTTTCCATGGTGAGAAAAGTGCAGATTCTGGAGATGTTCTTTAGGTGTAAGCAGCAAGAGCAGGCAAGAGATTGTATATGGGAGGTGAAAGAGAGATTGGTGTCAAACATGACACCCAGACAGATCGCCTGCTACCGGGGTGTTATTATGGTGCCACCCACGGAGAGGGAAAGTCAGATTTAGGGAGGTTAGTAGACGTCGGGAGCAGAAGAATTTCAGTTTTTGAGAGGTTACGTTTTGGATAGAGAGCGGACATGATGTTGGAGACTGCAGACAGACAGTCACTGGCGTTCTGTAGTACCACGGGGGTAAGATCGGGGGATGACATGTGTTCTGCACATTCTGTGTAGCTAGATATTTTTGAGTGCTGTTACAGCTATGGCCATTAGGTGTAATAAGTTGCCCTTCTCTTTTATTCATGTGTTTGGAATTTTCTGTTCCCCAAATGGTTAATTGTTCAGAACCGCCCCTTCTTTCTGCCCTGGTCAACAACATGTAACCATTCTCCAGCCGTCTCCTGAGTAGCTCACACCTGCTCAGCTCAGCTCTCTGCAAACCCTTGCCTATAACAAGCAGATTCCGGTTAATGCAATAATGAGTTTTGCATCTGTGTTAGCAGCCTTAATGCAGCCCCCCATGATTTTTGCAATGCATGCTCAGCTGCTGTGATGTTATTTCACTACATGTTTGTTATAAGCATCCTCTAGTTTAGCATCCTCTGTTCAGTCAGTGCAAGCTTGCAACCATTAGGTGTTTTAGACATCTTTCTCCTTTGCTGCTGTGTATGTTATGTTGCCCAGCTCTTATATAATGCATGATAACAGCATCCTGTATCATTGCTACTGTTGTGATAATACCCTGCATTGCTATTACCTGCCAGTATTTTTGTATTGTATACTGTCTACCAATAATGACATGCTGTATTATCTGTCTCTTGTGTTTTTTACCTGAATCATCCACATTGTGTACAACATCTGAATCATCCACACTTTGTACAACAATCTACTGAATCATCCATATCTGTGTTCAACAACCTCTGATATCATCTACTACTGTTCTACTATACCATCTGTTATCTCCCATTGTTGTCCATATCATCCCAATAAATATAGACTTAAGCACTAGTGTTGAGCGATACCATCCGATACCCTAAAATATCGGATCGGATGGTATCGGCCCGATACGGAAAAAGTATCGGGAATCGCCGATTCCGATACCGGAAGTCCCATTCAAGTCTATGAGACTTCCGGTATCGGAATAAGAAAAACCCTTTTCTTTCCTTGTACAGCCTCTCGGGGGGTGTGTACGGACCTTCCGGAGGTCTGTGCGGACTGCCGTGGGTCTGTACCGGCCTGCCGGGGGGCTGTGCTGGCCTGCCGGTGGTCTGTGCAGGCTGTGGGGGTCTGTGCAGGCATCGTCCGATGGGACTACAAGTCCCATCGGGCGATGCCTGCTACCATGACGGTGATTGACACATTAGCCAATGATGGGACAGTAGTAGTCCCATCATCCGGCTAATGTGTTGAATGTAAAAAAAAAACAAAAACATACTTCATACATACTACATACATACTACATATATACTACATACATACCACATACATACATACAACATATATACTACATGCATGCATGCAACATGCATACTACATATATACTACATGCAACATACATACTACATATATACCACATATATACTACATGCATGAAACATACATATATACTACATGCAACATACATACTACATATATACAACATGCATACTACATACAGTGGGGAAAAAAAGTATTTAGTCAGTCAGCAATAGTGCAAGTTCCACCACTTAAAAAGATGAGAGGCGTCTGTAATTTACATCATAGGTAGACCTCAACTATGGGAGACAAACTGAGAAAAAAAAATCCAGAAAATCACATTGTCTGTTTTTTTTTCATTTTATTTGCATATTATGGTGGAAAATAAGTATTTGGTCAGAAACAAGCAATCAAGATTACAGACGCCTCTCATCTTTTTAAGTGGTGGAACTTGCACTTTTGCTGACTGACTAAATACTTTTTTGCCCCACTGTATATACCACATATATACTACATGCATGCAACATACATATATACTACATGCAACATGCATACTACATGCATGCAACATGCATACTACATATATACCACATGCATGCAACATGCATACTACATATATACCACATATATACTACATGCATACTACATATATACCACATATATACTACATGCATGCAACATACATACATACTACATATATACCACATGCATGCAACATGCATACTACATCTATACCACATATATACTACAAGCATACTACATATATACCACATGCATGCAACATACATATACAAAATATATACTAAATGCAACATACATACTACATGCATGCAACATACATATATACTACATATATACTACATGCATGCAACATGCATACTACATATATACCACATATATGCCACATGCATGTAACATGCATATATACTACATGCAACATACATACTACATATATACTACATGCATGCAACATACATATATACTACATGCAACATACATACTACATATATACTACATGCATGCAACATACATACTACATATATAACACATATATACTACATGCATGCAACATACATATATACTACATACTACATATATACTACATGCATGCAACATACATACTACATATATACCACATATATACTACATGCATACTACATATATACCACATGCATGCAACATGCATATACAACATATATACTACATGCATACAACATATATACTACATGCATGCAACATACATACTACATATATACTACATGCATGCAACATACATACATACTACATATATACCACATGCATGCAACATGCATACTACATCTATACCACATATATACTACAAGCATACTACATATATACCACATGCATGCAACATACATATACAACATATATACTACATGCAACATACATACTACATGCATGCAACATACATATATACTACATGCATGCAACATGCATACTACATATATACTACATATATACTACATGCATGCAACATGCATACTACATATATACCACATATATACCACATGCATGCAACATGCATACTACATATATACTACATATATACTACATGCATGCAACATACATACTACATATATACCACATACACTACATGCATACTACATATATACTACATGCATGCAACATACATACATACTACATATATACCACATGCATGCAACATGCATACTACATCTATACCACATATATACTACAAGCATACTACATATATAACACATGCATGCAACATACATATACAACATATATACTACATGCAACATACATACTACATGCATGCAACATACATATATACTACATATATACTACATGCATGCAACATGCATACCACATATATACCACATATATACTACATGCATGCAACATGCATACTACATATATACTACATGCATGCAACATACATACTACATATATACCACATATATACTACATGCATACTACATATATACCACATGCATGCAACATACATATACTGTATACAACATATATACTACATGCATGCAACATACATGCATACTACATATATACTGCATGCAACATACATACTACATATATATTACATGCAACATACATACATGCTACATACATATACTACATGCATGCAACATACATACATACAATATATACTACATGCATGTAACATGCATACTACATATATACTACATGCATGCAACATACATACTACATATATACCACATGCAACATGCATACTACAAATATACTTCATGCATGCAACATACATACATACTACATATATACCACATGCATGCAACATGCATACATATATACCACATATATACTACATGCAACATACATACAACATATATGCAACATGCATACTACATATATACCACATATATACTACATGCATGCAACATACATATACAGTGCCTACAAGTAGTATTCAACCCCCTGCAGATTTAGCAGGTTTACACATTCGGAATTAACTTGGCATTGTGACATTTGGACTGTAGATCAGCCTGGAAGTGTGAAATGCACTGCAGCAAAAAATAATGTTATTTCTTTGTTTAATTTTTTTTTAAATTGTGAAAAGTTTATTCAGAGGGTTATTTATTATTCAACCCCTCAAACCACCAGAATTCTGTTTGGTTCCCCTAAAGTATTAAGAAGTATTTCAGGCACAAAGAACAATGAGCTTCACATGTTTGGATTAATTATCTCTTTTTCCAGCCTTTTCTGACTATTTAAGACCCTCCCCAAACTTGTGAACAGCACTCATACATGGTCAACATGGGAAAGACAAAGGAGCATTCCAAGGCCATCAAAGACAAGATCGTGGAGGGTCACAAGGCTGGCAAGGGGTACAAAACCCTTTCCAAGGAGTTGGGCCTACCTGTCTCCACTGTTGGGAGCATCATCCGGAAGTGGAAGGCTTATGGAACTACTGTTAGCCTTCCACGTCCTGGACAGCCTTTGAAAGTTTCCTCCCGTGCCGAGGCCAGGCTTGTCCGAAGAGTCAAGGCTAACCCAAGGACAACAAGGAAGGAGCTCCGGGAAGATCTCATGGCAGTGGGGACATTGGTTTCAGTCAATACCATAATAACGTACTCCACCGCAATGGTCTCCGTTCCAGACGAGCCCGTAAGGTACCTTTACTTTCAAAGCGTCATGTCAAGGCTCGTCTACAGTTTGCTCATGATCACTTAGAGGAGTCTGAGACAGACTGGTTCAAGGTTCTCTGGTCTGATGAGACCAAGATCGAGATCTTTAGTGCCAACCACACACGTGACGTTTGGTGACTGGATGGCACTGCATACGACCCCAAGAATACCATCCCTACAGTCAAGCATGGTGGTGGCAGCATCATGCTGTGGGGCTGTTTCTCAGCCAAGGGGCCTGGCCATCTGGTCCGCATCCATGGGAAGATGGATAGCACGGCCTACCTGGAGATTTTGGCCAAGAACCTCCGCTCCTCCATCAAGGATCTTAAGATGGGTCATCATTTCATCTTTCAACAAGACAACGACCCAAAGCATACAGCCAAGAAAACCAAGGCCTGGTTCAAGAGGCAAAAAATCAAGGTGTTGGAGTGGCCTAGTCAGTCTCCTGACCTTAACCCAATTGAAAACTTGTGGAAGGAGCTCAAGATTAAAGTCCACATGAGACACCCAAAGAACCTAGATAACTTGGAGAAGATCTGCATGGAGGAGTGGGCCAAGATAACTCCAGAGACCTGTGCCGGCCTGATCAGGTCTTATAAAAGACGACTATTAGCTGTAATTGCAAACAAGGGTTATTCCACAAAATATTAAACCTAGGGGTTGAATAATAATTGACCCACACTTGTATGTTTAAAATTTATTAAAATTTAACTGAGCAACATAACTTTTTGGTTTGTAAGATTTATGCATCTGTTAATAAATCCTGCTCTTGTGTGAAGTTTGAAGGCTCTAACTTATTTGCATCTTATCAAACATGCTAAATCTGCAGGGGGTTGAATACTACTTGTAGGCACTGTATACTACATATATACAACATGCATACTACATATATACTACATGCATGCAGCATACATACTACATATATACCACATGCATGCAACATGCATACTACATATATACTACATGCATGCAACATACATATATACTACATACAATACATTCATACAATACATACATATAGACATACAGTACATATAACATAGAGTACATACTCACCATCACTTGTCACTTTGTTCCCCGAAGCCATTGTCATCTGTGGAATAAATATTAAAATAACAAACCACCAATATACTTACCCCTGATCCGCAGAAGTCCACGAGTGTCCCACGACGATCTTGCGTGGAGAACAGCAGCATCAGCTGATGCTACCATTCTCTACGGGCTCCAGGAATCCAATGACGGGAGGTAGGTATCCTTCCGCACTGTATTCCTCTGCCATGCATGTGGTATATATGTAGTATGCATGTTGCATGCATGTGGTATATATGTAGTATGTATGTTGCATGTAGTATATATGTAATATCCATGTTGCATGTAGTATATATGTATGTTGCATGCATGTAGTATATATGTGGTATATATGTAGTATATATGTAGCATGCATGTAGTATATATGTAGTATGCATGTAGTATATATGTAGTATGCATGTAGTATGCATGTAGTATATATGTAGTATGCATGTAGTATGCATGTAGTATGCATGTAGTATATATGTAGTATGCATGTAGTATATATGTAGTATGCATGTTGCATGCATGTGGTATATATGTAGCATGCATGTAGTATGTACGTAGCATGTAGTATGTTTTTTTTTTTTTATACATTCAACACATTAGCCGGATGATGGGACTACTACTGTCCCATCATTGGCTAATGTGTCAATTACCGTCATGGTAGCAGGCATCGCCCAATGGGACTTGTAGTCCCATCGCACGATGCCTGCACAGACCCCCGGACAGTCGGCACAGCCCCCCGGCAGGCCAGTACAGACCCCCGGCAGCCCGCACAGACCCCCGGGCAGGCCGGTACAGACCCCCGGGCAGGCCGGTACAGACCCCCGGGCAGTCGGCACAGGCCCCCCGGAAGGCCCGTGGCTCATTGCATTATGGGAACTTCCGATTCCGATATTGAAAAAATATCGGTACTCGGTATCGGAATTCCGATACAGCGAATATCGGCCGATACCCGATATTTACAGTATCGGAATGCTCAACACTATTAAGCACCCATACAGTCTTGTTTCTGGATGCTGGAATGCTGTATGCTGGAATCCACGCAGCGTCATACGTGGAAGAAGGCAGAACAAAGTGTATAGTTGTGTGTCATCGGCATAAAGACGGTACTGACAGCCAAATCTGCTGATGTCTTTCCAATTGGGGCCGTTTAGAGAGAGAAGAGAAGGGGGCCAAGGACTGAGCCCTGAGGTACCCCGACAGCGAGAGGAAGAGACTTGATCTATTTTAATTTTTTTCTTCCACCTGCTTCTTGGACCACACTAAAAAAAAAGTCAGCAACAGAAGAAAATGAAGACATTATGATAACAATATGTAACTTTCTCGGCAAAGTTTGCCCAAGATGGCACCACATCTGATCTGCAAAACGAGATGCAGAAATAGATTACGTCTCCACGTTAACACTACAGATGGACAGCTGACAGTGTGAAAAGTAAGGGATGTGCAATATGTCTCCTTCAGCATAATGTTCTTCTATGCGTGTAATGGGAATATCTGGGTGAGATCTGTGGAGAAGGCTCTCTGCTCTGGGTATGTTCCTTTATATTAAACGTCGCGGTCTCCTGGTGATCACTGCCGGCTGACTTACGATGGGTAAGGAAAATCAGTATTCATTGAAGCGATACATTGATGTGTAAAATATCTGGAAATGGAAACTTAATGATGTTTACATTAAAACTGATAGAGTAACCAGATGGGTTACTAAAGATGGAGGAGCAGATCTCCTGGAGTAGTCCTTTGATGAAATAGAGGGAGCTGAAATTTACATTGCAGAGAATTAAATTCAGAAAGATTTACATTAAAACTTCTGCATGGAAAGGTTTTCATCAACTTATCACAAAGTTTTGCATGTGAATGTTGCAATGTAGGATGAGTTGAAAAAGTTACTTAAAGGATAGTGGCCATTTATTCTTCTACTTCACACAGTATTTCTTTTTTGTACATACACTCTTCACCATTTAGCAAACAGCTCTTCTAAGAATCTTGGATGGAGGCTCAATATACAGCTCTGGCAAAAATTAAGAGACAACTGCAAAATTTTCATTTTGTCTGATTTTTCTCTTTATAGGTATATTTTTTTAGTAAAATGTAAATTGCTCTCTTAGTCTATAAACTACTGACAACATGTCTTCAAATTTCCAAGCACTAAATTTTGTATTTTTTTTCAGAAAATGAGAAATGGTCAAAATAACAAAAAAATGCAGTGCTTGCAGACCTCAAATAATGCTAAGAAAACAAGTTCATAATCATTTAGAAACAACAACACTAATGTTTTAACTCAGGAAGAGTTCAGAAATCAATATTTTGTGGAATAGCCATGATTTTTAATCACAGCTTTCATGCGTCTTGGTATAATAATAAAAATAATAAATTGT
The DNA here is from genome assembly GCF_039654945.1 of Dendrobates tinctorius. Taxonomy (NCBI): domain Eukaryota; kingdom Metazoa; phylum Chordata; class Amphibia; order Anura; family Dendrobatidae; genus Dendrobates; species Dendrobates tinctorius. The sequence goes on from NW_027361797.1 coordinate 31,718,627, forward strand.
ATTTCTATAGCGCTGACATATTCCGAAACAATTTACATTATAGAGGGGACATGTACAGACGATAGACATTACAGCATAACAATAATCACATAGATTATAACAAATACCAAGAGGAATGAGGGCCCTGCTCGCAAGCTTACAATCTATGAGGAAAAAGGGAGACACGAAAGGTGGGTGGTAACAATTGCCCTGATTGTATGGACCAGCCATAATGTTAAGTGTGTATCAGTACAGACACAGAGGGCTAATGGATGCATAAAGCATGTGGGAACATGATGCGGGGAACCTGGTTATGGTAAAACTTTTGACTGTGCCACACAGGGATAGATTAGGTTAATGTGTTGAGGCGGTAGGCCAGTCTGAATAAATGCGTTTTCAGGGCACGCTTAAAATTGTAGGGATTGGGGACTAATCGTATTGACCTGGGAAGTGCATTCCAAAGAATTGGCGCAGCATGTGTATAGTCTTGGAGATGGGATTGGGAGGTTCTGATTATTGAGGATGCTAACCTCAGGTTATGGTATACGTTCCACCAGTCTTTCATGCTGATTTTGGGTGAACTTATGCCACTCCTGGTACAAAAATTTAAGCAGTTCTACTTTATTTGATGGCTTGTGACTATCCATCTTCCTCTTGCCTACATTCCAGAGGTTTTCAATGGGGTTCAAGGCTGGAGATTGGGCTGGCCATGACAGGGATTTGATGTGGTGGTCCTTCATCCACACATTGATTGACCTAACTGTGTGGCATGGCGCATTGTCCTGCTGGAAAAAAACAGTCCTCAGAGAGCAGATGGAATCAACTGTTCTTACAGGATAACCTTTTTTGCGGTTTGATTCATACGTCCTTCGCAAAGATTAACCTGCCCAATTCCAGCCTTGCTGAAGCATCCCCAGATCATCACTGATCCACCACCAAATTTCACAGTGGGTGCAAGATGCTTCTACAGGTCTCCGTCTAACCATTAGACGACCAGGTGTTGGGCAAAGCTGAAAATTAGACTCATCAGAGAAGATTACCTTACTCCAGTCCTCTATGGTCCAATCCTTATGGTCTTTGGCAAGCTTCAGCCTGGCTCTCCTTTGCTTCTCATTGATGAAAGGCTTTTTTCTAGCTTTAAATGACTTGAGCCCTGCCTCTAGAAGCCTGTTACGAACTCTTCTTGCCATGAACTTCACCCCAGCTGCCGTTTGCCCTTAATTTTGTAGGTCACTTGATGTCATCCTGCGGTTGCTGATGACGTTCGAGTAAGATTACTGTCATCCCGGTCAGTGGATAGTCGTTTTCGCCCTCTGCCAGTCTGTAGCTTTGTTGTCCCCAATGTCTGCTGCTTGACCTTTTTGTAATGGACTGCCATCTTGGAAATTTTAAGGATGGTGAGGCAACATAACGCTCACTGTATCCCTCTGCTAGTAAAGCCAGAATTGAGCCCTTCTTTTCCTCACTCAAGACATTTCTTTTCAACTCCTTTTGGCATGATTAAAAGTTATTTTTTCATTCCTATTACTTTTGGGATATTACTAGCACTTGTTTTGCAATCCATCTTATCCTATTGAAAGAGGATTGTGAACACCACAGCAGGGTTTTTTATACTTTCCTTCGTTAAATAAGATTTGCTTCAGGTGATCACCTAATCAGAAGCACATTAAGTAGAATGAGGTGTACTCTGGTTGGAATTCAACTGACACCAGAGGCGTATCTAGGCTTTCTGGCACCCGGGGCAAGAATTCGGTTCGGCGCGCCCCCCCCCCCCCGCCAAGTACATATGCGACTTGCACACTTAGCCATGTACCTGCGAGCTGCTCTTCCTAATGCTCTCAATGTTCAGTAAAAAACTGAGAGAAGCAGGAAGAGAAGCTCGTTGTCACAGGACCATACCTATGAAAATCGCATATGAGTGAAGTGTCTATGTGATGACACTGGAACTTTCAGAGCTGAATTCTGACATTGCAGCTTCTGAATTCTCACAATGAATGCACTGCACACTTTTAGGATTCTCACTTGCCGATGTACAGTCATGTCAGCACAAGTATGTGATTTATATACTTCTGGCCACATTCCGACTAGACGTGCCCGGCCTCGCTCTGTTCATTTTCATTGAGTGAGGCCACACACGTCTAGTCAGCATGTGACCGCATGTATGTAAATTACCGGCACGAGAGAATCCTAACAGCGTTCAGTGAGCACTGTGAGAATTCAGAAGTCTGCAGTCACATAGAATGACTGCAGACTCCGCACAAACCTGGACAACCCCTGTAATGTTCCTAACAAATAAAAACATGAGAATTAGTCAGTATCACAAATAACATTTACATCCAGGTACCTTATATATGACGTCGTCTCTGCAGTCGGTCTCCTTTTCTTCTTCTTGTCCAGACCCCATGATGAGTTTTCTCATCCACATCTCGTTTCTGCAGACTTCCATCTTCTCCGGTTTTCTGCAGCAAATCTCCACACGATGCCCTTAAAGATAGAAGTGTCATTATAATGCCCCTAAATAAAAATATCTGCAATAAACTGTCGCCTCACACTATTCCCCTCTAGCATCCCACCTGTTCACCATACTGTCTCCTCATATATTTACCCCCTCACTCTCTATACTGTCTGCTCACACATATCCCTGACTGCCCATACTGTGTCCACTTACATTAACCCATTTGCTCCCCATACTGTCTGCACCAATCCCCCATACTGTTTCCTCATACATACTCTTTATTTTGTGTCCTCAAATCTCCCCACACATTAAATCCCCCCATCCTCAATCCCCCACACACATTAAGTACCCCCCATCGCCACTCCAAATCCCGCCACACATTAAATAATCCCCCATCCCCACTCCAAATCCCCCCACAAATTAACCCAATCCCCACTCATTAACCCCCATCAGCACTCCAAATCCCCCCACCCCAAATACCCCCACACATTAACCCCCATCCCCACATTAACGCCCCCACACATTAACCCCCATCCCCATTCATTAACCCCCACACACACTGACCCCCATCCCCACTCATTAACCCCCATCCCCACTCATTAACGCCCCACACATTGACCCCCATCCCCACTCATTAACGCCCCCACACATTAACCCCATCCCCATTCATTAACCCCCGCACACATTAACCCAATCCCCACTCATTAACCCCCATCACATTAAATAACCCCCATCTCCACTCCAAATCCCCCCACACATTAACCCCATGGCATCCCCACTCATTAACCCCCACACACATTAACCCCCATCCCCACTCTAAATGCCCCCACAACTTAACTGCCATCCCCTCTACAAATCCCCCCATCTCCACTCATTAACTCCCCCTCATCGCCCATCTTCGGTGGTTCTTCAGCTCCACAGTGGAGCACACTTACCACCAATGTTTGCTTTGGGCGCCGGGGAGTGACGTCAGCAGCGTGATCACATGACCTGATCACGCTGCTGACGTCGCTCTGGCCCGGCGGTCAGAGCTTCATTTGTACTGGCGTCTGTATAGACGCCAGTACAATTGTTCCCTGGGAGCCGGCACGCGCTCCTTCTCTGCGCCGGCTGTCAGCTTGACAGCCGACACAGAGAACCGCCGACTCCCAGGCCGGGGGGGCGGCAGAACGCAGCCGCCGGGGGGAGACACTGCGGACCGCTGCATTAGGCGGCCCGACTGCGCCCCCCTGCTGGCTGCGCCCGGGGCAACTGCCCCGGCTGCCCCCCCCTAGATACGGCCCTGACTGACACTGGAATGGAATGGCTGTCAGACATGTAGAGAAGCTGATTTTTATAAAACTGTGCAGTGGTCTCTTTATTTTTGCCAGAGCTGTATAGTTTCATTATTTACAGCACAGTAGCTTTAATCATTATTCAACATTGAAGTTGCATCACCAAGAAAGTAAAGTTGTGGAGTTATGGAAATCACAGGATGGATGACATATTGTGACATGCAGAAGTAGTGCTAACTGCTGTTGCCTCAAAGCATCCAGCAGCTAAAAAGTTTCCCGCAATCCCCCTGGGGCATTAATGATATGTCAATGATGAAAAAAATGGAAACATTTATTTTCAGCACATTAATTTAAACAGTATTGAGAATGAGAATCATCTAATTGATTGTCATTAATGGTTGTCTGAGGACTGTTCTGCCACACTGAATTCATTTGGGCACATAGAGTAAATCATCAAGATCCGCTGCTGGCAGCTCCCTTTACAATTGCTGATGAATGACGTCTTAGATATGCGCAATGAGAGACAATTCTGGAGTTGTTGCTCCCATCGGAAGCAGTGTGGTGGTTATACACTCCTGAAATTTTTCTCTGTTACCGTCCCCAATTCCTATGTATGGCAATTTGGTAACAAAATACTCAAATATGATACAAACAATTTGACAATTTACATATCGTAATTATTGATTTATTTAGACCAGTATTTTTAGGTCTTATTCAGATGTCTGTGAATCACATATGTATTACTTTCAGTACCCATTATAATCTACCGAGCTGTTGAAGGGTTTGTGTTTATTAATGAACTGCATGTCCGAAAATAAATCACTCCGACATCACTATTTTTGAGAAAAGTCATAGATCTATTCTATGCATCCGTGTAAATCATGGACAGCACATGTATGGCAAAGGTATACAAATTAGATATGTAATCAGTGCAGTGCATGTGTAGATTACTGTATATGCATTTAACTGATATAAGAAAAAAATGGCGAGGGGTCCCCCTTACTTTTCTTAACAAGCTGAGCAAAAGCCGACAGGGCTGGGAGCTGTTGTTTACAGTCTGGGAAGGGGGTAACAAGCATGGAGCTTCCTTGGCTATTAATTTCAGCTCACAGCTGTATACTTAGTCTTTAATGGTTATTTTTAACTAGGGGGCTCCCAAAAATGGTGTGGTCCCCCTCTATTTTTAATAACTAGCAAGGGCTAGGCAGACAGCTGGGGGATGATATTCATAGCCTAGGAAGAGACCATGGATATTAGCCCCCCTCCCAAACTAAGAACATCAGCTCTCAGCCTCCCCAAACTCCCCAACCCTCTTTTACCCATTTTTTAATATCCAAAGAAAAAAAAGAAATCCTCACTAGTCTGCTGATAATCCATATGTCCAGTGATGAGCCCAACTTGGCTACATCTGGATGCCTTTCTGAACGGTGACGTAAAATTCGACCGTTCCGCTCGGCATCCAGAAGACACTGAGCTGAATGGTGATGTCACTGCTCGCAGTAGGAGAACTTGGCGTGAGAAGTTTCGGCCGTTTTACGAGGCAATACGCAGCATGCTACAAATTTTTGATCACTCCAATTGCAGGTGAGGAAAAACTCGCACATTAACCCTGCCTAATTGACTAACATTGTAGCGAGTGTAATGCGTGGTTTTCTCACACTGCACTCGTCGAGTTTAAATGCTGATGTGAATGAATCCTTTGGCTGAGATTCACACTACGGTTTATGATGCGAGAAACTCGCATGAGTCTCTCGCATCAACACCTGGCGCTGCCGCCGGCACTCAGGATCGGAACTGCGACTGCATAGAAATACATACAGCTGCAGCTCCGGTCCCGAGTGCCGGCGGCATCGCTGGGTGTTGATGAGAGAGACTTGTGCCAGTTTCTCGCATCACACATGGTAGTTTGAATCTCGGCCTTAGTCAAATACAGGGGAGGAAATAAGTATTTGATACACTGACGATTTTGCAAGTTTTCCCACCTAAAAAGAGTGGAGAGGTCTTTTTAGGTGGGAAAACTTGCAAAATTGGCAGAGTATTACTTATTTTCCCTACTGTATTGGTAGAATTTACTACGTGTAGTTCCAGCCTGAGGTTTCTTTATTACAGATGTTTACAAGGATCAGATTTCTACCAGAAATCAGTTCTCACTGGTCTCACTTCAATTAAACTTCTGCCCTACCTTTCTTTAACACTCACTTCTGCAGTGTAAAACTCCTGGTGCTCATGCTTAATTGCTTTGTTCTCATGTTGTCTAACCTCTATAAACTCGATTCCCAAACCGGCAGTCTGGCACAATCGCACGCAAGGTTGAATAGAATCTGACTCATTCCCCTACCACGGTTATATACTTGTCATTTCCTTAGACATTGCAGCTGAATTTCTTTTATATTTGATTCCCCATTACATTCCCAAGACTTTACGCTATCTTATAAAAGAACCGCAAAGTTATGATATACAGACCCAATTCTTGCAAGCTTTGTCTTTTACAGAAATGTGTATATACAGTACAGACCAAAAGTTTGGACACACCTTCTCATTCAAAGAGTTTTCTTTATTTTCATGACTATGAAAATTGTAGATTCACGCTGAAGGCATCAAAACTATGAAGTAACACATGTGGAATTATATAATTAACAAAAAAGTGTGAAACAACTGAAAATATGTCTTATATTCTAGGTTCTTCAAAGTAGCCACCTTTTGCTTTGATTACTGCTTTGCACACTCTTGGCATTCTCTTAATGAGCTTCAAGAGGTAGTCACCGGAAATGGTTTTCCAACAGTCTTGAAGGAGTTCCCAGAGATGCTTAGCACTTGTTGGCCCCTTTGCCTTCACTCTGTGGTCCAGCTCACCCCAAACCATCTCGATTGGGTTCAGGTCTGGTGACTGTGGAGGCAAGGTCATCTGGCGTAGCACCCCATCACTCTCCTTCTTGGTCAAATAGCCCTTACACAACCTGGAAGTGTGTTTGGGGTCATTGTCCTGTTGAAAAATAAATGATGGTCCAAGTAAACGCAAACCGGATGGAATAGCATGCCTCTGCAAGATGCTGTGGTAGCCATGCTGGTTCAGTATGCCTTCAATTTTGAATAAATCCCCAACATTGTCACCAGCAAAGCACCCCCACACCATCACACCTCCTCCTCCATGCTTCACGGTGGGAACCAGGCATGTAGAGTCCATCCGTTCACTTTTTCTGCGTCGCACAAAGACACGGTGGTTGGAACCAAAGATCTCAAATTTGGACTCATCAGACCAAAGCACAGATTTCCACTGGTCTAATGTCCATTCCTTGTGTTCTTTAGCCCAAACAAGTCTCTTCTGCTTGTTTCCTGTCCTTAGCAGTGGTTTCCTAGAAGCTATTTTACCATGAAGGCCTGCTGCACAAAGTCTCCTCTTAACAGTTGTTGTAGAGATGTGTCTGCTGCTAGAACTCTGTGTGGCATTGACCTGGTCTCTAATCTGAGCTGCTGTTAACCTGCGATTTCTGAGGCTGGTGACTCGGATGAACTTATCCTCTGCAGCAGAGGTGACTCTTGGGCTTCCTTTCCTGGGGCGGTCCTCATGTGAGCGAGTTTCTTTGTAGCGCTTGATGGTTTTTGCCACTGCACTTGGGGACACTTTCAAAGTTTTCCCAATTTTTTGGACTGACTGACCTTCATTTATTAAAGTAATGATGGCCACTCATTTTTCTTTACTTAGCTGTTTTTTTCTTGCCATAATACAAATTCTATCAGTCTATTCAGTAGGACTATCAGCTGTGTATCCACCAGACTTCTGCACAACACAACTGATGGTCCCAACCCCATTTATAAGGCAAGAAATCCCACTTATTAAACCTGACAGGGCACACCTGTGCAGTGAAAACCATTTCCGGTGACTACCTCTTGACGCTCATCAAGAGAATGCCAAGAGTGTGCAAAGCAGTAATCAAAGCAAAAGGTGGCTACTTTGAAGAACCTAGAATATAAGACATATTTTCAGTTGTTTCACACTTTTTTGTTAAGTCTATAATTCCACATGTGTTAATTCATAGTTTTGATGCCTTCAGAGTGAATCTACAATTTTCATAGCCATGAAAATAAAGAAAACTCTTTGAATGAGAAGGTGTGTCCAAACTTTTGGTCTGTACTGCATATATACACTGGAAGTCTTTCTTCTGTACAAATTAATGGCAATATGTCTTAAGGGGGTTTTCTCATTGAAAGCAATTGTTCAAAACTCAATAGAACATGGCAAAAGAAGCAGATTTGCAATGAAGATAAATTAATAATATTGTGTGGTTTTGTAAATACAGTATGTGACATTTTCATGTGTAATTATGTAATTTGCTGTTTTTCCAGAGGCTGAAATGTGGGTCCACATGTACATGCTCAGTAGCTTCACTGCTTTATTCTTGTTCATGCGGCATAGTGATCTGAAATATAGCATATTTTGCGGACTCTGGGTATTCATAAAATATCAGTGGCGTTCCCTCACTTCCTATTATTTTCACTGTGTTGGACTTTGGGAAAATGGCCACCTGAGGGAGGGAACCGAGATCTCAATTTGCGCATGCGCCACCTCCGTCAGCCATTTTCACAAAGACCACTGCAGGGAAAACGATGGAAAGTGTAGGGAAGTCGCTGACATTTTCTGAACGCACAGAACCCCCGCAGCCTCGCACCGCCAAACACCCCCTCCTCCCAGTTCGGGGCCTGCAGCATCGTAGCAAAAAGCTATGCTTTTTCATCATACTGCCAAACAAAAAGTAGATTAAAATATGATCTAAAAGTCAAATGGAAATAAAAATGGTATAGCTGAAAATGTCATCTTGTCCCGCAAAAAGCAAAAAGCAAAGTCACCATACAGTTGTGGCCAAAAATATTGACACCCCTGCAATTTTGTCAGATAATACTCAGTTTCTTCCTGAAAATGATTGCAATCACAAATTCTTTGGTATTATTATCTTCATTTAATTTGTCTTAAATGAAAAAACACAAAAGAGAATGAAGCAAAAAGCAAAACATTGATCATTTCACACAAAACTACAAAAATGGGCCAGAAAAAAGTATTGGCACCCTCAGCCTAATATTTGGTTGCACAACCTTTAGCCAAAATAACTGCGACCAACCGCTTCCGGTAACCATCAACGAGTTTCTTACAATGCTCTGCTGGAATTTTAGACCATTCTTCTTTGGCAAACTGCTCCAGGTCCCTGATATTTCAAGGGTGCCTTCTCCAAACTGCCATTTTTAGATCTCTCCACAGGTGTTCTATGGGATTCAGGTCTGGACTCATTGCTGGCCACCTTAGAAGTCTCCAGTGCTTTCTCTCAAACCATTTTCTAGTGCTTTTTGAAGTGTGTGTGTTTTGGGTCATTGTCCTGCTGGAAGACCCATGACCTCTGATGGAGACCCAGCTTTCTCACACTGGGCCCTACATTATGCTGCAAAATTTGTTTGTAGTCTTCAGACTTCATAAAGCCCTGCACACGGTCAAGCAGTCCAGTACCAGAGGCAGCAAAGCAACCCCAAAACATCAGGGAACCTCCGCCACGTTTGACTGTAGGGACCTTGTTTTTTTTCTTTGAATGCCTCTTTTTTTTCTCCTGTGAACTCTATGTTGATGCCTTTGCCCAAAAAGCTCTACTTTTGTCTCATCTGACCAGAGAACATTCTTCCAAAACGTTTTAGGCTTTTTCAGGTAAGTTTTGGCAAACTCCAGCCTGGTTTTTTTATGTCTCAGGGTAAGAAGTGGGGTCTTCCTGGGTCTCCTACCATACAGTCCCTTTTCAATCAGATGCCGACGGATAGTACGGGTTGACACTGTTGTACCCTCGGACTGCAGGACAGCTTGAACTTGTTTGGATGTTAGTCGAGGTTCTTTATCCAACATCCGCACAATCTTGCGTTGAAATCTCTTGTCAATTTTTCTTTTCCGTCCACATCTAGGGAGGTTAGTCACAGTGCCATGGGCTTTAAACTTCTTGATGACACTGCGCACGGTAGACACAGGAACATTCAGGTCTTTGGAGATGGACTTGTAGCCTTGAGATTGCTCATGCTTTCTCACAATTTGGTTTCTCAAGTCCTCAGACAGTTCTTTGTTCTTCTTTCTTTTCTCCATGCTCAATGTGGTACACACAAGGACACAGGACAGAGGTTGAGTCAACTTTAATCCATGTCAACTGGCTGCAAGTGTGATTTAGTTATTGCCAAAACCTGTTAGGTGCCACAGGTAAGTTACAGGTGCTGTTAGTTACACAAATTAGAGAAGCATCACATGATTTTTCGAACAGTGCCAATACTTTTGTCCACCTTCTTTTTTATGTTTGGTGAGGAATTATATCCAATTTGGCTTTAGGACTATTCTTTTTGTGTTTTTTCATTTAAGACAAATTAAATGAAGATAATAATATAAAGAATTTGCGTTTGCAATAATTTTCAGAAAGAAACTGAGTATTATCTGACAAAATTGCCGGGGTGTCAATACTTTTGGCCACAACTGTATAACTTTGGCAGTAGAAAAATAAAAAAGCTATAGCTCTCAGAACTTATTGATGCAAAAACAAATCATTTTTCTACAAAATAGTTTTTATTGTGTAAAAGCATAAAAATAAGACATAAAAGTGGTGTCACTGTAATTGTACTGACCCGAAGAATAAAGCTGTCTTATAACGTTTATCATATGGTGAACGGCATAAAACTCCCCCCACAAAACAATTCCTGAATTGCTGTTTTTTGTTCATTCTGCTGTTATGAATGGGTCACTGAGGAGGAGAGCAGGTCCAGGCTAAGCCACAGAAAACCAGAGAGGTTGGTAACTAAGTGGATTGCAGACCCCTGATCCTATTCACACAACTAGCAGTAGCCATGGAGCGAACCTACGATGATCCTAGACGCCTCGGCACAGCCAGAGAGCTAACTAAGCCTAAAGCAAGAAAGGGGAAATCTAAACTGCCCCAGAGCAGACCCCAAAGAAATAGCCCCCAAACATATATTGTCGGTGAGACAAGATGAAAACACAAACACAGGCAGGAAAATAGACTTAGCAAATGATGGGGCCCACACTGACTAGACAGGACAGGAAAGGAAAGACACTGTCTGCAATCACGCAAAAAAACCTGCAAAAAGTCCAACATGTCTGATGCAAAAAACACTGAAGTCACACGACTTCGCCCCCACTATAGCAGCACTCTGGTATATTCTGAAAGCAGAGCAAAAAGAGACCAATCTAACGGGGACAAAACAAACTGGCACAAGCAGTAACATATGGGCGGTGATTCAGCACAGCCCCAGCTGGAGCTGGCTGACCCGCACCAAGAAGAGATAGACAAAACCAGATCAAATGCAAACAGAATAGCAAATAAGCCACTTAGCTGAACATGCAGGGACAGAGCTGGAGAAATCAGACCTCAGGAGGAACAGGAAGCAAAAACCAGCAGGGATAGATGGAGTCGGCTGTCTTAAATCCCAGTCTGAAACCTCAGATCTCCAATCGTCATCATCATTATCAAGTGGCAAGCCTCTGTCAATCAGATCAGCTCCATTACCTCCAGTAACCACCAGAGGGAGCCCAGAAAGAGAACTCGCAACCCCTCTGTCGATCTGATTAGCTCCACTACCTTCAATAATAACCAGAGGGAGGCCAGAAAGCGAATTAACAACATTCTGCCTCCCACAAATCATAATAAAAAGCGATCAAAAAAGTCATGTGCTCAAAAATTGTACAAATAAAAAAAGTAATCTCGTTCTGCAAAAAAACAAGTCCTAACATGACTCTGTCAGCATAAATATAGGAAAACTATAAGTCTCATAATATGGCAATGCAAAAGCTTGTTTTTGCAAAATAGCATCTTTAAATGTGTGACTGCAGATAAACCTAAAAATCTGATATAAATCTGGCATCGCTGTAATCACATCGATTTGTTTATTCTTCCTCCCAAAGATTGCAGTTAGGCTCGGCTCACTGTTATCCTGCTCTATGTCCAGAGCTCTTACACTGGGGTTTCTGTGTAAATCTCTGAAATATGGAACCTCCCATGGAGGATTCCTTACAATGAGGCAGATGAAGGAACTGTGGAAGTCTTCTGGCCTATGATCCGGCTGTGCCTGTCCTTTAAAGCATAAAATTGTGGCTGGCCACAGTTTTGTGCACCTCTGGAAAAAAAAGGAAAAAGCTGAACAGAGGCCAGACGGAGTCCAGAGTAACTCTGCAGCCCCATTACAAGGAACGGATTCAACAGGGTTTTCATCTGAACCACGTCATTCTGAGATTTATATGGAAACCCCGATGTAAGTGCTCAGCGTAGAGCGCAGGATAAATGTGTTCCAAAATGTTAATTCAAATGTTCCCAATAAAAGCTTCAACTCAATCCACAAAAAAGCCCACACATGGGTCCACAATCTGTCAATGGAAATATAGGGGTTTCCATGTTACTGTAGTACAAAGGCTCTGGAAAAGCACTACGGCTCCTCTGTCCCCATAAAACATCCAGTAAATTCTGCGCTTCCAAATCCAAATACCCTCCTCGCTTCTGAGACCCAGAGTGCCTCAACCACATTTACCATCCACATGATTGGCATTTCTGTAGCAATGAGAGCCTACTTAATTTACTGGGTGCCTGTGTCCACAAGGACGGGCTGGGCAAAGTGTATGTGCACTACAATGCTTGTGCACTACAATGTACGGGCACTATAATGGCAGATTTGCAATTTTCACATAACAACATTCAATGCTGCTTGTTTCTGGAAAACACGCATGGAGTCAAAATCATCACTACACCTGCAGATAAATTCCCAGAGGAGGGTAATTTTCAAAATGGGGTCACTTGAGGAGGATTCTGCTGTACTGCACTTAGGGTTTTTTTATGAGTCTGCAAACTATTCTACGATAATTTGCTCTCCGATAGCGAAATAGCGCTCCTTCCCTCCTGTGTCTCGCTGTATGGCTAAGCAGTGCTATACAGTCACATATGGGATATTGTCACATTCAGCAGAAATTGTGGGCCAAATTTTGGTGCCATTTTTACCCATTTTCCCTTGTGAAAATGTAAACTCTGGGGCCAAAACAAAATTTTTGTGTTAAAAATCTAATTATTTTTTCTTCTTTGGCCAATGGTAGAAAACTGTGACACACTTGTCTTGACAATATGCTCACTTCACCCCTAGATGAATTCATTGAGAGATATAGTTTGTAAAATGAGATTACTTAAGGGGGTTTTTGCTATTCTGGCACCTCAGGGGCTCTGCCAATGTGACATGGCAGCCACAAACCATAACAAAATCTGCATTATAATATGGTTCTCCTTCAATTCTGAACTTTCCACTGTGCCTCAAAATTAGGTTTCGACCACATATGGGTATATGCCACTCTTGTCTATTTTCTTTTTTTAAAGTTTATTTCCCCGCAGTGGGAACTTTCTGAGCCCTGCACCCCATTTTTTCCATGGGTTTGTTGGGTATTCTGCTCTCTCCGTACATGTACCACAGTTAGTGCTGAGCCTTTTTCTTACTGTCTCCGGCTGGACATGTGGTAAATGTAACTATTTTGTGTGCTTTTAGAGATATAAAAATCAAAGTCTGGGAATTGCTAAATTTTCAAATTGTCAAATTTTTGATATTTTGGTAAACGCAAATCATATCGTTCAAAATTTACCTCTAGTATGAAGTACAATCTCAGAATCATTGGAATATGTTGAAACGTTCCAGAGTTATAACCTCATAAATAGACACTGGTCAGAATTGAAAAAATCGGCTGTGTCAAGCAGGTGAAAACAGTCTGGGAGGGTGAAAGGGTTAAATCGTCCAGCTGTATATGAAGTCTAAATGGCAAAATGCAAACAGCCTCTTCAGAGAAGAAGAGGATTAAAACTCTAGCTCCATCTATTGGATGTAGTAACCCCAAAATTCAATATTGACCCCCGTTTCTCCTTTTAGAGACTGCCAAGAGGGTGTAAGGAGACTTATAGGTCATGTAATGCTCCTCTTGGAATATAAATATGCAAATAGCCTCTTCAAGATAGGAATTAGACTACTGAATGTAGCAATCCTGAAAGTCAATATGGACTCTTTAATGAGCTTTGCCACACGACTCAGGGTATGTGCACTTGTTGCGGATTCTGCTGCGGATCCGCAGCGGATTTGGCCCTGTGGATCCGCAGCAGCTCCGCAGGCAGTGTACAGTACAAGGCAAAGCAATGGGATTTCAAAACCGCAGTGCAGATGCTGCAGATTTTTCCGCGTGGATTTGATGCAGTTTTAAATCCGCAGCATGTCAATTCTTTCTGTGGATTCCGCATTGGTTTGACACCTGCTCCATTGTCCAGGTGTCAAACCACAGGGTAAAAACGCAGGCAAATCTGCAGATAAACCGCAGGTCACTTTACCTGCAGTTTTACCTGCAAATCCGCAACTGAATCCGCACTGTGTGCACTCACCCTAAGTTTCCCATTAGACACCCTGTCAGGTTTTTTTTTAACCTAGTAAAATAAACTTTATTAATAATCTTTATTTTTATATAGCGCTAACATATTCCGCAGCGCTTTACAGTTTTGCACACAAATCAGATCTCCTGCTTTGCACCGAAGAAAAACAAACACCCCAAACTTCCTCTCTGCAAATTAAGTTTATGGCTTTGCTTCTTATGCTTAGTCATGTTGGTCAATATTGTTTTTTAGGATTGCTACCCACAATAGGTGCCATTAGATTTCTTGTCCTCCTCCTTCTCTGAAAGTGGACCTTTCACCAAATTTTGTATGTTGAACTATACACACAATGCAATAGTGGCTTCAGAGCAGAATAAAACATTTATTTTTTTATTTTGCCTCTCCGTTGCGGAGATGTTTGCAATCAAAATATTTGGCACCTAATGAATTAACTTTTCTTAAGTCCAAGAGGATGTTATCAGAAAGTTTTTACTGGAGGTGTGTGCTTCTTCTTCTTGTATGATGCTGACCAGTAAAAACAAGGCAGCAACACATTGGAGAAAGAAAAAAAATGCCTTCACCATAGCTTTAAGCTGTTTTTTTCAGTGTGTAAGTTGTAGGGATATGGCTCTGACCTCCTGGTCTAATTTCGTACATGGTTAGGAAGTGCTGGAAGTTGAGAACAGATGACTAACACCTTTGAGATAAGGTTGCTGTGGAGAGTGAGGCAGCACAGCTGAGTTTTAATGTGTCACAATACAAACCATCAGCTCTCCTCCTCTCAGCACTGTCATCTCTCTTGTACTGCCCTTACCCCCACACTGCCTGCCCAGAGATTTGTGTCAGTAAGCACACTTTACTTATGTCTCTTGTGCTCACAACTTGTAATCACTCTGTAATGGATACAGAGCAGGCTACTCCTGTGTTAGACACACAATAGCAGCATGGTATGCTCATCTAATTTTATCTGAGAGTTGTGAGTCATCTGTGCTCTATAACCGAATTTTAACCATGCTGGAAGCTAGACCAGGAGATCAGAGCTGCGTCCTTACATTTCACACAATGAGAATCCTGCTCTAAGCTATGGAGGAGGTGTGTTCTTCATTCTCCAGTATGTTCCTGCCTGCTTATTATTGGTCAGTATCATACAGCTAAAATTATACATTCTCAGTGATGACTATCTGGCAACACCCAGGTCACAGCTAATGCGGCTACAGTGTTATAAATGGGGTCGTGTCCGACCGCTGATGTCTATGCCCAGGGCAGCAGCATTTGCAGTGTAAGTGTCGTGCAGTGACTCTGACACTCCTGCAAAGCAAAAAAAAAACAAAACTATAAATACTGTGCACTTGAATATGTTATAAAAATAAGGAATTTAACTTTTTTTTTTTAATAATATAAAAACACGGCACCTTCCCTTTAACAAAAGTTAACTCATTAGGTGCCAAATACGTTGATTGCTTATATCTCCACAATGGCAAGTAGCAAAAAGAAAGAAAAATAAAATGTTATTCTGCTCTGCAGCCACTATTACATATTGTGTGCATTAAAAATTTTAAGAACCTAGTTGCATATTTTAATTCCCACAAGAGCATTGCATGTCCTATAAGTTTCTGTACGCCACCTTGGCATTCTCCAAGAGGAGAGATGTTATCCCTAATTCATCCTATCACAAAAATATATGCAAATTAAAGTGGTATTCCCATCTCCAAGATCCTGTCATAATATGTAGTAGGTGTAATAATAATAACATTGACACATAGCTTTAATTATAAATGTAGTGTATTTCTCTTGATTCTCTATGTCGCTTACCTCATGTGCAGGGTATAGTAAGCTACTGTAATGCCCTGCACATGGGGTAAGAGACATAGGTTATCAGGTGAGCTATACTATTCTAACTGGAGGTATTTATTAATATTATTTTTATTATGCCTACTACATATTAAAATAGGATCTTGGTGATAGGAATACATCTTTAATTATCTCTCAGATCTCTAAATTGTTGAGAAAAAGAATGTAAAAACCAATGCCAATATTCATAAGGAACACTCTAAATTGTTGAGAAAAAGAATGTAAAAACCAATGCCAATATTCATAAGGAACACTCATTAATGCTTCCATAAACCCAATGAGCCTATTTAGGAGAATTTATAAGTATTTTACAAAAATATACAAAGCTAATAAAGCATAAAATAGGCAAGAAACGGCGAGTCGAAAGGAGAAGTGAGGGACGGCCTGCCCGCTAATTGCATTGATGCTGCGTACGGATGTGTAGGCCTCTGCTGTGGGCCTCTATGGGCTGGGAAAGTTCTGCAGATAGAAAAGCAGCAGCTGGGATGTCAAATTGCAATTAGCTGTGCCTTCCAAAATCATATTACTCTGATTTCCTCAATTAGGAACTCATGCAAACCAAAAAGAGAAATGTGTTTCATCCAAGCACTCTAAACTAACTCACGTCAGGCCTTGTCTCCCGTGTATGCAGTCAGTGCTTATCAGTTCTAGGCAGCCATTGATTTGACAAGCGTGGAGGAATATTGACTGCTCTTTTCCTCCTCCAGCTGGAGCAAAGCTTCTTGGCAAAAAAAAAAAAGATTATTTCTTACAACTTGCCGACTTTCTAAGGGAATATATATATACGGCAACTGTGTTAAATGTCAACATGCAAACAAGTAAGACAGCAAAGTAGAGAGCAGGACCACCAAGAAAGAAGAGAGGACGGCTCCGAGGACATGTAGTAAACCACACAGGTGGAATATGGACGCTCACCCTGGAAGACTGTGCTCAGATAGGCAGGGCACTATTGTAGCTGTATAGAGGGTACAATGTGGACAACGCTCAAATCTTTGGGATCCAGGTAGGTGAAATCGGCCAAAGAACGTAGATGAGTACAAGAGGCAGTTGGGTATCTGTGAAGGACCACCACTGGCAAGGACATCAACTGGTGCAAAGAGACAGTAGAGGGCAAACCAAACTTCAGATGTCATAAAACATGTAAGCCCCAATTCATTAGGATCACTGTTGTTCATGGCAGTCTTGATTAGGGAATGGGAGAGTCTGAAGAGGTTGAGTCATTAAAAAGGTGCACGCCCCTTAATGAACAAGGAGAGTCTAAAAAGTGGCACCCATCTTACCAAAAATCTGACTCTGGTTAGGTAAGCCACAGCTCGTCATTAATTAGGCAAGCGAGCATCGCCACACACTCACCTGCCTTAGGTCCAAAAGTCAACTTGTGTGAAAAGGGCAAAAGTCAAAGATTTTTCAAAATCCTTTAAAAGTGTTTTACTGCAGATTTCTATTGAAAAATATTTTGATGCATCGGGGCCTTTAGCTTTTTTAGAAGATAATGGTCTCAGAAAACACATTTCAAGGCACTAAGGCCCCTTTATCAAGTGAACTGTGGCATATTGCTCATTTCACAAATGATTGCACATAAATATATATTATATCTGTGTAAATATATATTGTGACAGTGTCACTGGCTTTGTAGAGGAAGGGAGGTACGTGTCACTGCGCATGCAGCAATCATTAATGTCAAACCGGAGTGGTTTTGTGTTTCCAGCACACTATGTGCTGAGAGGCCATGTACAGAGTTTAATGGGACTGGTTTATGTAAGCACCCGTAGTGCGGGTGGGAGGGTGCTCACCGTACCAATTTTCCCTGCAGGACTTGCAGGTGTTTGAGGACCTGCAGTGATGTCATGATCACATGACCAGCCCATGTGATGGTATACCTGGACCTGTGGTTCAGTTGGTGGGTGGTGCTGTGGGGAGAAGCTGTACTTCCCACAGAAGTGAGTACTGAGAGTGTTTTTCAGTAACAGTGTGCGGGAGGACCCCACACCAAGGAGGACTGAACTGTACGCTATCATTTTTGTTTTGTTTTCCTGTTGTGCTTGGAGGGCTGTGTTTTGTTTTCAACACTGTGGTTTATGCTGCACATAATAAACCCACTGGTGTTTTACGTGCACGTGTTCCTGAGTCTACCTGAAGGCTTCTACCGAGCTTGACAACCCCTCACAAAATATATATGTGAGTATCCTACAAGACGAGTTACTTTGTACACTCGAGTATTATGGGTATGAAAAGGACGACATAGTGTTCCAACAGGAGAACGACCAGAAGCATACGTCAAGATTGGTGAAAAAATGGCCCCCATGTTCCCCAGATCTCAACCCAATTGAACCCTTGTGGGTAGAGTTCAAGGAAACCTATATACATACCAAGTGAGTCGACCAGTATGCACCAACTTTGGGAATGTGTAGAAGAGACGTGGGATCAGACTTCAGTAGAGACATGCTTGCCCCATGGGGACAGTGCCAATAATGTTTGTAAAGCGCTGTGGAATTAATGGCGCTATATAAATGAGTAAAATAGATAGATAGAATCTGATCAAGAGCATGCCCAGAAGTTTCAGGTAGTACTGAAAGCCAAAGGTGAATTTCCAAAAAATACAAATTAAAATCTAGAGTTTTAGAAGCAAAACAGTAACAATGCAGTGACATGACAAGAATCTGCATAACTAATCATATGCTACATAGTTGAAAGTCAAATTTATGTATGAGATAGACAAGATGATTGTCTGTTATGATTGAGTCACCGAGGAGGAAAAAACAAAACACAAGCTCAGCCCAGAAAATCAGAGAGGTTGGAAACTAGCGGATTGCAGACCCCTAATCCTATCACACAACTAGCAGTAGCCGTGGAGTGTTCCTACGGTGATCCTAGACACCTCGTCACAGCCGGAGATCTAAATAAGCCTAAAGAGAGAAAAGGGAAAAACTGACTGCCCCAGAGCAGACCCCAAATCAATAGGCAGCCCCCAACATATAATGACGGTGAAGCAAGATGAAAACACTAACACAGATAGAAAGACAGGTTGAGCAAACGATGGGGCCCAAGCTAACTAAAAAGGACAGGACAGAAAAGCTGTTGTCTGCAATCCGAGAAAACCCTGCCAAAAATATTACCAACACAACTGATAAGCAAAAAGGACCCTGAAGTCACTAGACTTCAAACCCTATATCAGCACTCAGAATATTCTGAAAGTAGAGCAAAAGAGAACACTGATCAAGGAATAAGAATCCAGCACACCCCCGGCCGGGGATGGCTGAACTCAAAAAACAAGGTAAACAAAACCAAAACTAATAAGTTCAATAACAGAGCAAAAACTTATCTTTGGGAAGCAGGAATCAGACTGGTCTCCAAGAATCCAGCAGAGAAATCACCAGCCACTCAGAAGGGCATCGGCTGCCTTATATCCAGTCTGAAGTTCCAGTTACCCAGTCACAATCCACCTGATCAGGTGTTTGGTTTCTTTCATCCAAATCAGCCTCACTACCTTCCTTCACCAGAAGAGGGAGATCCTCGGACACAAAAGGTGAATGAACAGATGAGCTCACAACAATTGTCTATAAAATGATGGTAGTATCATGATCAAATCATGTTCGAAGCAGAAGTGAATGGTGAGACATGGAACCTTAAAGTCAAAAGTTCAAAACATTTTGTACATCAAGCAGCCCAGTAAGTGATACATCGCTGGAATCAGGGTCTCATTCTCTACATTACACTGCTTTCAGATTAGGTGGCAAAAACCTGGTGACAAATTCCCTTTAACAGGAGTCTGTAGATAATGTATAGTGTGGTCTACATGTAGTAGATTGTAGCCATAATGTAGGAAATAAATAATATAGAAGGAAGAATGCTTAAGAAACAATGTAAAGTGAAAATTTAATCAATATTAATAGAGGCATGGAAGATGTCAGATCAATAATATGACGTCCACCACACTGACAATATTCCGCTTTCTCCAATTAAATTCAGGATTTTTATTAATAATAAATATTTTGGATTATTTTATATGTAGATGCATTTGATGAAAGGATGGTGAAAGGGTTTGAGCTTCAATACCATCAACACAGAATGTTGGACTCAGACGTTGTTAACCCCTTTACCCCAGACGATTTTCCGTTTTCGTTACAGATTTTTTCCTCCCCTTCTTCCAAGAGCTATAACTTTTTTTTTTATCAATATAGCCATATGATGGCTTGTTTTTTTGCGGGACGAGTTGTACTTTTGAATGTCACCATTCATTTTACCATATAATGTATTGGAAAACAGAAAAAAAAAATTCCAAGTGCTGTGAAACTGCAAAAAAAAAAAAATTGAAATTCCAAAATTAGTTTTTTTTTAATTTACCATGTTCAATAAATGCTAATAATGACCATTTATGTTGCCATTTTTCGAGACCCTGTAGCATCTCTATTTTTTGGGATATGGGGCTGGGAGATAGATTGTTTTTGTGCCTTGAGCTCACGTTTTTATTGATACCATTTTGGGATAGATAGGATGTTTTTATCGCCTGTTTTTGCATTTTATTGTAATGGTGCGGCGACCAAAAAAACGTAATTCTGGTGTTTTGATTTTTTTCCTTACTGCCCCGTTTACCGATCTGATTAATTTACCTTACATTTTGATAGAGCCGACATATCCGAATACAGCGATACCCAATATGTGACTTTTTTTTTAAATTGTTTTATCTTGAATTGGGCAAAAGGTGGGTGATTTGAAGTTGTGTTTTTTTTTTTTTTATCTTTTCATATTATTAAAAGCTATTTCTATTTTCTTTTTACTTCAATAGTTCGTTTAGGACATTTGTAGCTAGCGATCATTCAATCGCCTGTTCTACACACTGTGTTGATCAGTTCGGCTGCCATGTGCAGGGAAAGATGCGGGCTCAGCGCCGGTGCCTGCATCAAATACAGGGAGACGACCTTGGACGTACCTATACGTCACTGGTCATGAAGGGGTTAAAAAAGTTTGAAATTAACTATAAGGTTTTAATTTTTACAACATATTGTGTCCTAATGATACCACATTAAAGGGATTGCACTGTTAGATTATATCCTGTCAGCCTTTTTTAGTTACGCATTTTTTGTTTAATCGCGGCTATATGAGATAAAGGGCAACTGAGAATTAATTAAAGGATGAAGTCTACGATGTTTAATTCCCTTCAAATGGCTCCGGGCCAATGACTGCACGTAACGGCGAAACTACTGTACAGGATAAATATTCATTGTTTTATTTTTAACTTTTGCCCTACTCTATTTTAATGTGTTCTACATAAAAAATATGGACAAAATGGAAATTCTTAACTTTATGGGACATATATGCAGTTGTGCTCCATTTGTTAAATATAGGCACGCATTTCGCAGAATATTAACAGATAATTTTTGGGATGAAGAATTCAGTGGATTTTACATAAAGGTGGTCTTCTCACTTGATAGAATCTATACCAGCTTATCCTTATCTCCATAAGGAAAAGGTCAGCACATAATTGCTCCAGCTAAATGTACAGCGGTGCTTGAAAGTTTGTGAA
Organism: Dendrobates tinctorius; assembly: GCF_039654945.1. NCBI lineage: Eukaryota > Metazoa > Chordata > Amphibia > Anura > Dendrobatidae > Dendrobates > Dendrobates tinctorius. The sequence goes on from NW_027361797.1 coordinate 31,740,119, forward strand.
CCCTTCAGAATTTTCTATATTTTTTAATACATTTCAAAAACCGTCACAGAAAGAAATGCAGCGGAGAAAGCACAGGGTGCAAAATATTGACCAAACAACTACTTGTTTGGTTGCTTCATCAGTATTTTGCACCTTTGCTGTTCGACAGCCTCAACACATGCATGGATTGCCTGTTTGTTAGGTAATCCACCCCATGTGTTGTGGCTGTCAAACAGCAGCGAGACATGCAGCCGAGGGGACTCAAACATATTTTTCAAGCTCGCCGAAGACACTCGGTTAGCACACCAGCATGCTCTGATAACACCTTATCCCAGCACGTTCGCTCATCACTATTGATTAGTCTAGCACATGAGCTTGGAGGAATTTTAGCTCATTCCTCCCTGCAAAAGCTGCTTCAACTCTGTTATGATGGTGGGTTTTCTTCCATGAACTGCTGTCATCATCATGTCCTTCCCCAACATTTCTAAAGGATTAAGGTCACATATCCAATCTCTGCGTGCATACAATGGCTGCCGCACCCTTTGGTTTGTATATAATACAGTCACAGCTGCTAGTACCTATTCACACTTCATTCTGTTAGGAGTAGTGATGAACGAGTATACTCGTTGCTCGGGTGTCCTCCGAGTATTTTGGCGTGCTCGGAGATTTAGTTTTTGTCGCTGCAGCTGCATGATTTGTGGCTGCTAGACAGCCTGAATACATGTGGGGAATTCCTAACAAACAGGCATTCCACACGTGTATTCAGGATGTTTAGCAGCCGCAAATAAAGCAGCTACAGTGACACAAACTAAATCTCCGCGCCCGCCAGAATACTAGGAGGACACCTGAGCATGCTTGGGAAAACCCGAACAATGAGTATACTCGCACATCAATAGTTAGGAGGGGCTGGCCGGTTATTTTTTTTTCCGGTAGCATTTACTTGGAGGTGGTGACTGCCTCTTTTATTAGCTGAGTGCTCCTCCTATCAAGTCTTAAAAAGTGCGCTAAAACGCTCAAAAGACTGAGGAGTCTTTTTATTGTCGTTCATCAGCTTCACAGTTCAAAAGATGTAAAGTGGTAAAAATAGTGGTAAAAATTCCTCTACCATCTTCTACTAGAAAACTAAATAAAGACGTCTATGGGACAGATGTAAAGCAAACTTCCATTTTTGGAGCAAAACATAGCAAAAAAAAAAAACAAAAAACAACCCTGGCGTTTCCTGACGAGGGTTCCACTTAAAAACTCTAGTACGCACGACAAACATTTTGTGTCTACATACCCTAAGAGGCTGTTTTTAATAAGTTTTGGATTCTACCTGTCTTTTAAATTTGTGGTTTAATTTGGCCCAGGAGAAGGATATCTGATAGAAATGGTTACGGACACATTAGAGAAAGTTCGCCTTGTCATGACTGATGGGCACACACAAAATGTTACAAGCATTATTTTTTCTCTTGGATTTTGTTGCAGTGTACTGTATGTGTGTAGTATTTGTTAACTAGATTGCACATAATGCTATTAATGTACTATTCTAATTTTAATTGCACCATTTGCATGGGACATGTATAGTCAGATACAAATTTCCCTAGAGATAATAGTTACTTCCGAGGAGTTTATCTGGCCATAGACTTGGAGAACTGTCACCCAATAGTTATCTCTACAAACTCTCCCAGATATTAAGAATTTTGACTTTTTAAAAAGTTGCATAAGAAGTCACAAATTCATCCCAATAGGGGGTGGAGAATAAAAAAATAAATTCTAAACAGAAGTATTTTAATACAAAATTATCAAAGATCACCTAAATAAATTAAACAAAAAAAATAAAAATAAAAGTTAGTAAATTTGGTAAAAAAAAAGTTATGCAGCTGAAAGCAAAGCTGATTTAAAACATTTCTTACATCATGATATTCCCCATACATTTTTATTTTTTGATGCAATGATTTTGATGCTTTATCAATATAAAAAATTGAGCAAACAGTGGAAAAGGAAGCAAAATAAAATGAAATCCTTGTATACTGAGTGAAGAAATAATTGTTGTGTAACATATGGTTTTCTAATGGACAGATCAGGTTTTACTAAACTTTCCATCTGCTCTCCTGTTGTAGTAAATGAATTTTGAACATTATTTACTATCACAGTGAATGGAAATAAAAGAAGAGGTGTTAAATCCCCCTGAACATTGCATGTGAAGTATACAGCACATCTGTTACCATATTTCAATGTTAAGTGAATGCGTTGTGTGACAGTGACATTGTTGCGGTGAGACAATCAAAAGTGACTTGACTTTGTTTAATCCTGAGAATTTAAAATGAGACTATTGCATATCTTAACTATAAATCTGAATGTCAATTAGGATGATTGAATGGATAATAAGTAACATCTGGCACCAGCAGTGTGATTGTGTGTCCTTGTCTTCCTCCTGGCACCAGCAGTGTGATTGTGTGTCCTGTCATCCCCCTGACACCAGTAATGTTATTGTGAGTTCTGTCTTCCCTTTTGCACCATAAGTGTGATTGTGTGTCCTATCATGCCCCCTGGCACCAGCAATGTGATTGTGTGTCCTGTCTTCCCCCTGGCACCAGCAATGTGATTGTGTGTCCAGTCATCACCCGCGGCACCAGCAGTTTGATTGTGTGTCCTGTCATCCCCCTGACACCAGTAATGTTATTGTGAGTCCTGTCTTCCCTTTTGCACCAGCAGTGTGATTGTGTGTCCTATCATGCCCCCTGGCACCAGCAATGTGATTGTGTGTCCTGTCTTCCCCCTGGCACCAGCAATGTGATTGTGTGTCCTGTCTTCCCCCCTGGTACCAGCAATGTTATTGTGTGTCCTTGTCTTCCTCCTGGCACCAGCAATGTGATTGCGTGTCCTGTCTTCCCCCTGGCATCAGCAATGTTATTGTGTGTCCTGTCTTCCCCCTGGCACCAGCAGTGTGATTGTGTGTCCTGTCTTCCTCCTGGCACCAGCAATGTGATTGTGTGTCCTGTCTTACCCCCTGGCACCAGCAGTGTGATTGTGTGTCCTGTCTTCCCCCTGGCACCAGCAATGTGATTGTGTGTCCTGTCTTCCCCCCTGGCACCAGCAATGTGATTGTGTGTCCTGTCTTCCCCCCTGGCATCAGCAATGTTATTGTGTGTCCTGTCTTCCTCCTGGCACCAGCAATGTGATTGTGTGTCCTGTCTTACCCCCTGGCACCAGCAATGTGATTGTGTGTCCTGTCTTCCCCCCTGGCACCAGCAATGTGATTGTGTGTCCTGTCTTCCCCCCTGGCATCAGCAATGTGATTGTGTGTCCTGTCTTCCCCCTGGCACCAGCAGTGTGATTGTGTGTCCTGTCTTCCCCCTGGCACCAGCAGTGTGATTGTGTGTCCTGTCTTCCCCCTGGCACCAGCAATGTGATTGTGTGTCCTGTCTTCCCCCCTGGCATCAGCAATGTGATTGTGTGTCCTGTCTTCCCCCCTGGCATCAGCAATGTTATTGTGTGTCCTGTCTTCCCCCTGGCACCAGCAGTGTGATTGTGTGTCCTGTCTTCCTCCTGGCACCAGCAATGTGATTGTGTGTCCTGTCTTCCCCCTGGCACCAGCAGTGTGATTGTGTGTCCTGTCTTCCTCCTGGCACCAGCAATGTGATTGTGTGTCCTGTCTTCCCCCTGGCACCAGCAGTGTGATTGTGTGTCCTGTCTTCCTCCTGGCACCAGCAATGTGATTGTGTGTCCTGTCTTACCCCCTGGCACCAGCAGTGTGATTGTGCATCCTGTCTTCCCCCTGGCACCAGCAATGTGATTGTGTGTCCTGTCTTTCTCCTGGCACCAGCAGTGTGATTGTGTGTCCTGTCTTCCCCCTGGCACCAGCAATGTGATTGTGTGTCCTGTCTTCCCCCTGGCACCAGCAGTGTGATTGTGTGTCCTGTCTTCCCCCCTGGCACCAGCAATGTGATTGTGTGTCCTGTCTTCCCCCCTGGCACCAGCAATGTGATTGTGTGTCCTGTCCCCCCCTGGCACCAGCAATGTGATTGTGTGTCCTGTCTTCCCCACTTGCACCAGCAGTGTGATTGTGTGTCCTGTCTTCCCCACTTGCACCAGCAGTGTGATTGTGTGTCCTGTCTTCCCCCTGGCACCAGCAGTGTGATTGTGTGTCCTGTCTTCCTCCTGGCACCAACAGTGTGATTGTGTGTCCTGTCTTACCCCCTGGCACCAACAGTGTGATTGTGTGTCCTGTCTTAACCCCTGGCACCAGCAGTGTGATTGTGTGTCCTGTCTTCCCCTGGCACCAGCAGTGTGATTGTGTGTCCTGTCTTCCCCCTGGCACCGGCAGTGTGATTGTGTGTCCTGTCTTCCCCCTGGCACCAGCAATGTGATTGTGTGTCCTGTCTTCCCCCCTGGCACCAGCAATGTGATTGTGTGTCCTGTCTTCCCACCTGGCACCAGCAATGTGATTGTGTGTCCTGTCTTCCCCACTTGCACCAGCAGTGTGATTGTGTGTCCTGTCTTCCCCCTGGCACCAGCAGTGTGATTGTGTGTCCTGTCTTCCCCCTGACACCAGCAGTGTGATTGTGTGTCCTGTCTTCCTCCTGGCACCAGCAATGTGATTGTGTGTCCTGTCTTACCCCCTGGCACCAGCAGTGTGATTGTGTGTCCTGTCTTCCCCCTGGCACCAGCAATGTGATTGTGTGTCCTGTCTTCCCCTGGCACCAGCAGTGTGATTGTGTGTCCTGTCTTCCCCCTGGCACCAGCAATGTGATTGTGTGTCCTGTCTTCCCCCTGGCACCAGCAGTGTGATTGTGTGTCCTGTCTTCCCCCCTGGCACCAGCAATGTGATTGTGTGTCCTGTCTTCCCCCCTGGCACCAGCAATGTGATTGTGTGTCCTGTCTTCCCCCCTGGCACCAGCAATGTGATTGTGTGTCCTGTCTTCCCCCCTGGCACCAGCAATGTGATTGTGTGTCCTGTCTTCCCCCTGGCACCAGCAATGTGATTGTGTGTCCTGTCTTCCCCACTTGCACCAGCAATATGATTATTTGTCCCGTCATCCAACTACTATAGGGTAAAGCTAAAATCAGATGATATGAAGGTCACCAACAGATGCAAACTGAAAGTGCCCAAGTTTATTTCTAAAATCTAATTGTCAAAAGGTTTTTGAAATATATGTCATTATTAGCAGTTGTGGATGTTTTTTCTAGTCTGTCATTGTAAAATTGGTGTAACCCTATGGGCACAGTCTATAATTGCACAACAAAAAAAGGACATATATTTATTTGGCCAGCATCAAAAGTGGTTTGTTATTTATCCCACAGTAGTATAGGTGAGCAAAGGAAACTTTGCAGTATATATCTTATTACACAAATATGCCTGGAGACAGATGCTTCTGTTGAGTGTTGTACCTCATCCTGCATTCACAGCTACACTGCTTTGGTACTGCTGTATTATTTCCTCTAGGCTTTTGCCATTTCTAAGCATGTGTGCCTGAGAAATAGGCAGCAGGATCTCTTTTTTTCTATATTCAATGTATGGAGACATCATATCACCATCAGAGAAAATAATTTTACTGGGAATACAGAGACTGGACTGCATAGGACTGGGGTAAAATGATTTTCTCTGATGAAACCCTCTTCAGGCTATTTGGGACATCTAGAAGAATGATTGTGCAGAGAAAAAAAGGTGAACACTACCATGAGTCATGTGTCATGCCCACAGTAAGGCATCCTGAACAGTGAGAGACACTGACAGCTTGGGGCCCCTGTGCAAGAAAAGTTTGGGTCCCTCTCCTTTTATGGTGACAATGCTACAGATTATAAACGCTGTGTACATATATGCATATAAATGTGTGTGTGTGTGTACATATATATACTGTATATATATATACACATATATACACTGCCTTGCGAAAGTATTCGGCCCCCTGGAACTTTTCAACCTTTTCCCACATATCATGCTTCAAAAATAAAGATACCAAATACAAATTTTTGGTGAAGAATCAACAACAAGTGGGACACAATTGTGAAGTTGAACGAAATTTATTGGTTATTTTAAATTTTTGTGGGAAATTCAAAAACTGAAAAGTGGGGCGTACAATATTATTCGGCCCCTTTACTTTCAGTGCAGCAAACTCACTCCAGAAGTTCATTGTGGTTCTCTGAATGATCCAATGTTGTCCTAAATGACTAATGATGAAAAATATAATTCACCTGTGTGTAATCAAGTCTCTGTATAAATGCACCTGCTCTGTGATAGTCTCAGGGTTCTGTTTGAAGCACAGAGAGCATCATGAAGACCAAGGAACACAACAGGCAGGTCCGTGATACTGTTGTGGAGAAGTTTAAAGCCGGATTTGGATACAAAATGATTTCCAAAACTTTAAACATCCCAAGGAGCACTGTGCATGTGATCATATTGAAATGGAAAGAGTATCATACCACTGCAAATCTACCAAGACCCAGCCGTCCCTCTAAACTTTCATCTCAAACAAGGAGAAGACTAATCAGAGATGCAGCCAAGAGGCCCATGAGCACTCTGGATGAACTGCAGAGATCTACAGCTGAGGTGGGACAGTCTGTCCATAGGAGAACAATCAGTCGTACACTGCACAAATCTGGCCTTTATGGAAGAGTGGCAAGAAATAAGCCATTTCTCAAAGATATCCATAAAAAGTGTCGTTTAATGTTTGCAACAAGCCACCTGGGAGACACACGGAATGTGGAAGAAGGTGCTATGGTCACATGAAACCAAAATTGAACTTTTTTACAACAATGCCAAACAATATGTTTGGCGTAAAGGCAACACAGCTCATCACCCTGAACACACCATCCCCACTGTCAAACATGGTGGTGGCAGCATCATGGTTTGGGCCTGTGTTGGGAGTTCATTTTCCCCTTCACCATTGAGGTCTGATGAACTCCCTCTTCTGGTGAAGGAAGGTAGTGAGGCTGATTACCAAGCATCTGGGTGTTACACCGCCCCGCCATACTTACCCGGCCTCCGCTCCCACGCCGCAGTCGCCCTCCACTCCCACACCGCAGCCTCTCTCCACCCGACGGCCGCGGCGGTCACCTGAGACAGGCCCGTGTCTGATGCCTTCCCTGCATGCTATGCGCATGCGCCATAGGCCGCGGCCGTGCCTCCTTCCTGCTCCTTATGCTCCGGCTGTGCCCTGACCCGGAAGCACCTTTGGACCAATGGCTGACCAGACGGGGCCATATCAGGCCGCTTCCCCCTGAGGGAGGCGCCTGATCGTTGTGTTTCCTGACACTCTGGCCTCGCTCCATCGTGCACACTCTGCTCCTGCAGTTCCTGTCTCGGCTGCTCCTCACAGCAGCTTCTCAGTCCTGCTACCCGTGTTCCTGGTTACCTACTCCAGTCCTGCCTTCAGTGTTCCTGTCGTCCTACTCCAGTCCTGCCTTGTGTTCCTGCCGTCCTACTCCAGTCCTGCCTTCAGTGTTCCTGCCGTCCTACTCCAGTCCTGCCTTCAGTGTTCCTGCCGTCCTACTCCAGTCCTGCCTTCAGTGTTCCTGCCGTCCTACTCCAGTCCTGTCTTCAGTGTTCCTGCCGTCCTACTCCAGTCCTGTCTTCAGTGCTCCTGCCGTCCTACTCCAGTCTCAGTCTTACTCCGGTCCATCCTGAGCCGCCCCTCTCGGTACCGGCTACCGTGGTACTCGAACCCCTGGGCCTGCTCCTAACGGTCCCTGTATAGGGGTCGGTTCCACCTGGCAGCTCGCCCGGGGTCCCTCGGTGCCACGGCCCAGAGGGTCCACTCTCGGAGCTCCCGCTCCTGACCACCCACGCTAACAGTACGATCAGGCCATGGACTCCGCCGGTACTACGGCTGCTACCCAGAAAGAGTTGCTATTCCTACGGGAGAATCAGGGGCGCATTATGTCAATCATGAAGTCGATGGACACCCGTTTGTCGGCCTTACAGGTGGCCGATCCTGGAAATGCCACTCAGCTGGCCAGTCTCCAACAGGAGCTGGGTCAGCAGCAAGATACTCAAACCCACATTTTGTCCTACATGGCCTCCTTTGATAGTCGCTTGTCGGCCCTCCAGGCTGCCGCTGCAGTGCCGACTCCTCCCCCTGCGTCTGCTGCTCCTCCGACGCCCCGCCTCGCCAAGCCGCCTCGTTTCACCGGGGATCCCAAGCTCTGTAGGGGGTTCTTAGAATCATAGAATCATAGAATCATAGAGTTGGAAGGGACCTCCTGGGCCATCTGGTCCAACCCCCTGCTCAAAGCAGGATTCGCTAAATCATCCCAGTCAGATGTCTGTCCAGCCTCTGTTTGAAGACTTCCATTGAAGGAGAACTCACCACTTCTCGTGGCAGCCTGTTCCACTCATTGATCACTCTAACTGTCAAAAAGTTTTTTCTAATATCTAATCTGTGTCTCTTCCCATTCAGTTTCATCCCATTGCTTCTAGTCTTTCCTTGTGCAAATGAGAATAAAGTTGATCCTTCTACAATGTGACAGCCCATTAGATATTTGTAGACAGCTATTAAGTCTCCTCTCAGTCTTCTCTTTTGCAAACTAAACATTCCCAAATCCTGCAACCTTTCCTCATAAGACAGGGTTTGCAGACCGGTCACCATTCTGGTCGCTCTTTTCTGAACTTGCTCCAGTTTGTTGATGTCTTTTTTAAAATGTGGTGCCCAAAACTGGACACAATATTCCAGATGAGGTCTGACCAAAGAGGAGTAGAGGGAAATAATGACTTCACGTGATCTAGACTGTATGCTTCTGTTAATACATCCTAGAATTGCATTTGCCTTTTTTGCTGCTGCATCACACTGTTGACTCATATTCAGTCAGTTCTTAAATCAGTGTAGTCTCCACTTTGAATGGCTGCCGCAGCAATATCCCTCGGACCGGGCCAAAGTGGCCTTCATCATGTCCCATCTGGAGGGAGAGGCCCTTTCTTGGGTAAACCCGCTCTGGGAACGTGACGACCCGGTCGTTTCGAGTCTCCCGGCTTTCCTGGATACGTTTCGTAAGGTTTTCGATGAGCCGGGCCGGTTAGCCTCTCTCACTGAGTCACTCTTTAACTTACACCAGGGCTCTCTCACGGTCGGACAGTACGCTATTCGCTTTCGCACTATTTCCTCTGAGCTCGGCTGGAATAACGCAGCTTTGGTGGGGGCATTCTGGCCCGGTCTTTCTAGTAAAATAAAGGATGAACTCGCTGGTCGAGATACCCCGTCCACCTTAGAGGAACTTATCTCGCTGGCTACCCGCATTGACCTGCGCTTCCTGGAGCGCGCTCGGGAGTCAGTGAGAGACAGGCGCTCCTCCAGGTCAGTTTCTCCTTTCACTCAGTCGGCCAGCTCACGTTCAGTCGGATCTTCTTCCCTCTCTTCGGGTGAGCCCATGCAGATAGATCATCTCAGGTTGGCCGAGTTACGTCAGAGAGAGAGACGGGCACAAGGTCTGTGCCTCTATTGCGGTCATTCGTCACACTATATCCGCACCTGTCCTAAGAGACAGGGAAACGACTCCACCTAGGTCAGGTAAGAGAGGCCTTCCTAGGTGATGATGATGATTCCTCTCAACCCCTTACGATTTCTGTGCTTTTGGTTTCAGGAGGGAGGCGTGGTTCCGAGGTGGCCTACGTGGATTCGGGCTCAGCGGGTAACTTCATTCGGCCGGAAGAGGTAGACAAATACCAAATTCCTGTAGTCACTCTATCTAACCCAATTCAGATTGCCACCGTGGATGGCAAACCGCTACAGGTGACCGTCACCTTGGTCACTGAAGAGGTGGAATTGCAAATCGGAGCCTTACATCAAGAGAAGATAGCCTTTTACGTTTTACCTAAGCTCTCTCACGCCATTCTACTCGGTCTTCCATGGTTAAGGACTCATCAGCCTGTTCTCGACTGGTCTTCTGGGGAGATACTCCACTGGGGGCACCCGTGCCAAGCTCGCTCTCTGACTCCTGTCCGCCTGGCGGCCGCTCCACGGTCACCTCCAGACCTCCCGGGTCTTCCTCCAGCTTACAGCTCCTACGCCGATGTTTTTGATAAGAAGGAAGCGGAGGTCCTCCCTCCACACCGGCCGTTTGACTGCCCAATTGAACTTGTTTCTGGTTCAACCCCCCCCAAGGGGCAGAATCTACCCTCTGTCTCCCGCGGAGACCACCGCCATGTCCGAGTACGTCCGAGAGAACCTCGCCAAAGGCTTTATACGGAAATCCTCTTCGCCCGCGGGAACCGGGTTCTTCTTCGTCAAAAAGAAGGACGGGACTCTACGGCCATGCATTGACTATAGGGGCTTGAATGAGATTACCATCAAGAACAGGTACCCTCTTCCACTCATTCCGGAACTGTTTGACCGTCTCAGAGGGGCTCGGGTCTTTACCAAGCTGGACCTCAGAGGAGCCTACAATCTGGTCCGTATCCGCGCAGGTGACGAGTGGAAGACCGCTTTCAACACTCGAGATGGCCATTACGAGTACCTGGTCATGCCCTTCGGTCTTTGCAATGCTCCTGCAGTCTTTCAAGAGTTCGTCAACGAGATCTTCCGGGATCTCTTGTACTCCTGTGTGGTCGTGTACTTAGACGACATCCTCGTCTTCTCGCCGGACCTCTCGTCCCACAGAAAGAGTGTCCGCCTGGTGCTTCAGCGTCTTCGGGAGAACCGTCTGTATGCAAAGATCGAGAAATGTCTCTTCGAACAGACCTCTCTGCCATTTCTGGGATACATTATCTCCGACGCTGGTCTAAGGATGGATCCCGAGAAGTTGTCTGCCATCCTCAAATGGCCTCGCCCCGTCGGATTAAAGGCGATACAACGATTCCTCGGGTTCGCCAACTATTACCGGCAATTTGTCTCCCACTTCTCCGCGATCACAAGACCCATTTCTGTGCTCACCCGTAAAGGGTCTACTTCCAAGGATTGGTCTCCTGAGGCAGAGGAGGCCTTTCTGTCCCTAAAACGGGCTTTCTCCACGGTTCCCGTCCTGCATCGCCCTGAGAGCGATCGACCTTTTGTACTCGAGGTGGACGCTTCCTCGACTGGTGCCGGGGCGGTGCTGTCCCAGAGAACCGCCTCCGGTCGCCTGCACCCTTGTGGCTTCTTCTCGAAGGCCTTTTCTCCATCCGAGTGTAACTACTCGATCGGTGACCGGGAACTTTTGGCCATCAAGTTGGCCTTGGAGGAATGGCGCCACCTCCTGGAAGGAGCTGTCCATCCTTTTGTCATCTTCTCGGACCACAAGAATCTGGCCTATCTCCAGTCTGCCCAGAGACTAAACCCTCGCCAGGCCAGATGGTCTTTATTTTTTGCCCGATTTGATTTCGAGCTCCGATTCCGTCCCGGCAACAAGAATTCCAAAGCCGACGCCCTGTCCAGGGTCTTCCAACCACACGAATCCACGGAGGAACCGTCACATATCATTGATCCCACTAGGATCATCACCGTGGCTCCAGTGAACTGGCTTACTCCTCCGCCTGGCAAGACGCTTGTGCCAGAGAATCTCAAGCAAAAGGTTCTTCTATGGGGGCACTCCTCCAAACTGGCCGGCCATGCCGGAACTAAGAAGACCCTTGACCTTATCAAACGTCACTACTGGTGGCCCTCACTTCGCCAAGATGTACTTGACTTTGTGGCTTCTTGTTCATCCTGTGCAAAGAACAAGGTGCCACGGAGATCTCCGTCTGGCTTGTTGCTTCCGTTGCCTGTCCCTACGGTTCCTTGGGAGAACATCGCCATGGATTTCATCACCGACCTACCATGCTCTGCGGGCTGCTCAGTCATTCTGGTGGTGGTGGATCGTTTTTCCAAGATGGCTCACTTCATCCCTCTGCCCGGTCTTCCCTCAGCGCCAGAGCTGGCCGAGATCTTCATTCATCAAGTCTTCAGGCTTCATGGACTACCTCGACGCATTGTGTCTGACCGAGGGGTTCAGTTTACCTCCAAGTTCTGGCGTTCGCTTTGTAAGCTTATGAACGTTTCCCTCGACTTCTCCTCGGCCTACCATCCACAGTCGAACGGACAAGTAGAGCGTACCAACCAGACACTTACGGGATACTTACGCCACTTCTCTAATGCCCACCAGAACGATTGGGTCAACTTACTCCCCTGGGCAGAGTTCGCTTATAACAACCATGCTGGTGAGTCTTCGGCCAAGTCTCCGTTTTTCATTGTTTTTGGCAGACATCCTGGTGTCCCTCTTCCGATAACCCCTGCCTCTGAGGTACCCGCGGCCAATGCCTTGTCCTCGGAATTTTCTAAGATTTGGGCTGAGACCAACACATCACTCAAGAGATCCGCTGATCAGATGAAGAACTATGCAGACAAAAAGAGGTTGGATTCTCCTCCGTATCGTGTTGGCGACAAGGTCTGGCTCTCCTCCAAATTCGTCCGACTAAAACTGCCCTCCTACAAGTTCGGTCCACGCTACATCGGTCCGTTTGAAATTCTGGGACGTATTAACGAAGTTGCCTACAAATTGAGGTTGCCTGCTTCGCTCCGGATCCCGAACACCTTTCACGTCTCTCTCCTGAAGCCTGTGGTGCTGAATCGTTTCCATTCCTCGCTTGATCTTGGTCCTCAGCCGGTGGGTGCCGACAACGTTTTTGAAGTGCAGGACATCCTCGCTGTGAAAAGGGTTAGAGGTAGGACTTTCTTTCTCGTTGATTGGAAGGGCTTTGGTCCTGAGGAGAGATCCTGGGAGCCTCGGGAGAATATTAATGCTCCCCGTATCCTCAAGAAGTTTCTTGTTTATCTCCGGGGGGGGCGGCTTAGGGGAGGGGGTACTGTTACACCGCTCCGCCATACTTACCCGGCCTCCGCTCCCACACCGCAGTCGCCCTCCGCTCCCACGCCGCAGCCTCTCTCCACCCGACGGCCGCGGCGGTCACCTGAGACAGGCCTGCGACCGATGCCTTCCCTGCATGCTATGCGCATGCGCCATAGGCCGCGGCCGTGCCTCCTTCCTGCTCCTTATGCTCCGGCTGTGCCCTGACCCGGAAGCACCTTTGGACCAATGGCTGACCAGACGGGGCCATATCAGGCCGCTTCCCCCTGAGGGAGGCGCCTGATCGTTGTGTTTCCTGACACTCTGGCCTCGCTCCATCGTGCACACTCTGCTCCTGCAGTTCCTGTCTCGGCTGCTCCTCACAGCAGCTTCTCAGTCCTGCTACCCGTGTTCCTGGTTACCTACTCCAGTCCTGCCTTCAGTGTTCCTGTCGTCCTACTCCAGTCCTGCCTTGTGTTCCTGCCGTCCTACTCCAGTCCTGCCTTCAGTGTTCCTGCCGTCCTACTCCAGTCCTGCCTTCAGTGTTCCTGCCGTCCTACTCCAGTCCTGCCTTCAGTGTTCCTGCCGTCCTACTCCAGTCCTGTCTTCAGTGTTCCTGCCGTCCTACTCCAGTCCTGTCTTCAGTGCTCCTGCCGTCCTACTCCAGTCTCAGTCTTACTCCGGTCCATCCTGAGCCGCCCCTCTCGGTACCGGCTACCGTGGTACTCGAACCCCTGGGCCTGCTCCTAACGGTCCCTGTATAGGGGTCGGTTCCACCTGGCAGCTCGCCCGGGGTCCCTCGGTGCCACGGCCCAGAGGGTCCACTCTCGGAGCTCCCGCTCCTGATCACCCACGCTAACAGTGGGCAGGATGATGATGACTGGGTGACGGGAATTGCTGACTGGATATAAGGCAGCCGACGCCCTTCTGCCTTGCTGGTGATCTCTCTGAGGGATTCTAGGAGACCAGTCTGATTCCTGCTCCTCAAAAGCTAAGTTTTTTGCTCTGTCTTTTGCATTTGTGTTTTGGTTTTGTTTTTCTGGATTTCTGCCATTCCCTGCTGGGGTGTGCTGAATTTCTTTTTGCTCTGTTTTCAGAAAATACCTGAGTACTGATATAGTCTTTTTGAAGCCTAGCGTCTTCATGGCTTTTTTCCCTATCAGCTGTTGGCTCTTGTTTTGATAGGGTTTTGGCGGATTACAGACAGCAGCTTTTCTATCCTGTCCTATGTAGTTAGCTTGGGCCCCATCGTTTGCTCAGCCTATCTTTTTATCTGTGTGAGTGTTTTTTCATCTTGCTTCACCGTCATATGTTGGGGGCTGCCTATTGCTTTGGGGTCTGCTCTGGGGCAGTTTAGATTTCCCTTTCTGTCTTTAGGCTATGTAGTTCTCCGGCTGTGATCGAGGGGTCTAGGGCATCGTAGGAACCCCCCTCGGCTACTGCTAGTTGTTGTTGATAGGTTCAGGGGTCTGTAATCCGATAGCTGCCAACTTCTCTGGTTTTCTGGACTTAGCTAGTATTTCTGTTTTTGCCTCCTACGGTGACTCATTCATAACAGACCTGCTTTTCTTCAGCAGGGACAGGAAAGATAGTTAAAATTGATGGGAAGATGGATGGAGCCAAATACAGGACCATTCTTGAAGAAAACCTGTTGGAGTCTGCAAAAAACCTGAGACTGGGACTGAGATTTGTCTTCCAACAAGACAATGATCCCAAACATAAAGCAAAATCTACAATGGAATGGTTCACAAATAAACATATCCAGGTGTTAGAATGGCCAAGTCAAAGTCCAGACCTGAATCCTGTCGAGAATCTGTGGAAAGAGTTGGAAACTGCTGCTCACAAACGATCTCCACCAAACCTCACTGAGCTTGAGCTGTTTGCCAAGGAAGAATGGGCAAGAAGTTCAGTCTCTCAATGTACAAAACTGATAGAGACATTCCCCAAGCGACTTGCAGCTGTAATCGCAGCAAAAGGTGGCGCAACAATGAATTAAGTTAAAGGGGCCGAATAATTTTGCACGCCCCAGTTTTCAGTTTTTGAATTTCCAAAAAAATTTAAAATAACTAATAGATTTTGTTCAACTTCACAATTGTGTCCCACTTGTTGATTCTTCACCAAAAATTTACATTTAGTATCTTTATGTTTGAAGCATGATATGTGGGAAAAGGTTGAAAAGTTCCAGGGGGCCGAATACTTTTGCAAGGCACTGTATATATATTACACAGTTTCCTCTGTTATTATGCATAGTGCCATCCCTTATTATTACACAGTCCCCTCTCGTGTTAGGTACCTCACCATCCCTTACATATTGGATTCTCTTACTGTTTTTGTTATTTAAAGTGCCCTCTTGTTAATTCATAGTGTCTTCTCTTGTTAGATATAAAATAAAATGATTGCTGATGGAATATGGTAAAGGTTCTTTTCTCATGGAAAAGACTGACGGTAAGTTCAGCTCCAGTGATTTTATTTTACATCTAGCAAGATAGGACTCTGTAATAAAGAGAGAGGGATGGTGTCATACATAGCTAGCTAGAAAGGCTGCTACATAATAAGAGACGGTGTTGTACATAATAAGAGAGGAAACTGTAATTAAGGATGGTGCTGTATAAATAAAAAAAGTACACTATATACTAAGGGACCTGCTATATATAAAAAGGCTACACCTCTTTATCTGTATGAAGTGTCGGTGTGCTGGCCAATTTTTTTTTCTTAAGCAGCACACAGACCCATACAGTATTTCTTAATCTAATCCACAAAATCGTATCTGAATAGAACATGCTTCGAATCTCACAGATCTCCTTTTTAAATCCATGATTTTCACGGACTTATGCATGAATCTATGAAAGTCTGTGAGTCCGTGTGCGGTCCGATGAAAATTTTTTACAGCACATGGACATTTCACACCAATGTGTGAATGTAGCCGAAGGAAGGTTATTTTGCAAACAACAGTATTACTCATTGGTTAACTATAAATCGGTGATTGTGATTCTCCCCTCCAATTCATTTTAAAGGGGTTTTCCCACCAATAAAGTTAATTTTAATCAACATTTTAATAGAAAAATCTTTGAATAATAATAAATTCCACAATTGGATGTTTAAAAAATGTTCCTGTGCTGAGATAATCTTATAAATGTGTCCCTGCTGTGTACTGTGTAATGGACGTGTCTGACCGTACAGGAACATGGTCTGATCAGACCACAGCTCCTGGCCAGGGGAAGAAGGAAAACAGAGTATACAGATATTACATCAGGGGATCACACCTGATTTCTCAGCACAGGAACATTTTTATTTAACACCTCCATCTGTGGAACTTGCATTTATTCCAAGATATATAGTAGGAAGTTTGATAAAAACCCCTAAAAAAACAATTCAGCGAGTTAAATGTGTGACAGTAAAAAAAACAGTTCATTCTCCAAATGAAGATCTATTAATTAAAATGTACTTTGTTAATGGGAAAACCCCTTAAGACCATGTTCTGTGTGTCCCCTCCTATTCATTAAAAGTTCCTTATAGCATCATAATGCATTTGGGGCTTGGAAAAGATGATAACAGGGACTTATAATGAATTGGGGATAGGGAAGGATGCTATCAGGCACTTAGCATCCTCACCCACCTCCAAATTCATTATTAGTTCCTGATAGCGTCCTTCCCCAACCTCAAATTCACTATAAATCCCTATACATGTCCTCTACCTCATTATAAGTCCCTGATACCTTGCTCTACCACCCTTTACTCCCATCCCCCCATCATGCTATCTACAGTGTGTAAAAAAATCACTCACCTCTCCAGACGTTTCCTTTCAGCATTGCTTCTTTCCTCTTCTTGATGTGATCACACTTTGCATTCCAGCATCATAGAAAAAGAGCCAGGTAGGAAGTTGAAAATGGCTTCCTGTGGCACTTCTGCCATTGTCTACTGTAGGCCACGAATGATGGTGGCAATATGGACACATCCCCCCTGGAGCCTCGGGCTCCGAGCGACAGCCCAAATTGCCCTTATTATAGGCCATCCTTGCAAGGGCCCTCCACATCTGGGCCGGTGGGCAGCTGCGTCAGTTGTAAGTTCGCCCCTGATCATGAGACCATTCATGTGTGGACGTTCCCTTTCAGCCAAGGGAGTGGACTCACTTACAATTTTGCCTAAGAACAGTGACATGAATAAAGAGTGATAAATGCTGGACAGGACAGATACTGAGGCAGTCATCCATCTTGCGGCAGGTCTGGTGTACGTGGCCTATTATTACAATAGAGCAAATACCTATCAGGTTCTGGGAGACAATTGCTTCAGGAACTATGCTGCCCAGCTGGAAGCAGTGTCTCCCTATGATCGATGTCGGATGAGAGAAAAGAGGGATACTGCACATGTCATTTAAAGGGAATCTGTCACCCTTTTTTTGGACTATGAGCTGCCGGCATCAACATCAGTGGCTTATCTACAGCATTCTGTAATGCTGTAGATAAGCTCCCTATGTAACCTGAAAGATAAGAAAAAAGAGTTAGATTATACTCACCCGGGGGGGGTCTGGTCTCGGTCCGATGGGTGTTGCGGTCCGGCGCCTCCCATCTTCATACAATGCCGTCCTCTTCTTCCCTTCCTGTCGTGGCTCTGACGCAGGCGCATTGCTCAGCCCTGTTGAGGGCAGAGTAGAATACTGCAGTGCGCAGGTGCTGGACCTCTCCCATCGCTTGCGCACTGCAGGACTCTGCTCTGCCCTCAACAGGGCAGAGCAGTGCACCTGCGCAGGAGCCACGACAGGAAGGGAAGAAGAGGACGTCATCGTATGAAGCTGGGAGGCGCCGGACCGGATGGTGACACCCATCGGACCGGACCGAACGCCAGGTTACATCGGGGGCTTATCTACAGCATTACAGAATGCTGTAGATAAGCCCCTGATGTCGATGCCTTCAGCTCACAGTCCAAAAAAGGGTGACAGATTCCCTTTAATAGATTTTAAGTGTACCAGTAGAATGCAGCCTATAAACACGCACTGGGGATGGGACAAGCTCTCTTAGTGCCCTAGGCAGGCGCCTACTCCAGCCTATCTCCTTCCCCTGAACATGTGTGGTGCCCCTGAGGGTCCAGTCGCCACAGAGGTACTGCACCTCACCCAGAGGTGTTGTACCCTATAATCAGGTAGGGTGAGTGCACCCAACCAGATTCCAACACCCACACCCCACATACACCAGTAGTGCAGCAGAGCACCCTTTATGGCTCCCTGCTTGGAAAACAAAGAGTGCTGGGAGGTGGGCGGAGCGTAGTTTAGGAGGGAGAATCTTAAGGTACCGTCACATTTAGCGATGCACCAGCAATCCCGACAACAATACGACCCGGTCAGGATCGCTGGTGCATCGCTAAATGGTCGCTAGTGAGCTGCCAAACAGGCAGATCTCACTAGCGATGCAGCAGCGGTCGGGGGTCGCTACTTACCTGTCAGACGAGGCAATCCTGACGTCCTCCCACCCGCGTTCACGCGTCGCTCGTCGGTGCCAGCAGGAAGCCCAGCAGGAAGCGGCCGACTTGAAATGGCCTAGGACGTTCTCGCGCGATCAGCGATAGACAGCGGGGGAGCTGGTCAGAGGTAAGTATGACATATAGTGATATCGCTAGCAATATCGCTGCTGCGTCACAAAATCGGTGACGTTTAAGCGAGATCGCTAGCGATCTCGCTTAGTGTTACGGGGCCTTTAGGCTGAGGTGAGGGAAGTCCCCTCAGAGGGTAGGAAGTTGAAGGACGTGTCTGGAGCAGCTCCTGACTGCATGGGGAGCGCCAGACAGATTGGACTACAAACAGCAGATTCTTCACAGGGAAGATCGGTTCTTCCAGGGACACGGTTGGAAAGTTATCCCGTGGGTCCCGTTCCACGCTGTCGGCCGTCAGGTGGAGGAAGGAACCGGACTGGTCGCAAAGGGAACGGCCCCTAGTCTAGATCGCATTCCTCTGGGTGCCACTAGCAAAAGCCGATAGCTTTGGTTTCTTTACGGACCATCGCCCCTACCACAGTTAGTCCGACTGGAAAGGCGGCTATATAGAGTCACAGAAACGGTGAGGCGTTGTCTGAACAGGATTCGCAGCTGCTGGCCCAAAACGATAATTGTGAAGTGCTGAAGTGGAAGTAAGGTGGAAAAGCAGCATTTAGTTTGGAGACGGCCAGGAAAGGAACACACTGACTGGGAATGCTGGAAAGGTGCACTTCATCCTGTCTGGGAGTTGTCTGGACCCCTCACCTGGAGGACTCAGCACTGAAGCAGGCATCTGTGTGCGCACCAGACTGAGTAAAGCCTTTGGAACTACATGCCATTGTGTCCTCCACTTTATTCCTGCGCCACTCCGCCAGCACTGCTACATCTACTCTCTGCACTAACTCACACTCTACCCATTCATCTCCACTGCCCTGGGACTACAGCTCTACCTGTGGAGGGCTTCAACATCTCAGCTGCATCACAACATCTGTCCCAGAGAAGCAACACTGCAGTGCTGGTCATTCTGACCAGAACCCACAGGTGGCGTCACAAATCACTCCATAGACTTTATCCCCATTCAATTCAACCCCTTCTTCATGACCGCCTGGGGCCACGGACCGGGTCACCGCCGCTGTGACATCTCCCATTGAAGCTAACGGGCCCGGCGCTGAGTACCCCACGGCCTCTGGGGCGCGTCACATGCATGAGATTTGTCTGTTCTTAATGGTTATTTTCGAGCATAATTGTAAGTGGAACGTTAATGGGTGTTATTGCATTCTGTGAGTGTGTTCCCTGGAAATGATATTGGCTTACCTGCTTGATTTGATGGGAGACTTAACAGCATTTCTAAATGAATGTGGTGAACAGAATACCGAGAACGTGCCATAAAACTAAAATAGAGGCTTTGCTATGTTCTCTACCCTTAGTTAAATGTGTTAAAGGGAACAGACAAGGCCATTGAATTTAATACGAAAAACTTGTTTAGTAAGTGAGATCCATAAAGCTTCAGGCATTTATTGTTTGTAGAATGAAAAATAAAATGCAATCCAGAAATCATTCTAGCATTTCAGCTGGATGTGTAGCTTATATGCTGCTTATCTCTTGGTTCTCGGCAGAATTTTTGTTTCCAAGAAAGTAATCCTGGTTACTTTTCTAAAAATACAAATTTAAAGTCTTCACTTACATTCAGCTTAAAAATAACTTGAAAGGGAAAGAGCTCTGGGGTGACATTGTATCAAGAACGTTCATAGAGATGAAGGGGCCCATAGCAAAAAATAAATATAGGGCTCGTTTCCCATCTTGATTTTAACATCTATTTTGTCTCTCAACTTTTCCAACTGTATAACAATCCCCTCCTTACAGTATTCTGGCATGGTTCACTTCTGTTTCGAGAGGGACACGCTAGCAGAAGGTATTGTGCTCCTGTTCCTTCTGGCAGATATTGGAAGATGTGACGTCTTTGGACCGCCAGAATGGCAAAACTGGCTAATAGGGGGGAAATCTCAGGAAGATTTGCTGTCCCACTCTCAGCTTACCTGATTAGAATGCATACTCATGCGGTCTACTTGCTCTGTTTATGATTTTAGGTATTTTACAGCATTTGTAATACACTTTCCTGAAAGTGGATAACCCCTTTAATTGACTAAAAGGCACAGTATTAGACAAATATCACCAAAGCCTGTTAATTTGATGACTGCATTGTTCTAGTGAATGAAACTGAGCTGCCATACCAGGCACAGCCACTAGAAATGTACGACGCTGTGTTTGGTTGGCGATGAAGGGGATGAGGAATTAGCTGGAGTGCCATGTTTCCCTCAATCAACTCATTGGCTAGAGTGCAAGAATTCAGACACTGATTGAACCTCTAATGATTGCCACTTCTATGGCTAGACCAGCGGTGGGCAGTTAATTTTCCATAGGAGCCATAAAAGAGACATGAATTCTGTGTACAGTTCTGGTGTCCGGTGTATAATAAAGACATAGCTGAACTGGAGCGGGTGCAGAGAAGAGCGACCATGGTTATTAGGGAACTGGGGGGTCTGCAATACCAAGACAGGTTATTACACTTGGGGTTATTTAGTTTGGAGAATCGAAGGCTTAGGGGTGATCTTATTACAATGTATAAATATATGCGGGGACAATACCAAGACCTATCTAATGATCTTTTTACTCTTAGACCTGTGACGGGATCAAGGGGGCATCCTCTACGTCTGGAGGAAAGAAGGTTTAAGCATACTCACAGACGCGTATTCTTTACTGTAAGAGAAGTGAGACTAGGGAACTCTCTGCCATATGATGTTGTAATGAGTGATTCACTACTAAAATTTAAGAAGGGACTGGATGCCTTTATTGAAAAGTATAATATTACAGGGTATATACACTAGTTTCCTTAATATTGCGTTGATCCAGGGAGCTAGTCTGATTGCCTTATGTGGAGTCTGGAAGAAATTTTTTTCCCTATGTGGAGCTTAGTGTTTGCCGCGTGGGTTTTTTTGCCTTCCTCTGGATCAACATGTTAGGCTTTGGGTTGAACTAGATGGATTTGAAGTCTTCCTTAAACCTTAAAAACGATGTTACTATATTACTATGACTATTGTGGAGGACCGAACCAATAGGCTGAAAATAATTCTGCTCAATATTCATATTAACATATTAATTATAATTATTATTTTAAATGACTATTTATTGTATCACTTAATATTGAGCAGATTTAAGTTTCCTGTTACCCTGTATGAGCCCCCACACAGCCCGCCTATGCACCGTATGAGCCCACACACAGCTCCCTATAAACAATATGATCACTAACATAACCCTTATATACAGTATGAGCCTTCAAATAGCCCCTATATACAGTGTGAGCGCTGCACGGCAGATGCAATGATGTCATTGCATCTGCTGTCTCAGTTGCATACACTGATTGGTTGAAGAATGAGTTGGCGGCCCCTCCCCCACCATTATATTTACGGCTACCTAAACCCTGGTGACACAGATAGCGGAGAAATTGGGACGCGGGGCGGGGGAGGACAGCATAGTGTGGCCCATGGGCCAATGTTTTCAGCCCTTTGACTGTCTCGGTTTACGGGCCAGATTGGAAAAACCAGATGTCCAGATGTCCCCTGTGCCGCACTTTGCCCAGTTTGGGATAGTTCATCATTATCGTAGTCACTATGCATTTTTTTTCAATAATTTAGGTTTCAGATGTTTATCAGTAATATTGATGATGTGGAGATCATCCGTACATTACTGACAAATGTCTAATGAGTAAAGATTTTGAGGATATTTTCCAGCAGCTCTTCGAAGAATTTTGGAAGGAGGCTCAGGATAAAGTCATGGATCATCTACAGCTCGCAGCTCCTTTTATATTTTACAAAATAGTAATTTAGTTAAAGTCAGAATAACAGTGAAAAATAGGATACAATTATTCTCACCCTGTTATTAGGAACCAGGAGTGATTGACTTCTATATCATACTGGATGGGTTATGGAAGCTCTTATGGCAGTTTAGGGAGTCTTGCCAGAAGAGTAAGTGATTTTTTTATTATCATCCTCTAATCTAGTTCTATTAATAAACGGGAACGTTTCCAAATCTTTATGACGATATGAACGAGAACATTGTGAAACGACTGAAGTCTTCACTGACTGCGATGTGAAAGCATAATTGAGAAAGTGTCTTCATGAGAAAATGACCTACTCGAGAGGGGTCTCTGTCAAACGCTTCCATCTTGCACCTTCAACCGGGGCAATTCTTAAGGGGGTGTAATATTAGAGGTCGTACAAACAAGCCATACAACAGTAATAAAATTACACTAGTATTATAAATGACACATTGTAGGTAAGGGTCCCGTTTCACATAGCGACGCACCAGCGATCCCGACAATGATACGACCTGGTCAGGATTTCTGGTGCGTCACTACATGCTAGTATGCTGCCAAACAGCGACGCACCAGCGATCCCGACAACGATGCGACCTGGTAAGGATCGCTGGTGCGTTGTCACACAGCAGCTATTCTGAACGATTCCAGCCTGCGTTCCTGAGTTCTGTGTCGCCAACGAGGTCGCTTGTCAGCGTCAAACACAGCAATACGCGCTGGCCAACGTGACGCTGACGATGAAAAAATGGCCCAGGGCATTCGAGCACAATCAGCGATATCCAGTGGGGGGGTGGTCGCCGCTATTTGTCACATGTAGCGAACACGCTGGCGAGATTGCTGTTGCGTCACAAAATCGGTGATGCATGACCGATCTCGCTAGCGATCTTGATATGTGAGATGGAGCCTTAAGGGTTCCTACTGCAGATTTTGTTTTGGGACGCAGGAGACTTAAATGGTCACTTTTAGACAAATTGGTCTCAATTGATATATAAGGTGATATATATACAATCTGCAACTCAAAAGGTTTCTTATACCTGAAAAACAGTCATAAGTGATGGTAATAGGTGTCTCTCTTCTGTATAACTTGCTGTCCACTGCCTGTTGTAAAGTACAATCCATTTCTAGCAGCTGAGGTGCTGGGCTGGATTACAGGAAGTGGGTGCTCCCTACTCCTGCTCTCCTGTCTGTCACACTACACACAAGCAAAACAAAGAGGTAGACTTTTAATATTGGGCAGGCAACAATAGCCAACATTTGGTGCAATGAATGATGACAAGGGAGGTAAAGAAACTTCCAGCTCCTATAGTGCTGGCAGAATGTTGATATAAAGGAACAGTTCACTTATTAATAGTAGATGGCAGGTTACTAAGCATAACAATCTGGACAGTTGGTGATATATATTCTCAGTTTTACTTGATGTGTGAGCGATGGGCTGGTATTGGGTTCTTGCTGGCTCTTTCCTGGCCTACTTTGCTTGACTGACAGGTCTCACCCTACCCACATGTATATAGAGAAGGCAGGGAAACCCCATACTCATGACTAGATTTGAGCGAAACAGGTCGGTCAGATTCAAAAGTCGCCGACTTTTGCCAAAGTCGGGTTTCATGAAACGAAACCCGACCACAGTGTGAAGTTGGCATGCGGTCGGCGACCCAAGCGTCAAAGTCGGGTTTCGCCGAATGCTTGCTTGCACGTGACTTTTTTCAGCCAATGAGAGAAGCGGAGTGTAGCGTAGCGGGAGCGTAGCTGGAGTGGGAGTGAGAGAGAGGGAGAGAGAGAAGAGAGAGAGATTTTGCCGCCTCTGGGGTTAAAATTCATGCCAGGTGTGTTTACAGTCCTCCACTCACTGCCGACTTTTCTCCCCATTGACTTGCATTGGGTTTCGTGTTTCCCGACTTTTCCCTATAGTCGGCCGATTTCGTTCGACTCGACTTTTGAGAAAGTTGGGATTCATGAAACCCGACTCAACCCTAAAAAAGGCAAAGTCGCTCATCTCTACTCATGACTAATCCTCTTAATCAACTTCTTGTTTACTTCTCCCTTTTCCAGATATATTACATTGATATTTGTAATTATGGAGCAGTTCATGATTCGGGCAGGATAAATAATTCAACAGGTTCCCTTTTAAACTGTTTGATAACATGACAAATGTAATTTCCTAAGGATTAAAAGGGTTAAGGTATAAAAGAAAATAATATTTTGTAAGGTCATTTTTTTACCTGCCTGCATGAAACATAAAGTTATAAGTTCTGTATCCAGGAATTCAAGATATATTTCAAGAAATACAGTAAGTAGTGCCTTACTGTTAATTTTTTTTTGTCTATTCACTAGATGGCACTGCTGATGAAAGCATAACTGGCAAGATAACCTGGAAGTGTCTGGGACTCCAAAAAAGGGATAAACTTAGATAAAAACATATTATTGTCTTGACTTTTTCAGAATCCTTACAATATAGCAAAGATATCTGATTTTTTACTTTTCTTAAGGGTTAGTTCTTAGGGGACTGTATTCACAAGACTTTACAAGTATTTAGGCTTATATTCTGCGGCAAAATCCGTGTGAAAAATGCCTAAAATGAATTACCACTTTTTTCTTGCTGTCGGTCATACAGTGGGGAAATAAGAATTTGATCCCTTGCTGATTTTGTAAGTTTGCCCACTGACAAAGACATGAAAAGTCTATAATTTGAAAGGTAGGTTAATTTTAACATTGAGAGATAGAATATCAAAAATAAAATCCAGAAAATCACATTGTATACATTATATAAACGTATTTGCATTTTGCAGTGAGAAATAAGTATTTGATCCCCTACCAACCATTAATAGATCTGGCTCCTACAGACTAGTTAGATGCTCCTAATCAACTCGTTACCTGCATTAAAGACAGCTGTCTTACATAGTCACCTTTATAAAAGACTCCTGTCCACATACTCAATTAATCAGTCAGACTCTAACCTATACAACATGGGCAAGACCAAAGAGCTTTATAAGGATGTCAGGGACAAGATCATAGACCTGCATAAAGCTGGAATGGGCTACAAAACCATAAATAAGACGCTGGGTGAGAAGGAGACAAATGTTGGTGCAATAGTAAGAAAATGGAAGAAATACAAAATGGCTGTCAATCGACATCGATCTGGGGCACCATGCAAAATCTCACCTCATGGGGTATCCTTGATCATGAGTAAGGTGAGCGATCTGCCTAAAACTACACAGGGGAACTTATCGATCTCAAGGCAGCTGGGACCACAGTCACCAAGAAAACCATTGCTAACACATTACACCGTAAAGGTTTAAAATCCTGCAGTGCCCACAAGGTCCCCCTACTCAAGAAGGCACATGTGCAGGCCCGTCTGAAGTTTGCCAATGAACACCTGGCTGATTCTGTGAGTGATTGGGAGAAGGTGCTGTGGTCAGATGAGACAAAAATTGAGCTCTTTGGCGTTAACTCAACTCGCCGTGTTTGGAGGAAGAGAAATGCCTATGACCCAAAGAACACCATCCCCACTGTCAAGCATGTTGGAAACATGTTTTGGGGGTGTTTTTCTGCTAAGGACACAGGACTACTTCACCGCATCAATGGGAGAATGGATGGAGCCATGTACCGTAAAATCCTGGGTGACAACCTCCTTCCCTTTGCCAGGACAGTAAAAATGGGTCATGGCTGA
Source organism: Dendrobates tinctorius (assembly GCF_039654945.1). Classification (NCBI taxonomy): domain Eukaryota; kingdom Metazoa; phylum Chordata; class Amphibia; order Anura; family Dendrobatidae; genus Dendrobates; species Dendrobates tinctorius. The sequence continues at coordinate 31,765,813 of NW_027361797.1, forward strand.
GTCTTCCAGCAAGACAATGACTCAAAACATACAGCCAAGGCAACAAAGGGGTGGCTCAAAAAGTAGCACATTAAGTTCATGGAGTGGCCTAGCCAGTCTCCAGACCTTAATCCCATAGAAAACTTATGGAGGGAGTTGAAGCTCTGAGTTGCCAAGCGACAGCCTCAAAATCTTAATAACTTAGAGATGATCTGCAAAGAGGAGTGGACCGAAATTCCTCCTGACATGTGCGCAAACCTCATCATCAACTACAAGTATTAAGTTTTGTTTGCCAGAGGGATCAAATACTTATTTCTCCCTGCTAAATGCAAATTATTTTTGATATTCTATCTCTCAATGTTAAAATTAATCTACCCTTAAAATTATAGACTGTTCATGTCTGTGTCAGTGTGCAAACTTACAAAATCAGCAAGGGATCAAATACTTATTTCCCCCACTGTACATCAGATTTTTATTACATGATAAATATAATCAGGTGGGGTTCATAGGAATGTAGACCCGTGTCAGAAAATCTGAGGGTCAAATTTCTTCTTCAGATTCCCCACAAGTGCACAAAAAATGTTAAGAGTACAATCACAAACTAGATGTGCATTTCCTGAAGGAAGTACAGGTAGTGCTTTGAAATGGTGCCCAGGATGCCCCTTTAAGAGAGATTTGCCTGCTGCCCCTGCAAGACTTTCAACTCAGGATCTGTTTTAACTGTGGGTGCCTCTCAGGGGCCACTTTGGCCTCAGGGTCTGATTTGGTGGGTGGGGCCCCTCAGGATCCGATTCAGTGGCCTGGGCTCCTCAGGGCTTGAATTGGTGGCCGGGATCCCTCAAGGTCTGATTTTGTGGGTGTGGCCCCTCAGCATCCGATTTTGTGGGTGTGGCCCCTCAGGGTCCGATTTTGTCGGTGTTGCCCCTCAGGGTCCGATTTTGTGGCCGGGGCCCCTCAGGGTCCGATTTTGTGGGTGGGGCCCCTCAAGGTCCGATTTTGTGGGTGGGGCCCCTCAGGGTCCGATTTTGTGGCCAGGGCCCCTTAGGGTCTGATTTTGTGGTTGGGGCCCCTCAGGGTCCGATTTTGTGGGTAGGGCCCCTCAGGGTCTGATTTTGTGGGTAGGCCCTCTCAGGGTCCGATTTTGTGGCCGGGGTCCCTCAGGGTCCGATTTTGTGGGTGGGACCCCTCAGGGTCCGATTTTGTGGCCAGGGCCCCTCAGGGTCCGAATTTGTAGTTGGGGCCCCTCAGGGTCCGATTTTGTGGCTGGGGCCCCTCAGGGTCCGATTTTGTGGCCGGGGCCCCTCAGGGTCCAATTTGGTGGGTGGGGCCCCTCAGGGTCTGATTTTGTGGGCGGAGCCCCTCTGGGTCCAATTTGGTGGGTGGGGCCACTCTGGGTCCGATTTGGTGGGCAGGGCCCCTCAGGGTCCGATTAGGTGGGCGGGGCCCCTCAGGGTCCAACTTGGTGGGCGGTGCCCCTCAGGGTCTGAGTTGGTGGGCGGGGCCCCTCAGGGTCCGATTTGGTGGGCGGGGCCCTTCAGGGTCCGATTTGGTGGGCGGGGCCACTCTGAGTCTGATTTGGTGGGCGGGGCCACTCTGGGTCCGATTTGGTGGGCGAGGCCACTCTGGGTCTGATTTGGTGGGCGGGACCCCTCAGGGTCTAATTTAGTGGGCGGGGCCACTCTGAGTCTGATTTGGTGGGTGGGGCCCCTCAGGGTCCGATTTGGTGGGCAGGGCCACTCTGGGTCTGTTTTGGTGGGCGGGGCCCCTCAGGGTCCGATTTGGTGGGCGGGGCCACTCTGGGTCTAATTTTGTGGGTGGGGCCCTTCAGGGTCCGATTTGGTGGGCGGGGCCACTCTGAGTCTGATTTGGTGGGTGGGGCCCCTCAGGGACCGATTTGGTGGATGGGGCCACTCTGGGTCCGATTTGGTGGGCGGGGCCACTCTAGGTCTGATTTGGTGGGCGGGGCACCTCAGGGTCCGATTTGGTGGGTGGGGCCACTATGGGTCCGATTTGGTGGGCGGGGCCACTCTGGGTCCGATTTGGAGGCCAGGGTGGCTCAGCCTCCGATTTGTAGGCCAGGGTCGATCAGCCTCCGATTTGGAGGCCGAGGTGGCTAAGCCTCCGATTTGGAGCCTGGGGTCACTCAGCTTTCGATTTGGCGTGCCGGCCCTTTAAGACTCATTTCGGTGCGCCGGCCCTTTAAGAATCACAGTTTGGCTCACTGGGCGTCTAAATCCACTTTGGCGCACATTCTCTCTCAGGGGCATGCGTCATGTGATGAAGCTAGATTTGCATTTGTGCTGTGGGTTTCGCTTTAAGAGCTCATATTATGTGCCAGAAACTCTGTCCTGGAGGGGTCATGAAAAGTTCGTTGGCGTTGGCATAGTAACTGGGTGTGCCTGCGCATATTAATGAGCTTAACTGCCATTTGAATCACCTCAGGGCATGTTTTCCTTGTGGCAACATTTTCCCATTGAAATGCATTGAGGAAAATGTTTTTTCAAATCAAATTGCGCAAAAACTGCAAATCCGATCGACACGAAAACTACTTAGCACACCACTCGTGGACGCTGGCTTCGAAACGACACCTCAACGGAGTCTGTGCGTGTAGCGGTTCGGGCCGCATTAATTGTGGAAAATCGACTGAATAATAAGAAGCAGAAGAAGAATAAGTTAGCAGCGTTCGGATTACAAGATAGTGGTTTCTTCAAAGCACTATAATTACTTCTCTGCAGTGGAAATGCCCCACTGAAATCTACTGTGACATTTGCAGCATAATTTGACGTGTTGAAAATTTTAAACCCATAGCACTGGTCAATTTTATACTTCGTATATTCTCCATAGCATAAGCATGGGAATTCTTAACTTCTTGTACACAGTGCTGCAGATTCTCCACCTAGAAAATCTGGATAGAAAATCTGCTGCGTAAGTGGCCTGAGAAAAATTCCCCTGACAATTTTAAAATGAGCTTAGATAGGTCTGATTTGATAAAGATTAGCAGCAAATTACACAATATACAGTATATTGACTATGCTTTCTCCAGTCCATCCACTTGTAGCGAAAAAAAAAACATCTGCACGGGAAATTGTTTGTAAGGGGGCACAAGTCAAAGTTCACATCAGCATCCAAAGCCCTCTTCCAATCAAAGTTTTTAGCCTCTTAATATATTGCAATCATCATTTTATATAGCATTGTGCACTTACAATTGCTCATTTTGCCTTTTTGCCCAGAAAATTCTTCTCTTTTTCTCTGCTGTTTGTAGAAGCAGAAAGTTTCTTTTCCTTACATAAATCAGTCCTCTCTTCAGCTCCTGACCCAGCTGGTTCCTTCCCCTGCCAGGGAGTTTTGCAAGTGACTCATGACTCTGAGGCTATGTGCCCACGTTGCAGAAATGCTACAGAAATGTCCGCAGCATTTCTGCAACTCCCCGCCGCGGGTAAAACGCATGCGGTATTCGCATGCGCTTTCCCGCAAAACACAAGCGTTTTGCAAGCATTTTTAGCTTGCAGAATGCTTGCGCTTTTCCAAGCGATTTGAAGCATCGCTTGGAAAAGTGATTGACGGGTTGGTCACACTCGTCAAACATAGTGCTTGACAAGTGTGACCAACTTTTTACTATTGATGCCGCCTATGCAGCATCAATAGTAAAAGATAGAATGTTATAAATAATAAAAAAGATAGAGATATACTTATCCTCCGTCGGCCCCCGGAATCCTCCCGGCCCTCATGGCGCTGCCGGCAACTTCCGTTTCCAGGAATGCATTGCGCGAATGACCTCTGATGACATAGTGGTCACACAATGCTTAACGAATATAGCTTTTGTCAATAACAGAGGTTCTTGTTTTATGCTTTTCAGTGGTCCCTTCACTCTTCCTATAGGTTTCGTGCTGACTATGATCTGGCTTCAGCGCAGTACCTGTTTGCTCCTATCCAGCTAGTTTAATATTTATGACTATAGCTTCCAGGGTCCACCATAGCTTCCAGGACTACACTTACCTCAATTTCACTTTCCTTTGCTGTTTCAGGGTCCTACTTCAATCTATAGTCTTGTTTAGATGCTTGTTCCTTACACTTCTAAACTGAGCTCCATTATTTTTTTGACCCTTAATTTTGGGGCACCAGAGATATTCTTGCTATATCTTGAATCCAAACTGCTTCTGTTCATCCTGGTTACTACTTGCTATCATTGCTCTCTTTTAATCACACACTGTGGGTTTCAAGCTGCTAACAACACCCAACTACCCCATGAACTCCTAGGTTTAATCAGCCTATCCCTTCCCCTGTTCCAGCGCCTTCAACTTAATCTTTAAAGGGATTGTCTGCTACTCGGACAACCCTTTCTTACATACTCATCTCCAGCACAGGCGTTGTTCTACCGATATTGCCGATGAATCTCCCAATACTTGCATGACATTTTTATGCAAGTATTTTTATTTTTTAGTGATGAGCTGTGACTGTGAGCACTGCAGCCAATTATGGATGGCTTCACACTCTCTTTGACCATCCAAGGTTTGTCCAATCGAAGTTGAGGGATGCAGCTCATTAGCGACCGCTGATTGACTGCAGGGCTCACGTGGCATAACAATGTCATGCAAGCCCTGGGAGACTGGGCGCCAATATAGGTGGAAAGACATGCGTGCGACGCAAATATTTGTTATTTTTATTTTACAATGGGGAATATAATATCTAAGAAGGGGTTATTCGAGTAGTGAACAAACCATTACTAAAGTAAGTGCTGGTATACACAAGGGTATGATCACACATTGCGTTTTTTACTAGTTTTTTCAGCGCATTTTGCCAAACCATCATTTGGCCAATAGTCATCTAATGGGTTCAGCAGGTTTTACACTATTTTGGTTTATTCCTTGAAAAAGACATTTGCATATGTCGAAATGTTGGACTATATCTGCTTCATACACTGCTGGATCTAATAAGAGCCTACAAATAGAATGACCCTGACTGTCTTCATTTCTCTACTATAAGGGTATGTGTCCACGTGTACTGGCAGCGCTTTGGACGGAGCGAAAAACCCCACTCTGCCCAAAGCGCCGCCCCCCTGTTGTATGCGCGGTGATTCCGGATGTGTTCATTGAACACATCTGGAATCACTGCATCGTATCCATAGACTGGGTTATTTATCTTGCGGAGACGGAGCATCTCCAAAAGATAAATAGACATGCTGCGGTCTGGAAAGACGCGCCGCATGTCCAGATACCCTGGGCCACCGGATGTGGCCGTGCACACATAGTGGAGATGGGATTTCATAAAATCCCCTCCACTATACTGTAACATCTGGACGCTGCGGATTAGACCCTGCGGCTGTACGTAGCGTCCAATCCACAGCTAATCCTGATGTTATCCGGACAGTGGAAACATACCCTAAAGGGGTTTCATGGTCATGATGCGCTTGGATCACAGTACACTCCCCATGTAAAAATCTTCTAGAACAGTGTTGCTGACTTTTCTTGTGAAATTGGATAATCAGGAATGACTAGTCTTGATCATCGAAATTAGAAAGAGCGTCACTCTTTAGACAAAAAGGAGGTGCACAGATAAGGTCAAATCCCTTACGATTTAAAATATGTTGAATCCGAGCGCCGGATTCCACACATTTTTTAGTCTTGATACAAATGGGCCTTAAGTTTTACAGCTCAGAATGCGCGCGAATAAGGACAGTTAAGTAATGCGACAGCTGTCTAACAGGACGCAGAAGAATGATATCTTTAGTTTTCAATCTTCCAAGAACAATTCATTTTGCTTCGATGAAACACAAATAGATTGGAATGACTATGCTCAGAACTTTGCTGCCTCCTTAAGTATATGCTAAATGCCATAATAATCAAACTGCCTGAGTCACAATTTCATTAAATTGCAAATGATTATTCTTTTGGTGCAAAATGTTTCGGTGTGCGCCGGCCAACGCTGCCTTTAAATTAAGATGTATTGAATTTAGTCGTCATTTCTTTGTCCCCCTTTTTTGCGATCGCATTTACAGGTAACAGCGAGGATGGAAATTCAGCCTGGAAATATAATCTTTCATTAGCCACTTGTCAAGAGTAACAAGTTTTTGCCAGGAATGCAGAAAATAAAACCTTCTCCTTATATTACAGGAGCTAAAATCATTCCGTACTGAGTAAATTACACTTATTATGTGTCTCCATTGGCTTTGCCTTTCCTGGAAATGAAAGCAGGTGCTTTACCCTTGCACTGCGTGCTGTCCAGACAAGTGGCACTAAAAATAAAATAATGGGGTTAGTTTTTCTCTAGGCTTTGATGAGAACAATCACATTTGAAAAGGTGCTTTGTGTAGATTGTACAGAGCTAATGTCTCTTGGTTAACGATCACTCGAGGGAATGAGGAAAGCTAGTTTTATACTCCATGTCCAGTGCTGCAGACAAAGTTCAGTTTCATAAGAAAAATGTTCCATTTTTGATGAAAAATGATGATAATCAGGATCAATGCGATCATGACTGATAACAATCAAATAATATTTGTTTATACATATTAGATTTTCTTTGGGTACAATATGTATATTACAGAAAAAATAATAAAAATGCTATGTTTTTTTTTGCTCATGGAAAGGTTTTATTCCATGATGTTTGTGTGGCGCCCCCAGGGGTATGGTCGCCAGAGTGGCTTTGCCTTCCTACAGGGGAGGGTAATGCCAGGCTTGGAGGCAATGATGGGTCTCTCTCGCAGTCAATGTATGCATGCAACACAGTTCCACTCCAGGCCAACAGGGGGAACTCTGAACCGGGATTAAGGGGAGGAATGCACTCTGAGGGCCAAGAGGAAGGGGTGGTTAGTTAGTTAATCTGTGGAGGGTGAAGTGTGAAGACGTGTGGAAGGAGCGCTGAGATAGAGCGGAGAGGACGAGCTCATCTCTGGAGAGAGCGCATGAACTGGAACCTGGTCTCCATGGTTGTACGGATACTAACGGTCTTGCAACAGACACCAGAGGATTAGGAGGCTGTAAATGCCCTGCTACCATCTCAGACTTGAGGGCACAACAGCAGCTTGGATAGTGAGCCGGGACTCAGGAGAGAGGAGTCACCGAGATAGGCTACAGCTGTCTGCCGTGCAAGTGAGGTTCTTGAGAACATCTGTCCGGAGGAACTCCAGTGTAACTCAGTACTGGGAATACTTCATTCGAATAAGCGCTAGTAAGGAGACTGCACAACCCATCTGCTGAGAGAATCCCTGAATTGCTTCCAGGCTAGCCTGCTCCAATACCATCTGTAATCAGGACCCTGGACTGCAGTTATCAAGTAAAGGTACAGAAATTGCACCCCGCTGTGTCTTGTCTGTTTCCTACCTTTCCGGCACTGCTTCATCCCCGTGCCAACCACATCTACACTGCCCTGGGACTATAGCTTCACCTGTGGGGAGCTTTTACATCTTTGCTGCACCATACCATCAGTCCCAGCGGATCTGCATGCAGCGTCGGCTTAATACCTCCCTTGCCGAGCACCACAGGTGGCGTCACAAACTATTCATCTAACTACATTCCACCATTCACATCTTCCTATTACTTGGGCGCCCAGGGCCACGGTCCGGGTCACCGCTGCTGTGACACATCCCACTGACACCGGCCCGGTACCGAGTACCCCACAGCCGTAGGAGGGCGACCCATTTGCACCACTGAACTCTGCCAACAATCTAAGAAGAAATATCTATTCCAAAAATTTTTTTAAAAATTATTTACCATATGTATTATATGGCAAAACTGACTTGACAATATAATTCTCCAGGTCAGTACGGGTACGCCGATACCAAACATGCAGAATTTTTTTTTTATTTAGATGTTGAGAAAAAAAATAGAAAATTTGTAAAAAAAAAAAAGAAAACAAAAAATATTTTGCTTTTGTTGCCATTTTCCGAGACCTGTAACAATTTAATTTTTCAGGATATGGGGCTGGGTGAGGGCTTATTTTTTGCGCCCTGAGCCGATTTGTTTATTAATGCCACTTTTGGGTAGATAAAATGTTTTGATGACCTTTTATTGAATTTTATTGCAATATAGTGTTGAACAAAAAAGTAATTTTGGCATTTTGATTTTTTTCTCATTACGCCGTTTATCGATTGGATTAATTAACTTTATATTTTAATACAACGGACTTTTCTGAACACAGTGATATCAAATATGTGATTTTTATTTGTAAGTGATTGATTTTTAATAAGGAAAAAGGGGGATGATTTGAACTTTTATGTTTTTGCTTTTTTTTTTCATATTTTTGAAAACCTTTTCTTCACCCTTTACTGTTTGTGAGTCCCCTTAGGGGACTAAAAGCTGCAATGATCTGATCACTTGTGATATACATATATTGTATTATACATCAGCACTGCTATGTGTAGAGAAAATCACAATCTCCTATAGGCTAGCTTGCACAGGAGGCTTGCAATGACAAGCACAGGGGTCTTCAGCAGATCTCCATGTCATTGGAACCTATCAGCGCCCCTCAATTACGTCACTGGCGCACTGATGGGAGCGTGGAACGACAGCGTGCCCTCCCGCCGGCTTGTTCCTGTAGGACTTTGCTCCACCTTCGGTATTTCAGATAGAAGTACGGATGCACAAGAGCCCAATGGAGGACACCGTGTGGATGACATAGGACACGTCATCCGGACGAAGCAGGTAAGGAGGATGACGATCGCAAGAAGAGAGGAGGCGCCGGAGACGACACAAGACACCCATTCGACTGGACCACTCCACCTGTAAGTATAATTAAAGCTATTGTTTTGGATCGGCAGACGGGATTGGGGACTTTACAGAATTCTATGGTGGTGTCCATATTATTTAATGGGAAAACCTGGATACAGGTTCCCTTTAACCACCCAAACAGAGAGTGAAAAGGTGAAAAGAAATAAATAATTACGACATTCATCTCACTTGACAACACACTGGTATGTCTTGAGGGATCATGGTCAGGAAATCCAACCTTAATTTTTTGGGGTTTAGATCTTGGTTGGTTACTAAAATATTTCTTCTATGAACTTCGATTTTGAAAACACTCTTAAACCTTTAGACGGTAAATACATTTTTTTTTTTAAGGTTCCTCTACTTTCTTGAAACTGAAATGGCTTAGAACTCACACCAGACGATGCATTGGGCGCAATTATTATTTTATGTATGTAGTTTGATACAGTGTTTTATGACTTTATTAGAGTCTTTGGTTTTATTATCTTTATAGTTTTCTGATGCCGCAGACTGAATATATTGTGGTTTTTAACAACACGACTTTCGAACACTATTAAAATGGAACAAAAATATGTAAAGAGCTTATTTTGCTTTAGTTCAATAAAAGAATATCTTATTAAGAACAAGGGAATAAATATATTTCACTTGTCACTTTATGTTGCAAAATACGGCGGTAATAAAGTTAGAATAAGAGGATGATAAAAGCCTCTGCAGGTATAGTTTAGGGGACCTCAGGGATCTTCATATTACGTAACGTAAATAGATATGGATAAAACAAATTAGTAATTTATTAGTCAAGGCAGCACAATAAACCTGTTTTATGCACTGCTGGAGGAATGGCAGCACAACATCTGCAGATGGCATAATATATAGCTGATTAAAGGGCTTGTATGAGATTATAAAGACTGTAGCTGTCTTTTTTCCAGAAACATCACTCATGTCAGCGGGCCCTTGGCTCTGTCATGAACTGTTTTGTTTAAGATGTATAATAATAATAATAATAATAATAATAATAAATGTTATTTCTATATCGCCGACATATTCCGCAGCACTTTACATTTCAGAGGAGACTTGTGCAGACAATATACATTACAGCATAACAATAATCACATAGATTATAACAAATACCAAGAGGAATGAGGGCCCTGCTCGCAAGCTTACAATCTATGAGGAAAGAGGTAGACACGAAAGGTAGGTGGTAACAGTTGCCCTGATTGTTTGGACCAGCCATAATGTTAAGTATGTAACAGTACAGACACAGAGGGCTAATGGATGCATAAAGCATGTGGGGACATGATGCGGGGAACCTGGTTATGGTAAAACTTTTGGCTGTGCCACACAGGGATAGATTAGGTTAATGTGTTGAGGCGATAGGCCAGTCTGAATAAATGCGTTTTCAGGGCACGCTTAAAATTGTGGGGATTGGGGACTAATCGTATTGACCTGGGAATTGCATTCCAAAGAATTGGTGCAGCACGTGTATAGTCTTGGAGACGGGAGTGGGAGGTTCTGATTATTGAGGATGCTAACCTCAGGTCATCAGCAGAACGGAGGGCGCGGGTAGGGTGGTATACTGAAACAAGGGATGAGATGTAGGGTGGTGCTGAGGCATGGAGGGCTTTGTGGGTGAGGGTAATAAGTAGAGTTGAGCGACTTTTGTTTTTTTAGGGTCGCGTTTCGTTTCGTGAAACCCGACTTTTCCAAAAGTCGGGTCGAGCAAGATCGTCCGATTATAGGGAAAAGTCGGGGTCGTCCCGAAACACGAAACCCAATGTAAGTCAATGGGGAATAAAAGTCGGCAGTGAGAGGAGGACAGGAAACACACCTACAGTGCCCATTTGAATGCCAAAAGCATCAATTCTTCTTACTTAAGCTTGTCAACCTTAATTAACTTCATAATACAAGTTACGCACTGAAAAATGGGGGTTATTTGGCTAAAGTTGTGGCGGGGGGGCTGGCTCCAGGTTTTCATGTGCCCTGGGTGAAAGAGTGCCCCTTTAACACATACCAAAACTCATCATGCTCCGATACGGCAGAGAAATAGCGGTATAGTACAATGAAAAATACTTCACTTTTTACATCTCATGACGAGGCCCATCTATTTCTCCATACAGAATCATTGGTCCCATATAATGTTTGAAACAGTATATGATGAGCTCCACATAATGCTACAGTATATGTTGGTCCCCATGGATGAAGCTCCACTGTCTTATGGGCCCAAATAATGCTCCAAACATAATGGGCCCCATTTCTAATGCTCTAGTGTATAATGGGCCCTGTAAATGCTGCTCCAGTGTCTGATGTCCACCTTTGGAATGTTCCAGTGTATGGTGGGCCCCATCTATCATTCTCCAGAGTAACGTGCTCCCCAAAAATTGCTGTCCCAACATTGAAAACAATCAAATGTCTCCTCGCTAGGGAATCCCTGTACTAGTCTGGACTCCTCGTCGTCCCCATCTTCCATCTCACTGCACAGTATTTCAACCTTGCAAGTGCTGTGATCCTGAGCAAGCAGGGGGGGCCCACTCGTTGGCGACGGCACTAGCACAGGGCCCCTGATAGTACGGTGGTGTGTCTGATGGCGGGTGGGCCGAACCTGCACTTTCATCTGCAGCTTCCTCTTTGTCACCGTGTAAGATGGAACTGTATATGGGAAGGGTAACCTGAGTTTCATCAGGGTCAGATTCAGGCCGTGTAGCGTGCGAGGGGAATGTAGTGGTCTGGGTCAATGTACCAGCAGATTCATCGAGAAGTGGCTGGGCATCAGTGCACTTGTGTCGCCCCCAGGAGTACGGTCGCCACAGTGGCATTACCTTCCTCCTAGGGAGTGTGATGTCATGCTTGGGAGCAACGAAGGATCTCTCTAGCAGGTTAACTGATTGGGCGGCGTTATTCCCACGAGTCATGACCCTCCAAACAGCGTTCATGAAGGCAAATTGTTTGTTTTACGTGGGCAGTATGGTTGCAAAGCTGAACCTTAAAGGAATGTCCAGAAGGGCACCACCAGGAGTGGAGCCTACGGTTAAATTCGACTCCACCTGGGAAACCTCAACCATGCCAGCTACAGAACAGATGCACACATTGCAAGCTTAATTCCGTTAACGAACGAGACTCCGTCATGCCCCGCGGTCCGAGTCCGGCTTACTAGAGGGACACGTGAGGCTCTGGAACATGAGATTGGCCAATAACTGGTGTGTCATGCCCTTACATGTCCGTGGCTGCATGTGCTCTACACTGAAAAGGCCAGCGTTTGTCGCTTACAGGTGCAGATAACCCGCTGAACAACGTTAGTGATGGGGATCACTGATTACAATTATTACCCGCGAACAATGATTTCCCAGTAAGTGCAGGTCAACTGCAGTTCCGGAATTAGGCCTAACCGTCATTCCTGAAAAAATGAAAAACTTACGTGTGCAAACCACAGGTGCTGTAGCTTGCTTAACAGCTCGCCAGCCGTTCTCACACCCAGTATGGATTACACGTGATTGCACAAAGGTTAGAAAGGGTACCGTATCCCCAGGTAACATGTATGGATAGCGTACACATTCAAAATATATGTCTCAGGAGGCAGGCTCAGACGGTGTTAGGCCCAGTATGGATTGCACGTGATTGCACAAAGGTTAGAAAGGGTACCGTATCCCCGGATAACATGTATGGATAGCGTACACATTCAAAATGTATGTCTCAGGAGGCAGGCTCAGACGGTGTTAGGCCCAGTATGGATTGCACGTGATTGCACAAAGGTTAGAAAGGGTACCGTATCCCCGGATAACATGTATGGATAGCGTACACATTCAAAATATATGTCTCAGGAGGCAGGCTGAGACGGTGTTAGCCCCAGTATGGATTGCACGTGATTGCACAAAGGTTAGAAAGGGTACCGTATCCCCGGATAACATGTATGGATAGCGTACACATTCAAAATATGTCTCAGGAGGCAGGCTCAGACGGTGTTAGGCCCAGTATGGATTGCACGTGATTGCACAAAGGTTAGAAAGGGTACCGTATCCCCGGATAACATGTATGGATAGCGTACACATTCAAAATATATGTCTCAGGAGGCAGGCTCAGACGGTGTTAGGCCCAGTATGGATTGCACGTGATTGCACAAAGGTTAGAAAGGGTACCGTATCCCCGGATAACATGTATGGATAGCGTACACATTCAAAATATATGTCTCAGGAGGCAGGCTCAGACGGTGTTAGGCCCAGTATGGATTGCACGTGATTGCACAAAGGTTAGAAAGGGTACCGTATCCCCGGATAACATGTATTGATAGCGTACACATTCAAAATATATGTCTCAGGAGGCAGGCTCAGACGGTGTTAGGCCCAGTATGGATTGCACGTGATTGCACAAAGGTTAGAAAGGGTACCGTATCCCCGGATAACATGTATGGATAGCGTACACATTCAAAATATATGTCTCAGGAGGCAGGCTCAGATGGTGTTAGGCCCAGTATGGATTGCACGTGATTGCACAAAGGTTAGAAAGGGTACCGTATCCCCGGATAACATGTATGGATAGCGTACACATTCAAAATATATGTCTCAGGAGGCAGGCTCAGACCGTGTTAGGCCCAGTATGGATTGCACGTGATTGCACAAAGGTTAGAAAGGGTACCGTATCCCCGGATAACATGTATGGATAGCGTACACATTCAAAATATATGTCTCAGGAGGCAGGCTCAGACGGTGTTAGGCCCAGTATGGATTGCACGTGATTGCACAAAGGTTAGAAAGGGTACCGTATCCCCGGATAACATGTATGGATAGCGTACACATTCAAAATATATGTCTCAGGAGGCAGGCTCAGACGGTGTTAGGCCCAGTATGGATTGCACGTGATTGCACAAAGGTTAGAAAGGGTACCGTATCCCCAGATAACATGTATGGATAGCGTACACATTCAAAATATATGTCTCAGGAGGCAGGCTCAGACGGTGTTAGGCCCAGTATGGATTGCACGTGATTGCACAAAGGTTAGAAAGGGTACCGTATCCCAGGATAACATGTATGGATAGCGTACACATTCAAAATATATGTCTCAGGAGGCAGGCTCAGACGGTGTTAGGCCCAGTATGGATTGCACGTGATTGCACAAAGGTTAGAAAGGGTACCGTATCCCAGGATAACATGTATGGATAGCGTACACATTCAAAATATATGTCTCAGGAGGCAGGCTCAGACGGTGTCAGGCACAGTATGGATTTGACGGCCCAGATTACACAGCGGAGGAGCAGGGAGAGGTAAAGATTGCAAATGCTGGGGCCCTGCCCAAGCAAGGGGGGCCCACTCGTGGGCGTCGGTACTGGCACTGGGCCCCTCATAGTACAGCGGTGTGTCTGACGGCGGGTGTGCACCACCACCGTCAGAGACACTTGATTGCACTATGAGGGACCCTGTGCCAGTGCCCGCGCCCAAGAGTCGGCCTACCCACTTGTCCAGGGCAACGGCACTCGCACGGTGTCGTGCGCTAGGTGGTGACCCCGGCCATGGGGGGGGAGGCAGCACAGTTAGGGAGTTTTAGAAAGTGGCATATGTTGATGTTGGACATTCAGCTGATGCAAAAGGCGAAATAGGTCAAGTCCCAGGAAGAGGTGGACCAAAGCAAGCCATTTTTCTGTCACCCTATGTGTCATCAGGGGAAGGTGGGACAAAATCCTTGGAAACCCATGCATGGTTCATTTTAATGAAGGTTAGATCATCCACATTTTGGGTTGACAGACGGGTCCTTTTTTCTGTCAGGATTGATCCAGCTGCACTGAAGACTCTTTCCGATAGCACACTTGCAGCTGGGCAAGCGAGCTCCTGTAAGGCATATTGGGCCAATTCAGGCCAGGTGTCCAGTTTAGCGGCCCAATAGTCAAAGGGGAATGACCTGTGTGGGAGAACATCGATATGGGAGGAAAAGTAGTTTGTAACCATGGTTGACAACTGCTGTCTCCTGTCACTTTCCATCGATGCAGTATTACCAGTTGTGTGAGCGGTATTTGAAAAATCAGTCCACAACATTGTCATGAAACCCCTGTCTCCAACGCCACTTCTGCTGTGTGCACCACGAACACCTCTGCCAAGCTGCCCCCGGCCCGTACGGTTCGTGTGAGAACCATCACCGCTGCTGTGTGCGGGGAATGCCTCAAGCAACCGATTTACCAGAGTTGCTTGTTTATTAGCCAATATTAGGTCAAGGTTCTCCTGTGGCATGATGTTTTGTAATTTGCCTTTATAGCGTGGATCCAGGATGCTGGCCAACCAGTAGTCGTCATCGTTCATCATTTTGGCAATGCGGGGGTCCCTTTTTAGGATCTGCAAGGCATAATCTGACATGTGGGCCAATGTTCCCGGTGTCAATGATGCACTGCGAGTGCTGGTTGGAGGAGCACTTTCTGGCAAATCCACATCCCTCCAGTCACGCACAAACCCTGTACCAGACCTTGCCACGCCAACATTTTCACTTGCCCCACGAGATGCATCCTCCTCCCCTAAGTAATCATCCCCATCATCATCCTCCTCCTCCTCTTCTTCCTCCACCTCGTCCAGGAGAGGTCCCTGAGCAGACAATGGCTGAATGTCATCAAGGATTCCCTCCTCCTCTTCCTCCTCATCAACATTGGCTGCAGACGCCTGCTCCTTAAGGTGCGTCAAAGTTTGCATGAGCAGACGCATAAGTGGGATGCTCATGCTTAGGATGGCGTCGTCTGCGCTTACCAGCCGTGTGCATTCCTCAAAACACTGAAGGACTTTACAGAGGTCTTTCAGCTTCGACCACTGCACACCTGTCAACTCCATGTCTGCTCTCAAAGTGCCTGGCCGTGTATCCTCCCACAAATGCATTATGGCCTGCCTCTGCTCGCACAGCCGCTCCACCATGTGCAGGGTGGAGTTCCACCTTGTTGCAATGTCGATAATGAGGCGGTGGTTGGGAAGGTGGAGCAATCGCTGCAGCTTCTGCATACGAACGGAGTGTACAGGCGACCGGCGGATGTGCGTGCACAGTCTTCGCACCTTCTGGAGCAGGGCTGTTAACTCCGGATAATTTTTGAGGAAGCACTGCACCACCAGGTTCAAGGTGTGAGCCAAGCAAGGTATGTGGCTGAGTTTTGAAAGGGCTATGGCTGCCACAAAATTACGGCTGTTATCACTAACTACCTTGCCTGCCTCAAGATGTACACTGCCCAGCCATGACTCAGTTTGTCGCTTCAAGTACTCGGCCAGCACCTCGGCGGTATGTCTGTCGCCCAAACACATCATCTGCAACACAGCCTGCTGACGCTTTCCACTAGCTGCTCGATAGGGGGACACATCGTGTGCAACAGTGGCAGCTGCAGATGGAGTGCTCGTACGACTGCGCTCTGTGGACGAGCTTTCGCTTCTGGAGGAGGAGGAGGAGGGTGGAACGCCTACAGCCAACTGTTTCCTATACCGTGGGCTAGGCAGCACTGTCCCACCACCGCTGACCCCTGTGGACCCTGCATCCACCACATTAACCCAGTGCGCAGTGATGGACACGTAACGGCCCTGGCCATGCCGACTGGACCATGCATCAGTAGTGAGGTGCACCTTTCCGCTCACTGACTGCTTGAGTGCATGGACAATGCGGTCTTTCACATGATGGTGGAGGGCTGGGATGGCTTTGCGAGAGAAGAAGTGGCGACTGGGTAGGTCATAGCGTGGTACTGCATAGGCCATGAGTTCGCGGAAAGCTGTGCTTTCCACCAACCGAAAGGGCATCATCTCAAACGAGATTAGTTTGGCAATGTGGGCGTTCAAACCCAGTGTACGCGGATGAGAGACTGAGTACTTTCTTGACCTACTCATAGTGTCTGGGAGGGTGAGCTGGACTTGAGAGCTGCATATGGTGGAAGTAGCGGTGGACAGGGCGGACTGAGAGAGGGTTGATGATGGTGATGGAGTTGGTGTTCTTTCTGATGGCCTAGAATCAGTCTTTCGTTGATATAACAGTGGGATTCCCTGACTGCTGTGGCCTTGCAACGACACCTCAACATTTGCTGCTGTGCTAACTGGTGGGCTTACAGTGGGGGAAACAATGTAGCGTTGCTGACTACCTTCGTTGTGATCAGTTGCACATGTGGCACTTGAGGTTTGGTGTTGTGTCCACGCTTGCAAGTGCATGCTGGTTAAATGTCTAAGCATGCAACTGGTATTCAAATTTTTCAGATTTTTCCCTCGGCTAAAGGTCTTTGCGCACTTCTTACAGATAACCTTGGCCTGATCATGAGGATTTTGTTCAAAAAAGTGCCACACTGCACTCTTCCTACTTTGGCAGACATTTTGCGGCCTAGCACGCTGTGATCTTTTGACCCTCTGGACAAGCTGTCCAGCAACTCTTTTGATGTTTGGAACCTGTCTTTGGAGTGCTCCGGGCCTGCCAGATAACAGCTGTTGCGATGTCGATGTCTGCTGTGGATGCTCCTCATCTGAGCTATTGGAAGCAGCACCCTCTTCCCCCAATGGATGCCAATCTGGGTCAACAACTGGGTCATCCATCACCTCCTCTTCTATGTCATGTGCACCTTCCTCTGTGTCACCGTGTATGGTGGTATAGTGTGCGGGAAGGGGCACCTGAGTCTCATCAGGGTCAGAATCTGGCTCTGTACACTGCGAGGACAATGTAGTGCTCTGAGTGAATGTACCAGCAGAATCTTTCATCAGCGGCTGTGCATCAGTGCACTCCATGTCAGATTCATCTTGGCCTAGGTAATTCACCATTTCACTTGATAATCCAGGCATGGTATGTGAAAACAGCTCCATGGAGTAATCAGTAGTATGGCCTGCGTCATCCTTCAATCTTGGTTAGGGTGAAGGACACAAGGAAAGGTGTGGTTCATGAACATGAGCCTCCAATGACGACTCAGTGCTTTTACTTTTTACAACTGAAGAAGAGGAGGCGATAGAGCTGGAGGCTGAGTCAGCAATGTAAGACAAAACTTTTTCCTGATGCTCTGGCTTTAAAAGCGGTTTGCCAACTCCTAGAAAACTAAGCGTTCGAGGCCTTATGTAGCCAGACGATGACGCAGGCTCAACACCTCCTGCATTCGGTCCTATTTTGCTCTTGCCACTACCATCAGATCCACCACCAACACCATCATTACCAGCTGCCAACCCCCGCCCAATTCCACGGCCTCTTCCACCAGCCTTCCTCATTTTTGGTAGAAATGTAGACAAAATCCAACAAACTATATAGTATGTAAAACAAGGTACAAGGTGTCTATAGGACAGGGGAGATTTTGAATTTCTGCACACACTTTTGGACACTGGACACTTTTGGATTGTGTGAGGCCCAATGAATATCTGAGCGCTATGTGACAGGCTCGATGGCACAGCTGTGACCTAAGTGACTAGAGGATAAGGGAGATTTTGAATCTCTGCACACACTTTTGGACACTGGACACTTTTGGATTGTGTGAGGCCCAATGAATATCTGAGCGCTATGAGACAGGCTCGATGGCACAGCTGTGACCTAAGTGACTAGAGGATAAGTGAGATTTTGAATCTCTGCACACACTTTTGGACACTGGACACTTTTGGATTGTGTGAGGCCCAATGAATATCTGAGCGCTATGTGACAGGCTCGATGGCACAGCTGTGACCTAAGTGACTAGAGGATAAGTGAGATTTTGAATCTCTGCACACACTTTTGGACACTGGACACTTTTGGATTGTGTGAGGCCCACTTATATCTGAGCGCTATGTGACAGGCTCGATGGCACAGCTGTGACCTAAGTGACTAGAGGATAAGTGAGATTTTGAATCTCTGCACACACTTTTGGACACTGGACACTTTTGGATTGTGTGAGGCCCACTGATATCTGAGCGCTATGTGACAGGCTCGATGGCACAGCTGTGACCTAAGTGACTAGAGGATAAGTGAGATTTTGAATCTCTGCACACACTTTTGGACACTGGACACTTTTGGATTGTGTGAGGCCCACTGATATCTGAGCGCTATGTGACAGGCTCGATGGCACAGCTGTGACCTAAGTGACTAGAGGATAAGTGAGATTTTGAATCTCTGCACACACTTTTGGACACTGGACACTTTTGGATTGTGTGAGGCCCACTGATATCTGAGCGCTATGTGACAGGCTCGATGGCACAGCTGTGACCTAAGTGACTAGAGGATAAGTGAGATTTTGAATCTCTGCACACACTTTTGGACACTGGACACTTTTGGATTGTGTGAGGCCCAATGAATATCTGAGCGCTATGTGACAGGCTCGATGGCACAGCTGTGACCTAAGTGACTAGAGGATAAGGGAGATTTTGAATCTCTGCACACACTTTTGGACACTGGACACTTTTGGATTGTGTGAGGCCCAATGAATATCTGAGCACTATGAGACAGGCTCGATGGCACAGCTGTGACCTAAGTGACTAGAGGATAAGTGAGATTTTGAATCTCTGCACACACTTTTGGACACTGGACACTTTTGGATTGTGTGAGGCCCAATGAATATCTGAGCGCTATGTGACAGGCTCGATGGCACAGCTGTGACCTAAGTGACTAGAGGATAAGGGAGATTTTGAATCTCTGCACACACTTTTGGACACTGGACACTTTTGGATTGTGTGAGGCCCAATGAATATCTGAGCGCTATGTGACAGGCTCGATGGCACAGCTGTGACCAAAGTGACTAGAGGATAAGGGAGATTGGATTGCTTTTAAAAAAGCAGTTTGCGGAGCAGTGGGTAAACAGCAATGCCAGCCTGTCAGGAAGCCTTAAAAGGCAGCCCAACAACCAACACTACTGATACACCACAATATAGCCTCCCCTTGCACTGCACACACAGTGACTGGTGTGTTGTGCAGGCCAAATTGCTATCAGCAGCAGAAGCAGTTTTTTTTTCTTCTCAGCAGGACAAAAAAAAAAAATTGGGCTTGCTTTTAAAAAAGCAGTTTGAGGCCCAATGAATATCTGAGCGCTATGTGACAGGCTCGATGGCGCAGCTGTGACCAAAGTGACTAGAGGATAAGGGAGATTGGATTGCTTTTAAAAAAGCAGTTTGCGGAGAAGTGGGTAAACAGCAATGCCAGCCTGTCAGGAAGCATTAGAAGGCAGCCCAACAACCAACACCACTGATACACCACTATATAGCCTCCCCTTGCACTGCACACACAGTGACTGGTGTGTTGTGCAGGCCAAATCGCTAGCAGCAGAAGCAGTTTTTCTGTCTTCTTCCCTGCCTAACGCTCTCCCTACAGAATCAGCAGCAACCTCTCCCTATGCTAAGATCGGCAGAAGTAAGATGGCGGTCGGCGTGCACGCCCTTTTATACCCCCTGTGACGCCCACCAAAGCAAGCCAATCACTTGCATGCCCTTCTGAAAGATGGTGGTGACCCGTGCCTATGTCATCACGTTGCCCACAGTGTCCGTGGATCCTGATTGGCTGAAAAAGAGCGCAAAACAAACTTTTGAAACGCAACTTTGGCGCGTAAGTCGCCGACCTCGTGGCCGACCTCATCCTAGGGTCGGGTTTCGTTTCATGAAACCCGACTTTGCCAAAAGTCGGCGACTTTTGAATTTTTTTCGACCCGTTTCGCTCAACTCTAGTAATAAGTTTATACTGAATTTTGGAGTGGATGGGTAGCCAGTGTAATGACTGGCACAAGGTAGAGGCATCGGTGTAATGATTGGTGAGGAATATGATCCTGGCTGCAGCATTCAAGTCAGATTGGAGAGGGGAGAGTTTGGTAAGAGGGAGACCGATTAGAAGAGAGTTACAATAGTCGAGACGAGAATGAATAAGAGAAACAGTAAGAGTTTTTGCAGAGTCAAAAGTAAGAAAAGGTCGAATTCTAGAAATGTTTTTGAGGTGCAGATGACAAGGGCGAGCCAGTGATCGAAAGTTCACTATGGGCCTTTATTGTTCTTCCGTGTGACTCTGACTTAATGCAAATAACCACTTCTCTTGAAGAAAAAAGCTAGTGGTGGTCTAAAAAGCAGAAGAGAGACAGCTTTCTTCCTACTGAAGGAGAGCTCATTTGCCTACTCCTTCCCCCAGGGAGCTTGTTCTCCCTATGTCAGTTGGGTGTCTCCACAAGGAGAAAGTACATCCGAAACCTTGGATTTTATTCATATGCACACAGATGTTTGTTTCCCTTGAATCTGTAAGATTAATTACTCCATCACTTCCTATTAGCTGAAGTCGAGTATAATATCTGTTCTTAGTTGTGGGTTTGACCTGGCTGCATATTTAGGATGGATACTAACATACACAGGGTGGAAGCTTTGAGGTGTATGGAGGGTGGCTAAAATAATCATTCAGTAGGTGACCTTGACCCCAGGGTCAAAGTCTTGGGCCCAGCCATTTGAGGCATGAGGTGTTGAAGGTGTTGACTCAGGGGTGGCGACTTACTTTGAGGTGCCTGAATTGAATGGGTGTGGGTCCACACTTGAGTGATGGCAAATTTAAGGATAGGGAAGGGATAGTTTATTGTGGGCACTATTGCTTGGGATTTGGTTACGAAAGACCACACCCTTGAGAGCCTTTTTTATGTGGTGCACTTTACAAATGCTTCCTTCATGGCTAAGCTCATGTGAGTGTATAAAAAAAAATCATCAACGTTTCATTCAAAAAACTTGAAAGATTTTCATCCATATTGTCATCTGTATCCAATCCATGTATCATCCATGTCCTTTTTTTTTTTTTTTTTTACATCTGTGTGATATCCATGTGACATCTGTTTTTATGCATCAACGCTTTAAAATTTACAAAACCAAATAAAATTTTCTATGTTGAGAATGTTAATATATCTGTAAAAATCAAATGCTATATGTTATGGTTTGATCAGGGCTCTTGCCCTGCACTCACAGGGTTAATTGTACGTGGCCTCTATCTGGATCTGGGAGAGGTATTTATACTCACTCTTTACCTGGGTGCTCTGTCAGCTTTACTGTTACTCTGGCTGTGCGTCTGACGCCCCTGGTGTGCTTGTATATTGCATTGCTTGTTTGCTTCCCGTGTATGACCCGGTCTGTCCCCTCACTCTGTACTCCGTCTCTCGTTTTGGTACTATTGTCTTTTCCGGTTCTGACCTCCTGGCTTGGCTATCGTTACTCCGTTACAGTTTGTCCCTATTGTACCATCTATTGCCCTTTCTGGTTTTCTGATCTATTGCTACGTCCCGACTATCCATTCTGTCTAACCTTTTGGTACTGTCGTGCGATCTTGTGCTTTGACCTTGGCTTGATCTGGTTTCTGTCTCTGTCTATGCCCCTTGGTAACATTGTCCAGCAGTTACCTTTCTAGGAGTTTCCCTGCAGCTCCTTGCTCTGTGGAGCTTAGGCCACGCCCCCAGCAGTCATGTGCTTCAGGTCCTGTGAGCCTGGAGCACGCATCGTCACCGCTGTTGTCCCGCTCTGCAGGTATCTTTGTGCACAGTTTTTGTACTCAGGACACCCGCACTTGCTCAGTGAGCAAGTGCAGTGCGGTGTTCCTGACACTATATGGTTGATCCGTATGGAATACGTTTTTTTTTGTGCACTGTAAGGATCACTCACTTTTTGGCAGCGTTTTAGGTTTACACAGGCACTGGTTTCTAGTCAAACAGGGTGAGGTTTATTAAAATTCATAAAACTTCACAGTATTCAAATGAAAGTAACAAAGGAAAACAAACACAATCCCTTCTCTGGGTAGGCAAATTAAACACACCGCATCTCACACTTCAGGCGACACAGGCCCTGTTCGTCTCCCCATTGGATCAGCAACCAGACTAACGTCCTCTGCAAACACCACGCACACTGTACCAATTTAGTAGTCTGTTATAGGAGCTTCAAAAGCTTGATTGGAGGTATGGGAGCGACCGCTCCTAAATCCTGGAATCAAAATCTGGCCCAACAAAAAAAAACTAACAAGAGCAGTATCCAAGTAAAGCCCAATTAGTGTTAACCCCCAACGTCTGTCCTTGTTTTTTTTATCCAGTATCTTTTTATTGAGTGCAAAATGTAGCAGAATACAATAAATACAGAGTCACAGAACAACATCACATATAAAATTAAAACCACAGAAATTTGAGCTAAACAATTTGTCCTGCAACAACTTGAATCCAAATTCTCATTTTGCTATAATGGGATAAGCAAACACAACCAAGGATAGGGTGGGGGAGTAAAACCCCCGTCTCACATAGCGAGATCGCTAGCGAGATCACTGAAGCGTCATCGATTTTGTGACGCAGCAGCGACCTCGCCAGCAATCTCGCTACATGTGACACGCAGCGGCGACCGCCCCCCCCGCTGGATATCGCTGATTGTGCTCGAATGTCCTGGGACATTTTTTCATCATCAACGTCCGGCTGGCCAGCGCGCATCGCTGTGTTTGACCTGACGAGTGACCTCGTTGGCGACGCAGAACTCACAAAAGCTGCTGTGTGACAAGGTACCAACGACCTCCGAGGATCGCTGGATCGTTGCTGCGTCGCTGAAGAGATCAGCCTGTTTGGCAGCTTAATAGCGACCATTTAGCGACGCACCAGCGATCCTTACCGGGTCATATCGTTGTCGGGATCGCTGGTGCGTCGACCGGATAATTGTCCAGACCAAGATGTAGGACCGCCAGACTGGGTTCTGGGTGCATTCTCTGGCCTAAAATGTGTGAGCACAGATCTAAAGCCCTAAGCCAGAATGGAAGAATTACCGGACAGTCCCAGCACATATGACTCAAGAAACCTTTTTGATTGCAACCTCTCCAGCAAAGGGGGGAATAATTTGGAGAGATGTGAGCTAATCTTAATGGATAAAGATACCATCGAAGATGCAGTTTTTTTAATCTGCTCTAGGTGATTACCGCATCTAGAGGATTTTTGTACTACAGTAGACCAATAGCATGATGCCATTTCTGAGAGGATGTAGAGAATTTCAATTCTTTTCCCCACTTTATCATGTATGGGAGTGTTATCTCCAAGGGAGGATTATTGAGCATCTTTTTAAAAGGGAGATAAACCCGAGTTTTCCCTTACCAGAGGAGAAAAGTGATTTTTTTCAGGGAAGAAGTCGTAGTTAAAGTCCAAGGAGTAGGCCTAGAGTAAAGCAGATGCCTAACTTGAAGGTATTGATAAAAGGCCCCCCTCAGGGATGGATGTGAAGTCAGGATATTATTAAATGGAATTAACCCAAAGTCATCTATAAGGTCTCCCAATGATTTAATACCCGCAGCCTCCCATCTTGACATACTTAGATAGTGTTTATATGAAGTTCGACTGACTTAATCGACAGATCAGACTCCAACCGTTGCCTCCATAGTTAAAAGGATTGGCTTATGTCCTGTAGGTCTGATATATTCGATTACAAGTGAACGTCTCGTTGACCCGCCCATGGAAAGAAGGTACTGCCCTTGTTATGTGGGTTTTATATGGAGTTTTCCAGTTGCTGCCATATTCCAAGAAGATTCAGATAGGGTCATTAGATAGAATGTCCGGCACCTCCCTCCCCTAGCATTCCTCTAACGTCCTGCATGTTCACATATCCATTGATGGAATTCATGTGAAATAAAGACGCACAGTTTTTCAGCTATATTGGTGAGTGCTGCATATTTCTTCTTTTTTCATTTCACATTGAAATATTCATGTTTTTTCATGCAAGCACCTCCGTTTTTTGACTGAAATATATACCGCAATACTTCAGATAAATAGCTCCTTCTGTTAATGTGGTGATTTGTGTGCCCTAGTTTGCCGTTCATCTGTTTGCTCTTTGCTGGGATCATTAGATAGAAAATTAGATAGTTCCATTGAGGATAAGGACTTCGAATGGTAACAATTCCATTACAGCGCTTTAGAGTGTGTTTGGTGTGATATAAGCACCAGGATATAATAAAGGGACAAGTTCAGGGTCTCTACACCACAGGGACTGGTTGCTGCTTATATCTGATCCTTATGGACACCCGTGAGTATGTCACCATGTAGCGTTGGACATTGGAGTCCAAATTTCAGATTCGGAATAGGGTTAGACAATGAAAATATAATTCAATGCGTGATAGCACAAGCAGATGACTATAGCATCATGTCTACTACATTGCAAATCCTGATCTAGACACACACCCAGCTGAGTGGTATTAGCACACTATAATGAATTTATTGGGACCGTTTCCAGGAAGTCATTGGACGGTGACAAGAGACTATGGGAATCATATTATGTCCTAAGACACTTTGAAGTCACGCAGCCCTTGTTATTTTTCTCTAATCCCCTGAAATCTATAATGTAATCATCCATCATTCCTAGACTGACATCCCAGCTCGATTCATTTCTCCACATCTTTTTACCTAGTGAAAGGGTTTTTGTCATAAATTGTAGTTAAATTATTAGTTTTCACAATGTTATTTTGTGAAAATATTCAAATGGGAAGAAAAATTATAATTTCTGGTGATAACCTGCAATTATTGTGTGCTAAAGATACATTTATTTCCATACAAAAGGAATGCAGAAAGCTTCATGGCAGTCTCCTTACCAACAGCCGTTTCATATGGATGTCGTCACGCAATTTTATCTTGACCAAAACCCATTAATAGTGCAACAGTTAATTTTTTTCAGTTTCCAATGCAGTTTCGAAGATTAACAACTAATATTCATTACTTGAAGTTTTTTTTTTTAAATACTGTTATCATTGGGATGCTTGTCTAATAAATTTTGATTTGTACTGTAACGGTTGATGATTTGAACATTATACTGAGTCATTTAGGAAAATCAGAGAAAAATAGAATTTGCCTAATAATTTGAAATGCGGTGTACATACCCTAATGGAAGGGGGTACTTTCATGATTTGCTATGGGGCACAATAGTTGCAAGAATGAATATTGAATTTGTTTTTCTTTACCTCATTTTCATAAGATGCCATTGGCCACAAAAAGTCTTACAAGTAGAGGAAGAAATAAAAGAATTTCTGGAAGGAAAGGTTTACATAATACAGTATGAATGTAGATTAATGGTAAAAGTCTAAATGCTGCAAAGCTTTGAATTTTGAAGAGAGGCACATCCAGAATTCCCTATTTGACCTTTGGAAATGGCGACCTTCTATGTAGCCCTCGGCATTAATTATACATGCATGGCTGAATAGACTTGCAGATTTGTTATTTAATATTTTAATTGTGATGTTAATACTGTCCTTGATCAACCTTTTCATTTTTATCAATAGTTGTTGAAATTTGATTTCAGAATGAACTTTTTTTGATGAGCAATCTTTTGTCAGTTTATCCTTTTATACCGATGCACAATACAAAATAATATTTTGGTACCGTGTTAGCCAGAAAAATAGATGTAAATACTTGTGTCCACCCAAAAAATTGAGAAAAGTATTCAAGGTGTGATACCTTTATTGGCTAACCAGAGAAATTATATTTGCAAGCTTTCAGGGCTCAGAAGGCCCTTTCATCAAGCTAGTTTACATACTTGCAATCTAGCCTGATGAAGGGGCCTTCTGAGCCCTGAAAGCTTGCAAATATAATTTCTCTGGTTAGCCAATAAAGGTATCACACCTTGAATACTTTTCTCAGTTTTTTGGGGGACATAAGTATTTACATCCTTTTATACCAGAATGTATGTCCTAAATCTCCAACAACAAAGTAATGCTGGGAACATTCATTCATGGAAGGATCCTTCGTGGAGTGAGAACTCTCAGAACAACATTTTAATCATTGACGGCTAACTTACCAGATCTAACTTAAATGACAAGTTGTTATATCTGTTTCCACAGGTGATTGATTGTTTTGGTTGAAATTGTCAACTGTGATCAAATGTGGAGCAATGTGTATAACCACTTTTAGATTTTTCAGACCGTCAGCTCAAGCTGAAATTGAAAGGGTTGTCCACTACTTTTACAAGGATGAGCTATCCAATGAATAGGTCATCAATATAAGATCGTGGGCATCATAAGACAGATGACAAGGAGGGGACAAGGGGGCAATGAATTGTGTCACATCCAAAACTGCATGGGTAAAGCAACAAAAAGGTGCTGGACCTAGAAGGCCTGACTGGCTATGATACTAATACAGTCATATAGACAAGTAAGAATCAAACATATCCTCAGGATAAACGTACAATTAATCAATACAGGGTGCTCACTCCATGTTTTGAGAAAGATCCTAGGTTAAACACGGTCCACATGAATGGGCTAAATGAGAGCCTTAGCTTTGCTCCATTTCTGTGATTACCTTGTTTGCTGCATTCTTGTGCCATTTTCCTTAACTAATGGTGTACTTTCATTAATTGTTTTTATATTTTTATTTTTAGTTTCCTGCACTTTGATATCGCTGTTTATGTGCCGGTTGCCTGGTGGATCCTAATTACTTGAATCGGATGCCGTTTTTTTCCATCCCCTTTTCCCTTTCCTTGTCCTTCCCTCCTTATTCTTTGTGTATATGTTGAATATTGAATTGGCTTATTATCGCCTCGGATGCTCTTGGAACATGAAATATGCAACTATAATTTCAGTAACTGTATAATTATCATGGGATTTTATTGTACGATTAATGATATTAAATGAATTGTTATTACCATATTCTTATTCATCCCATAGTTTTGGGTGTTATATCCCGTTATATAGTTGCTTTCTGTGATATACATATGACTTTTACCACATAGTTATATTGTATGTAAATTTATCTATGGTGTGTGGAGAGTTTTTCTGATTATACAACTCATGTGTATTATCCTGATGTTATGTTTGTTATATGATTGTTCCTCTGTGTGACCTTCTCCATATACACTCTTACTAATTAATGCACATTTAATTAGGTTTGCTATTTCTTTATTGTGCTGCCATTGACATTCCTTCTTTTGATTCCCTCTATTGTGGCTGCTCCGCTGACGTGGCACATGTGCGTCCCGCTCCCTCGCTGCCGCGTGGCTCTCGGTGTCTTCATGCTTCGGGTGTTGCCATGGTGCTCCCCTGTTGTATGACGCTGACGCCGCCCATCATCGTGGTTGCTGGGATGGCGGATGCGTCACTTTCGGTCAGACGGCGCCGTCACTTCCAGTTTTACCGGTACTTATTCAGCGCTTTTCTCCTCACTTTTGACGCTCCCTGATGAAGGACTGACCCTCCGAAACGCGCGTCGGGGTGGGTGCTTGGACACTGGCAGCCGCTGGCAGTCGCCCCTCAGGTATACTAGTTTCATCTTCACTTTCATTATGGCGCTTACTTTTGGCCACTTAGGATCTTTCTCAAAACATGGAGTTAGTGCCCTGTATTGATTAATTGTACGTTTATCCTGAGGATATGTTTGATTCTTACTTGTCTATATGACTGTATTAGTATCATAGCCAGTCAGGCCTTCTAGGTCCAGCACCTTTTTGTTGCTTTACCCATGCAGTTTTGGATGTGACACAATTCATTGCCCCCTTGTCCCCTCCTTGTCATCTGTCTTATGATGTATTAATCTATTAATACATTTATATTTTATTACATGATTTTTGGACCTTCTCTTGTCACTTTTTTTGAGCTTTTGCTCACGTTGTGCTTAATGGTTGCGATAGGTTCCTATTTATCCATGTGTATTCAATATATTCTGAGGTACCAGGCTGAATTCTTAATGTGATGACGATTTTCATGAGCAAATTACTAATGTATGGTTATTTAGCCAACAGCTGTATCTTCCATCCCCAATATACAAAAGCAAGCTCCGTTCAGTCAAGTGTTAGTGTATTTTCACTAGCACGATGTATGTAAAGACCGCATACTCATTAAATGGATGTTCGTCCGGCAGCCATCTCAGGTGTCTGTGCCCGACAGACGAGTGCTCATTCAGCCAAGATCTCTTGTGTTCTTCAAAAAAGAACCACAGCCAGACATTGTTGCCGACAGCTTATCTCAGGGAGAACAAAAGTATTGGCAGCCAAAATTAGACATTCTGGATCCTTACCTTCCTGGTCAATCAGTTGTCCGGGGCTCCCATACACTTTAGACTGTCGGCTAAACCTCTCGTTATTAGCAGGTTTGGCCAAAATTAGGCTTATGAAGCTGCTGGAAACTTCTAAAGTTGGCTTATATTTGAGGAGAACAAAGGGCATTGTAGCTCAATATTCCAGATCTTTCTTACCTCCCTAAGTCATCTGTTGGTGAAGAGTTGGGTTGTCACCATATATATTAGTTGGAGGACTTTTGGGCCTGAGCTATAGATTGAAAAATAGTAAAATGTATGACTCAAGTCCTCATTATATGTTCAGCATTTTACACACTCGTCTCCTGCTGTCTTTTACCATACCTTGTTCTTATAGAGTCTCATTGATTTTTCCAGTGAATGTCTGATCAAAACAGAAATTTGCACCGCAGAGGTTGCAGTACATGTGTATTATTTGTATGAATGGTGATGTTTCAAGTTTAGAAGTTATCCCTTATCCATGGACAGGGGATACCTGTTAAATCCCTGAGGGCTTGACTGCTGGGATACCTACTGATCCCCGGTGTTCTGAGCCCCAGCAATCAGGAAGTTCTCTTGGGTATGGAATAACTTTCAAACTTGAGACAACCCCTTTAAATCCATTACATTAGCCCCTTCAGTCTACCAAATATTTGAAATAATCGATAATATTTAATTGCTTAATTGATTACAGATTTCAAATTGTGTTCTTTTAGTTTCAACATTTTTATTGAAAAGAAAACATTATTTAACATGAAACACATTCACATTAGAGTACAAGGATCCCCTTGCAGGAGGAAATATTAAAAAAAAAGCATGGGAAACCTATATAGTATCCTTGACTTCATTGTCTTAGTTTGAAAGAATTGCTAAACAACAGTTTTAACATAGCCAAATTAGGTTAAAAGGGGGGGTATACATTGAGAGTCAATAATATAAGATGAGTCGAGGTGAAATAGTAGCATAAGTGGTTCAGAGTATATAAATATAGACAGTAACTCCCTTGTCGATAAACTATATAGATAAAGATATCATCCTAGAGAGGTCCTCACCATTGAATGCCTGGATCCAAGGTTCCCATACACCTTGGAAAGCATCGAAAGTATCGGATCTAATGGCTTCTGTTTTTTCATAAAGCATTATCAAATTAACCCTTCTTTTCACCTGCGTTATTGAAAGCGTCTTAGTTTTTCAACTGCTAGCTATGTGGTTCCTGGTTGCCATAGTAATAAAATCAATAAGATGACAAGTCTTATTATTGGCATTGACTGGTCTGTCCCCCAGCAGTAATACCGACGGAGATAAAAATAATTTCCTATTTAGGGCTGTATTAATTAATTTGACCACATCCTTCCAGAGAGATTTCACTATCGGACAAGTCCACCATGTGTGGAGCATGTCCCCACTATCATTACACCCCCTAAAACAGTTGCCTGGGATTTTGTGGTAGATGTTGTGTAGGAAGCTAGGTACATAGTGAATTCTATGGAACAATTTAAGGGATGTCTCAGTAAGCGAAATTTGATTGCTACCTTTCACAATGTTTTCGTACCACCTGTGCCACCTTTGTGGTGTGAGGGAGATTTGTAGATCTGCTTTCCATTGCTCCATAGACTTCAGTTTCAAGCATTCTCTAGGTTGGTTAAATGTGGAATAAAGATGAGATATAAAGGCCGTTACCCAATGGCTCGTATAGACATTTTAATTCGTAAGTTGTGGGCTTTGTATTTGTAGAGTTTACTTTTAGATTTTGTAAAAAATGAAAAATTTGCTCCAGTCTGAAAGCTTCCAATCTTGGTACTTGATATTTTGTGATGAAATCTTGTTTTGACATTAGTTTAAAGTAAGTAGATAGACTTTGCAGTCTGGTTAATTTATTCTGTTGCCACCGTGCGTGATTCCAGGAGGTAACTCCTGGTGGGAACATGGGATTGTTAAACAGGTTTAGAAGTGGAGAGGGGTGGGATTGTAATGCAAATTGAAATCTATTTGCTCTCCAGACACATAGAGAATGAAAAGTGTATGGCGAATGCAGAGCTAGATCTTTCGGCAAAGGTCCTGTAGCCCAAATTAAGCTTTCCAAGGAGTATGGTGCTATATGGGAGTTTTCTATTTGTGGCCAGATGGGCGCGTGTTGTTCTGCGTTTACCCCTGCCAGCTGGGCAATCTGGGCCGCCTTATAGTAAAGATTGAAGTTCGGCAGCGAAACTCCTCCCTGTCTTTTGTGTCTGAACAGTATTTGCTGTGAGATACGAGGTTTTTTATTGTTCCAGATGAAACGTGTTATGTGTGAGTTTATCGTTTTGAAGGTCACTAGAGATATTGGGATGGGTAGAGATCGGGATAAATATAGAAATTGAGGCAATGAGACCATTTTTATCGAGTGCACTCTTCCCAGGAACGAGAGAGACGGAGAGGACCATTTTGATAGGGATTGTGTTAGTTTTTGAAGTAGGGGGGTATAGTTATGCTTAAATAGAGTGGATTTGGATGGTGTAAGATTTATTCCTAGGTAGGTGATATATCGCTTCGTGTGTTGGTAACGGAGGTTCTCTATTATTGAGGCTTGTTCATCTGAAGGGGTGTTCAGGAACATAATTTCTGATTTATCAACATTGACCTTTAAACCTGAAATTTCCTCAAAATGTTTAAGCGTGCTTATAAGATTAGGCAGAGATACATGGGGGTTTGTCAGAGTTAAAAGGAGGTCGTCGGCAAACAGACTGACCTTGTATTCTTCTTTACCAATAGTTTGACCTGAGATATCAGGGTGTAAACGTATCTTTTGCGCCAAAGGTTCCATTACCATAGCGAATAGGGCTGGGGATAGGGGACAACCTTGCCTAGTTCCCCTATTAATGATTATTGGTTTAGGAACGGTTGAAGGCAGTTTTGAATATGCTACTGGGTTATTGTAGAGAAGTTTAAGCAAATCAATCAGTTGTTGCGATATCCCCATTCTATGCAATATATTAAACACGTATGGCCATATAACGGTGTCAAAATCTTTTTCTATATCTAAAGCCAGTACTGTCATGGGGGTTTTACGTTTATTGGCGGTATGAATAAGATTTAGATTCTTGCGGATATTGTCCGGGGCTTGTCTTGTTGGAATGAATCTGACCTGATCTTTGTGAATGAGGTTAGGCAAACATTTATTAATCCTATTGGCAATTATAGAGGAGAAGATCTTGAGATCCAAATTCAATAAGGAAATGGGCCTGTAGTTTTTTGTAAGTAATGGGTCCCTCCCTTGTTTTGGAATAACTGTGATATGTGCTGTGTAGTATTCTGGTGGCATGGCTTTAACTGTTAGCATGCTCTTACAGTATGTTTGTATATGCTTGAGCAGGATGTTTGAGAATTTTTTATAATATAGTGCAGTCAGCCCGTCGGGGCCTGGAGCTTTCCCAGTTTTTAGATTATTTATGGTGGAATTTATTTCCTCTTCGGAAATAGGAGAATGTAGTGTAGCGGCGAAAGTCGGGCTTAGGGACGGTATTGGTACATTAGTTAGGAAATCATCCAATTTGGGTAAAGAGAAATTTATACTATCTGTATACAGTTTTTGATAATATTTTTGAAATGTTTCATAAATTCTGTTCGGGTTGAAAGTAATTTGAGATTGCTCATCTTTTATGGAGAATATGGATATCTCTCTTTTTGTTTTAATTTTCGTGCAAGCATTCGGTCCATTTTGTTAGAAAATCGATAAAATGTTGCTTGTGTCCACCTGATTGCTTTTTCAGTACGAGTCGTTAGTAAAGTTTTTAATTGTAGTTTTAAATCGTAGATACGTTTAGTGAGATATAGTGAAGGATTTGATTGATTGGCGATTTCTAATTTATAAAGTTCATTTTCGAGGGTGAGTTGCTCTTGGAGGCGGTTTCTTTTCTTTTGAGAAGCTATCCTAATGAGTACGCCAGTGATATATTTTTTATGGGCCATCCATGTATTGCCTATAGGGGTATCAGGGGTGGTGTTTGAAAGAAAAAAGGCTTTGAGCTCTTGCTCAATCGTTATTCTTGTATGGGGGTCGGATAACAAAGATTCATTTAACCTCCATGTATATAACCTTGTATTTGCTACTTCTAATTTGAACACAGAAAGTACACTGTCATGATCAGACCGTGAGGAGGGGACAAGTCTAGAATACATCAGTGAAGGTATGTTTTTGAGTTAGTAAGAATCCAATCTATCCTGGAATATGAGTGGTAAACATTAGAGAAATAGGTATAACCTCTTGTTTGTCTATGAGATTCTCTCCATGTATCAACTAAATGATGGGCTAGGGGGATATTCTCAAGTATAGTTTTTTCCTTCTTTGACATGTCAGGCCTCTTATTATTGGAGCTATCAAGGGTTGGGTTTACAGTTAAATTAAAATCGCCACCCCATATGATAGTGTCGTAGGAAATGGAATTTAAGCATCTAGCAATAGATTTGATTGTTTTCATTTGTAACGTTGGAGGGGCATAGCAGTTGACAAGACAGATTCTTTTTTCTTGTACCGTTCCCCAAAGAATTATATATCTACCCGCTGTGTCTGCAACCATACCCTCTTGTATAAATGGAAAAGAGTTATGAAGTAATATGGCGACTCCTCTCGCTTTTTTATCATGAGAAGCCAGGAAAAATCTTATGTAAAGCTTATGAAAATATTTGGGAGATGAGTTATTGGAAAAATGAGTTTCCTGTAGAAATAACACATCAGGGGAATGTTTCAGGTAGTCAATAAAGGCGCGTTTTCTTTTTATCGGGGAATTGAACCCCCTTACATTGTGTGACAGTGTCCTATACATTTAGTTTGTTTAAGGGGTTTCTAATTAAATCGACTAATGAGGTAACAATTGGAATAGGTTGTTTCACGTCGACTAACAATCTGGTTACATGTTTAAATCTCATCAACACTCCGGTAGGGAAAAGTGGGGTTGTAAGGTGAACAGAAATAAGGTAACGGTCACAACCATTGACCATTATGTGGGCTAAGGTGTGCTGACCCATTATTAGTAGGGCCAGAAACAACAGTAGCCCAAAGTGGAGTGGCATACTTACTCCAGGGGCACAGCACTCCAGAATTAGAGAAAAAAAAAAAGCAATATCATTCATAACACGTCATGAAAGGCATCAAGTAATAATACTATCAGAACAATGTCTCAGTATTTTGATTGCTCATTTTAGGTCCGTTCTAGGACTTACGTCGACAGGAGTCTCAGGAAGCAGACTGCCTATTGTGTGGTAAATTGTTGGGCCTGGTACGGTGAGCTTCTATCCATTTTCTGCGAGGCCTCTGTCTCTGCGGTAATGTTCCCGACTCTATGATCGTAATGCCTGCTTTTTCCAGCGCCCTTCTACCTTCCTCTTGATTTTTTGGGGAGTAGGTGGAGTTGCCATGTGAAAAGATTAGAGCATGCGGAAATCCCCATCTGTATTTGATGTTTTCTTTGATTAAGGCCATCGTTGTGTCTTTCATGGCTTTTCTCCTCAGTAGAGTCGCCGGGCAGATGTCAGGGAACAACGAGACCGTATCCGGAACATCTGGTAGATTATTCATTTTACGAGCTGCTGATAAGATCAAGTCTCTGGCCTCTTCATGGTGCATTTTAAGTACAACATCCCTTAGCGAGGCGTCCAGTTTAGGACCTCCCAGAACTCTGTGGATTCTGGTTATTTTTAAAGAGTTAGAGTCTGCTTGAGGCAAGAGAGTGCAAAAGAGGTTCGAGGCAACCTCCATAAAATTGGTGCAACTTTCTGGTAGTCCTTTGATTCTGATGTTACCTCGACGTGAACGATTCTCCAAGTCCTCACACTTAAGCTCCAGAGACTCGATTCTAGCATCTTGCTCCTGCAGTTGTTCTCTATCATCTTCAAGGGCATCAGCAGTGTCATCCATTTTTTTCTCCAGGTCATTGGTTCTTTGGGCAATATCTTGAATTTGTTGTGTGAAATTGTCCACAGCTGATGACAATTCAGCTTTGAACGTTTTCTGAATGGTAGCTAGCAGATCTTCCATTGTCATAGGAATCATGTTTGTTGAAATAGCCAAGTCGGTCTGCTGTAACCTCTGAGGTGGGCTCCTGGAGCTCGATGTGGAAGATTGTGATGCCGACATAGTGCGGCTTGTCGATTTTGGACGTTGAGACAACAATTCTGTAATCGATCGAGTATTCATTTCTGAAGAATTGGATTTTTTGGGACGCATTGCTCTGAGACCTCCTGCGTTCTGTAAGTTAGGTCATGACGGTTACTTAAATAATCTAGTGCATATTAGTGTCCGTGGTGACAGACCTAAGGCACCATGGTTATAGTCCACCAGGGCTGTCCATGCCTTCCGTGTTGGATTTTAGCAGGATATGGGGTAGATCTTGTAGGATGCAATATGTCTCTAGTGTGGCTCTGTTGCAGACTCTATGAACTGTGTATCCCTTTAATATTTTAGGAGTGAAGGGGTGGGAGGCCCAGCATATCAAGCCAGCTGAAGATATTGTGGTACAAAAAAGGAAAAAGAGTTAATAAGGGTAATAGTGCCAGTTGGCCAGTAGATGGAGCACCTGTCACTGTAATGTGAGGCAGCTGTTGAGAAATATTTCTCACTGTGATTTATGTTAAGAGTCCCTGGTGCTCCTTTAATATTGCTGAGTGGGGGGTCCCAGGGGACTCGAATCAAGCAGGCTGGCTATCTCCAACCTGGGACCGGCTCCCAGCAGGTCGCTCCTCAGGATTAACTGTGGGAAGGAGCACGGAGGGGGGAAAAGGCCCACCCATCACTTTAACAAGCCGACTCCACAAGGCTCACAGCAGCTGGAGTTCCCCTGCTTGTGTGCAGGAGCAGGTGAGGGGGAGAAGAAGCCGAGGGCCCGCAGTGGGGAGGCTCCACAGCGTCTATCTCACCAGAACTCACAGAGCGATGCAAGGTCAGACACTGTGAATAGCGGGGGGAGGGGAGAGAAGCCCGGGACTCAACAAGTAGTACCTTCACAGAGCAAGGCCTGTATGTCACCATAACAATTTCAGCTCCTCTCTCAGCCCTCTCACCTCCCCGAGTCTGCAGCTCTCTCACCTCAGGATTTCGTCCTCTGCTTTGCCCAGCCTGCTGTCTGTGTCTCAGGGGAATTCTGAGAGTCAGTGATAAGCAGTCATGGAGGAGCGCTTCGGAAGCAACCCAGGGGCAGACAAGAATGTCAGGTCTCCACCGCAGCTCCAGCCAAAAACTTCCACCTGATGAAGACGGATTCTCCGTCGAAACGCATTGTGGTTTAACCCCATCTCTTGTCTGAGTCTCTTTCCTGCGCTCCTAAGACCGTTTCCATTTTCTCATCATCAGGGGAATTCTGGACACGCAGCTTGTATGTGTCGGGCCCCTCTCTAACACTGAAGAGGGGAGAGGCCGACCTTTGCCAGCCTTCTGAGCAGTATGTGTGACAGCTGGGGATCGGGGGAGGGAGTCCAACAGTTCACCACAGGTACCTTGCAGTCAGACGTTCAAGCTGTAGCTGCTCCAACTGAGCTCACTGTATCGGCACCCCTCCGTGGAAGCTCCCTGTGTCCTGACGGTGCTCCACCGCTGGAGAGAGACGCAGGTCTCACCAGATCACACATTACCCTGCAGGCCTGAATGGGTCTCTGTTTGGTTGAGATCCCCGCCTGCTAAATATCCCAATATCGTCCTGCAAATTCTTTTGCCAGGGTCACCTGTGTATCCAGCTGCTGCTGGGAGTCTCTGGAGCTATTCTCTTCACCTCACTGAGGCTAGATGGTTTGGATTGCCTCAGAGGAATCAGGAGCTCTGACATGTGCAGCCTTCACCATCGGCAGCCATCTTCTTCTCCAAATTGTGTTCTTTTGTGCAAAATGTCCCCTTTAAATTTATACCTGTAGTTAGTTTTTTTCTGTAATAATTACAGTGCGCATCAATTATTCCTAATAGCTTAAAATGCAACACAGGGACAATGAAGAACATCTTCTAAATGTCTCTTTGAGAAATGGAAGTACTTAGATTTTATGGTCCTGTGTTGGAACTCTGCAGAACATTATCAGATCAAATTAATTATAGGATGTCTGCTGTTCTACAGTTCTCTTCTCTGAAATATTGTACGTAATGATCACCTATAACTTTGCTACCAAAGTGGCAGTTAGAAAATCAATTAATGTGTGGCGTCAATTTTTTTATTCGGCACCATCAAATTGAATTTTTTAAAGAGCTATTCTACATAAAAGTATCATTTATTGAGGAAGATCTGAGCAACAAGGTAATCAGAGTGGGCTGTATAAATGTTATATGTCATGCAGTTTCTTGACTGCTCTGTGGGTCATCCTGGAAAATAGTTCCAGGGTAAAAATTGTAGTAAAGTCCTCATCATGCTTCCGCAGTCATCACTGTCCACATTACGGCTCACGATCGAAAATCAGAGTACCCGATCAAAACCCATGCAAAAACGGTTATTTTTTTTCTACGCAGGGATCAATATTTTAAAATAATGCTGTCACGTACCCACTTCTCAGCACGCGACTTGGGGTTGTGCCTGCAAGGGTTAATCTATCTCCTCTCACTCAGGCCAACATTCAACCTCTGTTCTATGCTGCAATGTGAGCATAAATCACACCCCGACACAGACCACACACCCCGCTCATACACGCTGCCACGACTCACCAAACACACGGGCGGTGAGTCCCGGAAATACTACTACTATATGCTAATCACCAGGATCACACACTTTAAAGCTATGGATTCTTTAAAGCATACAAGGTTCAAGCTTACTAAAGTTTTAAGCTCTAACAGAAAAGGTACAGTGCTTACAATAACAAGGATATAAAAATGTAAATAAAGTGAAATAGAAATATGAAAAAACAGTGGTAAAATAAAAGTGAGAAACTTACAGAAATATCTAATCTTTGTAGTCTGGCATTCTGCTACCTGAAGGGGGGATGAATATGGAATGGCTCACACCAGCTTGGCTGTTCCTCAGTCTGTGAACAGCTTTCTATATGTTAAGGCCTAATTTATAGGTTTAACCTGGAGATCAGATTTCTAGACCAGCCTCTCATGTTAATATTCTAATTGCTGGTTTGTGCTGGTTCATAGTGACTCTACCAATGAATACATTATTTTTCCCTGAACGCTGTTTGTATAACTTTTCTTTCTCATAGTAAATAGATAGTGTCAGGCAATTTGGCGTCTTCACATCAAAGACACTAGGAGGTGTGAAATGTTTCCAATTCTGTGTGTGTTTTCAGGAACGCCCCAGTGTTTGAGACCAGGAAAACTGTATTTTCCTCAGGATAACATAGGTCATGACCTTTGTGAAGAGCTGCAGCCTAGGACAGATGCTAAGTTACTGCTGGTCATACATCCATACAATTACGCATTTCACTACAAATGCTTTCTGAGCTCTGCTACATGCTACATCTAAAAACTCTTCACTCACTACTCCCATCATCTTTCCCCTAA
The DNA here is from genome assembly GCF_039654945.1 of Dendrobates tinctorius. Classification (NCBI taxonomy): domain Eukaryota; kingdom Metazoa; phylum Chordata; class Amphibia; order Anura; family Dendrobatidae; genus Dendrobates; species Dendrobates tinctorius. Next base: position 31,803,809 of record NW_027361797.1, read on the forward strand.
CACGGCTCCTGTCCTACATACCAGGGGCAGGCGTATAAAGAGATAACATAGTAACATAGTTTTGAAGGCTGAAGGAAGACCTTATGTCCATCTAGTTCAGCCTATTTTTAGTGCAGCTGTTCTTCATTGTTGATCCTGGGGAAGGCAAAATACCCACAGAGTAGAAGCCAATTTTCTCCATAGGGAAAAAAATTCCTTCCCCTAAGCTGGGTCAACCATCTACCTATAATATTCTGTTATTCGTAACCTTCTATACTGTTACTCCCAAGAAAAGCATCCATTCCTTTCTTAAATTCATTCAGTGAGTTTGCCATCACCACTTCCTCAGGAAGAGAATTCCAGAGCCTCACTGCTCTTACCGTGAAGAACCCACTTCTATGCTGGTGCAGAAATTGTATTTCATCCAAACGAAGAGAATGCCCCCTTGTTCTTGTCACAGTCCTTGGTACAAACAGTTCATTGGAGAGATCTCTGTATTGCCCTCTGATATACTTGTATATATATATTAAGTCTCCCCTAAGTCTTCTCTTTTCTAGAGTAAATAGAGCTAATTTTGATAACCTTTCTGGGTATTGTAGTGAACCAACTCCATTTATCATTTTAGTAGCCCGCCTTTGAACCCTTTCAAGTTCAGTAATGTCTTTCTTGAGCACCGGTGTCCAAAGTTGCACACAATACTCCAAGTGTGGTCTGACGAGTGATTTGTACAGAGGGAGAATTATGTTTTCATCTAGTGTCCCCAGACCTCTTCTAATGCATCCCATGACCCTATTTGCTTTGGTGGCTGCTGCCTGACACTGGGCACTCCAATTTAGCTTCTTATTGACTAAGATGCCTAAGTCTTTTTCCATGTCTGATTTCCCCAGCAGTTTCCCATTTAGTAAGTAATTATAGCATCTGTTTCTCCTTCCCATGTGCATAACCTTACACTTATCTGTGTTAAACCTCATTTGCCATTTTTCAGCCCAATTCTCCAATTTACTCAAATCTGTCTGTAGTTGCAAACTGTCCTCCTTTGTGTTAACTACCTTACATAGTTTTGTATCATCTGCAAATACTGATATTTTACTGTGTAAGCTATGCACTAGATCATTAATAAATATATTAAATAGTAGGGGGCCCAATACAGAACCCTGTGGTACCCCACTAGTAACCCTGGCCCAATCTGAGTATGCACCATTAATAACCACTCTTTGTTTTCTATCACTAAGCCAGCTACCTACCCATCTACACACATTTTCCCCAGCCCAAGCTTTCTCATCTTACTTACCAATCTTTTGTGTGGGACAGTGTCAAATGCTTTAGAGAAGTCGAGATAAATGACATCCAATGATTCTCCTTGGTCCATTTGAGAGCTTACATCCTCATAGAAGCTGATCAGGTTAGTTTGACAGGAGCGATCCTTCATAAATCCATGTTGATATGGAGTTAAACATTTATTAACATTGAGATATTCCATAATGGGATCCCTTAGAAACCCTTCAAAAATTTTACCCACAACAGATGTTAAGCTTACCGGCCTATAGTTTCCAGGTTCCCTTTTACACCTCTTTTTGAATATTGGTACCACTATTATTGGAACCACCTGCTGTTCCCCCTGAAGACATGAGTGCTACTGTGGTGTGGGATGTGAATAATGTTTTGTTCCTGATATGTTTCCTACAATTGTAATTACCCTGTGGGCTGCAGTAATAACTAACGGTCACAAGTTGTCACTGTCTAGAATGCAGGTGAAGTTTGCCTAGTAACAAAACAGACATAGAGTTAGTTGAGGGTTAACAGCCAGCCCAATTTGGGAGGCGCGACTGAGTGTTAAGCGGGAGTCACACACAGCAATCTCGCTAGCGATATCGCTGCTGAGTCACAACTTTTGTGACGTAACAGCGATCTCACCAGCGAGATCGCTGTGTGTGACAGCAATCAGCGAGCGGCCCCCCCTGCCAGTATCGCTGATCGCTGTAAGAAACCTCTGGACATATTTTTCGTCGCTGGTCTCCCGCTGGCCAGCATCGCTGCGTGTGACAGGCGGGAGACCAGCGATCAGCTGTAAAAAATAGAATTAAAATAAAAAATATTGTTATTCTCACCTTCCGACGTCCCGCGCAGCCATCCTGCCTCTCTCCACGCTCCGGTCCCAGTGATCCTTTGCACAAATGACCGCGAGACTTCGCGCTCCCGCGAGACCGTGACTCTTGCGGTCATTCTCGCAAAGGATCACTGGGACCGGAGCGTGGAGAGAGGCAAGATGGCTGCGCGGGACGTCGGAAGGTGAGAATAACAATATTTTTTATTTTAATTCTATTTTTTACAGGGATGGCAAGCGATGCCGGGCGCTCGGCATCGCTGTGCTGAACGCTGGTGAAGCTGTCTGTGTGACAGCTCACCAGCGATCACATAGTGACTTACCAGCGATCCTGACACCTTGATATCGGTGTCGGTATCGCTGGTAAGTCGCTATGTGTGACTCCAGCTTTAATGGCAAGTTCAGGAAGTGACAGGTCAGTTAATGCAAGGGAAGGAGTGTATATACAGCAGGAATAGTGGGCTGCTAGGGACAACGTGAGCTCAATATTCAGGGCAGTAAATTGCCGCACTCTTCTGTGTGATTCTGTCTAATGGCCAAGGGCAACCTCAAGATGGACGTCTGGGGCCAAGGGCACACACCGATTGCGAAGCTACAGGAACAGATGGACTCAGACCATTTGGGACAGAAGGTATTGTAATCCAGATATGCTGCTAGAGGTGAGGAAGATACCCAAGGGCTAGGAAAGCCAGAGAGGGGGGATATGCCACCTATCCCGAGAAACAGGGATAAAGTTGTATTCTGTACCTGCGGGAAAGATGACAACCTATTGGGTCTTATCCTTTTTAACCTGCTTGTAAATACTGTACAGACTGCCATTCTCTAAGTAAAAGTTTGGTTCCAGAAGAGGGATTCCTGGACTGAGAACAGACCTGCAGGCCAGAAGTAAGTGGGAAGCACCACATACTCTGCCACACACCAGGACTTAGACACCCCTTGTCTATAGGATGCCAGAGCAAGTAGGGACCAAAGCCCACCCACAACTACCACTCTTGGTCATCTTACAGGTGGAAGGTGCTGCAGTGTTCAAGGACTGCCAGAGTCTAATGTCTGTTCAGCGTTATGCCTGGTTTGCGCAACCATCAGAGATGAGTGTATAACCTCCCCCTCCTCCCTTCATTAATCTGGAGTGTCCTTCACATGGAGCGCTCTCTTTATCATTTGCTTCCATATCTAAAAACTCTGTGTCACAACTGTTGCCACCCAGTAAACTAAGTGACACATCGTTGGAATCAGTGTCTCTTTTCCTACATTATGCTGCTCTCAGATAAGTTCAGTTGCCCCGGGCACAGCACGCTGATTTAGTTAAGCCCTATGGTAGTGCAGGGGGGACACAATCTCCCTGCACTACCTCGCTCTGTTCTGTAGACTGAAGGTCACTTTCAGTCTTTGGTGTACTGAACAGCTGATAGGGGTGTCAGTAGGCTCCTATCATAAGCGTCCTGCCTCAAATGTCAGCTGGCAAGTAGAATTTTATTTGCCTACCTCTGTAGCTCCGCCTCCCTGCTTCCGCTGCCTGCCAATCAACAGAAGGAGAGGAGATCTACCTCATATTTATCTATCTATCTAGAAAAAGAAAACACAGCAGCACTCAATATAAACCAAGATATATGCAAACAATGAAAACATTGAATCTAAACTGCGTTATTAATCAGTTCAGTTCAGAACCCTGCTCATGAAGGTATTGTTCACATGTTCAGGTTTTAAATATATTAGACAGGACTGCTCCGAGAAAGGTATACCGTGACGGGGTGGAGTGGCTTAGCGTACATTTTTTTGCCAAAAAGTGTATCAACTAAATACCCTGGTTTTGTTAACATCTTTTACTAGCACTTGCTGCTTACTGTTACATACAGTATATTTTACAACAGAGTATTTATGCACGTTTGTCATACTGTGTGTTTTTTCTGTGTCTAAATTATTATTTCGTCTAAACCATTTATAGATAAAAGCATCTTGGGTAATGAAGTTTATATCAATGAGCAGTCTGCCTATCTATGTATATTCCACAGCAAATAATTCAATGTTTAAGTTAGATTAAAATTACAATGATAAGATGTTTATCCGCCTTTATTATAAAGCACATTCTCAGCACTTGATCACACCATGAAAATTTTATTAAATATCTAATTAAGTCCATTATTATTCATATGATTCAGTGACGGCCAACAAACTTCAGCAAATTTCATCGCCCAGCTGGTAAACATCCCTGAAATTTTCTTTTCAAACTTATTTGCACACATATTAAAATGGCGTGTGATCAGAATATCAACACTCTGAGATCAAACTGAAAATGGGCTTTTTTTTAAAATTGTCATCCTTCAGAAGATTGTGTAGTGCAGGAACCAAAGAGCGCGGCAATATTCTTCATTGGTTTTGTTATTTAAAAACATGAAGATTTTCTGTGTTTGAAGATGTTTCTTGTGATTATAGAGATCTTGTCGACGTAGACCCCCATTTATTAAAATAAACGTTGGCCCCTTTTGCTCATTGTAACCCATTGAATCTATACGTGATCGCCATATCAGTAGAACAAAGGGGTGTAGTCAGCCTGAGGGGCAGAGCGGGAGACTGCCTGGGTCGCCCACTCACATGGAGGGTCCCACTGGCTAATCAGAGGGCTTATGAATTCTTTGACCTGTGCCTCGTTCTTGCCAAGCATCGCAGCGCATCCTTCCCTGGCAGGGCACTCAATACTTCTTTATACTCGCACATTACAATATATATACAGCGATAAGATAACACAGATCAGTATAAAAATGCTTTGAGATCTCTGCTCATCCGGGGAAGCACTAGTTCTGTCCAGCTTCTATGGGCAGGAGAAACATCAGCGAGTGGTCAACAATCCCTCAATGTCACAGACCATGGCAGATCGTTATTTTTTGGCTTCTTGGTGCTTGACACTACATGAGCACTTCACCTAGTACAGGCCACACGTACCAACCATCAACAATCACTTTTTCAGGTATCTAGTGAGGCTTGGGGAAGATGAAACATGTTGATTTATCCTTGGCAAAAAGTCTAAAGGGGTTTTCAACTCTTTTTTTTAACTTTACGAACAGACCCTCCATTGTTAGAAAGTGTATATTCACCTACCCTTAACACACCTTCCTTTTAGGAAAAAGTATCAGAGCTTACCACCATGCTTTGTAGGTTTAAAGTCCATGGGAGGAAAACCGGTGGGTGCCATAGCTCCAGCTGGTGTGGCTTAGCAACAGTGCGAACAGTGAAGAGAGCGGCACTTCCACAGGTGAAATAAAAGAACTATTTTATTTCTCTAAACTGTAAAACCCGACATACAAAGATAAAAAAAACTGATGCATCTCTGGCGTCCGGGACGCTCTTGATCATAGCACCACACCTTCCTTTTGCACCGCTGCCTAGGCATCTCATCAGTCTTCCCCTTTCTCCTTCCAGTGGAGATGGTGCATGACTGTTGAAACCAAAGTGTCCACAAGAGTGACAAGCACCATCACTGCTGTGGTCAGTGATTAGCTGCAGTGGTCATGTGCTGTCTCTACCAGAAGACTTAAGGGCCTGTCACACTAAGCGATATCGCTAGCAATATCGCTATAACGTCACTGGTTTTGTGACGTAGCTGCGATATTGCTAGCGATATCACTATGTCTGATACTTACCTCCGACCGGCTCCCCCGCTGGCTATCCCTGATCACGAGAGAACGTCCTGGGCCGTTTCTCGTCGTCAGGTTGCGTTTGGCGCAGGTCGGCGCACCGTCAAAAAGGCGCATGCGCCGCCAAACGCATACTGCGCACGGCCTGCGCCCCCAGTGATAAAGATAGGGGACGCAGGGCACATGCAGCGTCATGCGCCGGTAGGCGGAGCTACCGGCGGAGGCGCGGCAGGGGGCGGGGCTTAGCGGCGGCCGTGCGCAGGCCATCGCTGCGCTCATAAACGCTAGTGTGAAACTAGCCTTAGTGTGACAGTACCTTAAGAAAGGAGATTAGGAAGGAACCATGGCAATGGTACTGAAGAACAGAAGTAGACTGGTAGATACTTTTTTTTTTAGTTTTTAAGATACTGGACCTGTTATAAATTAAAAAAGAGTCAGAAAATCCCTTCAAAGAAGCACTCCCAGGGAACACGCTCACCCAATATTACACCCATTAATGTCCACTTAATATTAAAGAGGCACTACTCCTCCTCCCATCAAAGATTTTATCCTCTTAATATAAATCAATTATCATATTATACAGGACTGTGCACTTTTTAGATCAAAGTACATCTATTTCAATGAAAAAATCTGTGAAAGTAGTAGACGTGGCAGTCATCTTATGAAGCCACATATTTTACAGCTCTGGTCCAGAAAAATCTTTTTTACTTACTGCAGTCATTACAACTACTGCTTCCGTAATTGTACATGACTACAAGAATTCAGCTTGAGAATGATGCTTTCATGAAATCTTCATACGTGCCTCTGCAAACGAGATCAAGCTATCTGACAATATATCTTCATGCGAGTACTGGTACATAGAGACAGCGTAAAAATGGGGTCACAAGTCCCCTACACTTGCGGCCTAATTATGGAGTAAGAATAATGTATGAAAACAGGGGCAAAGCAAAGGTACAGTAGTTTCCCATAGCATACTATTCACTCAATGTCTTAATTTTCCCCCCAAAAATCTTAAATGATTGGGGGAAATAAATTCAATTTCTGTTGTCTTTTTTCCCCACCTTTCTTAATTATTTCCTGCATTAACTTGAAATCTTGATGGACTGCAAAGAATGTCCTACGAGGAATGGTTAAAGGATCTGGGGATATTTAGCTTGCAAAAAAGAAGAGGAGACTTAATACCTGTCGACAAATATCTATTTCTCATTTGCACATGGAAACACGAGAAGCAATGGAATTAAACTGAAAGGGAGAAGATACAGATTAGATATTAGAAGATACTTTTTGACAGAGGGTGATCAATAATTAGAACAGGCTGCCACGATAAGTGGTGAGTTCTCCTTCAATGGAAGTCTTCAAACAGAGGCTGGACAGACAACTGTCTGAGATGGTTTAGTGAATCCTGCGTTGAGCAGGGGGTTAGACATGATGACCCTGGAGGTCCCTTCCGACTCTAACTTTCTAGGATTCTATGATTGTATGATTCTATGATCAGCATCTTGCTCAGCCAGTGTAATATTAACAATCAGAATTGTAAATCAAGGTGAAGAGAACATGAAGTATGCTTTTTAACAGCGTATGGAGAACCTTCAAAATTCAAGAAGTTTGACCAAAATTATAGTTTCCAGATCCATCAAGCACTGCTTTCAATCTAACTAGGTGAATTTCCTTCCCTGTAGGCAGGAATATGAAAAGTAAATGAATCTTGTTGTTAAAAACAGAAGGAATATGATTTGATGCATTCTTATTGTTTGCAGCTCCTGCTGAGATGTACAGATGCAGCTAATTAAGAACCGGCAGTAGAGTTTGATTAAAACAAAACGAAACCCAAGGTAATACTTATGGAAGGTTACAGAAGGGTGAACTCTTGAACACGACAGGCATAATCATACATTGTGATGCTTATTTTTGCATATGTTTAACTCACTTTTCCAATGTAACGTCTAATGAGCCGATGAATCCCAACGACCTAACAAACTCAGTTTAAGTGAATAGTATAAAGGTGAACATTAGCAACCAAGCCCCGACATTAAATTTAACTATAAATTTCTAATATATATTCATTAAACCTATATGATCTCTGTCATTTCAAGAAATGCTGCAGGAAATCAATAGTATAGGCGAATATGAGAAACTTTGCAATATATCCACTCAGAAATCTGGTTCTTTCTCCACTTATGAGACACTTCTTCCCTTGTCCTGCTTCTGTCACGCGGGGCTTAGGTCAACTAAGGCAGAAATACCCGGGGCCCCTGTGGTGTCCCTTTCACTAGGGGAAACCCTGTCTGACCCTCAACTCAGGGTTTTTGCTGATGGTGCAAATGCCTGAGCCTCCACCCTTTCCTTATCTCCTGCTCAGCCCTAAGCTTAACCCTCCACCCTCCACCCAGTGAGGAGACAAACCACCAAAGCCCCAAACAATAAAGACAGACAGGGAGAACTTAAACTGCACCGCGCCGCATACACACAGGACTATACAGTAATGTGAACAGGGCACAACAAAACACAAATATGGGAAGGCGAGAAGGTAACAATGGATCATACGACACCAGATATGAATCTCTCTCTCTCTCCAACACCTCCACTCCAGACCGGAACCACTTGGTATGACACACAAGCTATAATCGGCGACGCCCATAGGCCAGCACGACTATTTAAAGACCGTGGGCGTGACCAAACATCCAACCTGATCTCCAGCTAGATTAACCCCCGATAGCCTGAGAAACTCAAGCCGGCGCCACTGAGGCTATAGTGGACGGAGGTGGAACTACCTCTGCCTGCCGGACGCTGTGGTGTGAATAGCGTCCGACATGACAGTACCCCGTCTTCTACGAGGGACCCCAGGGCCCTCAAGACTCATAGGACCCGGCTTGTCCGGATGACGACGGTGAAAAGAACTGACCAGCCGATCTGCATGTATGTCCGAGGCTGGTACCCAAGACCTCTCCTCCGGAACATATCCCCGCCAGTGTACCAAATACTGAAGAGTACGGCGCACTACTTGAGAGTCCACTACCTTGGAGACCTCAAACTCTAAATCGCCATCCTCCATGACCGGCGGTGGCATCGGCGTCGTGTCCACAGAGCCTACCACCTTTTTCAATAAAGCCCTGTGAAACACGTTGTGTATCTTGTATACTGCAGGAAGTTCCAACCGATAAGCAACTGGGTTAATGATGGCAGCAATCTTAAAAGGCCCACTAAACCTTGGACCCAATTTTAAAGATGGAATTTTGAGTTTTATATTTTTAGTCGCTAACCACACCCATTCACCCACACACAGGTCCGGACCTGGCACGCGTCTACTGTCAGCCACCCGTTTGTACCTCGCACTCATGCTCAACAATCGCTGTTTCACCCTCCTCCAGACCGATGATAATTGAGCTCCTAGCTGGTCCTCCTCCGGGACGCCCCCCGAGTCACCCTGACGTTAGGTACAAAATTGAGGATGTTGACCGTAAACACAAAAGAACGGAGACTCTCCCGATGACTCTTGACGGTGATTATTTAATGCGAACTCGGCCAGAGGAAGGAAAGTAGACCACTCCTCTTTCTTTGTCGGACACAAAGCATCGTAAATACTGCTCCAGATTTTGGTTCATGTGCTCAGTTTGACCATTTGACTGTGGATGAAACGCCGATGAATGTGACAACTTGATCCCCAAACGTGAGGGAAAAAGCTTTCCAAAACCTCGCAACAAATTGAGTTCCCCTATCAGATACTATGTCCGACGGAACTCCGTGGAGTCTGACCACCTCCTGCACAAACACCTGAGCCAACGTCTTCGCATTCGGCAAGGAAGGCAATGAGACAAAATGCGCCATCTTTGAAAATCGGTCAACCACCACCAGGATGACCGTGTTCCCCGCCGAGACTGGCAAGTCAGTGATAAAATCCATGGAGATCTCTGTCCATGGCCTATTAGGTAACCCCAGAGGCTGTAGCATGCCAGCAGGACGGGCTCGGGGCGACTTGGCCCTGGTGCACGTGATGCAAGCTGCCACGTACGAGACCACGTCCTGCCGGATTTTGGGCCACCAGAAACGACGCGATACCAGCTCCAAGGTGCCCTTAACCCCTGGATGACCAGCCAGTACTGAGTCGTGATGTTCCCTCAACACCTTAAGACGAAGATGAAGGGGTACAAATGATTTGTTGGCGGGAAGTCCTGGCGGTACCTCCTCTTGGGCCTCGGCAATCTCCGCCTCTACCTCAGTCGTGAGAGCCGAAACCACTACACCTTCCTGGAGGATGGGTACTGGCTCTTCCCGAGGTTCTCCCCCCGGAAAACACCTGGACAAGGCATCCGCCTTGGTGTTTTTAGCCCCGGGACGGTAAGTCACCAGAAAATTGAAACGTGTAAAAAACAATGCCCAGCGAACCTGCCTAGGAGACAGATGCTTGGCCGACTCCAGATAGAGCAGGTTCTTATGGTCGGTGATGACTGTGACCTGGTGAGCCGCCCCCTCCAAGAAGTGTCGCCATTCCTCAAAAGCCAATTTGATGGCCAACAACTCCCTGTTGCCGATATCATAATTCCGTTCGGACGGCGACAGCTTCTTGGAGAAGTAGGCGCATGGATGCATATCGCTCAAAGATGAGCCCTGTGACAGTACTGCCCCCACTCCCACCTCAGACGCATCAACCTCCACCACAAAAGGTTTAGACACGTCCGGTTGCACCAGAATGGGGGCTGAAGCAAAACTGTTCTTCAGACGCTCAAATGCACGTATCGCCACCTCAGACCAGCTAGTCAGATCGGTACCTTTTTTTGTCATGTCCGTGAGCGGTTTGGCTATAGTAGAAAAGTGTTTTATAAATTTCCTATAATAATTAGCAAACCCAAGGAACCGCTGGAGCACTTTTAGATTATCAGGCCTTTCCCATTGTAGCACCGCTTGCACCTTTGCGGTGTCCATTTTAAACCCTGCGGCGGACACAATATATCCCAAAAAAGGCAACTCCTGAACAAAAAATAAGCATTTTTCCAGCTTAGCATAGAGCTTATTCTCATGGAGCAACTGTAACACCTGCCTAACATGCTCTAAATGAATGTCCCGGTCGCTCGAATAAATGAGGATATCATCCAGGTATACAATCACAAATTTCCCCAGGACATGAGCAAATACGTCATTAATAAAATGTTGGAAAACAGCAGGCGCGGTTGTCAACCCAAATGGCATAACCAGGCTCTCAAAATGACCCTCAGGAGTGTTAAAGGCCTTCTTCCACTCATCCCCCTGACGGACCCTTATGAGGTTATACGCACCCCTGAGGTCAAGCTTGGAAAACCACTTTGCCCCCGCCACCTGGTTGAACAAATCAGGGATCAAAGGCATCGGGTATGGATCACGGATCGTAATCTGGTTTAACTCCCGGAAATCCAGACACGGCCGTAACCCCCCATCTTTCTTCTTAATGAAGAAAAACCCCGCTGCTACAGGCGAGGATGAAGGCCGGATGTGTCCTTTGCTCAGACTCTCCGCGATGTAGTCTTTCAGAGCTTGTCTCTCTGGACCAGAAATATTAAACATCCTGGCCTTAGGTAATTTGGCCCCAGGTTTTAACCTAATCGCACAGTCATAGGCTCTATGTGGAGGCAGTTCTGAGCAACCCTTCTCAGAGAAAACATCCGCGAAATCCTGCAAAGCCTCCGGAAGGCTGGGCATCACGGCGGACACACATGTGTCCAAGCAATTGTCCTGGCAAAAACCACTCCATTGGACTATGTCCTGAGTTTTCCAATCAATCACCGGGTTGTGCCTGGACAACCATGGAAAACCCAGGACCATTTGTGCTGGGAGATTACGGAGGACCCTACATGTAACCCACTCAGAATGTAGGACCCCAATGTGGAGTTTCACCTCAGCCACAAACTCCGTAATCTCCCTCTGAGGCAGGGGAGCGGCATTAATGGTAACCACCTGAATAGGATGAGGGAGTTTTTCGATCTTAAACCCGGCAGTGCGTGCAAACTCCTCATCTATGAGATTGGTGGCGGAACCGCTATCCACAAACACTGATATTGGTAGCTCTCTGCCCGCGATAATAACCTTGGCAGGGAGCATACATTGAGATACCATCATGGAGGATATGCATACGCTCAGTTGGGTCTCCTCCATACCCACTGAGCTTAGCAGTTTTCCGCTGATGTGACCTTCTTCGGTAGCACACGACAAGCGTTAACATAATGATTCCTTTTACCACAGTAAAAACATGCTCCGGGCTTCCTGAACCCAGGAACGTGACGCTTAACCTGTGACACCCCCGCAATTTGCATAGGTTCAGTGGGCTCACCTGCAGCAACCACACTTGCACCCCTGCTTTCCCCCAGGGGTAGCGTCTCCTGTGCCCCCTGACGCAAACGGCGATCAATACGTATAACCAAACTCATGGCAGACTCCAACGATGCAGGAGTCTCATACATCAGGAGGGCCTGTTTAACTCTTCCTGAAACCCCATGAATAAACTGACTCCGCAGCGCTGGGTCGTTCCACTGTGTGTCTACTGCCCAACGGCGAAATTCTGAGCAATAGTCTTCCGCCATACGTTCCCCCTGACGGAGGGCGCGGATTTTAGATTCTGCTAGAGCTAATCTGTCGGGATCATCATAAATGAGCCCGAGTGCAGAAAAAACATTATCGACAGAATGAAATGTAGCAGAGTCAGCTGGTAAGGAAAATGCCCATGCTTGGGGGTCCCCACTCAGTAATGATAACACCAGACCCACCCGCTGAGCCTCATTACCTGAGGAGACCGGGCGCATGCGGAAGTATAACTTGCAAGCCTCCCGAAATATGACAAATTTGCTGCGCTCCCCTGAGAATCGTTCTGGCAGCGGGATCTTCGGCTCTGCACCTACACCTGCAGATGCCGTTTGCACCTTCGCTACTACCAGGCCCTGCTGCTGAACTGCCCCTTTCAACTCGGAGACCTGTAAGGACAGCGCCGCCAACTGGCGGGTTATGGAATCCATGGGATCCATGGACTCCTGAAAAATGTGGGCCGATTATAATGTCACGCGGGGCTTAGGTCAACTAAGGCAGAAATACCCGGGGCCCCTGTGGTGTCCCTTTCACTAGGGGAAACCCTGTCTGACCCTCAACTCAGGGTTTTTGCTGATGGTGCAAATGCCTGAGCCTCCACCCTTTCCTTATCTCCTGCTCAGCCCTAAGCTTAACCCTCCACCCTCCACCCAGTGAGGAGACAAACCACCAAAGCCCCAAACAATAAAGACAGACAGGGAGAACTTAAACTGCACTGCGCCGCATACACACAGGACTATACAGTAATGTGAACAGGGCACAACAAAACACAAATATGGGAAGGCGAGAAGGTAACAATGGATCATACGACACCAGATATGAATCTCTCTCTCTCTCTCCAACACCTCCACTCCAGACCGGAACCACTTGGCATGACACACAAGCTATAATCGGCGACGCCCATAGGCCAGCACGACTATTTAAAGACTGTGGGCGTGACCAAACATCCAACCTGATCTCCAGCTAGATTAACTCCCGATAGCCTGAGAAACTCAAGCCGGCGCCACTGAGGCTATAGTGGACGGAGGTGGAACTACCTCTGCCTGCCGGACGCTGTGGTGTGAATAGCGTCCGACATGACAGCTTCCTGAACTCACCACCCATTTTGAAAAAAGTTCACATCCATCTTGCTCAAGGCTAGATAGACTGCTAGCACACTGAGGTGTCAGTTTACACAGCATATTGAAAACTATGGGGAGGGGAGAAGGGAGAAGACATGAAGAGCACTCAGCACATTGAGAGATCAGACAGACACAGGAAAATAGTGCTGCAGCTTTCACATCAGTGTTGGATTCACAACCACACAGCTAAGTACTGAAGCATAATATTTCAATACTGCTTCTGTCTGTGTGCTAGAGATAAAAGAAATCAGGAATCCATAGCTCTATGTGTGCAGCATACACTGGAAACATCATAGTAACTGGTCTCCATACACCAGCTCAGAGAGAAATTAAAATCAGAGATAGAGGCTGCAGACAGGGCTAAAGAGGAAAACTGGTGAAAATGCAGATTTGTCATATAATGAGCAAAATCCTTTATTCCTTAGTTCCTGTTCACATTCTGTTTCTGAGATACATTCAAGGCTTCAGTCTGAATCCCTGTCAAATGGGATTCACATAAACTCCTGAAGGAGGTTGTCACTCAGGATTTTACGGCACATGGCTCCATCCATTCTTCCATTGATGTGGTGAAGTAGATCTGTTCCCTTAGCAGAGAAATGCCCCCAAAACATAATGTTTCCACCACCATGCTTGACAGTAGGGACAGTGTTCTTTGGGTCATAGGCAGCATTTCTCTTCCTCCAAACACGGCGAGTTGAGTTAATGCCAAAGAGTTGAATTTTTGTCTCATCTGACCACAGCACCTTCTCCCAATCACTCACAGAATCAGCCAGGTGTTCATTGGCAAACTTCAGACGGGCCTGCACATGTGCCTTCTTGAGCAGGGGGACCTTGTGGGCACTGCAGGATTTTAAACCTTTACGGTGTAATGTGTTACCAATGGTTTTCTTGGTGACTGTGGTCCCAGCTGCTTTGAGATCATCAACAAGTTCCCCCCGTGGAGTTTTAGGCTGATCTCTCACCTTCCTCATGATCAAGGATACCCCACGAGGTGAGATTTTGCATGGTTCCCCAGATCGATGTCGATTGACAGTCATTTTGTATTTCTTCCATTTTCTTACTATTGTACCAACAGTTGTCTCCTTCTCACCCAGTGTCTTACTTATGGATTTGTAGACCATTCAGCCCTTGTGCAGGTCTATGATCTTGCCTCTGACATCCTTATAAAGCTCTTTGGTCTGGCTCATGCTGTAGAGGTTAGAGTCTGACTGATTAATTGAGTCTGTCGACAGGAGTCTTTTATAAAAGTGACTATGTAAGACAGTTGTCTTTAATGCAGGTAACGAGTTGATTAGGAGCATCTAACTGGTCTGTAGGAGCCAGAACTCTTAATGATTGGTAGGGGATCAAATACTTATTTCTCACTGCAAAATGCAAATAAATTTATAAAATTTATACAATGTGATTTTCTGGATTTTATTTTTGATATTCTCTCAATGTTAAAATGAACCTACCCTTAAAATTATAGACTGTTCATGTCTTTGTCAGTGGGCAAACTTACAAAATCAGCAAGGGATCAAATACTTGTTATTTCCTCTTCTGTATATGATAGATGACAGGAAATTGGTGCGAGAGAAAAATTATGAGACTGTTCATATTAGTAAGCATATTGGTGACTAAGAACCAGAGACTTCTTTTTGCCTAAATTGCAGTGGGAAGAGGGGCTCTAAAGCACAACCTGATGTTCTGACAAGTGAAAGACTGTACACATGACAGAAGCAGAATAAGTATAAGCAAGGGGAAATTATATGGTTTACCTACAGGAGATTATAACTGGAAGACTAGTAAACCTGATACCATATAGTCGTCCATATTTATTGGTTTTATAGCCCCGCCCCACCACTGATTGACTGACTTTTTGCCTATGAACAGTGCTCGCATTAAGCTACAAATCAGTGGTGTAGGCAGGGTTATACAGAGCTCAGCATTCAGAAAACTGCTAGATCTGCAACAGATGAAAGACTGATTTTATTAAAACTGCAGCAAGCAGCATAGTAAATGACACATTGCTGGAATTAAGGTTTCTGTCACTATGTCATACTTTTCTCAGATGACTTAGCAAAAATCTGGTGAGCGATTCCCTTTAAAAATATGGGAAACATAGAGTTTAATATTTTTAAAAAAATCTCATTTCTCTGGTATCAATCTACCTAACCATTGTGGATCCGAAATATGTATAAACCATACATACCTCATGGTTCTCCTTTTTTTAAGACTTTGTAGCAAAAAATAAATCATTAAGTGATTAAAATTGCAAAGTGCTTATAACAATGAGCAACTTTGAAATCAACTTTGTTTAAAAAATAAAAATGATTTTATTGTATAGGTTACTAGTCACCCTGCAGTTTTGGAAAAGGCAGCTTACCTGCTTTTAGAGCCTCCAAGTCCTGATCTGAAGCTGTCCGGATCGCTGGATCTGACAATATTTAGACCCCTGTAGCTCCTCTGATGCCTTGGAGGCAATGCCGTCTGAGCTAACAGCATAGGAGAGCACTCAGTTTGGACCAGTGCCACAGCCATACTGCTAGTCCAAACTGCAGATCTTCAGAAGTTCACGACCCCTAGGTAAGCAGGGATGCTGAGGAGACGTGAGCTACGGAACAGAGAAGATTAGAACACTTCTGTAAAAGCATCAAGTCTCAATAACTGTGATGACACAGTGTCAATATGGCCACTAGTGCATGGGTGAATTATTCTTAATTATGCCTGACATACTGTTCCTTTGTTCAGTAGGTCAAGGGACATGAGCCTTTGTTTCATGTGAGACTGTCCATTGACCCTTGTTGTATGGTAATTTGTGGAATGCCTGCTGATTAGGTATTGCATCAGACCCCTGCGGTGTATTAGTTTGCACAACTTAGAGGACAAATATGCAGTCTAATTGAACAAGGTTTTTTTCATTTTGTCTTTTGTAGGTTTTGTATGCTTTTTGGCCATGTGAACATGCATTTATATGCTGCATGTGTACCAACTCAAACCAAGCTCAATTTTTGTGTTTTTTCTTTGTATTTTTGCATTCGGTGCAAGCTGGGGTGTGGCCTCCCTCTCCTGAGCTGGAAATTGTATTCAAAGGCTTCCCCTGACTGGTGTCCACTGGTTGTGACCCGGTACTTGTCTGCCCTTATTCACACAGACGTCAACTTTGACACATGATAAGGTTACTAATACTAGACAGTGTAGGACCTCCCCGACCACAGAGTCACCTTGTCGATGGTGGGACGGCTTTTATGCTATGTTTGATCAAATACAGTATGACTAAGAACTCTGTATGATTTAAATGCACTTTTGCTTTTTACTTATTTAATTATAGCAAGGTTTTTTTCATTTTGTCTTTTGTAGGTTTTGTATGCTTTTTGGCCATGTGAACATGCATTTATATGCTGCATGTGTACCAACTCAAACCAAGCTCAATTTTTGTGTTTTTTCTTTGTATTTTTGCATTCTGTGCAAGCTGGGGTGTGGCCTCCCTCTCCTGAGCTGGAAATTGTATTTAAAGGCTTCCCCTGACTGGTGTCCAGTGGTTGGGACCGGTCCTTGTCTGCCCTTATTCACACAGACGTCAACTTTGACACATGATAAGGTTATAAATACTAGACAGTGTAGGACCGCCCCGACCACAGAGTCACCTTGTCGATGGTGGGACGGCTTTTATGCTATGTTTGATCAAATACAGTATTACTAAGAACTCTGTATGATTTAAATGCACTTTTGCTTTTTACTTATTTAATTATAGCAAAGTTTTTTTCATTTTGTCTTTTGTAGGTTTTGTATGCTTTTTGGCCATGTGAACATGCATTTATATGCTGCATGTGTACCAACTCAAACCAAGCTCAATTTTTGTGTTTTTTCTTTGTTTCATGTGAGACTGTCCATTGACCCTTGTTGTATGTTAATTTGTGGAATGCCTGCTGATTAGGTATTGCATCAGACCCCTGCGGTGAATTAGTTTGCACAACTTAGAGGACAAATATGCAGTCTAATTGAACAATCTAACAATGAGGGATTACCTCTACCCCCCTTCTCCCAACCCTGTTGGACAATGCTCTGAAATGAGAGCACTCACTGATCGTCTTGTCTCCACAATAACCATGTTTAGTCATCAGAAGTCTAAAGGCCCAGTCACACACAGCAATCTCGCTAGCGAGATCGCTGATTTTGTGACGCCACAGCGATCTCACCAGCGAGATCCTGCGAGTTAGAAACCTGTGTGCTGGCAGCTCCCGGTTGGAGCGCGCAGGTTTCTAAGGTACACATCGGGTAACTAAGTGACGCGCGCCGCTAAGTAACCCGATATTTACCTTAGAGACCAGCGTCCTCGCTGATGCTGATCGCTGGTGAAGCTACCTGATTGGCAGCTCACCAGCGATCCTGACAAGGTCATATCGTTGTCGGGATCGCTGGTGCATCTTTATGTGTGATGGGGCCTTTAGAACCTATTTCTTGAATTAATTAGAAATTGCATTTAACAACAATGATTGTGTTCTTTATACGCGGCCCTTTACTTATCAGGATGAGAGAATCCTGGAGTTCAAGTAATAGCTGATTAAAGTATACAAGTGCAGGCTTCATGGATGTGCCGAGTATTTACTTGAAGATAAATGTGTATATGCCAGGTCACTGGGTAAATACTATAGTATTATAAATCTTGTTGAAGAACAGTCACCTAGGAGAACACCATATGGTGATAATGCATTGTTTTTTGCTATAAAAAGGTAAGCAGTCTTTAGATTTATTTTTTCTTAATATTTATTTTTTCCTAATGCTCACCATCAGCCTTATAAAGATTGTTTTTCTAATATAAATCAGTCCAAAATAATTGCAAAATATATTTTTGCATACAGCCTTATACTGAAGGGATCATCTTGAAGAAGCCCTTTCATCGGTTTTAGCATGCTAATTGGCCACATCATGGAATAGTTGCTACCTAGCAACATAAAACTTATTTTTTATTTTTTCATTTCTCCTTTCAATTGTAGAGATATTAACTTGTAAAGTTTAAGATATAATCTATGATAAATCCGACCGTGTTTTTCCAGAGACTCTTCTCTGGGGGCATTTACTTCTTTCCCTGTGGGTCGTTGACGAATCATAAGCATGCAACAACACAGGAGGAAAAAAGAACATGCCAACACAATTTCTTAGAACAGGTTTCTCCTGTGTGAGGCTTGATAATAACATACACCCTTCTCTCCTCACTGGTCTCATTGCAGAGCTGAATGAAATTGCAAGGGAGAAGAGCAAAGATGAGTGTGAGTTTATAAACCTTTCAGCTTTTGTCTCACAGCAGTTAGTATGGGGAAAGTGCAGAAGAGCAACGCTCAACTTTGTCTCATTATAAACACATTTTTTTCATTTTTTTGCAGATGCAGATCTCCTCTCGTCCCATTGCTGTCAGCTATGCCTCTCTCCCTGCAGTGACTACTTTGAGATGAGAGCCAAAGGGTGTTTTCAACCACACTCATCTCTGCTTTTCTCCTAGAACTTTGTAATCACACACAGCTTTGCAGTGAGATCAGGGCTATCTGTTCATTACATGTCACACAGGAGAAACCTGTTCTAAGCTATTGTGAGGATGTGTTCTTTTTTCCACTGTATGTTGCTGACTGCTTATGATTGGTCAACCTCATACAGGGGAAGAAGGACACTCCCAGAGAAAGGTCTCTGGAAACACCCAGTTGAATTTATCATTAATTATAAACCACACTTTACAAGCTAATATCTCTGCAAGGGAAAGGCGAAAGGAAAACGAGAAAGTATGTTTTACTCAGCTCTGCAGCTATTTTTCCATGATATTGCCAGTTTAACACAATCAAACTGATTAAAGATCCTTTTCAATCGGACAGAAGATGGTGTAGTGTTAATTATTAGATTTTATTGATGCTGTACTGTGTGACATCTTTGGTTTGCTTGGTTCCTTCAATTTTTTTCCTGTTATTCTCCATGTTGGTGATGAGTATAATGATTGCTGTATCTCCCAAGTAAAACATTCCATTCTCCAGCAATGAGAGAGTGATGAATGATTCTATCTGCATCATTTCTTAGGGGTTAGAGGTTCTTTTTTTTATTTCTTCATAGCTACTAAGATAAAATTGTTAAATTATTGCTTTCATTACTATAGTACTGTTCATTACCAATGGAGTACGTGGGCATTTCTGACTATGGTCGATATGAATTTTAGTTATTCAGCCTTAGAGGAGCCAGCTAAATTAAAAAGAAGGTTCTTCAAATAGTTTTGATTAAAGAACCTCAGTAATATATGGGTGTGCTCTCAAATTACATGGCATATCCTAGAGTACTGTTTAATTGAACTAAAGGTGGACTATGTATGACCTGATACAAAAAAATTGAGGAGGATTTATGACTGAGGACCAGACTCGGTACCAAATTGTTGGAAGGGACAAATGTGGCTTGAGGAGTGTCTGACTTTGGGCCCTCAACTACTGTCACAATGTGTAAATGGTTGGCCCAGTCCCAAGATGAATCATTGGATGTTGTTATCAATTTTACTCTTTAGCTGTATATGTTGTGCTTATGTCCTAGCACATATGAACAATTGAAATGTATATATTTCCATTTGTTTCTATCAATAATTCCATGTCTCATTAGGATGTCTAGGAAAAATAAGTAATGCCATGTGATCTACAATTAGAAAATGGGACAAAAGCTGTATGAGCATAAAATATCATAGGATCAGTGTATAATTTTGTATATGAGAGGTGTTTTGTATTTGAGTAAGAGTATAAGACAGAAATGTTGCAGGTATGTCCATTTCCTATGGAATTTATGGAATGAGCAGAAGAATGCCAATAGAGACATGTCAACAATATTTATGATCGGAGATAAAGGTGGAAGCATCACCTGGAGTCCAATAGTTTCATTAGAAACCAAACAAAGCAGTCTTTATACATGACACATTCATTTAGAGATAAAGTAGAGTCATCATGATAACCTTTAGACTTTAATTGCATTTTGCTAGTCCATGCCTATTTGATCAATACCTTGCGGGAGGGATTTAGCTGCTCTATAATAAGCATGGCTAATCGTTGTTTCATGACAGCTTAGATTGGGGTGAACTAATCATGACTGTCATTATGGAGGTCTTTGTTGGCCAATGAGTGTGCTCAAGATACAGATGTAGATTTTGTTTCAGGCTCACATGACTGTATCATAAAATATCAGATGTAAAAATGGACATAATTAATTCATCCTATAACAGATCTTGTTGGATTCCGATGTGTCCCGTTGACATATAATGGTTCTGTAATTTATACTATAAAGTAAACTACTCTGTTCTATAGGAAAAAAAAGGAACAAAACAGTGATTTGAACTTATAACTATGAACAGTATAAACTTTTGTTTTTTGTTCTTATTTACTTTAGGAGTATTTTTTTTTTTACAGAATTTGTGATAAAGAATTCTTATGGAGCTCCCAAAACAGTGTTAAATGGTCTTTAGATGTAGCAAAATGGTCTAAATATCAACTATCCATCTACTATTGAAGTTATGGTGAATGTCAAAGAGCATACCGGAGAGATCACACAGATCATACCACTGCCACTAACTTGTCAAGGAGAATACCAAGAGATCATGCAGATTCCAATGCTTCCATCAATTTGTCAAGGAACAACACTCTGCTACCTCCAATCATCAGGACAATTATGCAAGTGGCAGACGACTGATGGACAAGGCCACGGCTGTTTTCACTACTAGGTCAGTTATTGGGCAACTCATAATGAATCTAGGTCTAGTATATGCACATCCGATTTCAATGTATGGAATATATATATATATATATATATATATATATCCCAGAACGGTCACCGCAAACTCCATAATAACAATAGGAACTAACGGTCACCGCAAACTCCATAATAACAATAGGAACTAGCTTCCATTCTATATAGTATAATGCATTCCCCATAGGTCGCTATATAGTATAATATACTCCCCAGGGCCTTTATATAGTATAAAGCACTCCTCATGGGCTTCTGTATAGTATTGTCATGATCCAGGTTGGATATGACAGAGAAAATGCACAAGTAACCTTTTTTTCTGTGAGCTGTTTGCTCAGGGTTGGTTTTGCCCCGGTGGCCATTAAAGGTTATTACACAGTGGTGTCTTTTTCTTAGTTTTACCCCCGGTGGCCATTAGGGTCATTGCACTTTTGTAGTTTCAGTTTAGTTTGCCCCCGGTAGTGGTAAGTGTCATTGCACATGATAATTAAGCAGGTGTGATTCCTCTGGCTTACTATAAAGGGGTGTCATGTGCTCTCACTGGTTGTTGGTGATAGTCCTCAGTTACAAGCAAGCCTGGGTGAAGGATGGAGCTGAAGGAGAGTCCCAGGCAGCTCAGTGAGAGTCCTGGAGTGGCAGCTATGGTGTCTGCGAGGAGGGCTGGCATGGCTTGGTGGAGATGCAGCTATGGTGTCAGCAAGGAGTTCTTGCATGGCTTGGTGAAGTGGCAGCTAGGGTGTAGAGCTGCACTCATGATGCTGGACTCGGTTGCTGGAAAGCTGGACTCAAGATGCTGGACTCTTTTGCTGGAAAGCTGGACTCATATGCTGGACTCTGTTTCTGAACAGCTGCATGCAGGTGGTGGACTCTGTTTGCTCCAAGGCTGCACTATGGTGTTGGATCCGGTTGGAGGAAAAGATGCATGCAGGTGGTGGGCTCTGTTCCTGGGAGCGTAAGCAACAGAGCAAAGCTAAGTGGTGTTTCCCTGTTTTGTCTCTTTTCCTTATGTGTGTTCTAGTGCAGTGGTGGGATTAGTTTCCGCACCGTCCACTTCACTAGTGAGGGTTTAGGTGCCGGGCGAGTCAGGGTTTTTAGGTTCGTGATTGTTGCCCGGTGCGGAACCGGCCTAGGGAATGTTAGGAGTGTAGAGACACTGACTCAGGGGAGTGCAGGAGGTCTCTATGTCCCCGTTCCCTATCGCAGGGCCTCCATTGTAATTGTTACCCAGGTTTTCCCTTTTATTGTTTAAATTCACCCTACTGGAGGCGGGGTTTCCAGACATACGTGTATTTCCGAAATTCGCCTGTTGGAGGCGGCGTATCCAGCTGCACGTTTTATTATTTGAATTCGCCCAACTGGAGGCGGTGTATCCAGGGTCGCACGTGTCATCTAAATCCGCCCTGCTGGGGCGCTGTGTCCAGCCACGTGTGGCTATGATATTATCACCAACCTATACATTTTTTTTCTGGTGAGCCTCGGGCCATGTTCAGACCTGTGAGCATTTGCTGCTGGGCCTCACTGAGGTGAGTGAGGAGCTGCATGGTGTGTAAGCAGTTCCAGCAGCAGTAATCGGGGTCTGGGGCCTTCACTCTGACTCAACTGGAAAATCAAATAGCGGCTGGCAATGAAGCCCCCTAGAGTCGCTGCTGGGGAGTGGGACTTGCTCATACAGGCAGACGCAACCCAGACAGGTGGGTGGAGTTGGTGTCCCCATGGTGCTGTCTGGGGTTCCCCGAGGTGAAAGGGTACATCCCAGTAGTGAGCAGACTGGTGTTATAGTCTGTGGGGCTCACGCCAAATCTTCCATACCACTGAAGAAGCTGCCCCCTCCAGGTCGTGTGGAGGAAGGCGACCAGGGAGTGTATTTTTCCTCCATATTCCAAGCCCCTCCCTCTCCGATGTGAGCAGCAGGTGTGCTGCGGGGGAGTAGGGGAAAGTCTCTACCCTCGCCATTAGCCAACCCTGGAGGTGCAGTCCTCGTGGTGGAAAGGGTTGTGGGGTGGGGTACCCCTTGGTGGAGTGCGGGGGTGTGAGTGTGGTGACACAGGGGGACGCCTCTGTTGTCAATCCCAGAGAGAGTTCACAGAATATTGACAAACGAATGTGTGGTAATAAACGTTCAGGTCCGGACCTGTGTGTGAACGAGCATGTATGGGTAGCCACCAGAAAACATCCTGTGGAAGTGTGTTGCGGAGTCTTACCAGCTCATACCGAACATGCACATACATAACTCGTTCCCCAGGTCGGCGCTTTGGAGATGTGTGGTCCCCCCAGAACATACATTGCCTATACCAGAGGTGCATTTTTCATTTACCTGAAGTGTCAGGTAGTGGTTGGGGTGTACTCTGGATCTGGACATCCCCGCTGTAGTTAGTTCCTTAATGAGGAGTGGTCTTGAGGGTCCAGAGGCCCCTCATTAAGGGGAGGGTATTGTCATGATCCAGGTTGGATATGACAGAGAAAATGGACAAGTAACCTTTTTCTTCTGTGAGCTGTTTGCTCAGGGTTGGTTTTGCCCCCGGTGGCCATTAAGGGTTATTGCACAGTTGTGTCTTTTCCTTAGTTTTACTCCCGATGGCCATTAGGGTCATTGCACTTTTGTAGTTTCAGTTTAGTTTGCCCCCGGTGCTGGTAAGTGTCATTGCACATGATAATTAAGCAGGTGTGATTCCTCTGGCTTACTATAAAGGTGTGTCATGTGCTCTCACTGGTTGTTAGTGATAGTCCTCAGTTACAAGCAAGCCTGGGTGTAGGATGGAGCTGAAGGAGAGTCCCGGGCAGCTCAGTGAGAATCCTGGAGTGGCAGCTATGGTGTCTGCGAGGAGGGCTGGCATGGCTTGGTGGAGTTGCAGCTATGGTGTCAGCAAGGAGTTCTTGCATGGCTTGGTGGAGTGGCAGCTATCGTGTAGAGCTGCACTCATGATGCTGGACTCGGTTGCTGGAAAGCTGGACTCAAGATGCTGGACTCTTTTGCTGGAAAGCTGGACTCATATGCTGGACTCTGTTTCTGGACAGCTGCATGCATGTGGTGGACTCTGTTTGCTCCAAGGCTGCACTATGGTGTTGGATCTGGTCGGAGGAAAAGATGCACGCAGGTGGTGGGCTCTGTTGCTGAGAGCATAAGCAACAGAGCAAAGCTAAGTGGTGTTTCCCTGTTTTGTCTCTTTTCCTTATGTGTGTTCTAGTGCAGTGGTGGGATTAGTTTCCGCACCGTCCACTTCACTAGTGAGGGTTTAGGTGCAGGGCGAGTCAGGGTTTTTAGGTTCCTGATTGTCGCCCGGTGTGGAACCGGCCTAGGGAATGTTAGGAGTGTAGAGACACTGACTCAGGGGAGTGCAGGAGGTCTCCACATCCCCATTCCCTATTGCAGGGCCTCCATTGTAATTGTTACCCAGGTTTTCCCTTTTATTGTTTAAATTCACCCTACTGGAGGCGGGGTTTCCAGACATACGTGTATTTCCGAAATACGCCTGTGGGAGGCGGCGTATCCAGCTGCACGTTTTATTATTTAAATTCGCCCAACTGGAGGCGGTGTATCCAGGGTCACGCGTGTCATCTAAATCCGCCCTGCTGGGGGTGCTGTGTCTAGCCACACGTGACCATGACAAGTATAATGCACTCCTCATATGCCTCCAGACAGTATAATGCACTCCCCATTAAAACAAAAAATACAATCTTCACCAGTCAACTCTCCTCCTCATTCCCCTGCTACTCTGAGCACTCATTCATCTCAGCACATTGTTAGTGTTTGTGTCATTGACGTTAGATGCAGAGGGGAATGATGGGAGAGGGAGCATATCCCTCCCTGTCTCATCATTGCTTTCAACTGTATACTCACCCACCTGGCAACCAATGTGCATTTTTCCAAGTTGTTTGGTCGAAAAGTATAGACTGTGGGTCATACTTTTTATTTTTTTATGCTGTTGGATCCTATTTCACTGTGGCTACTGAATTACTAGAGACTTCTCTATATACATAGTATTATCCTCTCTTGTCACCCAGTGTATTACAATTTAATTTAACAGTATTCTATAACTCTCAGGGTCCCCACAGTCTCAGTGTATTTCTCACACACTCAGCTTTTTAGCTTGTGTGTCTGTAAATTTTGAAATTTTTATATATGCTTTTTTAACATTTCTATCAACAAAATAATTTTTAATTAAATAAATATCTAATTAATTTAATTTTTCCTGGCCCTTTTGTTCTTTTTTCGGTATTGTGAAAATATACAAAGATGTTACAAAATGGAACAAAACAATACAGTATATACAATTGTATAAAATGAAAAAGGAAATGTACTAAAACTAATGTCGCAAGGAATGCTCTGACTTTTAAGAAGGGGAACTCTTTGTTTTTGGATGGTAACGGTACAGAATCACAGCGCACTGTCTCCCAGGACTGACATTGATCATAGTTCAGTATTTGCTTTTATTAACACAGTCACGCCCACATACAGTTGTGCTAAAAAGTTTACATACCCCTGCAGAATTTTTGCTTTCTTGGCCATTTTTCAGAGAATATGAATGATAACATCAAAAGTTTTTTCTCCACTCATGGTTATTGGTTGGGTGATGCCATTTATAGTCAAGTGTTTTCTCTTTTTAAATCATAATGACAACCCAAAACATCCAAATGACCCTGATCAAAAGTTCATATACCCTGGTGATTTTGGCCTGATAACATGCATAGAAGTTGACACAAATGAGTTTAACTGGCTACTAAAGGCAACATCCTCACCTGTGACCTGTTTGCTTGTAATCAATGTGTGTGCATAAAAGATGAGTGAGTTTCTGGGATCCAGACAGACTCTTGCATCTTTCATCCAGACACTGACGTTTCTGGATTGTGAGTCATGGGGAAAGCAAAAGAATTGTCAACGGATCTACGGGAAAAAGTAGGTGAACTGTATAAAACAGGAAAGGGATACAAAAAGATATCCAAGGAATTGATAATGCCAGTCAGCAGTATTCAAACTGTAATTAACAAATGGAAAATCAGAGACTCTGTAAAAACAAAACCACGGTCAGATAGACCAACAAAAATTTCTCCATAACTGCCAGGAAAATTATCGGGATGCGAAGAAAAACCGACAAATAACATCAGCTGAAATACTGGACTCTCTGAAAACTAGCGGTGTGGCTGTTTTAAGATGCACAATAAGGAGGCACTTGATGAAAAATGGGCTTCATGGTCGAGTCGCCAGAAGAAAGCCATTACTGCTCAAATGCCACAAAGTATCTTGCCTACAATATGCAAAACAGCACAGAGACGAGCCTCAAAACTTCTGGAACAAGGTAGTTTGGAGTGATGAGACCAAAATTTAACTTTTTGTCCACAACCATAAACATTACATTTGAAGAGAGGTCAACAAGGCCTATGCTGAAAGGAACACCATTCCTACTTTAAAGCACGGAGGTGATTTGCTGATGTTTTGAGGATTTATGAGCTACAAAGGCACAGGAAACTTGGTCAAAGTTGAGGGAAAGATGAATGCAACACATTAGCAGCAAATACTTGAGGCAAGTTTGCAATCGTCAGCCTGAAAGCTGCGCATGGGACGTACTTGGACGTTCCAACATGACAACGATCCAAAACACAAGGCCAAGTTGACCTGTTCAGCAGAACAAAGTGAAGGTTCTGGAGTGGCCATATCAGTCTCCTGACCTCAATATCATTGAGCCATGCTGGGGAGATCAAGTGCGCAGTTCATGCTAGACAGCCCAGTAATTTACAGGAACTGGAGGCATTTTGACAAGAACAGTGGGCAGCTTTACCATCTGACAAAATAAAGAGCTTCATCCACAACTACCACAAAAGACTTCAGGTTGTCATTGATGTTAGAGGGGGCAATACAAGGTATTAAGAAATGGGGCATGTGAACTTTTGATCAGGGTCATTTGGATGTTTTGGGTTCTCATTATGATTTAAAAAGAGAAAACACGGTAGTTTGACAATAAATGTCTTCACCCAACAACTAACCATGAGTGGAGAAAAAGTTTTGGTACAATCATTCATATTCTCTGAAAAAAGGCCAAGAAAGCAAAAATTCTGCCAAGGTATGTAAACCTTTGAGCACAACTGTATGTCCCCTCTGGTGACTTGCAGCAGTGCTGGTCAGGAATGTGGCTATTCTTTTTAGAAAATTATGGGATCCCTAATTTCTATGACATCTTAGCCCATGTGGAGGTCCCAAGTGGGAGATAAAACTGTCATGTTTCCTAATACGATTTTATGTAGCCATAGACTGGAAACATGGCATACATATCATCATCCATCTTCCTGATAATTATTTGAAAGGTGCTGTTGTGATGTAAGACAATGCGTTTCATTCGCCACTTCGTCATGACTCCAAAAATATGTCTTTGATAACTGTAGGACCTATGCTGTTAAAAAACCTCAATATTCATAACTGGAATGGAAACAAAGCAACTTAATGTAGTTTTCCTGCCAGTTCAGGTCACACTGAGGGTAAGGTCATAAATCTGTCACCTCCACCCTTCTTCTGCAGCTGGGAATACAGGTGATTGATTATCTCTACCTGCCCTAAATCTGTCATATTCCAGAATTCCTCTGTCAGTCATGCCTGATCTACGAGTCATCCTGTAATCCTCTTTAATTGCCTGTTCACATCATAAGGTCCCCGGGGTCATCTGGAGGTCATAGCCTTGCTTCAATATTCACTATCAACTATGAATTGGCTTATAGACTTTACAATAATCTCTATAACAGTGAATATCAACCAGACCACTCCGAAGATCATCATTAAAAAGGGGATGGCCACTTTATCTTTGTTTCAACACAAATATGTTGGAGACATGATTTTGTGGCACTTATATAAAGGTGTTACATGTTCTCCTCCTGCACTTGTTAGTGCAGCTTTCTTGATAGACTAGTAGAAAAGAAAAAAGAAGACAAGCACACATATGATAATAATGTATTTTAACCCCTTCACCCCCAAGGGTGGTTTGCACGTTCATGACCGGGCCAATTTTTACAATTCTGACCACTGTACCTTTATGAGGTTATAACTCTGGAACGCTTCCATGGATCCCGGTGATTCTGACATTGTTTTCTCGTGACATATTGTACTTCATGTTAGTGGTAAAATTTCATTCAAATAACTTGCGTTGATTTGTGAGAAAAACGGAAATTTGGCGAAAATTTTGAAAATTTCGCGATTTTCCAACTTTGAATTTTTATGCCCTTAAATCACAGAGATACGGCACACAAAAAACTTGATAACTAACATTTCCCACATGTTTACTTTACATCAGCACAATTTTGGAACCAAATTTTTTTTTTGTTAGGAAGTTATAAGGGTTAAAAGTTGACCAGCGATTTCTCATTTTTACAACACCATTTTATTTTTAGGACCACATCACATTTGAAGCCACTTTGAGGGGTCTATATGATAGAAAATACCCAAAAGTGACACCATTCTAAAAACTGCACCCCTTAAGGTGCTCAAAACCACATTCAAGAAGTTTATTAACCCTTTAGGTGCGTCACAGGAATTTTTTTGAATATTTAAAAAAAAAATGAACATCTAACTTTTTTTCATAAAAAAAATACTTCAGGTTCAATTTTTTTTATTTTACCAAGGGTAACAGGAGAAATTGAACTGCAAAAGTTATTGTGCAATTTGTCCTGAGTACGCAGATACCTGATATGTGGGGGGAACGACTGATTCGGCGCATGGCAGAGCTCAGAATGGAAGGAGCGCCGTTTGACTTTTTCAATGCAAAATTGGCTGGAATTCAGATTGGACGCCATGTCACGTTTGGAGAGTCCCTGATGTACCAAAACAGTGGAAACCCCCCACAAATGACACCATTTTGGAAACTAGACCCCCTAAGGAACTTATCTAGATGTGTGGTGAGAACTTTGAACCCCCATGGGCTTCACAGAAGTTTATAACATAAAGCCATACAATTAAAAAATCATATTTTTTCCACGAAAAATGATCTTTTCACCCTCAATTCTTATTTTTCCAAGGGTAACAGGACCCTAAAAGTTATTGTGCAATTTGTCCTGAGTATGCTGATACCCCACATGTGGGGGTAAACCACTATTTGGGCGCATGGCAGAGCTCGGAAGGGAAGCAGCGCCATTTGACGTTTTGGGCTGGAATTGAGATCGGACACCATGTCGCGTTTGGAAAACTCCTGATGTACCAAAACAGTGGAACCCCCCCACAAATGACACCATTTTGGAAACTAGACCCCCTAAGGGACTTATCTAGATATGTGGTGAGCAGTTTGACCCCCCCAGTGCTTCACAGAAGTTTATAACACCCGGGCGTGAAAATAAAAAATTCGTATTTTTTCCACAAACATGATCTTTTAATCACCATTTTTTTATTTTCCCAAGGGTACCAGGAGAAATTGGACCCCAAAAGTTGTTGTCCAATTTGTCCTGAGTATGCTGATACCCCATATGTGGGAGAAAACTACTGTATGGGCACACGTCGGGGCTCGGAAGGGAAGTAGTGACGTTTTGGAATGCAGACTTTGATGGAATGGTCTGCGGGTGTCATGTTGCCTTTGGAGAGCCCCTAATGTACCTAAACAGTGGAAACCCCCCACAAATGACACCGTTTTGTATACTAGACCCCCCAAGGAACTTATCTAGATGTGTGGTGAGCACTTTGAACCCCCCAGTGCTTCACAGAAGTTTACAACGCCCGGGCGTGAAAATAAAAAAATTCGTATTTTTTCCACAAACATGATCTTTTAGTCACCATTTTTATATTTTCCCAAGGGTACCAGGAGAAATTGGACCCCAAAAGTTGTTGTCCAATTTGTCCTGAGTATGCTGATACCCCATATGTGGGAGAAAACTACTGTATGGGCACACGTCGGGGCTCGGAAGGGAAGTAGTGACGTTTTGGAATGCAGACTTTGATGGAATGGTCTGCGGGTGTCATGTTGCCTTTGGAGAGCCCCTAATGTACCTAAACAGTGGAAACCCCCCACAAATGACATCATTTTGTATACTAGACCCCCCAAGGAACTTATCTAGATGTGTGGTGAGCACTTTGAACCCCCCAGTGCTTCACAGAAGTTTACAACGCCCGGGCGTGAAAATAAAAAATTCGTATTTTTTCCACAAACATGATCTTTTAGTCACCATTTTTTTATTTTCCCAAGGGTACCAGGAGAAATTGGACCCCAAAAGTTGTTGTCCAATTTGTCTTGAGTATGCTGATACCCCATATGTGGGAGAAAACTACTGTATGGGCACAAGTCGGGGCTCGGAAGGGAAGTAGTGACGTTTTGGAATGCAGACTTTGATGGAATGGTCTGCGGGTGTCATGTTGCTTTTGGAGAGCCCCTAATGTACCTAAACAGTGGAAACCCCCCACAAATGACCCCATTTTGAAAACTAGACCCACTAAGGAACGTATCTAGATGTGAGGTAAGCACTTTGAACCCCCAAGGGCTTCACAGAAGTTTATAATGCCAGGGCATGAAAATAAAAAAATCGTATTTTTTCCACAAACATGATCAATTAGTCCCCAATTTTTTCATTTTCCCAAGGGTAACAGGAGAAATTGGACCCCAAAAGTTGTTGTACAATTTGTCCTGAGTACGCTGACACCCCATATGTGGGAGAAAACTACTGTATGGACACACGTCGGGGCTTGGAAGGGAAGCAGTGACGTTTTGGAATGCAGACTTTGATGGAATGGTCTGCGGGTGTCATGTGCGTTTGGAGAGCCCCTGATGTACCTAAACTATTGAAACTCCCCACAAGTTACCCCATTTTGGACACTAGACCCCCCACGGAACTTATCTAGATGTGTGGTGAGCACTTTGAACCCCCAAGTGCTTCACAGAAGTTTATAACACTAGGACGTGAAAATAGAAAAATCATTTTTTTCCTCAAAAATGATATTTTTGCCCCCAATTTTTTATTTTCCTAAGGGTAACAGGAGAAATTGGACCCCAAAAATTGTTTTGCAATTTGTCCTGAGTAGGCTGATACCCTACATGTGGGGGTAAAACACTGTTTGGGCGCATAGCAGAGCTTGGAAGGGAAGGAGCACCATTTGACTTTTTCAACTCAGAATTGGCTGGAATTGAGATCAGACACCATGTTGCATTTGGAGAGCCCCTGATGTGCCCAAACAGTGGAAACCCCCAATTCTAACTCCAACCCGAACCCCAACACACCCCTAACCCTAACCCTAGCCCTAACCCTAGCCCTAACCCTAGCCCTAGCCCTAACCCTAACCCTAACCCTAGCCCTAACCCTAACCCTAGCCCTAGCCCTAACCCTACCCCAACACACCCCTAGCCCTAACCCTAATGGAAAAATGGAAATAAATACATTTTTTTTATTTTATTATTTTTCCCTAACTAAGGGGATGATAACGGGGGGTTTGATTTACTATTTATGGCGGTTTTTATGTTTGGCGGCTGTCGCACGCTAAAAGACGCTTTTTATTGTAAAAATAGTTTTTGCATCACCACATATTGAGAGCTATAATTTTTCCGTATTTTGACCCACCGAGTCATGTGAGGTCTTATTTTTTGCGGGACAAGTTGACGTTTTTATTGGTACCATTTTCGGGCATGTGAAATTTTTTGATCGCTTTTTATTCCGATTTTTGGGACGCAGAATGAACAAAAACCAGCGTTTCATGAATTTCTTTTGGGGGGGGTGCGTTTACACCGTTCCGCGTGCGGTAAAATTGATAAAGCGGTTTTATTCTTCGGGTCAGTACGGTTACAGCGATACCTCATTTAGGTCGTTTTTTATGTTTTTGTCGGTTTTATGCAATGAAAACTACTTTATATAAAAAATGATTATTTTTGCATCGCTTTATTCAGCGAGCTATAACTTTTTTATTTTTTTGTTGATTATGCTGTGTGGTGGCTCGTTTTTTGCGGGACAAGATGACGTTTTCAGCGGTACCATGGCTATTTATATGCGTCTTTTTGATCGCGCGTTATTACACTTTTTGTTTGGCAGTATGATAATAAATCATTATTTTTTGCTTCGTTTTGTATTTTTATTTTTTAAGGGGTTCACTAAAGGGGTTAACTAATGGGACAGTTTTATAGGGCGGGTCGTTACGGACGCGGCGATACCTAATATGTGTACTTTTATTGTTTTTTTTTTTTATTATTTCCAAAAAATGGATTTATTGGGGGAATATTTTTTTTTTTTTTCTAATTTATTTGGCGATTTTTTTTTAATTATTTTTACACTTTTTTTTATTTTTTTTTTTACTTTATTAAATAGTCCCAGGTGGGACATCACTGTCCTGTGACAGATCGCTGATCTGTCACATCACAGATCACTGTGACAGATCAGCGATCTGACACAGGCACTGCAGAAGGCTTCCTCATGCCTGCGCTTTGCAGGCACTGAGGAAGCCAGCTTCCGCAGGCCCCCGAAGGCCCCCGTCGCCATCTTGGATTCGGGGGCCTGGAGGAAGGGAGTCCCCCGCAGCAGCGCTGCACATTGCGCTGCCGTGGGGGGCTCAGGGAAGCACGGAGGGAGCCCCCTCCCTGCCGATGCTTCCCTTTAACCCCCGGTACACCGCGATCGTGTTTGATCGCGGTGTGCAAGGGGTTAACGTGTCGGGGGTGTTCCGTGACCGCCCCTGACACATTGTGCCGGGTGTCAGCTGTGATAATCAGCTGACACCCGGCCGCGATCAGCGGCGCTCACCACGTGGGCGCCGCTGATCGCGCCGACGTACTATCCCGTCCCCGGTCATACGGGCCCGGGTACCGTGGACGGGATAGTACGTCGGATGGCAGGAAGGGGTTAAAATTGAAGTCGGAGGGTGAGGGGTTGTTCCCCTGATTGGGTTGTGAATGTCACAGCTCCAATAAATGCTTGCAGAATATTCAGCTGCTGCAGTTGTAGTGATCACTGGTACGTGGGATGCAGTGATGAGATGGGAAACGGGATGAACTTAAGATGTAACTTTTATATATATGTATGCCTATAGGAGCTATCTTGAGTAACCAACAAGCTAACAACAGTTATCCTCGCAGGGATCAAAACAAGAATACACTGGTAACATGAACACAACTACCCGGCCAAGACTATAGGGCCGCGGTATGGCCAACTACAGGTCCTGGGTATTAACTATAGCGTGTCACTTATCCTCTCCGACGTCCGGCAGAGTGGTGGTCGGTGCTGCTTCGGCGTTTCAGCCGCTGGGCCCAGCCGATGAGGATCTGGCGGAGACTTCGGGCATTCCTACGCCCAAGCGAAGCGTGGGCACAGCAGTCACCTGAAGAGTTCCTCTGTGTTGCGCCTCCCGGCGGAGGCGGGTCGGTGTTGCCCGGGTACCGGAGGGTGTAGGCCGCAGCCACAAGCTGGGGACGGGCAGCGGTGGCCACGGGTGGTGGCGAACAAGGCACAGCCGCCGGCTGGACCTGAGCTGTGGCGGCTGTGGGTGGCAGCGGGCAGGCCACAGCAGCGGGCCGGAGTCGGGTGGTGGCGGCCGCGGGTGGCGTCAAACAGGCCGCAACCACAGGTTGGAGTGGAGCAGCAGCGGGCAGGCTACAGCTGCAGGCTGGAGTGGAGCTGCGGCGGCCATGGGCGGCAACGGGCAGGCCGCAGCCGCGAGATGGAATCGGGTGGTGGCGGCCGCAGGCGGCAGTGGGCAGGCCGCACCTGCGGACAGGAGTAGGGCGGTGGCAGCCACGGGCGGCAGCGGGCAGGCCACAGTCGCGGGCTGAAGTCGAGCGGTGGCGGCCGCAAGGAACGCGGTCGGGCGGTCGGTGTCTCTCTGCTGGACGGCTTGGTGCCATCTCTCCTGTCTGCGGTGAGTCTCTCTCCAGTCCCTTCAGTCACTGCTCTCTTCTTCTCGCTCTGGCTCTCTCTCTGGCTCTCTGGCGCCCTCTAGCCTTCCTGCTCCTCTCCTGCTCAGTCGAGTGGCCCTGCTGGCGTCCTCAGCCCCATTTATTCTGGCTCCACCCCCATCCCTTCTAGAACTCTCTCTGGTCTGTCCCCTAATTTTGTCCCCTGGAAACAGTCCCCATAGGATCCTTGGTGATAGTCCCCTTGGTTATGGCCTGGCTACACAGCGGGGGCTCCTCCTACACAGTCACATCTGCAGATAAAAGTGGATCTTCTTCAACATGGAGATTGAGGAGATGTAGAAGATAAATGTCCTGGAAGACCACGCTAATGTGAAAAGGAGTAGTTTCACGTGTGGTAATACTTTAAGTACCTTTTCGCAATCAATTTCACGTTCGTATTGAATCCGGTCTCAAAACTGAACTACATGTGATGTTCAGTTTTGAGAAAGGGTTCGGTATGTACGTGAAGCGCATTAACAAAAGCTACTTGAAATATCATCAAATGTGGAACTACTCCTTTTTCCCAGCAGCATGGTCAACCAGAATGTCTATCTCCTACTTCTCCCCATTCATGGTAGACCACACAGAGCTCATGTTCTCAAAATGACCATTAATGGTGTTACAGAATTTCAGTTTTCAGCAGAATTATCAACATTCAGACAACGTAGGTGAATGCACTGTTTTACTTGGGACATACAGCAGAATTTATCTGTATCATGGGCAAGTAAGAGCCAGACAAAAGAATGCCAGAGAGGTCAGGTAATATAGTCTATAACACAGCTCCATCTACTGATGTCCAAAGATAGTCCCTCCAGAACATAAACGTGCCGTTGTATGCTCGTGTCCCCGATACCCCTTCACAAAAGTCTATTGATTTGTCTCTACAGTCAGTGACTTTGCAAAAATATCCAATATTCTCATATCTAAACCTTAAAAGGGTTTTCCCACGAGCAAAATTTCATTTTAATCTCTTGATCTTGTAATAATAATAAGTTTCACAATTGGATGTGTTTAAAAATAATGTCCCTGTGCTGAGATAATCTTATAAATGTGTCCCTGCTGTGTACTGTGTAATGGCTGTGTCTGACTGTACAGGAACATGGTCTGATCATACCACAGCTCCTGGGAAGGGGAGGAAGCAGAAGAGTATACAGACTGCACAGCAGAGGATTGCAAATGATTCTTTCCTTGAAGGAAAACACGAGAACCCGAAGGAGAGCAAATGCCGACACTGTGGGAACAGTGCTGGCATGGGAGGTGAGTATAGGTTTTATTATTTTAAAGGGACCAAATATTTAGCTTAAGAAGGGTTTGTCCTATTAGTGGACAACCCCTTTAAGTTGGAAGAACCAAATTAAGTCTGGAAGTTTTTACTTGAATTTCTGGAGCTGGAAAAACTTCATTAAAAAGTCTGTGACAATATAAGTCAGGTGTCACTGGCCAATATCAATGCAAGCAGTCCAGTGACACATCACTGGTATCAGGGTCTCTGTCTACATACAATGCATCTCTTGAATTAGAAAAACAACATCATTTGCTACCAGAGGACGATCAGGAAATCTGTAAGACTGCTCAGTTGTCCTTCAGCACCAGCAGAATGGATTTATTATACAGTGCTTATTCCTATCCGTAGATTGTTGGTTACTGCAGGGCATAACAGCCGTCCAGAGGCAAAAGCAAGACATGTTCTCTGTAACCACGAGGATCACGGACAAAGGACACCCCTATATTCCCTAGTATTCATCAAGAGACTATATCAAAAATGTTATTTTTTTTTAGCTGGAGAACCCCCATAATTCAGACCCCAAATTCTCTCCCACTGGCAATAGACTTGTCTCTAATCCCCCCTATCTCACAATCAGCAGAATTATCCTCTAAGGGCTCATCCTCACTTGTGAGAGACTCGCCCGATTCTCGCATGAAAGCCTGGCACTGCCGCCGGCACTCTGACCGGAGCATGCGGCTACATGTATTTCTATGCAGCCGCACGCTCCGGTCCCAATGCCGGTGGCAGTGCCAGGTTTTCATGCGAGAATCGTGCGAGTCTCTCACAAGTGAGGATGAGCCCTTAGAGGATAATTCTGCTGATTGTGAGACAGGGAATTAGAGACAAGTCTGTTGCCAATGGGGACGGCTGGCTGGTATATTCTGACCCTAAATCTATCACCATGGGTAATTATTGAGATCTTTATGCATTTTTTCAAATGTTATCCTTTGGGTCTTGAACAGTGCAAGCTTTACTATTTATATTTTGGTCCAGATTATGCACTTTGGGATTTGCATGACGGCATTTGACTTTATAGTATGGCCGAGCATGCACCCACATACTTATTTATTTTTGGATCATTATTAGAGCACCTCCTCTTTCTTTCCTATTTATGGCATGTTTAACTGGATTCTTGTGAGTGAGGTTTATTGCTGTGGCGAGCAACTACATGCTTGGTTTACACTTTTTTTTTCCTGCCCCAGCTCTGCTACCTCTCTCCTTTTGTCCAGGATTAGATGCCTCAGACCTCACTGCTTCATTACTTGGACTTAGTCCAAATCTTTAACATGTGAGTGTTCTAGTTACTATATACCATCCAGCCTTTTTCTCTGGGTAGTTGTCGCCGCTTTTTTTTTTCCACATCAAATAATCACTTGATATAATTGTTTTATTCCTGTCTCTTTCTATTTGTGCCTAATATAATAAAATAAATAAATGAATAAAGTATTATATTTTTTAGTAGATCTGACTAATTTTTTCCTCCTGTTTTCAAATGATGTATTGGGAGTCTTCGTCTACCCTTTATTTCTTGGGGTCCTGACAATCTATTTGTTTTGTACAAAATGATTTATATGATATGTGATTGGGGCATTTTTCTTATATCTATTTGCTATTAGTATGTGTGATGATGGATGCTTGAAACAGGTGACTGACTCATTTTGACTCCCTCCCTCTGGTTGTGCTTGTTCGTAGGGTAAAGGGTTTAGAGTCAGCGCCTTCTAGTGGCATGGTATTGCGCCACTGAAGCTACCTAGTCACAGCACCATACTTAGTGCCAGAATGCGCCATCCAGCACAAGGTACTACTCACTGCATCTACCGCAGCGTCCGTCAGAGCGGCGCCATGCGCAAACATTGCGCTTTCCAGACATAAGGTTAGGCTGGTTAGTGGCGTCCTCCAGTGCGGCGCTGTATGCACCTAGTGTGCTTTATCTTTAATTTGTGTGTGTCCAGGCACCGCAGTAGCGGCGCCGAATGCTAGTGGCTCTAGAGGGACTCTAACCCCGTGTCTTTAGGACAGGGTCCTGTGACCACAACACTAGCGCTCACTCAGCGGTATAGCGTTCCTGTGAAGCCACAGGGTCCGCTTCCTATTTACCGGGTGAAGTTAACCCATGTGTACTAGTTATACCGCCAGTTATTGCCCCCCATTTCAGAGCAGCAATTGTCATCTCTGCGAGGTGGACCACGGGCTGCGAACGCACCTCTTACTATCTCGCGTTCCGCCAGCCCTAATACCGGTGACCCGCGATCACGTGACACGGGTCACTGGTGGGCGGATTTCTGGCGCAATTGCTGTAAGCGCTTGTTAAATGCCGCTGTCAGCATTTGATAGCAGCATTTAACGGGTTAATAGGCGCGGGTGAATCGTGATTCCACCCACTGCTATTCCGGGCACATGTCTGCTGTTCAAAACTTATGTAACCAGAATACCCAATTCCTTCTCCTGTTCTGTAATCTCTAATATATGTACATTTAATGTATATGCAGCAGTACGATTACTCCGGTCGTGGTCCATTACTTTTCATTTATTAAGATTAAACTTCATCTGCCATGTGTTTGCACTTTCAGGAATATTTTATAGCTACTTTTGTAATAATATAATGTTAGAGGTTAATAATCAACACATGCTGTTTCCAGAGTGCTTTGATCCATTGGAAAAAGTAGGGATATCCAGCCATGTTTTGGATAACATTTAAAAAAAAAGTTTATTAGTTGAATTGAATAAAAACAGAACATTTCTGAAAAGGTCTCATATTTTTTCTATAGTACTGGGAATGTTTTATTTTTATTGAATTCTACTGAAAAAAATGTTTTGAATTTTTTTTATTCAAAAAAGTCTTGCTATCCCTATCTTTTCCTATTGCTACCACCAAGCAGGAGCATTTTTTTTTATCGAAGCTGAGAATTCGCTGGCTGGTGAGCTGGATCAATCTCTCTTATTTATTGCCTTGATCCATTACTTTTAGATTTAGAACAGCTGCAGAGTTAAAATAATTTGAATTTATAGGGAATCTCTACGCAGTTTTTTTTGCTATTTCATCTGCCCCCGCAGTCCTGCCTCTGCTAGCAGCATTGGAGAGCGCACCGTTTGGACCAGTAGAACAAGTATGCCGCTTGTCCAAATTGTCAATGAATCGGGAGCACACCGTCCTCCAGTAAGCAGAAGCTAGGAGGCAGCTCCTGAAACGAAATGTTGAGAAAACTCCTCTAATGACGGTTTTATTCAATCCTTGTCCAGAAGTTATTGGGTTAATATACTTGCATCACCGATTCTTTCTCTATTTGACCTTGATTAATTACGAGATGGAAGTTAATGAAGCATTGTGGAATCATTGCAAAAAAACATAGGCTATCCATAGTTGAACTTACTGGTTGGTGTGAATTTCCATGGCACTTGACTCCATGAAGACAGTGTGCTATGAATGATTATGATAAAGTGTCTTCCCAGACCAGCCATGCAAATATTTATTACCTAAATTAAATAATAAATGGATATCAGTAAATCTGTCACATAATATTTCAGCTGAAAGTGGTTTCAGTTGTTGTAAGTTTGTAAACAAAGTCAGCTTGCCGAAATTTCCGTAGCCTGTAGGTCAGGCACGGCGCATGCATGGAAAGTTCGAGCACAGCAAAACGAATTAAGGAAGAGAAAAGATAAGATCCAGCAGTCGGACTCACTCCTTGTTAAATTGAATCTTCTCTATTGTAGATCAGTAAAACAACACGGAATAAATCATACAAAGTCGCAAACGCGTTTCAGAGCTATACCCTTAATCTTTGCATAAAGGAAAAGGAATTTGTCCGTGTGTAAGTTATAGTTCATTCTTCCTGAGAAAAATAGAGAAGAGCATCTTTGTGGTGCACAAAATCCATCAAGAGGAAGTCTCCCCATTTTCTGTACCTTTTGGATAATATTGGAGAATTAGTAAGTATGGCTATGGAGCCCCTAGTTATATCCTATGTCCTTTGTGTGCATTAATTTACTGCTGTGCTTTATCCCTCCACTGTGCATGTTATTCCTAAAGTTAGATTGTATCCATCATGAAACTATACTTCTGTAGGTCTTAATGGGTTTTCTGGGCCTGCCATGTTCTTCCGTAGTCAGTACAACTGGCTGCAGCTTACTGAATCGTCACAGTATGTAATAGGTCAGGATTCTGCTCTGTTTGCAATCAAGTGAGTGCTCATATGCCTTATTCACACTTGAAGCCATTTGGCAACAAGCTACTCACAATGGATCTTTGCCTGGTCTAACGTGGAAAAGCCTTTAAAGAGAACCTGTCATCAGGATCAGGCACGTTAAACTAAATGTATGGGCATAGGGCGCTATCCTACTGGTTTAATAGGCACCTTGACTTTAGAAATCTGCAGCCTGGTTGTTTTTTAATTATCCTTAGAAGTTTGTGGGCAATAAACTGTTTCTGTATCGGGGCGGGACTGTGGGCAGGGTCTTCAGCTCCACTCCGGCCCCTCAGCTGTGTCTGGTGTCCGTATCATGTTATTGTTTTAAATTTTGCACCAGTGCGGTTCTAACCATTACGCACATTAATCTTATGGCAAGCTTCAGTAAGATGGCACCGGTGTTGGCGCACACACACATTTATCTCCAGTAAAATGGCACCGGAGGCGGCGCATGCACCGATTGAGATCTCAGCTCGTCATTAAGTCAAGATCTAAATCTGCACATACGCTGACACTGGTTTAGTTTTCCTGAAGCCCATGTGAGGTCAATCTGCGTAAGTGCCTCCTACGGTGCCGGCATGAAATTTAAAACAAGATACGGATGCAAGAGGCAGCTGAGGGGCCAGAGCAGAGTTGAAGACCCTACCCACAGGCTCGTCCCACAGTCCCGCTCCGAAAAAAAAAGCTGCTTATTGCACACAAACTTCTAAAGATAAAGAACAATGGATTTCTACAGTGAAGGTACCTATTAAACCAGTAGGACAGCACCCTTATGCCCATACATTTAATTTAACATGCCTGATCCTGAGGACAGGTTCTCTTTA
The DNA here is from genome assembly GCF_039654945.1 of Dendrobates tinctorius. Taxonomy (NCBI): domain Eukaryota; kingdom Metazoa; phylum Chordata; class Amphibia; order Anura; family Dendrobatidae; genus Dendrobates; species Dendrobates tinctorius. The sequence continues at coordinate 31,844,030 of NW_027361797.1, forward strand.
AGGGTACCATATTATCATGAAGACATTTCTGGACGCCATAGTTTACATTGACGCCAGTAATGGGTTTGAATTGAAATCAGGTTGTCCAGCTAGATATAAAGATATGTGTATGCGTTTAAGTGTGCAAGAGGCACTGCTATTGTAGCACCGTCGGCCATTCTACAGGCATCTGCAGATATTGTAATTAGCTAGTTGGAGAGCTATATAAAACTTGGCAGACATGATATGTCTGCTGCATGCCAGGTTTATATCAGTAGCGCCCCTCACCACCTGATGTGAAAGTGAGAAGCACTACATGGCCACTTATGAAAGGTGCCTCGATGTCCATGTTTCAGCACCGGACAGCTCCACTTTTGCATTGGTTTCCGTACAGAAAAGAGGCTCTTTCCGCTTTCAGTGTCAGTGATGGCTGATTTTTTTTCAGGATCGAATCCAATGTGGAAGTGGGCATGACTGGCTGTGGGAACAACCCTTATATCTGGACACCCATAATTAACTTATTTCCACTTGAAACACATCTACAGAACTTTTTATGTGGCTGGACAATCCCTTTAGAATTGGGCACATGCCTAATTTGTGTCCGTTTAGCTCTTTTTGCTATGAAGTTATCAGTCTTTTAAAGTGTTATTCCCAACAAAAAAAACAAGGTAATCCCTTGTATATGAGATAGGGAACAACTTGCTGATCACTGTGGGTCCGACTGACACAAATAGCCGAGCTCTGTATTTGACAGTACCATAGACAATGAATGGGGCAGAGGACAGGCATGTGCTTTATTCAGTATGAGGCTATAGAGCTGCAGAACCCCGATCTCAGGATCACTTGGGGTCCCACCATTCAGACCCACATCGATCAGAGAGTTATCCCCTATCAATGAGGCTTATTTTTTTTTAGCAACCTTTAAATCACATATGCCTAAGCTATGTTTGAATTGACAATGAAATGTAAATGGAATTCATTGGCAGTAAAAAAAAAAATGGTAAAACATATTTTTACTAAATACATAAAGAGATACTGTAAATACTAAAATCCTGTTTGCTTTTGCGACTGCTGCTTGACATTGAGAGCTGCTGCTTAGCTTACTTACAACCATAATACCCAATTGCTACTCATTTCATCTTATCCACTATGTTAATATTTATGTAACACTTTTAATGAGTTATGTTGATAGGATGATTCCTAGAATAATATAATGCAGTCCGGTGACCTGTGTTTCTTCTCTAGTAGTGTTTCGTTCTATATGGCTGTTTGGGGGATGTGAGACAACCAAGTTCTCTATAGTTTTGCACAGTTCATGTATCATTGGTAGTAAGTTTACTCCATCTAACTTTATCTGTACCTTTCATAGTTTGGATACTCATTAATGCAAAATCCCAGCTGGTAGAACAGAATGCCTTTTGCATTTCAGGGTAAAAGACGTGGTACAAGCAGTAGATAGACAGCCTGGACTGCCTGACTCCATATGCCTATTTAAATTAAATGCATAGACACATTTCGGTTTTAACATTTTAATTGGATATTGGCATTGGTTGCTATCAAATCATCAAGAATATGCAAAACTTTTTTTTTTTAAACTACTTTCTTTGTACATTCTGAATCCACTTGATTGATATAAGAGCTGTGTACTGAACATTGGCTTAAATAGTGAAAAATAACTGTACATGTAATATTCTCTACCCAGAAACTGAAATTTAAAGGGGTTGTCCGCCTTTAGGCTACAAGTCAGCAGTCACTCTGCTTTGAGCACACTATGAGGATTCTCCGGTGCAAACGCCGACAGTCACGAGACTGCAAGTATTCGACTTCCATACAGGCGGTCACTTGCCGACTAGACATGCATGGCCTCGCTCAATGCAAGCATATTACATGATGCCGGACACGTCTAGTCGGAATGTGGCCGGAAGTACTTACCTGTTCCCGGTACCTGCACCAGAAAATCCTGACAGTTCACAATGCGTGCAGTGTGAGGATACATAGAACTGCAGTCACATAGGTCCACCATTCTGTGCTTTTTTATTTAGTAGTTTACCTGCTGACAGCCATCACTAGGTGAACATACTGCATACTTTTTAAATACTTGGTTTAATGTGCACTAGGCTCCCACTTAAAGGAGTTGTCCACTACTAGACAGGGAGAAGATACAGATTAAATATTAGAAAAAACTATTTGACAGTGAGGGTGATCAATGCGTGGAACAGGCTGCCACGAGAGGTGGTGAGTTCTCCTTCAATGGAGGTCTTCAAACAGAGGCTGGACAGATGTCTATCTGAGATGGGTTAGTGAATCCTTCATTGACCAGGGGTTTGGACACGATGACCCTGGATGTGCCTTCCAACACTAACATTCTATGATTCCATGAACCCATATTAGTAATCTAAGGGCCTCAGGTAAAATAATAGCAGTGTGTACCCACCTCCTCCAGTGATGTAATTGCTTCAATTCCTGGCGGGTCATGTGACATTGATGTGTCACAGCCATTCAATATTTGTGGAAGAAAATTGCCTTGAATCGTCTGATAATTTTCTCCACGACATGAAATTAATAAGTGTTGGACGTTCTACCCATTTAAATTAACCCCTGACTTAGGACACACGTCAAATGTTGGGAGCAGGTGTATAGAATGGGGTCAAACACAATGGGTGCCGGCTATATTAAACAGATGGCACCTGTATCTATAAGCCAAGATTAGAGCTGGCTCTGATCACTGCTGTTTTCCTATATAACTGCTTAAATGGGATGATCATCTCATGCGACCATTCTGGGACCCATCGGCCCCTGTCATCACTATCATTGTACTCCCATGAAGGCCCAACCACAGACTAGGCTTAATAAAAGATTGCAATATTTTCTATATGCTACAACACTGCAGCATTGTAGTATATAGAACAAGCAATCAAATGATCATGGGTTCAAGAACCCTTTCAGACCATTTGGACTTTTCACCCCCATTTTTCAGTAGATTATAAAGTAAAATGAATGGTGTTATTCAAAATAACAACTCATCTCGAAAAAACGAGCTCTCATGGGGATATGTTAATGGAATAAAATGGCTCTTGGAAGAAGGGGAGGAATAAAGGAGTTAAGAAAAGCCCAAAATGTTGAACAGTCCCTTTAAAACTGCGAGTCCCGACATCAATGTTTTGAATTTAATGTTGACCTTTAAAATACATTTTTGAGGCCTGAGAATGTCACAGTACCATTTGGCAGAACAATTGGGGATCATAAAATGGCACACTAAAACTTGGATCCCCGCGAGAAACTGACATCCCTGACATAAAACACCTCCAATGGGACAAATATGCTAACAGCTCTGTAAAGCGTTGCTAGTAAATAATGCCGCATTTTCCTTATCTTGGATGCCAGTTTACAAGGTTGAATACCAGTATTTATTTTATTGATGTTAAACGGGTGCAACATGCATTGCTAAAGTAAAGCCCCTAAACACATATATTAAAATTTGGCAATAAAAAATAATATTTACTATGCACTGAGCAGTCGATCTTGTTTTCTTGTAAATTACTCTGGCCTCTCTCCAAAGCACAATGCTAGCGAAGAACTGATGTGACGGGATAAATCATTCCAATGGCATTTCAAGGTGTCTAGTGTAATAACCGAAATACAGGGAATCTTATTCACAGCCACTGATGCATAGGTTATAATGCTAAATCTTGGTGACTTGAAAGAAACAGAATAATCTGCCTACAGTCTCAACATTTACAATCCAAGCTATGGGCAACATTCATTATTGCATTTGCACCTGTTTTTTGTTAAGCTTTTATATCATTTGCACAATATCTATCATTGGCGCCTTTTTTGAAGTTTATTTTTATACTAGCTGAAGAGCCCGGCGCTGCCCGGGCATAGTAACTAACTGCGGTTAGTTATAGCAAATTATAATGATTATATCTACAGTATATATATAAAGCTGAGTGTAGAGCCCCGCCCACTCCGCATAGCCACATTTACTATAATATCCCACATCATCCCATCAGCCAGAGCTACCGGACTACTACCCATAATATACCACATCATTCTGTCAGCCAGAGCCACTGGACTACTACCCCTAATATCCCACATCATCCCATCAGCCAGAGCCACCGGACTACTCCCCCTAATATCCCACATCGTCCCATCTGCCAGAGCCACCGGACAACTACCACTAATATCCCACATCATCCCATCAGCTTGAGGTCAGAACCAGAGTGCTGAGTGGAATGGTCCTGACTTCCATACTGGGGATCCCTTTAAGTGAGGCCTGGTGTCAGAACCAGAGCGCTGAGTGGATTTGCCCTGACTTCCATACCAATGATCCCTTCAATAGAAGCCTGGGGTGAGAATCAGAGTGCTGAGGGATTTACCCTAACTTCCATACCGGAGATCCCTTTAAGAGAGGCCTGGTGTTATGATGAGTCACAAAAGAAGGAAAAAAACAAAATACAAGCTAAGTCCAGAAAAACCAGAGAGGCTGGCAGCTATCGGATTGCAGACCCCTGAACCTATCCACAACAACTAGCAGTAGCCGTGGGGGGTTCCTACGGTGCCCTAGACCCCTCGATCACAGCCGGAGAACTATATAGCCTAAAGACAGAAAGGGGAAAAACTAAACTGCCCCAGAGCAGACCCCAAAGCAATAGGCAGCCCCCATCATATAATGACAGTGAAGCAAGATGAAAACACTAACACAGATAGAAAGATAGGTTGAGCAAATGATGGGGCCCAAGCTAACTACATAGGACAGGATAGGAAAGCTGCTGTCTGCCATCCGCAAAAACCCTATCAAAATGAGCCAACCGACTGATAGGAAAAACAGGCCCTGAAGTCGCTAGGCTTCAAAAGACTATATCAGCACTCAGGTATATTCTGAAGACAGAGCAAAATATCAACAGATCAGAGACAAAAATGGAGTTCAGCTCACCCCCGGCCGGGGATGGCAGAACTCCCAAAAAACAAGGCAAAACAAAAACAAAACTGAAGAGTACAAAGCAGAGCAGAAAAACTTAGCTTTGAGATGCAGGAATCAGACTGGTCTCCAAGAATCCAGCAGGAAAATCACCAGCCAGGAAGAAGGGCGTTGGCAGCCTTATATCCAGTCCTCAATTCCAGCCACCCAGTCATCATCTAGCTGCCCATGTGTTTGGTAATCAGCCTCACTACCTTCCTTTACCAGAGGAGGGAGTTCATCAGACCTCAATGGTGAAGGGAAAAATGAACTCACAACAGTACCTCCCCCTTGAGGAGGGGTCACCGAACCCTCATCCATGCCACCAGGGCGATCCGGGTGAGCCCGATGAAAGGCACGCACCAATCTTTCGGCATGAATATCAGAGGCAGAGACCCAGGAATTATCCTCCTGACCATAACCCTTCCACTTAACCAAATACTGGAGTCTCCGTCTAGCCAGACGGGAATCCAGTATCTTCTCTACCTCATATTCCATGTTACCTTCAACCAATATAGGGTCAGGAGGTGCCACCACAGGAACTACTGGTTCAACAAACCTCTTCAACAAGGACTTATGAAACACATTATGAATTTTAAATGTGACAGGAAGAGCCAACCGAAAAGAGACCGGATTAATAATCTCTAAAATCTTGTAAGGTCCAATAAATCTAGGCTTAAACTTAGGAGAAGCCACCTTCATAGCGATATTTTTTTATGACAACCAAACCATATCACCCACCTTAAACTGGGGACCAACGGTCCTACGCCGGTTGGAAAACCGCTGGGCCTTTTCCTGGGAGAGAGACAACTTATCCACTACTTGGTCCCAGATCTGGTGCATTCTCTCCACCACAGTGTCAACACCTGGGCAGGCAGAAGGCTCCACCTGCCCTGAAGAAAATCGAGGGTGAAAACCAAAGATACAAAAAAAAGGTGACATCAAAGTGGCAGAACTAGCTCTATTATTTAAAGCAAATTCGGCCAAAGGCAAAAATGAAACCCAATCATCCTGATCGGCAGAAATAAAACATCTCAAATACGACTCCAAAGTCTGGTTTGTTCTCTCCGTCTGCCCATTGGTCTGAGGGTGAAACGCAGAGGAGAAGGACAACTGAATTCCCAGCTTGGAACAGAAAGTCCTCCAAAATCTAGACACAAACTGCACTCCTCTGTCAGATACAATGTTCTCAGGAATCCCGTGCAAGCGAACCACCTGTTGCAAAAACAAGGGCACCAACTCAGAGGAAGATGGCAACTTAGGGAGTGGTACAAGATGGACCATCTTAGAGAATCTATCACAAATCACCCAAATAACAGTCATTCTCTGAGAGACAGGCATATCAGAGATAAAATCCATTGAAATATGGGTCCATGGCCTCCTGGGCACCGGCAAAGCCATCAACAAGCCACTACAGCGAGAACAAGGTTTAGACCGGGAGCAAGTCCCACAGGACTGCACAAAATTCCTGACATCATGAGACAAGGCGGGCCACCAAAAAGACCGACTCACCAGATCTCTAGTACCAAAAATACTGGATGACCAGCCAATGCAGAGCAATGAACTTCAGACATCACTCTCTTCCTCCACTGGTCAGGAACATACAACTTTCCACTGGGACAACGCTCAGGTTTGTCCTCCTGAAACTCTTCCAGAGCACGTCTCAAATCTGGCGAGATGGCAGAAAGAACTACCCCCTCACCTAAGATGGTAGCAGGCTTAGTCACAACAGGAGAATCAGCAAGGAAACTCCTAGAGAGGGCGTCTGCCTTGACATTCTTAGTGCCCGGAAGAAAAGAGACCACAAAATCAAAACGTGTGAAAAACAAGGCCCACCTAGCCTGTCTAGGATTCAAGCGCTTGGCCGACTCCAGGTAAATCAAATTCTTGTGGTCAGTAAGGACCACGACTTCGTGTTTGGCTCCCTCCAACCAATGTCTCCACTCCTCAAATGCCCACTTCATGGCCAACAGTTCCCGATTCCCCACATCATAGTTACTTTCGGATGGGGAGAACTTTCGGGAAAAGAAAGCACAAGGATTCATTTTAGATGTCACAGGATCTTTTTGGGACAACACCGCTCCTGCACCAATCTCAGAAGCGTCCACCTCCACCTGAAACGGGAGTGAGACATCAGGTTGCCGCAAAACCGGAGCAGAAGTGAATCTTCGCTTCAGCTCCTGAAAGGAAGAAACAGCCTCCGGAGACCAATTCAGCACATCAGCACCCTTCCTAGTCAAATCCGTCAATGGCTTGGCAATACCAGAAAAATTAGCTATAAATTTCCGATAAAAATTAGCAAAACCCAAAAACTTCTGGAGGGCCTTCAAAGAAGTGGGCTGAACCCAATCATAAATGGCCTGTACCTTGGGCGGGTCCATTTCAATAGTTGATGGAGACAAAATAAATCCCAAAAATGAAATCCTCTGTACCCCAAAAAGGCATTTCGATCCCTTGACATACAGGGAATTCTCCCTCAAAATCCGGAACACAGTCCGAACATGTTCCACATGAGAGTCCCAATTCTTGGAGAAGATCAAAATATCATCCAGATAGATAATCAAAAATGTATCCACAAAGTCTCGGAATATATCGTTCATGAAGCACTGGAAGACAGAAGGGGCATTAGTGAGCCCAAAAGGCATCACCAGGTACTCAAAATGTCCCTCCGGAGTATTAAACGCCGTCTTCCATTCATCCCCATGCTTAATGCGAATAAGATTATACGCCCCCCTGAGGTCAAGCTTGGTAAACCAGCAAGCACCTTTAACTCTGGAGAATAGATCAGAAATCAGGGGTAACGGATACTGATATTTAACAGTAATTTTGTTGAGGGCACGATAGTCAATACAAGGCCTCAATGAACCATCCTTTTTGGCCACGAAAAAAAACCCAGCACCTAAGGGTGAAGAGGATGGTCTAATATGACCCTTCTCCGATGCCTTCTTAATATAGGATTGCATAGCCTCGTGCTCGGGTACAGATAAATTGAAAAGCCGACCCTTGGGGAATTTACACCCCGGGTTCAGCTCAATTGGACAGTCATAACTCCTATGAGGAGGCAAAGACGCAGACTCATTCTCACTAAATACATCATAAAAGTCAGCCAAATAGTCAGGAACATCATGCGACTGGGGAGAGGTGGATAAAACAGGAGCATCACTAAGGGCACACCGACAACTCCAACTCACCACAGACAAAGATTTCCAATCCAGAACTGGATTATGAATTTGCAACCAGGGAAACCCCAGAACAATGGTATCATGCAAATTATGCAACACCAAAAATCTGCAATTTTCTTGATGGTCTGGGGCGACCCGCATTACCACCTGGGTCCAAAACTGAGGTTTATTCTTCGCCAAAGGAGTAGCATCAATACCCCTCAAAGGGATAGGCTTCCGCAGAGGTGTCATAGGAAATCCACAACGTTTAGCAAAATCCAAGTCCATCAGGTTAAGAGCTGCTCCTGAATCCACAAAAGCCTTGGCGGAAAATGTGGACAGGGAGCAGATCAGAGTAATTGCCAGAAGAAACTTGGGTTGAACACCACCCACAGAAGACGTGTGTGCACAACGTTTCTCTCGTTTAGGGCAGACAGAAATAATATGCGAGGCATCTCCACAAAAAAAACACAGCTTATTACGCCTTCTGAACTCCTGACGTTGCGCCCTAGACAAAACTCTATCACATTGCACAGGTTCAGACATTTGTTCAACAGGTGGCAACATCTCTTGTGTAGTTTTGCGTTCACGCAAACGCCGATCCACCTGAATGGCTAATGACATAGAATCGTCAAGACCAGAGGGAACAGGAAATCCCACCATAGTATCTTTTACAGTTTCTGACAAACCCTTCCGAAAGAGGGCTGCCAAGGCACCATCATTCCAGGTAGTAAGGACGGCCCACTTTCGGAATTTTTGACAGTACAACTCTGCCGAATCCCGACCCTGGCTTAATGCCAACAGGGTCTTTTCAGCCTGATCAATAGCATTAGGTTCATCATACAAAAACCCCAAGGCTTGAAAAAATGCATTCACATTATTCAGAATAGGATCATCAGATTTCAAAGAAAACGCCCAATCCTGGGGATCGCCGCGCAGCAAAGAGATGACAATTTTAACCTGCTGCGCGGAGTTCCCCGACGAGTTAAGCTTCAAGGCAAAAAATAATTTACAATTATTCTTGAAATTCAAGAATTTAGACCGATCCCCCAAAAATACCTCAGGAGTAGGAATCTTTGGTTCAGCAGCATGTGAATGAGCAAGATAGGCGGAAATTCCCCGCACTTCAGCAGCGAGCTGCTCCACACGGTCAGATAATTGCTTCATCTCCATTGAGAGAAAAATTCCTTCTACGGCCTCAGAGATATAGAGGAAAAAATATGCACACAAAAAAAAAAATTCTGACATACTTTTATTTTTTTTTACAATTCTCTCCTGCTATTGAGTACCCTAGGATCTGCGGTATGGCTGGTGATTCTGTTATGATGAGTCACCGAAGGAGGAAAAAAACAAAATACCAGCTAAGTCCAGAAAAACCAGAGAGGTTGGCAGCTATCAGATTGCAGACCCCTGAACCTATCCACAACAACTAGCTGTAGCCGTGGGGGGTTCCTACGGTGCCCTAGACCCCTCGATCACAGCCGGAGAACTATATAGCCTAAAGACAGAAAGGGGAAAAACTAAACTGCCCCAGAGCAGACCCCAAAGCAATAGGCAGCCCCCAACATATAATGACGGTGAAGCAAGATGAAAACACTAACACAGATAGAAAGATAGGTTGAGCAAATGATGGGGCCCAAGCTAACTACATAGGACAGGATAGGAAAGCTGCTGTCTGCCATCTGCAAAAACCCTATCAAAATGAGCCAACCGACTGATAGGAAAAACAGGCCCTGAAGTCGCTAGGCTTCAAAAGACTATATCAGCACTCAGGTATATTCTGAAGACAGAGCAAAATATCAACAGATCAGAGACAAAAATGGAGTTCAGCTCACTCCCGGCCGGGGATGGCAGAACTCCCAAAAAACAAGGCAAAACAAAAACAAAACTGAAGAGTACAAAGCAGAGCAGAAAAACTTAGCTTTGAGATGCAGGAATCAGACTGGTCTCCAAGAATACAGCAGGAAAATCACCAGCCAGGAAGAAGGGCGTCTGCAGCCTTATATCCAGTCCTCAATTCCAGCCACCCAGTCATCATCTAGCTGCCCATGTGTTTGGTAATGAGCCTCACTATCTTCCTTCACCAAAGGAGGGAGTTCATCAGACCTCAATGGTGAAGGGAAAAATGAACTCACAACAGCCTGGGGTCAGTACCAAAGCGCAGAGGGGAATTGCCCTCACTTCTGAATCGAGGAGCCCTTTAAGAGGGGACTTGGGTCAGAACCAGAGCACTGAGTGGATTTGCCCTAACTTCCATACCGGGGATCCCTTTAAGAGAGCCTGGGATCAGAACCAGAGCGCTGAGTGGATTTGCCCTGACTTGCATACCAATATTCCCTTTAATAGAACCCTGGGTCAGAATCAGAGCGCTGAGGGATTTGCCCTAACTTCCATACAGGAGATCCCTTTAAGAGAGCCTGGGGTCAGTACCAGAGCATTTGAAGGCAATTGCCCTAACTTCCATACCAGGGATCCCTTTAAGAGACCCTGGTGTCAAAACCAGAGCGCTGAGTGGATTTGCCCTGACTTCCATACCAATGATCCCTTTAATAGAAGCCTGGGGTGAGAATCAGAGCGCTGAAGGATTTACCCTGAATGTACGTCACACTTAGCGATGCACAAGCGGTCCCGACAACGATATGACCCGGTCAGGATCGCTGGTGCATCGCTAAGTGGTCGCTAGTGAGCTGCCAAACAGGCAGATCTCACCAGCAACATAGCAGCGGTCGGCGGTCGATACTTACCTATCAGATGAGGCGATGAAGACGTCCTCCCGCCCACGTCCACGCATTGCTCGTCTCCACAGCAGGAAGCCCAGCAGGAAATTGACGATGAGAAATGGCCCAGGCCGTTCTTGCACGATCAGCGATAATCAGCGGGGGAGCCGGTTGGAAGTAAGTATCACACATAGCGATATCGCTAGCGATATCGCTGCTGCATCACAAAACCAGTGACGTTATAGCGATATTGCTTGCGATATCGCTTAGTGTGACGGGGCCTTAACTTCCATACCGGAGATCCCTTTAAGAGAGGCCTGGGGACAGTACCAAAGCGCAGAGGGGATTTGCCCTCACTTCCGTACCGAGGATCCCTTTAAGAGAGGCCTGGGGTCAAAACAAAAGCACTGGATGGATTTGCTCTGACGTCCATACCAATGATCCCTTTAAGAGGGAAGATGTACCTATGGGATGGAGGATGTGTGATGGTACTATGGGCACGGGAGGGGGGGATTAATTTCTGTCATGTGCTCTTCTCCTTTCTGGGGGGGCAGACAATGGCTGGGAGCTTATGTTCCCGGGGATGCTAGATTTCTCACACCATGTCAGTGTCTGCTGAGATGTTGTGAAGTGGGAAAACTTGCTCATAGCAACCAATCACAGCTCAGCTTCTTTTAACCAGTTCTGGTGAAATGAGAGATGCTTAATGATTGGTTGCAAGGAAAACTGTTGCTCATAGCAACCAATCACAGGTCAGCTTCTTTTGAACAGCTCTGGTGAAATGAAAGGTGCTTCGTGATTGGTTGGTGATACACACACATACACACACATTCATTTTTATATATAGAGATGTGTTCACCTCTGTTTTTTTTTGATTCGCCACTATGGGCGAGGTTTAGTGTCTTCAAATATTTTCCTCTAATTACCGTAATCATTTGTGATCTTTCCAAAACTTATCGTAAAAAAAAATATCATTGCCATGTCCCGTGATTTGGGAATCCTACAGTATTGTATTATTGCTGTTTCACTGCTATGGAATTAGTTTGCTTTTCAGAAGTTTATCCTGTCTCTCTCTGTGTAGGCCAACTTTGACATACGTAAGCCCTTCCTTCTTCCTCAGTCAGTATTTGTCAGACACCTTAGTCTGACGTTCTCTGTACGTCTCTGGTTCAGAATTGTCTGTTTGCCTACTACAGTTTTTGCAGTTGCTGCTGTTACTATTGTGTATATTACAATAATTCAGCCTGAGAATGAGCTTCTTCTGGAATCTTCATACATGCCTCTGCAGTCGAATTGAAGCTATCTGATGAAGTTCTTGGTGTGAGTGTAGTAGAATGGGCCGGACTGGGGGGTGGTCCCTCATTTACCGCGCAAAGACGTCATAGACACAAGATGGAGGCAGATTTCGGGTACAACAGGTCCAAGTTTATTTAGTCATCCGCCTGACGACCTCAGCAATACACCGCAATTCTTTCACAGCCTTCCGTTTCCAGGCCCGGGTACATACACCGTACTCTTAGCTTAGTGACGTTCCTGCCAGCTCAGTCACTGTGGCCGCCTTAGGCCTGTTCACCAACAGCACTTTACTGATCAAAGGTCATCGTCAATTTGGTATGTTTCCCCCGGGGCCTCGTCTGTTCTGCGGTTCTTGGTGTCGGGGCCACCCCCCTGACTTCCCTTTTCCTCAGTCCCCTTAGATAAGCTCTCCACACAGCACACACTTTGTCACAGACTCCTCTCCTCTTGAGCTCCTCCCGGGACTGGAACTTTCTGGAACCCTCCTGTCCTATTTATAACTTTCCCGTTTCCCTATAACTCCGCACCCATGACCAACGGTTTCTCTAGCCTGCTGTCAAGTCCTGAACTCACGCTTCCCCCTGCCATCTTGTGGTCAACCCAAGGTACTGCACTCAATCTACACTTTTCCCAGCTGTTTCCCTTCTGTCATAACTAACATCTGTCTAAAGTGCACAAACCATCCCTTCTTCTCCCTGACAAGTCCGTCCATCAGGTCACCTTCCCCACATGAGTACTGGCTCAATACAGACATCCACAGAAATGCTAAAAAAGCAAAAAACCTTACCAGCACCTCCATCTAGTGTGAACAGTTGCAAGTTGCAATGACTGCATAGCATACAAAAAAGCAGCGCTCTGTAAGGAACATTATCTATACAAACACGAGATCTAAACTACATTGTTGTTGAATAAAATGTACTAAGAAAAAAGTACTTACAAACAATGAAGGTTGTTAGCGCATAAATTGGCCAATTCATGTGTGCCCATCAACCACACCAAGGTGACACTTCTCTGATGGGTCATATCATCCTAAACATGCCTCTCTTACAGAGTGCTTACAGAGTCCTTACAAAGTGCTGCTGTGTCCCCTTTTTTTGTATCAACAGAAATGCTTTCAAGAGCCCCCACATTAGCAGCCTTGTTATGGAGTCAGAATAGTTGCACTTCAGTCCTTCCCCTCCTCGAGTTATTTTATGTATGCCAGATATTTTGGCACAATTTTTGTGCCATTTTGTGAAACATACAACTTTTTGTGTGAATAAGACAATTTTTAACTTTTTGCAAACTTTATGGACCACATGCGAAATTTTGAAGAATTTAGCACAAAAAAACACAAACAAATACCACAAAGCAAAAAAAAAGAAAAAGACTTCTGCAAATGGCAAATCAGGCCCCCAAAATGTATATAGATTAATTGGCATAAATGAGTACACCCCCTTTGAAAAGTAAGATTTTAATAAATATCTTACGAATACTGGCTACCTGCAACTCAAGCGTGACTCCACCATCAGGAGCTCCAGTGAACACCAGGTAGCTGCCTAGCTATGCCTCTCCTATGCAAGCCTGGCCCCGTTGCATAGTGGGTCTACAAACCATGTACACCACCTGTGGGAGTTTTTTTTTGGCCATGGGCCCTGCTGAAGATGGACCCTGAAGAGGTATCTTCAGTTTCTAGGTGTTCGGTTGAAGAGAGCTTCAAGGCAGTGGCATCTTCCAAGTCTCTGCAACCAACTAGGCGGAGAAACTACAGTTGGTCCTTGAATCTTCCGATCCAAGTCCGTATCCGTGTCTGTGTACCTGACCCCTGGAGTCAGCATCTGCAATACCGGGGACTTCCTAGGAGTGGTACCTGGCAGCTACCTGCAGCTCAAGCCTGACTCCACCATCAGGAGCTTCAGTGAAAACCAGCTATTCCCCTCCTAGGTAAGCCCTGCCCATGGCACAGTGGGTCAACGAATCACGTTCGCCACCTTTGTGCAACAGCTTTTGACTTGTTTGGCCCACCACTATCCTTCTTGACCTCTCTATACGCATGCATGATAGGTTCAGCCATATTTTCACAGTGGGTAGAATGGAGCTGGTGATGAAATAAAAAAGTTGAAATTTAATATGCATGATCCTTCAATTTCCCGTTATTATTTGCCAAATATGACTAGGCCCATACAAAATACATTCTGTCAAAATTGAAATTTGGTGGGTTTGATTCAATCTTAATCGCCACAATGTAGATGAAATATTTGAGTATAGGAGTCTGTTGTGATTAGAGAAGAAGAAAATCAGAGACAGCCGACAGCACTCTAGACATACATCAGAATGCACGCTCCAAGTCCATAGACCCAATTGGACACAAAGTATTCCAAACAGAAAGGAACAGCACCGAATCCAGGTGAAAAAAGTAGAAAAGTCTTTATTCCACCATGATACGACGTTTCGACCTGTATGGTCTTTCACCTGGATTGGGTGCTGTTCCTTTTTGTTTAGAGAAGAAAAAAAATCTCACTGTGAACTTTCTACCAGAAGATTCTTTTTAAAGCAGGATAAAACCTTCCCAGCTATCAACATAGCAATTCCTGACATGAATTTTGAGTGGCTTTAGGGACTACAGTTTGCAGGCTTCTGCCCTAGACTCTGCAGCTTTCAGATAAATTTGATGTTATCCTAAGTAATAAAGCCAGTCTACTCTGGTATGAGATAAGCCGCTTGCTAAAAGAACGAAAGGAAGAAAAAAAAATGCCAGAATGATTTAATTAGAAAATTAGAATGGTTGCATTAGCAATTAGAAAGTCAGTGGATCAGGGTAAAGGAAGTTTCATTATACAAACCCCAAGAAATTCTATTCATTCAGCAATTTACTAGTAATCTTCCCAATGCTTATCGCGCGTTCTGTTTGGTATGAATTTTTATATTTTCTAGAGCAAGCAAGACAAATCTGCAATGCACTTGAGTAATAACCCGCGCTGAATATCTATCCAGAATTTTCTTGTTGTAATTATTAAAGTCTTTCTTCTTATCTCCTATTAAGGTTCAGATAAGAACAAAATTGTAGTTTGGGCCACAGTGTTTAATTTAGATAAGCCATAGGCAGCCATTTGCTTCGCGCATATGGCACTGGCTGCTGGTATTAAAGTAAGACACAACTGCTTGATATGCAACCGATATTCTCACTAATAAATAATAAGACACAAAGAGGACAGACGCAAAAAAATAACTTGTTGTCTCCATTTTTTCCTGCAGTTTTAATGAGTATATAGACTCAGACTTGCATACTGTGCTACAGGTAGAAAAAAATGGGAATGTGGATAATAGTAGAAAAGATTTTTTAAAATAAAAAGCAAATTGTAAAATTTAGTGTTGACCATATATTGTTGGCACTCTATATGATTCGATTTGGGCTGATCTGGTCCGACGTCTATTCTAGTCCTACCTAGGAGCCGGTATTCACTTTCGCACACACCATCCTTGGACTGGCACCCTGGTCATCTCTGTAGCTCACTAAGCTTGATAGCCTAGTAGTCACCCACAATTTGTAGAACTTAATGGGTTGTCCTCTACTAGAACAATCCCTTCTCAACCTGAATATTTGCCCCAGTTGGAATAAAAAACTCACCTCCTGTGCCGGAGTCGTTCCTCGGGTTCATGTGAAGTTGTTATGTCAAGTCATCCCTGAATTCAGTCAGCGCCGGCGTCACCGTTCCTGTCTTCAAATTTCAAAAAAGTGACCAGCACATCCAAACATAAACTAGGTCTGAACAGGTGCTTACCTAGAGTCACCAACTCATATACAATCAAGCAAATAAAGCAGCACTCTGTAGAGTGATAGAATGCAAATATGAACTATGAAAATTGAATTGCATTACTGTACTGGAAATATAAAAAATTTAAAAAATTTGTATGCATTAACCCCTTAAGCCCCAAGGGTGGTTTGCATGTTAATGATCGGGCCATTTTTTACAATTCTGACCACTGTCCCTTTATGAGGTAATAACTCTGAAACGCTTCCATGGATCCCGGTGCTTCTGACATTGCTTTCTCGAGACATATTGTACTTCATGTTAGTGGTAAAATTTCATTCAAATAACTTACGTTTATTTGTGAAAAAAAACGGAAATTTGGAGAAAATTTTGAAAATTTTGCAATTTTCCAACTTTGAATTTTTATGCCCTTAAATCACAGAGATACGGCACACAAGAAACTTGATAAGTAACATTTCCCACATGTTTACTTTACATCAGCACAATTTTGGAACCAAAATTTTTTTTGTTAGGAAGTTATAAGGGTTAAAAATTGACCAGCGATTTCTCATTTTTGCAACACCATTTTATTTTTACGGACCACATCACATTTGAAGCCACTTTGAGGGGTCTATATGATAGAAAATACCCAAAAGTGACACCATTCTAAAAACTGCACCCCTTAAGGTGCTCAAAACCACATTCAAAAAGTTTAATAACCCTTTAGGTGCGTCACAGGGATTTTTTGAATATTTAAAAAAAAAAATGAACATTTAACTTTTTTCACAAAAAAAATACTTCAGGTTCAATTTTTTTTATTTTACCAAGGATAACAGGAGAAATTGGACTGCAAAATTTATTGTGCAATTTGTCCTGAGTACGCTGATACCTGATATGTGGGGGGGAACCACTGTTTCGGCACATGGCTGAGCTCAGAAGGGAAGGAGTGCCGTTTGACTTTTTCAATGCAAAATTGGCTGGAATTCTGATCGGACGCCATGTCACGTTTGGAGAGCCCCTGATGTACCTAAACAGTGGAAACCCCCCACAAGTGACCCCATTTTGGAAACTAGACCCCCCAAGGAACTTATCTAGATATGTGGTGAGAACTTTGAACCCACAAGGGCTTCACAGAAGTTTATAACGTACAGCGGTACAATTAAAAAATCACATTTTTTCCACAAAAATTATCTTTTCACCCCCAATTTTTACTTTCCCATGGGTAACAGGACCCTAAAAGTTATTGTGCAATTTGTCCTGAGTACGCTGATACCCCACATGTGGGGGTAAACTACTAATTGGGCACATGGCAGAGCTCGGAAGGGAAGCAGCGCCATTTGACGTTTTTGGCTGGAATTGAGATCGGACACCATGTCGCGATTGGAAAACCCCTGATGTACCAAAACAGTGGAAACCCCCCACAAATGACACCAACAGGAGAAATTGGACCCCAAAAGTTGTTTTGCAATTTGTCCTGAGTAGGCTGATACCCCATATGTGGGGGTAAAACACTGTTTGGGCGCATGGCAGAGCTTGGAAAGGAAGGACCACCATTTGACTTTTTCAGCACAGAATTGGCTGGAATTGAGATCAGACGCCATGTTGCATTTGGAGAGCACCTGATGTGCCCAAACAGTGGAAACCCCCAATTCTAACTCCAACCCTAACCCCAACACACCTTTAACCCTAATCTCAGCCCTAACCCTAGCCCCAACCCTAACCCTAGCCCTAACCCTAATGGGAAAATGGAAATAAATACATTTTCTTTTAATTTTATTATTTTTCCCTAACTAAGGGGGTGATAACGGGGGTTTGATTTACTATTTATGGCGGTTTTTATGTTTGGCAGCTGTCGCACGCTAAAAGACGCTTTTTATTGTAAAAATAGTTTTTGCATCACCACATATTGAGAGCTATAACTTTTCCGTATTTTGACCCACCAAGTCATGTGAGGTCTTATTTTTTGCGGGACGAGTTGACGTTTTTATTGGTACCATTTCCGGGCAGGTAACATTTTTTGATCGCTTTGTATTCTGATTTTTTGGATGCAGAATGAACAAAAACCAGCGTTTCATGAATTTCTTTTGGGGGGGTGCGTTTACACCGTTCCGCGTGCGATAAAATTGATAAAGCGTCTTTATTCTTTGGGTCAGTACGGTTACAGCGATTCCTCATTTTGGTCGTTTTTTTATGTTTTGTCGGTTTTATGCAATGAAATCTATTTTATATAAAAAATAACTTTTTTGGCATCGCTTTATTCTGCGAGCTATAACTTTTTATTTTTTCGCTGATGATGCTGTCTGGCAGCTCGTTTTTTGCGGGACAAGATGACGTTTTCAGCGGTATCATGGATATTTATATGCGTCTTTTTGATCGCGCGTTATTGCACTTTTTGTTCGGCGGTATGATAATAAATCATTATTTTTTGCTTCGTTTTTTATTTTTATTTTTTAAGGGGTTTGCTAAAGGGGTTAACTAATGGGACAGTTTTATAGGGCAGGTCGTTACGGACGCGGCGATACCAAATATGTTTACTTTTATTTTATTTTTTTTTATCTCCAAAAAATGAATTTATTGGGGGAATATTTTTTTTTTTTCTAATTTATTTGGCGATTTTTTTTAAATTATTTTAAAACTTTTTTTAACTTTATTACATTGTCCCAGGTGGGAGATCACTGTCGTGTGACAGATCGCTGATCTGTCACATCACAGATCACTGTGACAGATCAACGGTCTGTCACAGGCAGTGCAGCAGGCTTCCTCGTGCTTGCGCTTTGCAGGCACTGAGGAAGCCGGCTCCCTGCAGGCCCCCAAAGGCCCCCGTCGCCATCTTGGATTCGGGGGCCTGCAGGGAAGGAGCCCCCGCAGCAGCGCTGCACATTGCGCTGCCGTGGGGGGCTCAGGGAATCACGGAGGGAGCCCCCTCCCTGCCGATGCTTCCCTTTAACCCCCGGTACACCGCGATCGTGTTTGATCGCGGTGTGCAAGGGGTTAATGTGTCGGGTGCGGTCCGTGACCGCCCCTGACACATTGTGCCGGGTGTCAGCTGTGATAATCAGCTGACACCCAGCCGCGATTAGCGGCGCTCACCACGTGGGCGCCGCTGATTGCTATGACGTACTATCCCGTCCCTGGGAATTAAGTCCCAGGGCACTTGGATGGGATAGTACGTCTCATGGCAGAAAGGAGTTAACCTTCTGACTGAGCACTCCGCCCTTTAGCCTCAGGTGTTTTTAATCACAGTAGGACCCTACCCCTCCACAGAGATATAGATTTCAGTCCAAGAGAGGATTCACATTAGGTTCCCATACAGATGAAGACTTTAGTCCAAGAGAGGATTGGCATTAGGTTCTGGAAATGAGAATCGCCTTAACGTGACTTCCAGGTACACATGAATTGGCCAATTTATGCGCTAAGCATTTTCAATTTTTCATATTTTTAGTGCAGTAATGCAATTCAATTTTCATATTTCATATTTGCATGCTATAGCGCTACAGAGTGCTGCCTTATTTGTTTGATTGTTCTTGCCTTCAGACGTATAAATAATGAACAGGAAGTGAGTGGCCATGTGCAGCACTGACTTCCTGTTCGTTACTTATTCGCCTGAAGACAGGGAAAGTGACGCCGGTGCTGATTGGGCACAGGGCTCAAGTGACATAACGTCCTCACGCGAGCCCCTGGAACATGAGTGCTGACACTGATGGAACGACACTGGCACCTGCGGTGAGTATCGCTGTTTTTATTTTAACGGGGCAAACGTTCAAATTGAGATGTGGTTGTCCTATTAGTGGACAACTCTGTTAATGTTATAGCCTGTTGTATGTGGCTTTAAAGGCGCTGTCTCATTTTTCTGAAACAAAACCAGCTCATTGCTAAGCTAAGAGCCACAGGTCCATCTTCTACATTCCCTGCTGATCAGCTCCAGTGCTAAGCAAAGGTCCACTGACTATACATTTTGCCTACAGTAGTAGAAGCAGTGAAAGGTGGCCTTTTAAATAAATTGCCATTGGCCACATATATATTATGGTACATTAAACAAGCTTGGTCCTTCAATTTGGAAACAAGTTATAGAAGGAGTCCTAAGTAGAGTTGAGCGAAACGGGTCGAAAAATTTCAAAAGTCGCCGACTATTGGCAAAGTCGGGTTTCATGAAATGAAACCCGACCCTAGGATGAGGTCGGCCACGAGGTCGGCGACTTACGCGCCAAAGTCGCGTTTCAAAAGTTTGTTTTGCGCTCTTTTTCAGCCAATCAGGATCCACGGACACTGTGGGCAACGTGATGACATAGGCAGGGGTCACCACCATCTTTCAGAAGGGCATGCAAGTGATTGGCTTGCTTTGGTGGGCGTCACAGGGGGTATAAAAGGGCGTGCACGCCGACCGCCATCTTACTTCTGCCGATCTCAGTATAGGGAGAGGTTGCTGCTGATTCTGTAGGGAGAGCGTTAGGCAGGGAAGAAGACAAAAAAACTGCTTCTGCTGCTAGCGATTTGGCCTGCACAACACACCAGTCACTGTGTGTGCAGTGCAAGGGGAGGCTATATAGTGGTGTATCAGTGGTGTTGGTTGTTGGGCTGCCTTCTAAGGCTTCCTGACATTCCTGCATTGCTGTTTACCCACTGCTCCGCAAACTGCTTTTTTAAAAGCAATCCCAATTTTTTTTTTTGTCCTGCTGAGAAGAAAAAAAAACTGCTTCTGCTGCTAGCGATTTGGCCTGCACAACACACCAGTCACTGTGTGTGCAGTGCAAGGGGAGGCTATATTGTGGTGTATCAGTGGTGTTGGTTGTTGGGCTGCCTTTTAAGGCTTCCTGACAGGCTGGCATTGCTGTTTACCCACTGCTCTGCAAACTGCTTTTTTAAAAGCAATCCAATCTCCCTTATCCTCTAGTCACTTTTGTCACAGCTGTGCCATCGAGCCTGTGACATAGCGCTCAGATATCAGTGGGCCTCACACAATCCAAAAGTGTCCAGTGTCCACAAGTGTCTACAGAAATTCAAAATCTCCCTTATCCTCTCGTCACTTTTGTCACAGCTGTGCCATCGAGCCTGTGAATATAGCGCTCAGATATCAGTGGCCCTCACACAATCCAAAAGTGTCCAGTGTCCACAAGTGTCTGCAGAAATTCAAAATCTCCCTTATCCTCTAGTCACTTTGGTCACAGCTGTGCCATCGAGCCTGTCGCATAGCGCTCAGATATTCATTGGGCCTCACACAATCCAAAAGTGTCCAGTGTCCACAAGTGTGTGCAGAAATTCAAAATCTCCCTTATCCTCTAGTCACTTTGGTCACAGCTGTGCCATCGAGCCTGTCACATAGCGCTCAGATATTCATTGGGCCTCACACAATCCAAAAGTGTCCAGTGTCCACAAGTGTGTGCAGAAATTCAAAATCTCCCTTATCCTCTAGTCACTTTGGTCACAGCTGTGCCATCGAGCCTGTCACATAGCGCTCAGATATTCATTGGGTCTCACACAATCCAAAAGTGTCCAGTGTCCACAAATGTGTGCAGAAATTCAAAATCTCCCTTATCCTCTAGTCACTTTGGTCACAGCTGTGCCATCGAGCCTGTCACATAGCGCTCAGATATTCATTGGGCCTCACACAATCCAAAAGTGTCCAGTGTCCACAAGTGTGTGCAGAAATTCAAAATCTCCCTTATCCTCTAGTCACTTTGGTCACAGCTGTGCCATCGAGCCTGTCACATAGCGCTCAGATATTCATTGGGCCTCACACAATCCAAAAGTGTCCAGTGTCCACAAGTGTGTGCAGAAATTCAAAATCTCCCTTATCCTCTAGTCACTTTGGTCACAGCTGTGCCATCGAACCTGTCACATAGCGCTCAGATATTCATTGGGTCTCACACAATCCAAAAGTGTCCAGTGTCCACAAGTGTCTGCAGAAATTCAAAATCTCCCTTATCTTCTCGTCACTTTTGTCACAGCTGTGCCATCGAGCCTGTGACATAGCGTTCAGATATCAGTGGCCCTCACACAATCCAAAAGTGTCCAGTGTCCACAAGTGTCTGCAGAAATTCAAAATCTCCCTTATCCTCTCGTCACTTTTGTCACAGCTGTGCCATCGAGCCTGTGACATAGCGCTCAGATATCAGTGGGCCTCACACAATCCAAAAGTGTCCAGTGTCCACAAGTGTCTGCAGAAATTCAAAATCTCCCCTGTCCTATAGACACCTTGTACCTTGTTTTACATTACTATATAGTTTGTTGGATTTTGTCTACATTTATACCAAAAATGAGGAAGGCTGGTGGAAGAGGCCGTGGAACTGGGCGGGGGTTGGCAGCTGGTAATGATGGTGTTAGTGGTGGATCTGATGGTAGTGGCAAGAGCAAAATAGGACCGAATGCAGGAGGTGTTGAGCCTGCATCATCGTCTGGCTACATAAGGCCACAAACGCTTAGTTTTCTAGGAGTTGGCAAACCGCTTTTAAAGCCAGAGCATCAGGAAAAAGTTTTGTCTTACATTGCTGACTCAGCCTCCAGCTCTATCGCCTCCTCTTCTTCAGTTGTAAAAAGTAAAAGCACTGAGTCGTCATTGGAGGCTCATGTTCATGAACCACACCTTTCCTTGTGTCCTTCACCCCCAACCAAGATTGAAGGATGACGCAGGCCATACTACTGATTACTCCATGGAGCTGTTTTCACATACCATGCCTGGATTATCAAGTCAAATGGTGAATTACCCAGGCCAAGATGAATCTGACATGGAGTGCACTGATGCACAGCCGCTGATGGATGATTCTGCTGGTAGATTCACTCAGAGCACTACATTGTCCTCGCAGTGTACAGAGCCAGATTCTGACCCTGATGAGACTCAGGTGCCCCTTCCCGCACACTATACCACCATACACGGTGACACAGAGGAAGGTGCACATGACATAGAAGAGGAGGTGATGGATGACCCAGTTGTTGACCCAGATTGGCATCCATTGGGGGAAGAGGGTGCTGCTTCCAATAGCTCAGATGAGGAGCATCCACAGCAGACATCGACATCGCAACAGCTGTTATCTGGCAGGCCCGGAGCACTCCAAGACAGGTTCCAAACATCAAAAGAGTTGCTGGACAGCTTGTCCAGAGGGTCAAAAGATCACAGCGTGCTAGGCCGCAAAATGTCTGCCAAAGTAGGAAGAGTGCAGTGTGGCACTTTTTTGAACAAAATCCTCATGATCAGGCCAAGGTTATCTGTAAGAAGTGCGCAAAGACCTTTAGCCGAGGGAAAAATCTGAAAAATTTGAATAACAGTTGCATGCTTAGACATTTAACCACCATGCACTTGCAAGCGTGGACACAACACCAAACCTCAAGTGCCACATGTGCAACTGATCACAACGAAGGTAGTCAGCAACGCTACATTGTTTCCCCCACTGTAAGCCCACCGGTTAGCACAGCAGCAAATGTTGAGGTGTCGTTGCAAGGCCACAGCAGTCAGGGAATCCCACTGTTATATCAACGAAAGACTGATTCTAGGCCATCAGAAAGAACACCAACTCCATCACCATCATCAACCCTCTCTCAGTCCGCCCTGTCCACCGCTACTTCCACCATATGCAGCTCTCAAGTCCAGCTCACCCTCCCAGACACTATGAGTAGGTCAAGAAAGTACTCAGTCTCTCATCCGCGTACACTGGGTTTGAACGCCCACATTGCCAAACTAATCTCGTTTGAGATGATGCCCTTTCGGTTGGTGGAAAGCACAGCTTTCCGCGAACTCATGGCCTATGCAGTACCACGCTATGACCTACCCAGTCGCCACTTCTTCTCTTGCAAAGCCATCCCAGCCCTCCACCATCATGTGAAAGACCGCATTGTCCATGCACTCAAGCAGTCAGTGAGCGGAAAGGTGCACCTCACAACTGATGCATGGTCCAGTCGGCATGGCCAGGGCCGTTACGTGTCCATCACTGCGCACTGGGTTAATGTGGTGGATGCAGGGTCCACAGGGGACAGCGGTGGTGGGACAGTGCTGCCTAGCCCGCGGTATAGGAAACAGTTGGCTGTAGGCATTCGACCCTCCTCCTCCTCCTCCTCCAGAAGCGAAAGCTCGTCCACAGAGCGCAGTCGTACGAGCACTCCATCTGCAGCTGCCACTGTTGCACACGATGTGTCCCCCTATCGAGCAGCTAGTGGAAAGCGTCAGCAGGCTGTGTTGCAGATGATGTGTTTGGGCAACAGACACACCGCCGAGGTGCTGGCCGAGTACTTGAAGCGACAAACTCAGTCATGGCTGGGCAGTGTACACCTTGAGGCAGGCAAGGTAGTTAGTGATAACGGCCGTAATTTTGTGGCAGCCATAGCCCTTTCAAAACTCAGCCATATACCTTGCTTGGCTCACACCTTGAACCTGGTGGTGCAGTGCTTCCTCAAAAATTATCCGGAGTTAACAGCCCTGCTCCAGAAGGTGCGAAGACTGTGCGCGCACATCCGCCGGTCGCCTGTACACTCCGTTCGTATGCAGAAGCTGCAGCGATTGCTCCACCTTCCCAACCACCACCTCATTATCGACATTGCAACAAGGTGGAACTCCACCCTGCACATGGTGGAGCGGCTGTGCGAGCAGAGGCAGGCCATAATGCATTTGTGGGAGGATACACGGCCAGGCACTTTGAGAGCAGACATGGAGTTGACAGGTGTGCAGTGGTCGAAGCTGAAAGACCTCTGTAAAGTCCTTCAGTGTTTTGAGGAATGCACACGGCTGGTAAGCGCAGACGACGCCATCCTAAGCATGAGCATCCCACTTATGCGTCTGCTCATGCAAACTTTGACACACCTTAAGGAGCAGGCGTCTGCAGCCAATGTTGATGAGGAGGAAGAGGAGGAGGGAATCCTTGATGACATTCAGCCATTGCCTGCTCAGGGACCTCTCCTGGACGAGGTGGAGGAAGAAGAGGAGGAGGAGGAGGATGATGGGGATGATTACTTAGGGGAGGAGGATGCATCTCGTGGGGCAAGTGAAAATATTGGCGTGGCAAGGTCTGGTACAGGGTTTGTGCGTGACTGGAGGGATGTGGATTTGCCAGAAAGTGCTCCTCCAACCAGCACTCGCAGTGCATCATTGACACCGGGAACATTGGCCCACATGTCAGATTATGCCTTGCAGATCCTAAAAAGGGACCCACGCATTGCCAAAATGATGAATGATGACGACTACTGGTTGGCCAGCATCCTGGATCCACGCTATAAAGGCAAATTACAAAACATCATGCCACAGGAGAACCTTGACCTAATATTGGCTAATAAACAAGCAACTCTGGTAAATCGGTTGCTTGAGGCATTCCCAGCACACAGCAGCGGTGATGGTTCTCACACGAGCCGTACGGGCCGGGGGCAGCTTGGCAGAGGTGTTCGTGGTGCACACAGCAGAAGTGGCGTTGGAGACAGGGGTTTCATGACAATGTTGTGGACTGATTTTTCAAGTACCGCTCACACAACTGGTAATACTGCATCGATGGAAAGTGACAGGAGACAGCAGTTGTCAACTATGGTTACAAACTACTTTTCCTCCCATATCGATGTTCTCCCACACAGGTCATTCCCCTTTGACTATTGGGCCGCTAAACTGGACACCTGGCCTGAATTGGCACAATATGCCTTACAGGAGCTCGCTTGCCCAGCTGCAAGTGTGCTATCAGAAAGAGTCTTCAGTGCAGCTGGATCAATCCTGACAGAAAAAAAGGACCCGTCTGTCAACCCAAAATGTGGATGATCTAACCTTCATTAAAATGAACCACGCATGGGTTTCCAAGGATTTTGTCCCACCTTCCCCTGATGACACATAGGGTGACAGAAAAATGGCTTGCTTTGGTCCACCTCTTCCTGGGACTTGACCTATTTCACCTTTTGCATCAGCTGAATGTCCAACATCAACATATGCCACTTTCTAAAACTCCCTATCTGTGCTGCCTCCCCCCCCATGGCCGGGGTCACCACCTAGCGCATGACACCGTGCGAGTGCCGTTGCCCTGGACAGGTGGGTAGGCCAACTCTTGGGCGCGGGCACTGGCACAGGGTCCTTCATAGTGCAATCAAGTGTCTCTGACGGTGGTGGTGCACACCCGCCATCAGACACACCGCCGTACTATGAGGGGCCCAGTGCCAGTACCGAAGCCCACGAGTGGGCCCCCCTTGCTTGGGCAGGGCCCCAGCATTTGCAATCTTTACCTCTCCCTGCTCCGCTGTGTAGTCTGGGCCGTCAAATCCATACTGTGCCTGACACCGTCTGAGCCTGCCTCCTGATGTATAGACATATATTTTGAATGTGTACGCTATCCATACATGTTATCTGGGGATACGGTACCCTTTCTAACCTTTGTGCAATCACGTGCAATCCATACTGGGCCTAACACCGTCTGAGCCTGCCTCCTGATGTATAGACATATATTTTGAATGTGTACGCTATCCATACATGTTATCCGGGGATACGGTACCCTTTCTAACCTTTGTGCAATCACGTGCAATCCATACTGGGCCTAACACCGTCTGAGCCTGCCTCCTGATGTATAGACATATATTTTGAATGTGTACGCTATCCATACATGTTATCTGGGGATACGGTACCCTTTCTAACCTTTGTGCAATCACGTGCAATCCATACTGGGCCTAACACCGTCTGAGCCTGCCTCCTGATGTATAGACATATATTTTGAATGTGTACGCTATCCATACATGTTATCCGGGGATACGGTACCATTTCTAACCTTTGTGCAATCACGTGCAATCCATACTGGGCCTAACACCGTCTGAGCCTGCCTCCTGATGTATAGACATATATTTTGAATGTGTACGCTATCCATACATGTTATCTGGGGATATGGTACCCTTTCTAACCTTTGTGCAATCACGTGCAATCCATACTGGGCCTAACACCGTCTGAGCCTGCCTCCTGATGTATAGACATATATTTTGAATGTGTACGCTATCCATACATGTTATCTGGGGATACGGTACCCTTTCTCACCTTTGTGCAATCACGTGTAATCCATACTGGGCGTGAGAACGGCTGGCGAGCTGTTAAGCAAGCTACAGCACCTGTGGTTTGCACACGTAAGTTTTTCATTTTTTCAGGAATGACGGTTAGGCCTAATTCCGGAACTGCGGTTGACCTGCACTTACTGGGAAATCATTGTTCGCGGGTAATAATTGTAATCAGTGATCCCCATCACTAACGTTGTTCAGCGGGTTATGTGCACCTGTAAGCGACAAACGCTGGCCTTTTCAGTGTAGCGCACATGCAGCCACGGACATGTAAGGGCATGACACACCAGTTATTGGCCAATCTCATGTGCCAGAGCCTCACGTGTCCCTCTAGTAAGCCGGACTCGGACCGCGGGGCATGACGGAGTCTTGTTCGTTAACGGAATTAAGCTTGCAATGTGTGCATCTGTTCTGTAGCTGGCATGGTTGAGGTTTCCCAGGTGGAGTCGAATTTAACCGTAGGCTCCACTCCTGGTGGTGCCCTTCTGGACATTCTTTTAAGGTTCAGCTTTGCAACCATACTGCCCACGTAAAACAAACATTTTGCCTTCATGAACGCTGTTTGGAGGGTCATGACTCGTGGGAATAACGCCGCCCAATCAGTTAACCTGCTAGAGAGATCGTTCGTTGCTCCCAAGCATGACATCACACTCCCTAGGAAGAAGGTAATGCCACTGTGGCGACCGTACTCCTGGGGGCGACACAAGTGCACTGATGCCCAGCCACTGCTCGATGAATCTGCTGGTACATTGACCCAGACCACTACATTCCCCTCGCACGCTACACGACCTGAATCTGACCCTGATGAAACTCAGGTTACCCTTCCCATATACAGTTCCATCTTACACGGTGACAAAGAGGAAGCTGCAGATGAAAGTGCAGGTTCGGCCCACCCGCCATCAGACACACCACCGTACTATCAGGGGCCCTGTGCCAGTGCCATCGCCAACGAGTGGGCCCCCCTGCTTGCTCAGGATCACAGCACTTGCAAAGTTGAAATACTGTGCAGTGAGATGGAAGATGGGGACGACGAGGAGTCCAGACAAGTACAGGGATTCCCTAGCGAGGAGACTTATTTGATTGTTTTCAATGTTGGGACAGCAATTTTTGGGGAGCACTATACTCTGGAGAATGATAGATGGGGCCCACCATACACTGGAACATTCCAAAGGTGGACATCAGACACTGGAGCAGCATTTACAGGGCCCATTATACACTAGAGCATTAGAAATGGGGCCCATTATGTTTGGAGCATTATTTGGGCCCATAAGACAGTGGAGCTTCATCCATGGGGACCAACATATACTGTAGCATTATGTGGAGCTCATCATATACTGTTTCAAACATTATATGGGACCAATGATTCTGTATGGAGAAATAGATGGGCCTCGTCATGAGATGTAAAAAGTGAGGTATTTTTCATTGTACTATACCGCTATTTCTCTGCCGTATCGGAGCATGATGAGTTGTGGTATGTGTTAAAGGGGCGCTCTTTCGCCCAGGGCACATGAAAACCTGCAGCCAGCCCTCCCCCCCCCACAACTTTAGCCAAATAACCCCCATTTTTCAGTGCGTAACTTGTATTATGAAGTTAATTAAGGTTGACAAGCTTAAGAAAGAAGAATTGATGCTTTTGGCATTCAAATGGGCACTGTAGGTGTGTTTCCTGTCCTCCTCTCACTGCCGACTTTTATTCCCCATTGACTTACATTGGGTTTCGTGTTTCGGGACGACCCCGACTTTTCCCTATAATCGGACGATCTTGCTCGACCCGACTTTTGGAAAAGTCGGGTTTCACGAAACGAAACGCGACCCTAAAAAACCAAAAGTCGCTCAACTCTAGTCCTAAGTACTGGATCCCACTTCTTTTAGGCCCATATGCTCTAATGTGATATTTACCTTTAATATTGTGGCTTTCAAATTTGCAGTTTCACATTTTTTGTCACAATCCAATGTAGGTCAATGTGAAGATACCACAACATTTACATTGATTTCTAATAAATTGCAACAACTCAAGAGAAAGAAAATTGTGTTACTTCAACCATAGACAACAGCATTGATTGACTTAACTCATAAAGCGTTCCTACTCTGGGAACAAGAAGGCATGTATAGAAGACTAGGTCTGCTCCCTGGAACTTGGTGTGAGGCACTAGAAGAGACAATAGGCCAGGTAATAATAAATGGTAATAAGAAAAATAATAAAATGAATGACTTAGGGAAATAACATGATAGATAACAATAGTTTATGACATTTTTACTGGTAATGTCCTACTTTTATCTGTGATGTTATGTTTGGGGATTTATTTATTCTTGATGTATATATTCCCTGGGCCTGATTAGCCTGCCAGAGATACTGTATATAGAACACTTTTTATTACTTTTTTTTAATATAAAAAAGGTCATGACCAGGCCTCTGTAGACCTGCACCCATGTATTGACTCCTATCGTCTACTGATGATTTTCTTTCCTTTTTTATTATCTTCTTTTTTGTATCTAGATAAATATTAAAAACAAATCAGAGGGTAACATTTTGTGAAAATTTGAGAGGTGAGAAAGTAACAGAAAAACAAAAGTAGAAGGCTTATGTGAATTGCAACTAATAAGACAATCTACTAATATCATTCATAGAATTTTCTATTTAAATGGGTCTTGAGAATTTCAAGACTAGAAAAATGTAAAATAAAGGGCCAAAAATATTGACAGCAGGAAACAGTACTGTTATTCAGCTACCCCAACTCCAGTGCAAGATCCTGATGAGCGGCCATGGTTCTTGCTAAAAACATGTCTGGTTCTTAGAACCACATTGGATTTCTTTGCCTATCTCCATCTTCTGCCACAGCTTTGCTGGTTCCAGCTCTGGCGCTCCTTCTCAGGCTGTTCAGAGCCTTAAAGCCTAGCCGTCGCTTTAATTTCTATTTAAAAAAATCAATAATACATGTGAAAATAAGAAGCTTTGTAATGAATCTCATCAGTCAAATCTGCTTCTCCTTCAGGACTGAACTCTCATTTTTAAAAGTCTCAATTCCTGTGTAAAATCTGACTTCTGTGAAAACAGATTTTTACATTACTGATATAGGAGATTACAAATACTACTGATAGATTTTGAAATAACTGACATAGAATCTCGTCAATAGCAACTGCCATCTCCTATCGCTGTAACGTACAAATCTGTAGTCACTGAATACAGATTTTACACACGAATTGAGACTTTTGAAAATGAATGACCAGTTCAGGAGGTGAAAGAAGCAGATTCATCTATTATAAAGTTGTTTATTATTGATTTATGAAATAAAAATTAAAATGGCACCTACTCTTTAAACTATCCATACACAACAGATATCTCTCTCCTAAGTCCCCATGCATAGGAAAACTTGGTTGATCTGATCTCTTCTGTGTTCTCTGTGAGAAAGCCGCTGAAGGACTCTTTCTCGGCCATCGGAAATCTAATATGCTGAATCCTTCTATTTTCCAAAACAATCTATCAGAGAAGAGTAGGGAAGCCTCCAAACATATTAGAATGTTGGACGATTCTTCTAATATCAGGGTCTTTGGGCAATCTCTGGCTAAAATGATGTGTGGCTTGTTCCTCTATTTAAATGGGAGTCATCTTGCCATGCCCAGTCTGCAAATTAAGGTTCATACATGATTCCTATTCCAAATAAGAAACAATACCATTGCTTCTGAATTTCACTCTTCATTGACCTTGACTCGGATCTTGATCTTGTTCATGAATACCAGCTCTGCTTCACCCTTAGTGTTGTTTGTTTGGCACCAGTTGTTCAACTCCACGATCTAACCCTTGGATTCATTACTGAATACCCTCCACTCTCCAACCTGATGGTTCTTCTGGTGAAAGAGCTTGGCTCCCATTCTTTACTTTGCTTTTGCTTCATTAGTTCTACTCTTTCCAATGCATGTCTATTCTGGAGACCATAACCAGAAGATTCTTCTGCAGCAAAGTCCATAAAAATGTATAGGGTCCAAATATCCTGTACATGACTAAAACAAAGAAATAGGGTGGGGTGTTAATGTTAACATGCCTACATACTAGGAATGTAAGGTCTATCAATTTTTTACAGTGGATACCCCTAAAGGTCTTAAGGGGTCTTTACACATAGTGATATCGCTAGCAATATCGCTAAAGCGTCACCGATTTTGTGACGCAGCAGCGATATTGCTAGCGATATCGCTACATGTGATACTTACCTCCGACCGGCTCCTCCGCTGGCTATCGCTGATCGCGCGAGAACGTCCTGGGCCGTTTCTTGTCGGCGGCTTCCTACTGGCACCGACGAGCGACGCGTGGACGCGGGCGGAGAACGTCATCATCGCCGCCTCTGACAGGTAAGTAACGACTGCTGCTGTGTTGCTGTGTCGCTGCTGAGATCTGCCTGTTTGGCAGCTCACTAGCGACCATTTAGCGATGCACCAGCGATCCTGACCGGGTCATATCGTGGTCGGGATCGCTGGTGCATCGCTAAATGTAACAGGGCCCTTAGATATGATTGTCATTGCAACCTTATACACATGGAGGCTCTGTCTGTCATACAGTATTTAAATCTAACAAAGACAAAGTGGGATGCAGAGTCCAAGGGATTATCCATTCTTTACTTTAAATCCTACTCACGGTTTTGATTTCCTTGGAATAATTGTCAAGTTGCTGCCCTAGAGTAGTCTGCGTTTGCAACACAAGTCTTTGCAAGCACATTTGCACTCTGAAGTGAAATACCTCGATTTAGGCATAAGTGTAATTGTACAGAAGTGAGGTGAGAGCTAGTGGAACACTTGCAACATCAGGAACGGGCAAAATTGCGTAAGCATGAAAAATCAAGGTCAGACATGTCAGGCTCACCTGTTGAGGTGGTAACACAAAGCCCCAGGTTATTGTGGACAAACGAAACCAAGACAATGGCACAGCAAGCTGCATGGCATGTGGAACAGTAAATTTTGAACAACAAACTATGCTGGGTGGGTGAAGCAAGACACGTCGGAAGCCACATTTCCTGGAGGGCAGATGAAAAGGAAAACATCAGGTGTGAAGAAGCACTCAGATGAAGAAAGGAGAATCAACAGAAGAAACTGCGTAATGTGAACAGACTCTACAGTATATTGATGCTTGCAGCAAACGATGGGTTATCTATCCGCAGATGTGAACAGTAGAAATCACAGGAGTCTGAGAGATGATGGCAACAGAAGGAATGGGATGGCGGCAATCTTGAAACAAAAGGCTACTGAACACATTACAGTCTCAACACTCAGACATATGGGTATGTCTAAATGGGACTTAAAAAGCTTTGGGAGATGATGTCACTGAAGAACACCTGACCTCTTGTAAAACAATGGTCGATGGCTATAGGGAAAGGGAGCAAAGCTTGGGCCAGGAGACAGGTGTGTAACAAGACACAAAGTAAATGAAAATAACACCATCACACATGATCCATATGAGATAAGGTAGTCTTTCTTTTAACCAGGCTTCTCCTCTAAGGGATCAAGTGTTGCATGTACCTGATGGTGCAATGCAGGGCCGGACAAAGACTTAACCACATTGGCCATGTAAGTTGTCATTGTCCGGTTATACCATCCTTCATATGTAGTTGTACGATATACTGGAATATAGTGTCCATAATATTGTAGGCTGCTCCCCTTTTTAGAGTTGTACCTGCTGACACTTGGCATAGTTGCGATTTTTTAGGTAGTATTAGCGCAGATCTATATCCTGGTATGTATTAGTAAATTTACTTAGGAATTTACTTTAGAATTTAATCATGTCTTATTTATGGTTCAGTAGGCAAAAATGAATAGAAATATGAAATATATGCTAAATTAAATTCCTGTATAGATAGGGCAACCTTGATTATTCTAATTTCTTTTGGGATGCTTCATTTACTCTTTCATTAATGATTAAATAGGGTTAATGATTTTGTGCCTCATCAGTTGTCTTTGAACTGTAGTGTCCCCCTGTTGACATTTATAATTATGCAATGTTTTTAATGTAATGGTATATTAAATTCACCCTCTACAAAATCATTCATTTGCTATTGTTTATGAGTAGTACAGAAAACATTTGTATGTAGAAGCAGCCAACATTTAATTGTCACTTGCCTTTGCACGATTTAGCACCATATTCGTTTTTTGTGCATTGTCCGTATTGTCATTGTCAAGACATAAGTAGACACAAAAGCGTCTGGTTCAAAATGGATTTTTAATTTTTCAGGTGTGATCGTGGCAAAAACATTTAAAAATGCTAGTTAGTGAATTAAATATAGACATGTAGATTGTGATCAAATACCATGTATGCTCTCATGTTTTTTTCTTAAATGATGTGTCTATTTTTATATTTCTATTTATTATTCCAATGCACTTCATTAGATAAAAAATAAAGCTACTTTGGTAAATTATCTTAATGGAAAGAAAATATACAGTGGGGCAAAAAAGTATTTAGTCAGTCAGCAATAGTGCAAGTTCCACCACTTAAAAAGATGAGAGGCGTCTGTAATTTACATCATAGGTAGACCTCAACTATGGGAGACAAACTGAGAAAAAAAATCCAGAAAATCACATTGTCTGTTTTTTTTCATTTTATTTGCATATTATGGTGGAAAATAAGTATTTGGTCAGAAACAAGCAATCAAGATTTCTGGCTCTCACAGACCTGTAACTTCTTCTTTAAGAGTCTCCTCTTTCCTCCACTCATTACCTGTAGTAATGGCACCTGTTTAAACTTGTTATCAGTATAAAAAGACACCTGTGCACACCCTCAAACAGTCTGACTCCAAACTCCACTTTGGTGAAGACCAAAGAGCTGTCAAAGGACAACAGAAACAAAATTGTAGCCCTGCACCAGGCTGGGAAGACTGAATCTGCAATAGCCAACCAGCTTGGAGTGAAGAAATCAACTGTGGGAGCAATAATTAGAAAATGGAAGACATACAAGACCACTGATAATCTCCCTCGATCTGGTGCTCCACGCAAAATCCCACCCCGTGGGGTCAGAATGATCACAAGAACGGTGAGCAAAAATCCCAGAACCACGCAGGGGGACCTAGTGAATGAACTGCAGAGAGCTGGGACCAATGTAACAAGGCCTACCATAAGTAACACACTACTCCACCATGGACTCAGATCCTGCAGTGCCAGACGTGTCCCACTGCTTAAGCCTGTACATGTCCGGGCCCGTCTGAAGTTTGCTAGAGAGCATTTGGATGATCCAGAGGAGTTTTGGGAGAATGTCCTATGGTCTGATGAAACCAAACTGGAACTGTTTGGTAGAAACACAACTTGTCGTGTTTGGAGGAAAAAGAATACTGAGTTGCATCCATCAAACACCATACCTACTGTAAAGCATGGTGGTGGAAACATCATGCTTTGGGGCTGTTTCTCTGCAAAGGGGCCAGGACGACTGATCCGGGTACATGAAAGAATGAATGGGGCCATGTATCGTGAGATTTTGAGTGCAAACCTCCTTCCATCAGCAAGGGCATTGATGATGAAACGTGGCTGGGTCTTTCAACATGACAATGATCCAAAGCACACCGCCAGGGCAACGAAGGAGTGGCTTCGTAAGAAGCATTTCAAGGTCCTGGAGTGGCCTAGCCAGTCTCCAGATCTCAACCCTATAGAAAACCTTTGG
Organism: Dendrobates tinctorius; assembly: GCF_039654945.1. Lineage (NCBI taxonomy): Eukaryota > Metazoa > Chordata > Amphibia > Anura > Dendrobatidae > Dendrobates > Dendrobates tinctorius. The sequence goes on from NW_027361797.1 coordinate 31,878,493, forward strand.
AGGGAGTTGAAAGTCCGTGTTGCCAAGCGAAAAGCCAAAAACATCACTGCTCTAGAGGAGATCTGCATGGAGGAATGGGCCAACATACCAACAACAGTGTGTGGCAACCTTGTGAAGACTTACAGAAAACGTTTGACCTCTGTCATTGCCAACAAAGGATATATCACAAAGTATTGAGATGAAATTTTGTTTCTGACCAAATACTTATTTTCCACCATAATATGCAAATAAAATGAAAAAAAAACAGACAATGTGATTTTCTGGATTTTTTTTCTCAGTTTGTCTCCCATAGTTGAGGTCTACCTATGATGTAAATTACAGACGCCTCTCATTTTTTTAAGTGGTGGAACTTGCACTATTGCTGACTGACTAAATACTTTTTTGCCCCACTGTATACAGTATGTCTACAGCTCATTTCAAATCCTATGTGTTTCTGTTGTGAAATAATACATGCTTTATGTAGTCTTTTTCTTGTAGTCACGTTGCCTTCCATCCTCTAATCCTTAAAGCACCACTTCAGTGGGTTTTTTCATGGCTGGAGTGGTGCTTCTAGTGGAAGGTCCCGGTCCCCGATTTTATAGTCACCCTCCGGCATCTTCAGCTTTTTTCGGCGCCGCTTTGTTTCCGAGGCGCAATCTTGTGACTATAGCTTCTAACTGTCCGAAAGTCAGAAATCATGTTACAAGGGCTGAGTGCAAGTATATGAGATCCAGAATGAAGCTTTCATAGACTTACATTGAAAAGTGGCCTCTGGTGCCCCAGGAAATACTGGAGCAATAAGGCAGGTCACAAACTGCTGGTGACTGACGGGTACGGCTGCGATAGAAGAGGAAGACGGCAACAGGTGAGTTTAAGAGTAGGGTCAGGGAAATTAGAAGTACAACTCCAAAGGTAAAATAAAAACAAAGAAAACCTGGAGTGGTGCTTTACATACTGTACATTTGGCACATTTGCAATAAGTATAGATTGACATATAGAAATATGGCTGTAAGATTTGCCTATTGTGTTAGTAATTTGTTACATAAACCTGCTCACATAGACGAAAATGAAGTTGCAAAAATGAGACCTAACTTGCAACATATTCACGTGTTCCACCTCCAGCACCAGCCGCCAACACTGTTGGGCGCTGCTGTGATTCTATGGGAGTGCTGACGGCAGGGCAGGCAACCATGAAGTCATCATGCACTTGGAGTGAGTGCCATCCAGCCTTGAATAATGATAAAATCAAGCATGGTCTTGTTGTACAACCAATATCTAGGGCAGGTCATCGGGCGGTGCCCTATTTATATTATTTCTCCCTATCACTTGTGAGTTATTGCTTAGCATTGCATTTCCATTAGCTCTTTGTGGTCTGACTTGGATCTTGCAACTTGGCTAGTCTGCTGACTAACAGTTTGATTGCCTTTTTAATTTGAACCTGGCAAGTGTGATTATTCTTCTGTCTCGAGTCTTTGGACTAGCCTATGGGCTTGACCCTGGCTGCCCCCCGACTATACTTTTGCTTATGATTCTATTATTGTCCCTGGTACTAAACCAGTTATATGACCGTTGTTCACTCAAGTCACTCCACCAGTTAGCAGCTACTTTTTGGGCACATCCCCAACTTCTGCAGTGAAGGCCAAATTCTTTATAGATGTGAAAGGTTGAAAATGAGAGAAAAGCAGAGTGGCTCTCGCCATGTCTGTCTGTGTGAGCCCTTTGGACTTTTTTTAGCTTGTTAATGTTGCAGATTAGGCTAATTTTGAAATCCATTTGGGTTCTCTCTGGGAAAATTACTGCAATGTAAGGAGTGACCCACTAATGAGAAGATTGTACTCCTTCGTTGAACATATGGACTTTATCTAGAAGCCCCTACAATGTTCCTTACATTTTATGGTCATGACCATGATCATAGAACAATTGTCCTCATATTAATAATTACTCATTTATCTGTAAATTACAATGGAACATTGGGTGCATTTATCGCATGTTGCGGTGGTGGATGGCCTCCCTCAATTCCAAATAAAGATGCAGTTTGTCTTTTGTCCTACAATGGAAATCAATGAACCCTAATACTTTTCTGCTGCCCCAGAGTAGGTAGGAAGAATGGGGAGAAAACAAAAAATCTCACTTCTCTGTTGTGCAAAAACACACAAAAATTGAGCTTAGTTAAAGTTGATATACATGCAGCATATAAATGCATGTTCACTTTGGCCCTAAAACATTGAAAAAACCTACAAGAAGCAAAATAAAAATCAACCCTGCTATAACTAAATAAGTAAAAGGGAAAAGCAGGATTCTCTGTTGTGTGTAGTTTTCTATAAATCTGAGTGCCAGTTATCGTAGTTCCAATGTGACCTTACGTTGTGGAAGCAATGACCATAAACCAGTGAGCATGTAGACCCCTGCATGGGAGCTTATGAAAGTAACACAAATTACCTCCAGCATTTATCTCTGCTAAAGTGGAGAGAGTCCGAGTTTGCAACTGGTGGAATGGAAATAATTGCCTGTGTCTCCAATTTGCTTCCTAATTTGTCCCCTATTTTCTAAAAGTTCTGCTTTGCCAAGTTCCAAACAAAAGAGACAGACCCCCAGGTTGCTGTTTCCATCTCTAAACATAGTTGAAAGTTCGTGTTTTCTGTATGCAGGTCAACAAGCAGACAATTTTTAATAAAATGTTAAGTTACTTGATCTTTAACTTTAGCTCTAGAATTTATTGGATATTTCTTTTACAATCATAACTCATAACACCTAAATTATGTATTTCTACACTATAGAAGCTCTAGAGCAAATTTCCCTAACAATTATTTGATGATAATTGCTATTTCATGCTAAACATCAGAAAGGTGAACTAAACACATCTCTAGGGTCAATGCCCTTTTTACATTATGCAGAAATATTCACAAGTATCATCAATATTTGTGTGGCTAAAGAAAACACAGTGGTCTTAGGACTCACCAAAAAGGGATGAAACCTAACTTTTATTCATAGCAACAATTAAGCAACCCCAATAATTTACTACAGTTAGCGCATTAAAGTACCCCAAGTCCTCGTTAGACAATATGTCACTCATCAAATGACTAATGCACATAAAAAACGACGTACAAAGAAATACCCTAAGTCTCTAAAACCTAATAGGTTGTGTACATGAAGGCCCCAACTCTCCTTTAAAGGTCTCTGCCCGCTTCACGTTTTGTCATCCCACTGGTGGACGACTTATCAGGAGACATCTACTGTATAACGAAGACCTATTATAATATTTGAGACTATCTTATATCTCTTATAGTATTAGAGACTATCATAAAATACCATTAAAAAAATTCTAAAGAGAATGCTCCTAAGGCGCAATAATATTAGATCCTATACACATTCTCTTTAGGATATTGTAAGGGTATTTTATGATAGTCTCTAATGTTATAAGAGATGTAGTATATGATAGTCTCAAGTATCATAATAGGTCTTCACTAATAGATATCTCCTGATGAGTTGTCTACTACTAAATACGTACAGACCAGAGACCTTTGAAGGAGAGATGGGGCCTTCATGTGCACAACCAATTAGGCTTTAGAGATTTAGGGTTAAACCAGAGACTTTTGAGTGAGAGTTGAGGCCGTCATGTACACAACCTATTAGGCTAGTTTCACACTAGCGTATGGAGAAGCTGCGGAGGGATGTGGGCATCCTACGTGAAGCTCCGCCCATGGCCGCACCTCCTCCGGTCGGCTCCGCCTACGTCGGCATGCAGCCTGCATACCCTATCTTTAGCATTAGGTACGCAGGCCATGCCGATGTATGCGGATGCCTCCGCATGCATCGTTTTGATGGTGCGGCGACCTGCGCCAAACGCAACATGTTGCATTTTGGTGCGGTCGCTGCACCGTAAAAACGACGCATACAGAGGCATCTGCATACATCAGCCGACTCCCTGGATAAGGCAAGTATTATAATGCCCCCTTATTACCCCTTAAAACAAATTATGATGCTTCCTGAGCACCTCATACAAAAATAATAATGCCACCTTTGTGCCAAAAAAAGTACAGACTGGGCTGACACAGATTGAGCAATGCTGTTGCCTCCTGTGCCAGGATGCCAATGTCGTATAGACTGTAGGCCTACAGTCTGGAGCATGAAAAAAAAAAAGTTTAAAATTAATTAAAACATGACATTTATTTGTAGATGAAAAAAGTAAAGTTTTCCAAACATGTTAGTGCAACGGTCAACGCGCTTCGAGCTACACTACCTCTAGGTCATGATTAAGAGCTAGCGTAGCTCAAAACACGTCGACACTTTTTTTAAAACTTTACTTTTTCATGTTTTAATCTACAAATAAATGTGATGTTTTAATGAACTTTGTGGTTGCAGGATTTTCCATTGTTCACTAGCTCACCAAACCAGCCTGAAGCCTCCATGCACCGCACCCTCATTCCAAGCATTTTGCAACCCGGTGAGCTGATTATTGCTTCATTGTGTGTTTCTACAGCCTGGAACATGCACAGTTGTGGGACAAGTAGTCAACGGTTCTACCACAAAGTGAAGATCTAGGGCATCCGGCCAAAACTCCAGGGCATGTGCACTGCTCCAGATCTTTCGCACCAGCTATGCGTCTGCTGCTTATTTTATTTTTTTAGGTATGAATCTACTACTTTTTTCTAATTTCGCAACCCTATGAAGCACCCCTTGTGCCCCAAGGGCAACCACCTCTGTAATCTGTACCCCCAATCTACAGCAATGCAGTGTGGTGACCACTTATGCAGCCTATGGGTCTAGTAAAATATTAAGCTGTTTTTGTGAAGAAAAGATGAGAACTATGTGACCTGCAGAACAATTCAGGGGGATAAGTCATTGTCTTTTTTTTAATAAGCGGAGTCAATATGTGCTCTTGGGGGTTTGGAGGGATAAAGTGATGGCTCTCCTCCTATGGAGGTTTTACCGCAGAAAACGAGGAGTCCAGGTCTTGTAACGAATCACAAAGAACTACATTACGCTGCCATTTCATAAATTCTAAACTTCTCTTCTATACAAAAGTTAAGGAATGTACAACACTTCAAAAGTCTTTACGTGAAACACAGCACACTACTGGGAGAGCCTAGTCAACAGCCCCAGCTTTGATCTCCTGTAAATCCAACAGCTAGCTGCAATCAATTGCCCTGCCAAGAAAGAATCAATGATATTTTACTGTCTCTGCAGGGAAGCTATTAAATATAAATGCAAAAAAAAAATGTACTTATGCTATAAATAAATAAAACACTACAGGGACCCTATTTCCATGCAAGACATGTATGTGGACTCAATCAAATAGTTTCACGCATGTAAATAAAAAGATATATAGTACCTGGAGACTTAATTAAAACATAGAGATGCTGAGGAAATAAAAGCAGGATTTATTTGTGGACATTCATTAAAAAGGCAACTATTTTTTTTTGGAGGGTATACACTCAGCCTAATTGGCGTGGAAGAATAACAAGTAGTTTCACTGCTGTGTAAAGGGCTGGTTTGTGAAAGAGGTAAATAGTTACAAATACTGTCCCTATATAGCAATGACATTATATACTGTACACATAGCAATTAGCTGCATTGCCATTGGGAAGGCAGAATGTGAAGAAGTATAGGATGATTGATAAGGAAATGATGGATTTACAATCCAAGGGAGGTGAAAAATGACTCTGGATACATGTCATTTGCATAGTAGAATGCATAATATTATTTGTTGGATATCCTTGATTGAACCAGAAGGTCAGTTGACATGGGGATCGAATAGTAAGCGAGTCTACAGGTTGTTAAAACTAAACAAAATGCCAAAATATTCATTTATTGAACTTGCCCTTTATTCAGATTTTGCAAAATAAAATGCAGAAATTCTTAAAACAAATCTATTGGACCTTATGGGGCTGGTGTAGTTACTTAAAAAAATTGAGGCAGTATGATCATTTCTAAAAGTTTTACTGCCTGATGTTAATATGAGCATTTTATAAGTTCTGTTCTAGCTCTAGACTGATTTAATATCAGCAATTATGCCATGGATTTTCAAAGTAAATACATCAAGCTTATCAGGTCTAAGAATTATTTTTAATGTATGCAGCTAGTTGTCCCTTCTAACACCACCTGTTGCTTGACAGGCATAGCCATTTTCTTACAGTGCATTCTTACAGTTCATTAAACATGACAGCAGTGATCCTAAACCTTTTCATTCCTTTGTGATATAAATAATAATACTGAATTAAAATGATCACTAAAAAAATAACGAAGTCACATGGACTTTATCTTAGTGCCAGTTACCAGTGATATGGTTTTTAGCCTTGCACCAAGTTAACACTCTGAAAATTGCCAAATAAGCACACTCAATATCTGGGAGTGTGTGACAAGGTCGCCTTCTTGAAATCAATGTTAAAGGGGTATTTTCAAGAAATCTCTTGATCAGCTCAGAGATTTACAGCCTTCTTACTTTCTAGCTTCTGGAAGTGCAGGCTCTTTTCCTTATGATCAGGAAACCTGCTTTGAGAGAAACTGTTGGTAAGGGCTGGTGATTTTGTGAGATTAATAACAGCAGCTTGTCAGGAGCTAAGAGGTAAGGGAGGTAGTGAGCAGCTAACTGCTGTACAGAAATCAATTAGCTGAAAAGAGATGGCTGGGATATAACTACTGCACAATCTTGGCCAGAGTCTGGGCAGGAATTGGTGGCTGAGCACCATGGAAACGAGCTGTGCACTATGAAAAGATAAAAGCTCTCACTTAAGGACAATGCCAGCAGATAGAAAAAGTTTTTTGTTTTTTTTTATACCTTGAAAAAGCCACCATTCCTGCGGTGAAATGCATTGGGCAATAAAAATCTTCATTTTATACCATCAAGGATTCTTCATTCCCGCAAGTGCAGCCCAGTTACTGTGATCTATCCACTGAAGTTAATTGCTATCTGGTAGAATTTTCCCTCCAGCTATGAAGCTGCAGCCCTGTATTCTAAAGGTCCCGTTACATTTAGCGATGCACCAGCGATACCGACGATACGACCCGGTCAGGATCGCTGGTGCATCGCTAATTGGTCGCTAGTGAGCTGCCAAACAGGCAGATCTCACCAGCGACGCAGTGATGCGCGGCGGCCTCTACTTACCTGTCAGACGGCAGCTCTGGTGACGACTTCCTCCCGCGTCCATGGAGTCGCTCGTCGGCATGAGCAGGAAGCCGACGATGAGAAATGGACCAGGACGATTTTGCGCGATCAACGATATCCAGCGGGGAACCGGTCGGAGATAAGTGTCACATGTAGCGATATCGCTACCAATATCGCTGTTGCGTCACAAAATCGGTGGCGCTTTAGCGATATCGCTATATGTAAAAGGGCCATAAGGCTTTGTGTGTGTTGTGTCCATACACAACCGCCCCAGGTGAGCACTATCATCAATCTCACCTTCTTTGATTTATTTTGCGCAATTTCCCTATTGTGTACTTCTGTCCTAACCAGGCCTCAGCAAATAGAAAAAGCATGTCAATTGCATTACTTATCTTCATGTGTTCTAACTTACTAATTAAAGAATTTTAATAACATGAAAATATCCCTTAAATTGCTGACGTGCATTCTTTAATGTTGTTATTTTTTTTTAACTAAAAACCAAGAACAAAACACAAAACACAAAAAACCTAGAAAAAAAGATTAAACTGCAAAAAATGCATGAAGGTAATAATAATAAGGGTATTTAGTAAACATAATTTTGAACAAAAGAATGTACAAGCCATCCCGCCACATCAAAGCAACCCTTGTGGGACGTGGCGGGATGGCTTGTACATTCTTTTGTTCAAAATTATGTTTACTAAATACCCTTATTATTATTACCTTCATGCATTTTTTTGCAATTTACTTTATATTTTAGGATATTTGTGTTTTGTGCCTTGTCTTTGGCTTTCTCTGTGTAATGGTCATGTGTTAATATGCATTTACATTTTGCATACACATTAACTTGTTTTTTCAGATCAGACCTCAGTTTTTTATTCAGTTCAATGTGCATCCTGTGCATATATGGGTGTTACCGCCCTGTGTCTGAGCTGGGAAATCCATCCTGTCTCGCCTATGCTTTTACTGGTGGTTCAGTTCCTCGGTCCTTGTTCACATTTACGTCACTTGACAAGTGGAAAGGTTTTAATACAAGAGTTAGGATTGTCCCACAAGGGTTGTCTTGACGTGGCGTGCTGGCTTGTACATTCTTTTGATCAAAATTATGTTTACTAAATACCCTTATTATTATTACCTTCACGCATTTTTTGCAGTTTATTCTTTTTATTTTAGGTTATTTGTGTTTTGTGTTTTGTTCTTGGTTTTCTCTGTGTAATGGTCATGTGTTAATATGCATTTACATTTTGTATACACATTAACTTACTTTTTCAGCTCAGACCCCAGGTTTTTAAAATATAAACAGATTTAGATTCTAGACACCATTGACATGGAAAAAGGATTTTGGAGACATACAGTAAAATCCCTTTCTCATGGCCATCATAGGAGTACACAGGAAAGCATGGGTGCATGCTGCTGCCAAAATAAGGATGACACGAAGAAATACACTGAAACAATAATGTCAACTCATCAACAGGCTTAAGGCCCCGTCACACTAAGCGATCTCGGTAGCGAGGTCGCTGCTGAGGCACAACTTTTGTGACGTAACAGCGATCTCACCAGCGAGATCACTGTGTGTGACAGCGATCAACGAGCGGCCCCCCTGCCGGTATCGCTGATCGCTGGAAGAAACCTCTGGACACTTCTTTGGTCTTTGGTCTCCCGCTGGTCAGCCCGCATCGCTGTGTGTGACAGGCGGGAGACCAGCGATCAGGTGTAAAAAAATAATAAAAAAAAAATATTTAGTTATTCTCACCTTCCGATGTCCCGTTCAGCCATCCTGCCTCTCTCCACGCTCCGGTCCCAGTGATCCTTTGCACGAATGACCGCGAGACTTTGTTATCCCTCGAGACCGTGACATCTCGCGGTCATTCTCGCATAGGATCACTGGGACCGGAGCGTGGAGAGAGGCAGGATGGCTGAACGGGACGTCGGAAGGTGAGAATAACTATATTTTTTATTTTGATTCTATTTTTTACAGGGATGGCCAGCGATGCCGGGCGCTCGGCATCGCTGTGCTGAACGCTGGTGAAGCTGTCTGTGTGACAGCTCACCAGCGATCACATAGTGACTTACCAGCGATCCTGACACCTTGACATCGGTGTCGGGATCACTGGTAAGTCGCTTAGTGTGATGGGGCCTTTACACCAGCCTACTGATATCAAGCTACTCTGATGGTGAGAAAGTAGTTGAAGAAGTATAAGACACAATGGAGAATAATCACAAATGAACACAAACAAGGCAAAAAAGGAAAGGTGGGTGCTAGGTTCCCCAATAAAGACTACGAGAAAGGGATTATACATAATGTCCCGAAAATTTTCTTTTTTCAGATGCTTCATTGGAGGACACAGGAAACCATGGGATGTCCAATAGCAGTCCCAAGAGGAGGAAAATCAGTGGTCTGAAGAGAGATGACTGGGATATTAGGAATTAAACCCTCTCCTGCAATGTAGCTGCTGCGAACTCTCAGCTTGAGTCTAAGCAGACACTATTGTCTGAGCTACATGGAAACCAGCTGGACACTATGTCAGATAAAAGCTTTCATTGCAGGAGAATTAGAGCAGATAGAAAACTCAAATCAATTGCCAACTTCCTTTATTCTTGGTAATTAATTAAAGCAATTTCATACATTGACAATACACCTGTATCAATCAGACTTGATTTTTTAACTTTTATGCCGTATTTTACTGATATGTCACAAATGGCTGAAATGGGAACATCCCTTTAATCTACCAGTTCTATGACTAAATGCACCTTTAGTACATACAGTTTTTTGCCTTACACCTTGGTTAAGAAAGTTTGAAAAATATTTTGCTCACAAAGTGATACTTTTTAGTGTCACCTATGAAAATAATGCAAGTACTTATGAGTTGCTATTGACTTGTGTACAGTACATTTTATCTGCGATGCCCTGAAAGTTGAGTGCTATCATTTATCTTCTCATGGCAGTGACATTTTTCTAAATCTCGCTGAGCACCAAACCTTGCAGACTTTCATTTCAGACTTAGCTATGTTTCACCTTGCCAAAATCTCTGTTTTTATCAGGATGATTGCACTTTGGATGAGCTGGATACACAACGTAATAAAAAGAAATTATAAAACCTCTTTGGGATTACTTATGTTCATTCAATTAGAGGCTCAATTCCCATTTTAATTAAATATGCTTGATAAAATACTGAAAATGTTTTTCTCGTATTTGTTCTTAAAGATTTTTTTATATATTACCAGTGACCTTTTTTATATTATAGTTGATGTACTTAGCATGATGCATATGTAGGTTATGGAAAGTATACCAAAAATATAGAATCTTAAATATTTATATAATTTAAAAACTAATTATTTATTTCATACATTTTTCTACACAGGGGATTCATATAGGTCTATTTCTCAATGGAGCTTACAATCTAATTTTAACTTTATTGCAAACCAATTAAACCCTATCTGTAAGCTTTCGACTATCGGAGGAAAATAATTACTCATAGAAAGCACCTAAAAGAAATAAAAAAATAGCTCTTTTCTGTGAGAAAATGTCTAAAACACATTTAAAACACAATTTGAACGTTTTTTTGCGCTGAGTTTGGAGCGCCCATGAAACGCATGTCAAAAGCGCATGCAAACGCTGCATTATTTTGTATCATTACTGTGCGCATTACAACAAAAAATCTCAGCGTTTTTATGCGTTTGTAAGCGTTTTTCATGCGTTTGCATTTTTTATGCGCAATAAACAAGAGAAAAAATCCTTGAAAAATTCTTGCAACACACTCCACCAATGGGACACCAGTGGGCGTGTCTATGGAAATTCTTTATATAGACCCTGTTTGCACCTGAATTCTTCACATTTGCTTGCATTTGACTTGAGAAACATGGATCTGCGCTGGAAGAGCTTTTACTTTGACTTGGATCTGGACATGAGGACGGCTCAGGCTTATGCCGTTGCTTGCCATGAACAGAGGGAGAGAGAGAGGCAGCGAAGATGGCAGCAGTGGCGTATGTGGATACATCCCACTATTGAACTCCGGGAGAGCCGTGGAGCGTACCACACCCTCTACAGTGAGCTACAGGCAAACCCGGAGAAATTTTCGGATTATACCCGGATGACCCAAGAAACCTTTAACTATTTGCTTGGTCGGGTCAAAGAAGTCATCCGGAGACAGGACACGCAGCTCCGGCGTGCGATTACTCCTGAGGAACGGCTCCTGGTCACATTAAGGTAGGTAGTTTTGCTAAACCAATGCCTGTTGATTTTTCTTGCTTGTGACATGTACTCTTCCAAATATGGCATAATTACAGTTCTGCCATGTCGGTAACTACAAGCTGCGTTAATTTTTGGATGGCATGTATTGAACCAAAGGCTGCAGATTTTTTTTTTTTAATTTAACGTGTTAAAAAAATTATGTATACACATATTAATTATTGTTTTCTTTGTGTCACAGATTCTTGGCTACTGGAGAGACCCTCTCGTCACTGCACTTCTAGTACCGGATTGGAATCTCCACGTTGTCTGGAATTGTAGCGGACACCTGCCGAGCTCTCTAGAACGTTCTTTGTCCCAAATTCATGCCCATGCCAACTGCAGAAAAGTGGTTGGAAATCGCCGAAAGATTCTGGACTGTCTGCAATTTCCCTAACTGTTTGGGAGCGGTGGATGGGAAACACATCCGGATTATCAAGCCCAAAAGAACAGGCTCTGAGTTCTTTAACTACAAAAAGAAATTTTCTACTGTACTGATGGCCATTGCGGATGCAGACTGTATGTTTATTGCAGTGGACATTGGGGCATTTGGCCGTGGGAATGACTCCCAGGCTTTTAAGACCTCGGACATGAGCAGGAGGTTGTATGGCAGCAACTTCAATTTCCCCATGCCACGGCCTCTTCCCAACACCGAAGGTCCGCCACGGCCATTTGTAATGGTTGGTGATGAAGCGTTCCAGATGTGCCAAAACCTGCTGAAACCCTACTCCAGCCGGGACTTGGACCACAACAAAAGAATTTTCAATTACAGGCTCACCAGGGCCAGGAGAACAGTAGAGTGTGCATTTGGTATCCTTGTATCTAGATGGCGCATTCTTGGCACAGCTATTAATCTGAAACTGGAAACCGTGGATGAGGTGTTCAAGGCCTGTGTTGTTCTACATAACTTTGTACCTTCTCGAGAGCACCCAAACTTTGATCTTGATGATGTTGATCCTAATCCATTGCCTGAATTTACACAGCACCCTCTCAGGTCATCCGTTGAAGTTGGCCAAATGAGGGATCAATTTGCGGCATACTTCAACTCAGATGTAGGACGGGTGGAATGGCAAGAGCAAATGGTTTAAAAAATTTTTATTGCATGTTCTTTGTATGTTAATAAAAAAAACTGTTTTGATACCTGTACTGAGTGCATTCTCTGTTTTTACACTCCCAATACCATTAGCAAGTAGCCAGGTGTATCAGTGAATTTATGATGCTGTGTTTTGTGCATCATGATTTCACTAATACTCTAGAGTAGGTGACTATATAGATTATGTGGTTATTTACAAGGTATATCTATAGTTCCTTGCCTTTCATTGGTCTAATAGTTAAATGAGAACAATAGATATGCCTTGTACTCAACACCATCCTCTATAGCCATGGTTTTCAAAATGTAGTCCTAAATGTCAACCAACATATCATGTTTACTTTTTTACATTTTTTTTTAACTCAAATGTAATTACTAAAAACATGCTATGTTGGTTTGCTTTGAATACTGTAGTTGGGAAACCCTGCTCAAATCAGTGTGTGAAATACACCAGATATCTCGATTACTGACGTTTCTTGTGTCAGTCTTGGAGATATGTTTTGTCAATGAAACCAATCTACATGACTTGTCTTTTTCAAAGCAGTGTCGACATTTTAGTAATATTGCACAGACAGACTGGATCCTACAGGGTTCCTGTTATAAATGGGTCACCGAGGAGAAAAAAGCAAAACAAGTTAAGTCCCAGAAAACCAGAGAGGTTGGTTACTGTTATGAGTTCATTTTCCCCTTCACCATTGAGGTCTGATGAACTCCCTCTTCTGGTGAAGGAAGGTAGTGAGGCTGATTACCAAGCACCTGAGCTGGGAGAGGATGACTGGGCGACGGGGATCTCTGACTGGATATAAGGCAGCCGACGCCCTTCTGCCTCGCTGGTGATTTCTCTGTGGAATTCTAGGAGACCAGTCTGATTCCTGCTCCTCAAAAGCTAAGTTTTCTGCTTTGCCTTTTTGCATTTGTGTTTTGGTTTTAGTTTGCCTTGCTTTTCTGGATTCTGCCATTCCCTGCTGGGGTGAGCTGAATTCCTTTTTGTCAGTTTGCTCTGTCTTCAGAAAATACCTGAGTACTGACATAGTCTTTTTGAAGCCTAGCGTCTTCAGGGCCTTTTTCCCTGTCAGTCTGTTGGCTCTTATTTTGATAGGGTTTTTCGCGGATTGCAGACAGCAGCCTTCCTATCCTGTGCTATCTAGTTAGCTTGGGCCCCATCATTTGCTCAGTCTATCTTTCTATCTGTGTTAGTGTTTTTTCTTCTTGCTTCACCGTCATTATATGTTGGGGGCTGCCTATTGCTTTGGGGTCTGCTCTGGGGCAGTTTAGATTTCCCTTTCTGTCTTTAGGCTAGGCAGTTCTCCAGCTGTGATCCAGGGGTCTAGGGCATCGTAGGAACCCCCCACGGCTACTGCTAGTTGTTGTTGATAGGTTCAGGGGTCTGCAATCCGATAGCTGCCAACTTCTCTGGTTTTCTGGACTTAGCTAGCATTTCTGTTTTTGCCTCCTACGGTGACTCATTCATAACAGAATCACCAGCCTTACGCAGATCCTAGGGTACTCAATAGCAGGAAAGAATAAAAAAAAAAAGTGTGTATATTTTTTCCTCTATATCTCTGAGGCCGTAGGGGGAATTTTTTTTTCTCTCAATGGAGATAAAGCAATTGTATGATCGTGTGGAGCAGCTCGCTGCGGAAGTGCGGGGAATTTCCGCCTACCTTGCTCATTCACATGCTGCTGAACCAAAGATCCCTACTCCTGATGTGTTTTTTGGGGATCGGTCTAAATTTTTGAATTTCAAAAATAATTGTAAATTATTTTTTGCCTTGAAGCCTAACTCGTCAGGGAGCTCCGCTCAGCAGGTTAAAATTGTCGTCTCTTTGCTGCGTGGTGATCCCCAGGATTGGGCGTTTTCTTTGAAACCTGATGATCCTAGTCTGACTAATGTGAACGCATTTTTTCAAGTCTTGGGGTTGCTGTATGACGAACCTAATGCTATTGATCAGGCTGAAAAGACCCTGTTGGCCTTGAGCCAGGGTCGAGATTCTGCAGAATTGTACTGTCAAAAATTCCAAAAGTGGGCGGTCCTTACTGCCTGGAATGATAATGCCTTGGCAGCTCTCTTTCGGAAGGGTTTGTCAGAAGCCGTAAAAGATACTATGGTGGGATTTCCTGTTCCCTCTGGTCTGGACGATTCTATGTCATTAGCCATTCAGGTTGATCGGCATTTACGTGAACGCAGGACTGCACGAGAGGTGTGGCCACCTGTTGAACAAGTGTCTGAACCTATGCAATGTGATAGAGTTTTGTCCAGGGAGCAACGTCAGGAGTTCAGAAAGCGTAATAAGCTGTGTTTTTTTTGTGGAGATGCCTCGCATATTATTTCTGTCTGTCTTAAACGAGAGAAACGTTTTGCACACACGTTTTCTGTGGGTGGTGTTCAACCTAAGTTTCTTCTGGCAATTACTCTGATCTGCTCCCTGTCCACATTTTCCGCCAAGGCTTTTGTGGATTCGGGAGCAGCCCTGAACCTAATGGACTTGGATTTTGCTAAACGTTGTGGATTTCCTAGGACACCTCTGCGGATGCCTATCCCTTTGAAGGGGATTGATGCTACTCCTTTGGCAAAAAATAAACCTCAGTTTTGGACCCAGGTGGTAATGCGGGTCGCCCCAAACCATCAAGAAAATTGCAGATTTTTGGTGTTGCATAATTTGCATTATACCATTGTTCTGGGGTTTCCCTGGTTGCAAACTCATAATCCAGTTTTGGACTGGAAATCTGTGTCTGTGGTGAGTTGGGGTTGTCGGTGTGCCCTTAGTGAGGCTCCGGTTTTTTCCACCTCTCCTCAGTCGCATGATGTTCCTGACTATTTGGCGGACTTTTATGATGTATTTAGTGAGAATGAGTCTGCGTCTTTGCCTCCTCATAGGAGTTATGACTGTGCAATTGAACTGAGCCCGGGGTGTAAATTTCCCAAGGGTCGGCTCTTCAATTTATCTGTACACGAGCACGAGGCTATGCGATCCTATATTAAGGAGGCGTTGGAGAAGGGTCATATTAGACCATCCTCTTCACCATTAGGTGCTGGTTTTTTTTTCGTGGCCAAAATGGATGGTTCATTAAGGCCTTGTATTGATTATCGTGCCCTCAACAAAACTACTATTATGCTATTATCCGTTACCCCTGATTTCGGATCTATTCTCCAGAGTTAAAGGTGCTTGCTGGTTTACCAAGCTTGACCTCAGGGGGGCGTATAATCTTATCCGCATTAAGCATGGGGATGAATGGAAGACGGCGTTTAATACTCCAGAGGGACATTTTGAGTACCTGGTGATGCCTTTTGGGCTCACTAATGCCCCTTCTGTCTTCCAATGCTTCATGAACGACATTTTCCGAGACTTTGTGGATAAATTTTTGATTATCTATCTGGATGATATTTTGATCTTCTCCAAGGATTGGGATTCTCATGTGGAACATGTTCGGATGGTGTTCCGGATCTTGAGGGAGAATTCCCTGTATGTCAAAGGATCAAAATGCCTTTTTGGGGTACAGAGGATTTCATTTTTGGGATTTATTTTGTCTCCGTCAACTATTGAAATGGATCCGGCCAAGGTACAGGCCAAATGATTAGGTTCAGCCCACTTCTTTGAAGGCCCTTCAGAAGTTTTTGGGTTTTGCTAATTTTTATCGGAAATTTATAGCAAAATTTTCTAGTATTGCCAAGCCATTGACTGATCTGACTAAGAAGGGTGCTGATGTGTTGAATTGGTCTCCGGAGGCTGTTTCTTCCTTTCAGGAGCTGAAGCGAAGATTCACTTCTGCCCCTGTTTTGCGGCAACCTGATGTCTCACTCCCGTTCCAGGTAGAGGTGGACGCTTCTGAGATTGGTGCAGGAGCTGTTTTGTCCCAAAAGGATCCTGTAACATCTAAAATGAATCCCTGTGCTTTCTTTTCCCGAAAGTTCTCCCCATCTGAACGTAACTATGATGTGGGGAATCGGGAACTGTTGGCCATGAAATGGGCATTTGAGGAGTGGAGACATTGGTTGGAGGGAGCTAAACATCAAGTCGTGGTCCTCACTGACCACAAGAATTTGATTTACCTGGAGTTGGCCAAACGCTTGAACCCTAGACAGGCTAGATGGGCCTTGTTTTTTACACATTTTGATTTTGTGGTCTCTTTTCTTCCTGGCACTAAGAATGTCAAGGCTGACGCTCTTTCTAGGAGCTTCTTTGCTGATTCTCCTGTGGTGACCAAGCCTGCTACCATCTTAGGCGAAGGGGTAGTTCTTTTTGCCATCTCACCCGATTTGAGACGTGCTCTGGAAGAGTTCCAGGAGGACAAACCTGAGCGTTGTCCCAGTGGAAAGTTGTATGTTCCTGACCAGTGGAAGAAGAGAGTGATGTCTGAAGTTCATTGCTCTGCATTGGCTGGTCATCCAGGTATTTTTGGTACTAGAGATCTGGTGAGTTGCTCTTTTTGGTGGCCCGCCTTGTCTCGTGATGTCAGGAATTTTGTGCAGTCCTGTGGGACTTGCTCCCGGTCTAAACCTTGTTCTCGCTCTAGTGGGTTGTTGATGCCTTTGCCGGTCCCCAGGAGGCCATGGACCCATATTTCAATGGATTTCATCTCTGATATGCCTGTCTCTCAGAGAATGACTGTTATTTGGGTGATTTGTGATAGGTTCTCTAAGATGGTTCATCTTGTACCACTCCCTAAGTTGCCATCTTCCTCTGAGTTGGTGCCCCTGTTTTTGCAACAGGTGGTTTGCTTGCACCGGATTCCTGAGAACATTGTATCTGACAGAGGAGTTCAGTTTGTGACTAGATTTTGGAGGACTTTCTGTTCCAAGCTGGGAATTCAGTTGTCCTTCTCCTCTGCGTTTCACCCTCAGACCAATGGGCAGACAGAGAGAACAAACCAGACCTTAGAGTCGTATTTGAGATGTTTTATTTCCGCTGATCAGGATGATTGGGTTTCATTTTTGCCCTTGGCCGAATTTGCTTTAAATAATAGAGCTACTTCTGCCACTTTGATGTCACCTTTTTTTTGTAACTTTGGGTTTCATCCTCGATTTTCTTCAGGGCAGGTGGAGCCTTCTGCCTGCCCAGGTGTTGACACTGTGGTGGAGAGAATGCACCTGATCTGGGACCAAGTGGTGGATAAGTTATCTCTCTCCCAGGAAAAGGCCCAGCGGTTTTCCAACCGACATAGGACCGTTGGTCCCCAGTTTAAGGTGGGTGATATGGTTTGGTTATCATCAAAAAATATCACTATGAAGGTAGCTTCTCCTAAGTTTAAGCCTAGATTTATTGGGCCTTACAAGATTTTGGAGATCATTAATCCGGTCACTTTTCGGTTGGCTCTTCCTGTCACATTTAAAATCCATAATGTGTTTCATAAGTCCTTGTTGAAGAGGTTTGTTGAACCAGTAGTTCCTGGGGTGGCACCTCCGGACCCTGTATTGGTTGAAGGTAACATGGAATATGAGGTAGAGAAGATACTGGATTCCCGTCTGGCTAGACGGAGACTCCAGTATTTGGTTAAGTGGAAGGGTTATGGTTAGGAGGATAATTCCTGGGTCTCTGCCTCCTGATATTCATGCCAAAAGATTGGTGAGTGCCTTTCATCGGGCTCACCTGATCGCCCTGGTGGCGTGGATGAGGGTTCGGTGACCCCTCCTCAAGGGGGAGGTACTGTTATGAGTTCATTTTCCCCTTCACCATTGATGTCTGATGAACTCCCTCTTCTGGTGAAGGAAGGTAGTGAGGCTGATTACCTGAGCTGGGAGAGGATGACTGGGCGACGGGGATCTCTGACTGGATATAAGGCAGCCGACGCCCTTCTGCCTCGCTGGTGATTTCTCTGTGGAATTCTAGGAGACCAGTCTGATTCCTGCTCCTCAAAAGCTAAGTTTTCTGCTTTGCCTTTTTGCATTTGTGTTTTGGTTTTAGTTTGCCTTGCTTCTGGATTCTGCCATTCCCTGCTGGGGTGAGCTGAATTCCTTTTTGTCGGTTTGCTCTGTCTTCAGAAAATACCTGAGTACTGACATAGTCTTTTTGAAGCCTAGCGTCTTCAGGGCCTTTTTCCCTGTCAGTCTGTTGGCTCTTATTTTGATAGGGTTTTTCGCAGATTGCAGACAGCAGCCTTCCTATCCTGTGCTATCTAGTTAGCTTGGGCCCCATCATTTGCTCAGTCTATCTTTCTATCTGTGTTAGTGTTTTTTCTTCTTGCTTCACCGTCATTATATGTTGGGGGCTGCCTATTGCTTTGGGGTCTGCTCTGGGGCAGTTTAGATTTCCCTTTCTGTCTTTAGGCTAGGCAGTTCTCCGGCTGTGATCCAGGGGTCTAGGGCATCGTAGGAACCCCCCACGGCTACTGCTAGTTGTTGTTGATAGGTTCAGGGGTCTGCAATCCGATAGCTGCCAACTTCTCTGGTTTTCTGGACTTAGCTAGCATTTCTGTTTTTGCCTCCTATGGTGACTCATTCATAACAGGTAACTATGCAGATTGCAGATCCATGATCCTACCACACAACTAGCAGCAGCCGTGGAGCGTACCTACGATGTTCCTAGATGCTTCGTCACAGCCGGAGGACTAAATAAACCTGAAGCATGAAAAAGGGAAAACTAACTGCCCCAGAGCAGACCCCAAAGGAATAGATAGCCCCCACACATGTATTGACGGTTAAACAAGATGAAGGCACAAACACAGGCAGGAAAATAGGCTGAGCAAACGATGGGGCCCAAACTAACTAGCCAGGAAAGGAAAGACACTGTCTGCAACCTGCAAAAAACGCTACAAAAATAATGTCCAACACTTCTGATAGCAAAATTAACACTGAAGTCACTAGACTTCTCCCACTATATCAGCACTCTGAAATATTCTGAGACAGAGCAAAAAGAGACCAAACTAGTAAGGGACAAAAAGCAAATTGGCAAAATACTCATAAATAAGAGTGGAAATTCAGCACAGCCCCCAGCCGGGGCTGGCTGACCACACAAAAAACTGAATAGACCAACAAAATCAAGTGTGAACATTAGCAGAAAAACTTAGCTTTAGATAACTGGAACAGAGCTGAAAATCAAGAGCTGACAAGCCAGAAGGAATCACCAGCAACTGAATAGGGCGTCGGCTGTCTTAAATCCAATCTGAGACTCCTGAGGTCCAATCGTCATTCTCATTCTCAGGTGGCAGATCTCCACCGATCAAATCAGCCTCACTACCTCCTGTTACCACCAGAGGGAGTCTGGAAGGAGAACTCACAACTGGTGAACCAGAGAATGAACTCACAACAGTACCCCCCCTTGAGGAGGGGTCACCGAACCCTCATCCACGCCACCAGGTCAATCAGGATGGGCCCGGTGAAAAGCACGAACCAATCTATTGGCATGAATATCAGAGGCAGAGACCCAAGAATTATCCTCCTGACCATAACCCTTCCATTTGACCAAATACTGGAGTCTCCGTCTAACCAAATGAGAATCCAATATTTTCTCTACCTCATATTCCACATTGCCTTCAACCAACACAGGGTCAGGAGGTGCTGCATAGGAACCACTGGCTCAACAAACCTCTTCAACAGAGATTTGTGAAATACGTTATGGATCTTGAACGTAACTGGAAGAGCTGTTGTGAGTTCATTTTCCCCTTCGTCACTGAGGTCTGGTGAACTCCCTATTCTGGTGAGGGAAGGTAGTGAGCCTGATTATCAGGCACCTGAGCCTAATGATGATGACTGGCTGAGTGGAGTCACTGACTGGATATAAGGCTGCCGACGCCCTTCTGCCCTGCGGGTGATTTCTCTGTGGACTTCTAAGACACCAGTCTGATTCCTGCTCCTCTAAAGCTAAGTTTTCTGCTTTGCCTTTTTGCATTTGTGTTTTGTTTTTTGCCTTGCTTTTTGGATTCTGCCATTCCCTTCTGGGGTGAGCTGAATCTCCTTTTTCCGGTTGCTCTGTCTTCAGAATATTCCTGAGTACTGACATAGTCTTTTTGAAGCCTAGCGTCTTCAGGGCCTTTTTCACTGTCAGTCTGTTGGCTCTTATTTTCATAGGGTTTTTCACGGATTGCAGACAGCAGCCTTCCTGTCCTTTCCTATCTAGCTTGGGCCCCGTCTTTGCTCAGTTTATCTTTCTGTCTGTGTTGTGTTCTTTCTTCTTGCTTCACCGTCATTATATGTGGGGGGCTGCCTTTTGCTTTGGGGTCTGCTCTGGGGCAGTTTAGATTTCCCTTTCTGTCTTTAGGCTATCTAGTCCTCCGGCTGTGATCGAGGGGTCTAGGACATCGTAGGAACCCCCCATGGCTACTGCTAGTTGTGTTGATAGGTTCAGGGGTCTGCAATCCGATAGCTGCCAACCTCTCTGGTTTTCTGGACTTAGCTTGCATTTCTGTTTTTGCCTCCTGCGGTGACTCAATCATAACAAAGAGCCAATCGAAACGAAACAGGATTAAGAATTTCCAAAATCTTATAAGGACCAATAAATCTTGGCTTAAATTTAGGAGATGCAACCTTCATAGGAATATTCTTAGACGACAACCAAACCATATCACCCACTTTAAACCGGGGACCAATGGTCCTGTGCCGGTTGGAAAATCGCTGTGCCTTTTCCTGAGAGAGTGACAACTTATCCACCACTTGGTCCCATATCTGCTGCATTCTCTTAACCACAGTGTCCACACCTGGGCAGGACGAAGATTCCACTTGCCCTGAAGAGAATCGAGGATGAAGCCCAAAATTACAGAAAAAGGATGACATCAAAGTGGCAGAACTAGCTCTATTGTTCAGTGCGAATTTGGCCAAGGGCAAAAATGAGACCCAATCATCCTGATCAGCAGATATAAAACATCTCAAATAAGACTCCAAGGTCTGGTTTGTTCTCTCAGTCTGTCCATTGGTCTGGGGATGAAATGCGAAGGTGAAGGATAACTGAATTCCCAGATTGGAACAAAAGTCTTTCCAGAATTTGGAAACAAACTGGACTCCTCTGTCGGACACAATGTTCTCAGGAATCCCATGTAACCGAACCACCTGTTGTAAAAACAAGGGCACCAACTCAGCAGAAGATAGCAACTTTGGGAGTGGTACAAGATGGACCATCTGAGAAAATCTATCACAAATCACCCAGATAATAGTCATTCTCTGAGAGACAGGAAGATCAGAAATAAAATCCATTGAGATATGGGTCCATGGCCTCTTGGGCACCGGCAGGGGCATCAGCAACCCACTAGAACGAGAACAGGGTTTAGACCGAGAACAAGTCCCACAGGACTGTACAAAATTCCTAATGTCACAAGATAAGGCAGGCCACCAAAAGGACCGACTCACCAAATCTCTGGTACCAAAAATACCTGGATGACCAGCCAATACGGAGCAATGAATTTCAGACATCACTCTCTTTCTCCACTGGTCAGGAGCAAACAATTTTTCTATATGGCAACGCTCAGGTTTATCCTCCCGAAATTCCTCCAGGGCGCGTCTCAAATTGGGCGAAATGGCAGAAAGAACTACCCCCTCACCTAGGATGGTAGTAGGCTCGGTTACACTAAGAGAATCGGCAAAGAAACTCCTAGAAAGGGCGTCTGCCTTAACATTCTTAGTGCCCAGAAGAAAAGAGACCACAAAATTAAAACACGTGAAAAACAAGGCCCATCTAGCCTGTCTAGGATTCAAGCATTTGGCCGACTCCAGATAAATTAAATTCTTGTGATCGGTGAGGACCACAACTTGATGTCTAGCTCCCTCCAACCAATGTCTCCACTCCTCAAATGCCCACTTCATGGCCAACAATTCCCAATTCCCCACGTCATAGTTGCGTTCAGATGGGGAGAACTTTCGAGAAAAGTAGGCACAGGGATTCATCTTAGAAGTCACAGGGTCTATTTGGGACAAAACAGCTCCTGCAACAATCTCAGAAGCATCTACCTCCACCTGAAATGGAAGTGAGACATCAGGTTGCCGTAAAACTGGAGCTGAAGTAAATCTCTGCTTAAGCTCCTGAAATGCTGAGATAGCCTCAGGAGACCAATTCAGCACATCAGCGCCCTTCTTGGTCAGATCAGTCAGTGGTTTGACAATACCAGAAAAATTACCTATAAATTTACGATAGAAATTAGCAAAACCCAAAAACTTCTGGAGGGACTTCAAAGAAGTTGGCTGAACCTAATCATAAATGGCCTGTACCTTGGCCGGATCCATTTCAATAGTCGATGGAGATAAGATAAATCCCAAAAATGAAATCCTCTGTACACCAAAGAGGCATTTTGATCCCTTAACAAACAGGGAATTCTCCCTCAAAATCAAGAACACAGTCCGGACGTGTTCCACATGAGAATCCCAATCACTAGAAAAGATCAAAATATCATCCAGATAGATGATCAAAAACTTATCCACAAAGTCACGGAAAATATCATTCATAAAGTACTGGAAGACAGAAGGGGCATTAGTGAGCCCAAAAGGCATCACCAGGTACTCAAAATGTCCCTCCGGAGTTTTAAACGCCGTCTTCCATTCATCCCCGTGCTTGATGCGAATAAGATTATACACCCCCCTGAGGTCAAGCTTAGTAAACCAGCAGGCACTCTTAACTCTGGAGAATAAATCAGACATCAGAGGTAGCGGGTGCTGATATTTAACCGTCATCTTGTTAAGGGAATGATAATCAATACACGGTCTTAATTAACCATCTTTCTTCGCCACAAAAAACCCCCCAGCACCTAAAGGTGACGAGGATGGTCTAATATGACCCTTCTCCAATGACTCCTTAATATAGGATCGCATAGCATCATGTTCGGGTACTGATAAGTTGAAAAGCTGACCCTTGGGAAATTTACACCCAGGCATCAACTCAATTGCACAGTCATAACTCCTATGAGGAGGCAAAGACGCACACTTGCTCTCAATAAATACATCAGAAAAATCGGCTAGATAATCAGGAATATCATGAGACTGAGGAGAGGTGGAAAAACAGGAGTGTCCCTAAGAACACACTGACAACCCCAACTCACCACAGGCCCAGATTTCCAATCCAAAACTGGATTATGAGTTTGCAACCAAGGAAAACCCAGAACAATAGTATCATGCAAATTATGCAGCACCAAAAATTTACAAATTTTCTTGGTGGTCTGGGGCAACTCGCATTGTCACCTGGGTCCAAAACTGAGGTTTATTCTCCGCCAAAGGAGTAGCATCAATACCCCTCAAAGGAATAGGCATCCGCAGAGGTGTCATGGAAAAGCCACAACGTTTAGCAAAGTCCAAATCCATCAGATTCAACGCTGCTCCTGAATCCACAAAATCCGTGGAAAACGTGGATAAGGAGCAGATCAGAGTAATTGCCAAAAGAAACTTAGGTTGTATACTGCCCACAGCAAATGTGTGTGCAAAATGTTTCTCTCGTTTTGGGCAGACAGAAATAGTATGAGAGACGTCTCCACAGAAAAAACACAGCTTATTACACCTTCTAAACTCCTGACGTTGCGCCCTAGACAAAACCCCATCACATTGCATAGGTTCAGACATTTGTTCAAAAGGTGGCAGCGCCTCCCGTGTAGTTTTACGTTCACGTAAACGCCGATCAACTTGAATGGCTAATGACATAGAATCATCCAGACCAGAGGGAACAGGAAATCCCGCCATAACATCTTTTACGGTCTCTGATAAACCCTTCTGAAAGAGAGCTGCCAATGCACTATCATTCCATGTAGTAAAGGCCGCCCACTTTCGGAATTTTTGACAGTATAACTCTGCAGAATCCTGACCCTGGTTTAATGCCAACAGGGTTCTCTCAGCTTGATCAACAGCATTAGGTTCATCATACAACAACCCCAAGGCTTGAAAAAATGCATCCACATTAGTCAGAATAGGATTTTCAGGTGTCAGAGAAAAAGCCCAATCCTGGGGATCGCCGCACAGCAAGGAGATGACAATTTTAACCTGCTGCACAGAGCTCCCCGATGAGTTAGGCTTCAAGGCCAGAAATAATTTACAATTATTCTTAAAATTCAGAAATTTAGACTGATCCCCAGAAAACACTTCAGGAGTAGGGATCTTAGATTCAGCAGCACGTGACTAAATGAGGTAGGTTGAAATTCCCTGCACTTCAGCAGCTAGCTGCTCCGCACGATCAGACAATTGCTTTATCTCCATTAGGAAAAAGAAAAAAAAATCCTCCTACAGCCCCAGAGAAAAAAGAGGAAAAAATATATATAAAAAAAAAATTCTGCCACTTTTTTTTTTTAAAACAACTTTTTCCTGCTTTTGAGTACCCTAGAATCTGCGGTATGGCTGGTGATTCTGTTATGAATGGGTCACCGAGGAGAAAAAAGCAAAACAAGTTAAGTCACAGAAAACCAGAGAGGTTGGTAACTATGCAGATTGCAGATCCCTGATCCTACCACACAACTAGTAGCAGCCGTGGAGCGTAACTACGATGTTCCTAGACGCTTCGTCACAGCCGGAGGACTAAATAAGCCTGAAGCATGAAAAAGGGAAAACTAACTGCCCCAGAGCAGACCCCAAAGGAATAGATAGCCCCCACACATGTATTGACGGTGAAACAAGATGAAGGCATAAACACAGGCAGGAAAATAGGCTGAGCAAGCGTTGGGGCCCAAACTAACTAGCCAGGAAAGGAAAGGAAAGACACTGTCTGCAACCTGCAAAAAACCCTACAAAAGCAATGTCCAACACTTCTGATAGCAAAATTAACCCTGAAGTCACTAGACTTCTCCCACTATATCAGCACTCTGAAATATTCTGAGACAGAGCAAAAAGAGACCAAACTAGTAAGGGACAAAAAGCAAATTGGCAAAATACTGATAAATAAGAGTGGAAATTCAGCACAGCCCCCAGACGGGGCTGGCTGACCACACAAAAAACTGAATAGACCAACAAAATCAAGTGTGAACATTAGCAGAAAAACTTAGTTTTAGATGACTGGAACAGAGCTGAAAACCAAGAGCTGACAAGCCAGAAGGAATCACCAGCAACTGAATAGGGCGTCGGCTGTCTTAAATCCAATCTGAGACTCCTGAGGTCCAATCGTCATCCTCATTCTCAGGTGGCAGATCTCCACCTATCAAATCAGCCTCACTACCTCCTGTTACCACCAGAGGGAGTCTGGAAGGAGAACTCACAACTGGTGAACCAGAGAACGAACTCACAACAGGTTCCCCAACTCCACTCCACAAGGTCCACCACCAGATCATGTTGTAATGAAATCCATAGCTCCGTTGATAACTGTTTCACAAGAGCCCAAAAAAAAGAGGATTCCATACAACATGATCTTTTGGTGGACCTTGAGGACTGTAGTTGGGGGACCCTGCTGGATCGAGTATGTGCAATATTACTAAAGTAGAATGTAGAGACTGTTGTTGAAAAGGCAAGTCATGTAGATTTGGTTTGTTGACATCACACATATCTCCAAGACTGACACAAGAAACATGTCTCACACAAGAAACAGTAATGGAGATATATGTTGTTGCTAAAACGCTAAATGTACAGCACAGTGTGTGTACGGTGCAGTGTGTGTACGGCGCAGTGTGTGTAGTCGGCGATAGACACAGTAACCATTCCAAATTTTTTGAAAGCACAAGTGCACATTTATTTTGTAACAAAAAAGAACCAAAAATTTTTTTTATTAGGAATGACGTTTGGGGAAGTTTGGGAGACTTTGGGTGTGTGGAGAGACGAGGAACGACTGGAGGTAGAGGAAGGGGTTCTAGTAGAAGGGGCGACAAAAGTACTGGGGGAAGGGAGCTCTGGAATGGACATTGAGCCAGCTTGAGACACATTAGGAGGAGGCGGTGGATGGACAAACAAAATTTTTTTTTTTCCTCTTCTTTGGCGCAGGAATATCCTGCCCGGACCGACTTGCAGCCTGTGACCGCCTTACTTTTGTTGACCACCTGGTGACGGTGGACTGTGGCGTTGCCCTGTAAAATAGGGAATGCGGATCACCCCTTTGCTGCTTTGTGGTGGCAGTGGTGGTTCTCCTAGGAGAGAAATTTGGGTCGGTGCTCTGAGCAGGAGGCTGCCTGTCTGGGATCTCATCCAAAGTTCTTGGGGGACTCAGAGGAGGAGAATTGGTGGCGGTTATGTTGACATGAGGAGTGGTGGTGGTACTCCTTTGCTGCGGCCTTCTTTTATTTGCACTCCTCCTAAACCATGTTGCTTGTTTAGGGGGAGTTCTAGACCAGTGTCTAGACATTGTTTACTCAAATTGCGTGCGTGCACAAGGTGCTGACGTGTGCGGTGCCAAGCGCTTGTCAGCGACCACATAGACTGTAATGCTATTTTTGTGCGCACACCGAGTGCACAAGTGCGGGCACAATTTTTTTAACGATGTCGCCGGAAAAAAAATGCATTATGTAGCGTACAGCGCGTCTGGACGCACACCTGTAAAGTGCGCAGCGCACGCTAAACGCTGAAGAGCGCGTACATTCGCAAGACCCTGCGATCACCATATTAAACATAGGGGAACATTGCGCGTGCGCCCAATAGTGCACGATGCGCTGCACGATGGAACGCTAGTGTGAAACCAGCCTTACACAGTATTATCCTCCTATTGAAGCACATAGATTCCCCTTTCATTGCCCACATAAAGTATGATGCCAACACAAGTGCCACCCAAACAAAGTATGATACCCCCACAGTGGATTCTTCCACAGTACCCTGCACAATCACAGTTCTCTGCCATCCAGCAAAGTATGGGGACCAATCAAGGCATAATGCCCCAACTGTGACCATATCAGAGCTATCCACACAATATAATGGCCCCCACATGACCCTCCATTTAGTGTAATAGCCCTCACACCCCTCCACACAGTGTCTTAGCCCCAACACAACCCTCCACATAGTATGATGGCTCAACATAACCCTCCACACAGTGTAATGGCCTCAAAACAGTATGTTGGACCCCACACAACCCTATACACAGTATGATTAACCCCACATTAACCATCACACTGTATAATGGCCCCAACTAGCTCTTTAAACAGTGTAATATCCCTCACAAGTTCTCCAGACAGTAGACTAGAGTTGGAGACAAGGATGTGGTACATCCAAAATGGGCATGAAATACAAAAGGGCAGTTAATGGGAGAGTCCCATAAATCAACATAGAAGGCATAAACGGGCTCAAAATTGTGAAGCGCTTGACATCAAAATTATAACACGGGTAGCCAATGAGTGTCAATAAAACCTAGAGCTTATTAAAGGTGAAATTAGAAGTGTAGAATAAGGAACGTGTCACGCCGCCTGTCACGCAGCTCTCACCCGGGGGCGGGACCTCAGGCGCGATGTCACCACTTCTGGTGCCGCGGCCGCTCCGGGGTTCCCGTCGGGTGCGTACGCACACCTCTCGTACCTAGCTCCATAGCTGCACAATGTTCTTAGTGCCACGCGTGCTCTTCTCAGCTCTTTCTCTAGTTTTGTCCTCTCTATTGTTCTGGAGAACCTGACCTGGAAGTCCAAGTGCTGATGTGCTATATCAGGCTACCTCTTCCTATGGGAGGTACCTAGTTATTGTTGTGCTTCCTGGCTTGGTCTGTTTTGTCTTTGCTTGGCTGCGCGCTGTATTTGGGTCCCCTGCCTTGTGCACGTGCCTGTACTCTGCCTTGTGCTCTGTGTCTGCACTCTGCCTTGTGTTTCGTTCCTGTACTCTGCCTTGCCATGCTTCCTGGCACATGCTCCGAACCTACATTCTGCTCTGTGCTCTGTCATGCTCCTTAGCACACCCTCAGTGTTGTGAGTTCATTTTCCCCTTCGTCACTGAGGTCTGGTGAACTCCCTATTCTGGTAAAGGAAGGTAATGAGCCTGATTATCAGGCACCTGAGCCTAATGATGATGACTGGCTGAGTGGAGTCACTGACTGGATATAAGGCTGCCGACGCCCTTCTGCCCTGCGGGTGATTTTTCTGTGGACTTCTAGGACACCAGTCTGATTCCTGCTCCTCTAAAGCTAAGTTTTCTCTTTGCCTTTTTTGGCATTTGTGTTTTGTTCTTGTTTGCCTTGTTTTTCTGGATTCTGCCATTCCCTGCTGGGGTGAGCTGAATCTCCTTTTGCCTGTTGCTCTGTCTTCAGAATATTCCTGAGTACTGACATAGTCTTTTTGAAGCCTAGCGTCTTCAGGGCCTTTTTCACTGTCAGTCTGTTGGCTCTTATTTTCATAGGGTTTTTCACGGATTGCAGACAGCAGCCTTCCTGTCCTTTCCTATCTAGTTAGCTTGGGCCCCGTCTTTGCTCAGTCTATCTTTCTGTCTTTGTTGTGTTTTTTCATCTTGCTTCACTGTCATTATATGTTGGGGGCTGCCTATTGCTTTGGGGTCTGCTCTAGGGCAGTTTAGTTTTTCCCCTTTCTGTCTTTAGGCTATATAGTTCTCCGGCTGTGATTTAGGGGTCTAGGGCATCGTAGGAACCCCCCACGGCTACTGCTAGTTGTGTTGATAGGTTCAGGGGTCTGCAATCCGATAGCTGCCAACCTCTCTGGTTTTCTGGACTTAGCTTGCATTTCTGTTTTTGCCTCCTACCGTGACTCAATCATAACACCTCAGTCCCTGCCTTGTGTCCTGTCATACTTCTTGGTGCACCCTCTGCATTGCTCTGCACTCTTGCGTGCTTCCCAGCACGCGTTATGCCTAACCCTGTGCTCTTGCGTGCTCCCTTGCACACTCCCTGCTTTGCCCGCGCCTGGGCGTGCTTGTCAGTGCGCGCCATACGTATTCCCGTGTATCTGCCTTGCACTATGCAGTATCTAGTGCACTCCCCTGTACACGCCTTGTATTGTACAGTGTCCTTCTTACTTCCGTACACTCGCCCTGTATTGTCCTGTACTCTGCGTACTCCTGTGTCCATGCTTTGCCCACTCCTGTTTCCTGACACACTCATCCGTGTCTCCTGTGAGAGGCCACCTGGTTCCAGCAGTCGTGGTACCTTACCCCCTTGGGCTTGCCCTTGACACTCCCTGTATAGGGGTGGTCCTCACTAGGTCAGCTTGCCCTAGGTGGGTTTGTGCCACGACCCAGAGGGTCCACTCCACGAACCGTCACAGAATGTCATGGGACCAAAAGAGAAGAATGTGTCCTGGATGTATGAACAAAAATAAGCAAGGTGCAAATAAATGGACAGCAAATTAGAAAAAGAGCTGCAGGTCATCATAATCCCTATTGAGGTGCCTTGGGGAAAGAGATTGTAATTTGTAGATCCAAAAAGCCTACCCACGCTTCAATAAATGGAGGTTATCACCACCTCGACGGAGATGGTTTATTTGATCTATGACTTGAAATTTTAGATGGGTAATGGAATGTCCTGCAGTGATGAAATGGTGGGGTACGGGTAGCAATAGATTTTTACAATGAATGGTGGGTATTTGCTTGGAAATACGATCCTGCTGGGTTGTTTCCCCTATGTATAGAAGCCCACATGGACATTTAATCAAATAAATCACATTAGAAGAATCGCAATTTAAAATTCTTTTATCTGGTAGCGCTTTCTAGTATAGGGGTGATGTATCTTTTCCCCATCTAAGACCATTGTTGCATTGATGGTAATGGAGGCAGGGGAGGTATATCAGTTTCCTCCTCAGACAACACTCATTACTCTGGAAGTGCTATATTGACGATAATTTTTGCATATGACGGCTTGTTCGACTCTCTTAATGAGTTTCACTCATTCTCAAACTCAGCATGGCTAGGTCAAAGGTTCACTATGAACTTTGACAGACAATGTATTAATTTTATTGACACTTCTGTACTTAAAGGCACTCTACATTAATTTTTTTCATCTTTATAAACTCTGAGGTCCAAGTTCCATTACTAATCATGACTTATCTTACTTCACTATACTCTTCCTATGCAGTACAGACAATCAAAGCCAATATAAAAGACTACAGAGAGGACCTGAGAGCCCAATTAGAAAGAGAATAAGCTAAAGTATTGTACAACTAATCCAGACAGAGTGTGGTATACAACTGCAGTTCTGAAGATAGAATGTGAGAGTCAAGGTTGCTAACTGTCCAGAAATACCTGGACAGGTGTAAAAGTAGGCCACTTTTTTCCACTATCTATAAAAAATTTTTTGATGCATCAGAAACTTTTTGGAAGTTAGAAAAGCTTGTTTAAATTTCTATATTACCGTAATTATCATCATTTTACGATTTACAGTGAATGCAGGTGATGTCTTCATATCAGTATTATGAGTTGTAGACATGGATCACTTATAATCAGAATAATCTAATACAGTTTTCCATTGTATCTAAAAAAAAAATTGTCTGTGATTTTTTGATAACCTGTCCAGAAAAAAAATAAAAAAAATCAAGTTAGCAACCCTGGTGGGAGCAGTAGTCTGTGAATAATACATAGATTCCACTGATGGGGACAGAGACAGATAAGAGAAGTTCCAACAGCAGCAGGGCCTATTATTTGCTACAAAAAGCAATGAAAACAACACGATTACCCCAAAATGGTATCAATAAAAATATGTCGGCTAAGGGCATAAGGACAAGCACTCACATGGGTCCAGCCACTGAAAATTGAAAATGTTGAGTCTTGGAAAATGGCGACACACGCGGAAACTTTAATTTTTCCTTTTTAAAATTCCACTTTTTTTCCACTATTTAAATAAAGGAAAACCTATGCATATTTGGTATCGGCAACAAAAACCCCATAAATGTAATGAGGTGAAATGGAGATGGGGGAAAGCAACCCACTCCAACACCATATGCACAAGCTCAATCAAAGCTATGAATTTTAGGAGAAACAACAAGAGCATACAATCAATTTGCATATAAAAAATATCAAATTTTTTCTAGAGAAAGTACTACAGGTAAAAATCTCAAAGTGACAGAAGTGCTCATCAGATAATGTAGACAGTATTAACCCAAATGTCCCCAACTCCTCCCACCTAGATGGAAACAAACCCGGTAAAAATCCCCAATATGGTCACACATACAATAACCCATATCATGATGCCATAGTAAAATCAAAGGGCTATGTAATAGGATCAGAGACAAAAAGATGAGACCATCAGAAACAAGTGACTGAATGGAGATGATCGATCTGAAAGATCGTTTTCTGACAAGGGGCTAGAGTCGCAGGTGTGTGAAGGCAGGTTACAACAGGGTGAGACCTACCCCAAGCAGCAGTCTTTTACAATCCTCCCAGAAGAGTGCATTGTCAAATGGAGATGGACCTATACGGTTCATATAATTACTTAATGGATGTATCGCCATATATTTATCTTTGTATATGTGTATGATTCATTATCTTCATATGTATGCTACCTCATGGTGGCTATTTATATATTAATGTATGATTTTGTTCTGTTATTTATATATGGCGGTAATGTATTGACTTTTATGGCGTTTCTCTAGCTTATGATATATGCCCTTCATTGGGATCTGATTTACGCTTCTGTTGCATTTATCCACTTTTTCTTTTCACAACCCTGAGGCCGTGCGCATCGCTCTGGTATCTGCGGCTCCACACTGCGGCCGGCATCTGTATGCACTGCGCTTGTATCCGGGCATATGCCCGGCGCGTGCGCACTGTGCATGATGCCTGTGCTGCAGTGGAGGACCGGCAGATGCCAGGGTGCATGCGCCAAAGGCGCCATCACCATTGGTGGATTCCGGTCATGTGACCGGGTTCAAGGGCTAATTTAAGGTCCTACAAGGACGCTTCTAGCAACTTCCTCCTTGACAAAGCGGCCTGGTGCGCCGCGAAATGCGCGTCGGGGGTGACACTGCCGGGCTCTCCTCCTCCTCCCCTCCCTGGTAAGCTCCTTCAAGGGCATTTTTAAGCGGATCTTTTTAACTTGTCACTATGGATTATCCGTACCATTCAGTCACTTGTTTCTGATGGTCTCATCTTTTTGTCTCTGATCCTATTACATAGCCCTTTGATTTTACTATGGCATCATGATATGGGTTATTGTATGTGTGACCATATTGGGGATTTTTACTGGGTTTGTGTCCATCTAGGTGGGAGGAGTTGGGGACATTTGGGTTAATACTGTCTGCATTATCTGATGAGCACTTCTGTCACTTTGAGATTTTTACCTGTAGTACTTTCTCTAAATAAAATTTGATATTTTTTATATGCAAATTGATCGCATGCTCTTGTTGTTTCTCCTGAAATTCATATTTGGTATCGTAATGATAATCATACTGACCTGAAGAATTATATTGCCAGGTCAATTTTACCAAATAATGAATACTGTAAATAAAAAGTTGGGCAACTTTCCTGCACTTGGAATTTGTCTCCTGCTTTCCAGGACATCACAAAATATAATGGATGATATCATTCAAAAGTATAACTTGTCCAGAAAAAAGTCCTAATACAACTTTGTCGAATGAAAAATAAAAAAAAAGTTATGCCTCTTGGAAGAAAGGGAAGTAAAAGCAAATAAAATAAAGGAAAATGACCATGTTCTGAAAGGGTTGAACTGAAAATTACATATTATTTTTCTATTCTTACATATACTTACTTAAAAAAGTGCAACCTTCGCATTTGTCTACAAGATAATTTCAACCTAATTTTGTAGCCTTTACCAATAATGGAATTTTCTTTTTGCAGCTAATGGAAAGCATTAAGCTTTGCTTTGATTATCCCTTTATTACGGCCCTCGTGGAGCCATCCATAAAAGTAAATATCCAAAGGCAACACTGTTTCCGTCTATTCTTATATGCTCATTTATTTGTATAATGGTCCATTTATGAGAATGAACGTTCGTAAAATTGAAGATATTACTATCGTTGTGATGATGGAACTATTGTTCAGACTACAGTGTCAAGAATGGATTGTGCATCCAAGACACTAGCGCAAATGTTAGTCCCATTTATATTCTGAATTTTTATTGCCGGTACATTCTCTATGTTCTTATCAGGACAGTTTTAAAATATGCAAACTATTGTCAGTTTGGAAAAAGAAGAAGGAAATATGTGTGAATAATTCAGCTTGAAGCCTGTTTGGTGTTTTAACTGTAGTCACTGTCATTTTTCATCACGGTGTTTGAATGACTGGCTGCTCTCTGTCCTCCTCTCATGCGGTGACCTTCCTGTAATGACACAGAGGTTTCTTTTTCTTTCTACCGTAACCTTTCAAAAGCTATCACTTCTCTGCTGTGCCGTTTTAAAGGCAATACAATGAATAATAAATGTATCACATCACATGATATTTCTTTTGCATGGGCCCTACAGGGCTTTTTTCTTCTTTATCTTTGAATGACGTTTGGTCATATTTGGTGCGTTTGATTGAATAATGTGTGCGAGGTCTCCAAGGCTCTAGTGGAATAGGTAAATGTAGAAAATCAAAAAGCAATAGGCTTCTTTTTTTAAATTGCTTTGGGCACCAGATCCCTTAATTGTGAATGTAAAATGCTTGGGGCTTATATTTTTCTTTTAGAATATTAAAATAACAATGAATTCATAGAGGAACCAATGTTTTAATTGACTTACACGAACCTTGACTATCAATTACAATGGACTGAGAAAAGAGAGAGACACAAAAGCGCAAATAGGGTCTTATCAAATGTTACACAGAGTTGTCCACCAAAAGAACTACTCACCTGGTGAGAGAGAAGGAAAGACATATATTAATGGTGGCTGCTGCAGATCCACAGGTCAGTGAAGGACCTGGTTGAAGCATACACTTAGGTAGGAAGGAAGGATCATCCCCTTGCGGCAGCGCGGGGAGGATCCTTTCTTCCTACCTAAGTGTATAAATTACAATGGACTAAAATTCTAGTGAGACAAAATATAATTATATTTATTCATGCACTCAACTTCTGAATACAGGATGATATTGTATCCAAGCTTTTCTTCACCCAGGGCAAAAATTTGGTTCACTTCCTT
The DNA here is from genome assembly GCF_039654945.1 of Dendrobates tinctorius. NCBI lineage: Eukaryota > Metazoa > Chordata > Amphibia > Anura > Dendrobatidae > Dendrobates > Dendrobates tinctorius. Next base: position 31,912,693 of record NW_027361797.1, read on the forward strand.
AGTCCTGTATCAAAGTATCTTGGCCAAGGGAGCAGAACAGCTTATTGGCACCATCCTTGGAACTCTAGTCACTTACCAAACCAGGCCTCTAACAGTGCCATTGACTTTTGAAATGGTATTAATCTAAGCTAACTCTCCCAAAAATTTGACTAATGTCATATTATCAAAAATTACCATTAGTAAATTGTGTTATTGGTTCTGGAAAAGGATGTTAATAGTACCATGGATGGCAAGAAGAACAAATATACTAATTTTTTTCAAAAAATAAAGCCAGACATGTCACTCGAACCAAGTATCAGATCACTAACCTATGACTTGCCTACTTTGGACACATTATACAAAGATGGCAATCACTGGAGAAGAACATCATGGTCTGAAAAATAGAAGGAACAAGGCGAAGAAGAAGACCAGTAACCCGATGACTTGATACTATCAAGATAACAGCGGAGAAAAATCAGGTGGACTTGTCTAGGCTTGTACAAGATCAATCTTCCTACAGATCATTCGTTCATCAAGTTGCCATGGCTCAAGATCGAGCATAAGGCTGTTAAAAAAAGTTATAGATTAAAACCATTATTATTAGTGATGAATGAGTATTCTCGTTGCTCGGGTTTCCCAGAGCATGCTCGGGTGGTCTACAAGTATTTTGAGGTGCTCGGAGATTTAGTTTGTGTCGCCACAGCTGCATCATATGCGGCTACTTGACAGCCTTAAAACATATGGGGATTGCCTGTTTGTTATGGAAGTCCCACATGTATTCAGGCTGTCAAGTAGCCGCAAATCATGCAGCTGCGGCGACAGAAACTAAATCTCCGAGCACTTCCAAATACTCAGAGATCACCCAAGCATGCTCGGGGAAACCCGAGCAACAAGTATACTCGCTCATCACTAATTATTATCATTAATTAATGAGTCTAGGTTACTATATATTCTTTCATTAAGTTACTTACAGTGGGGCAAAAAAGTATTTAGTCAGTCAGCAATAGTGCAAGTTCCACCACTTAAAAAGATGAGAGGCGTCTGTAATTTACATCATAGGTAGACCTCAACTATGGGAGACAAACTGAGAAAAAAAAATCCAGAAAATCACATTGTCTGTTTTTTTCCTTTTATTTGCATATTATGGTGGAAAATAAGTATTTGGTCAGAAACAAAATTTCATCTCAATGCTTTGTGATATATCCTTTGTTGGCAATGACAAAGGTCAAACGTTTTCTGTAAGTCTTCACAAGGTTGCCACACACTGTTGTTGGTATGTTGGCCCATTCCTCCATGCAGATCTCCTCTAGAGCAGTGATGTTTTTGGCTTTTTGCTTGGCAACACTGACTTTCAACTCCCTCCAAAGGTTTTCTATAGGGTTGAGATCTGGAGACTGGTTAGGCCACTCCAGGACCTTGAAATGCTTCTTACGAAGCCACTCCTTTGTTGCCCTGGCGGTGTGCTTTGGATCATTGTCATGTTGAAAGACCCAGCCACGTTTCATCATCAATGCCCTTGCTGATGGAAGGAGGTTTGCACTCAAAATCTCACGATACATGGCCCCATTCATTCTTTCATGTACCCGGATCAGTCGTCCTGGCCCCTTTGCAGAGAAACAGCCCCAAAGCATGATGTTTCCACCACCATGCTTTACAGTAGGTATGGTGTTTGATGGATGCAACTCAGTATTCTTTTTCCTCCAAACACGACAAGTTGTGTTTCTACCAAACAGTTCCAGTTTGGTTTCATCAGACCATAGGACATTCTCCCAAAACTCCTCTGGATCATCCAAATGCTCTCTAGCAAACTTCAGACGGGCCTGGACATCTACAGGCTTAAGCAGTGGGACACGTCTGGCACTGCAGGATCTGAGTCCATGGTGGCGTAGTGTGTTACTTATGGTAGGCCTTGTTACATTGGTCCCAGCTCTCTGCAGTTCATTCACTAGGTCCCCCCGCGTGGTTCTGGGATTTTTGCTCACCGTTCTTGTGATCATTCTGACCCCACGGGGTGGGATTTTGCGTGGAGCACCAGATCGAGGGAGATTATCAGTGGTCTTGTATGTCTTCCATTTTCTAATTATTGCTCCCACAGTTGATTTCTTCACTCCAAGCTGGTTGGCTATTGCAGATTCAGTCTTCCCAGCCTGGTGCAGGGCTACAATTTTGTTTCTGGTGTCCTTTGACAGCTCTTTGATCTTCACCATAGTGGAGTTTGGAGTCAGAATGTTTGACGGTGTGCACAGGTGTCTTTTTATACTGATAACAAGTTTAAACAGGTGCCATTACTACAGGTAATGAGTGGAGGAAAGAGGAGACTCTTAAAGAAGAAGTTACAGGTCTGTGAGAGCCAGAAATCTTGATTGCTTGTTTCTGACCAAATACTTATTTTCCACCATAATATGCAAATAAAAGGAAAAAAAAACAGACAATGTGATTTTCTGGATTTTTTTTTCTCAGTTTGTCTCCCATAGTTGAGGTCTACCTATGATGTAAATTACAGACGCCTCTCATCTTTTTAAGTGGTGGAACTTGCACTATTGCTGACTGACTAAATACTTTTTTGCCCCACTGTATATGTTCATAAGACATAGACTGTGCTTAAATCTTTTAACCACTACACTATATGACCTATGACATATACAGTAGGTATGTCATAAGTTGCCTTCCTCTCTTTGATGCAGGCTCCGGCACTGAACCCGCATTTTTTCTGCCTCCTAAGTAGACTATTGAAGCAAGGGAAAGTAAAAAAAAAGTTAAAAAAAAACCTTTTGCCACATTCAAAATAAAACAATAGAAAATACACATATTTGGTATCACTGAGTTCAAAAACACCAGATCCATCAAAATATAAAAAGAATTAATTAGATTGGTAAACGGCATAATGAGAAGAAAAATCAAAACGTCAGAATTACTGTTTTTTGGTAGTCGCAACATTCAAATTCAAACATTAAAAAAAAAGCCCTCACATGGCCGTATTGACAAAGGTATGGTTATGGGAAGAATGGGAGCAAGAAAGGAAAATGCAAAGACTGAAAATCCCAAGGTGGTGAAGGGGATAAATAATTTATTTTAAAAAATTTGTCGTCTCACCCTCATCACGCCACAACATTTTGGCAAGAAGGTGTCTCACTGTTGTTAAATGTAATACTTCTCTGGAGTCTTGAAATGAAAGCGGAAAATGAGGAAAACTAAGTCCCCGGCTGCCAGATAGTGCTGGTAGAATGTTGGAGAAGAGTAACCATACACTCAAAATAGGTTGATGGCAAGTTATGGAGAATGAAAACTGGTACATAGGCTAGTACATGCATCCAAAGGCTTTTTTTAACTTTAGGCAATGAGGGCAGCAAGACTGCTTTTGGTATAATTTTGTGTAAAAGGAGAGATGTGTTTTAAATAATCACTGAACTCTATTTTGAGTTTCAATATATTGATAGAGGTCTGGGAGCTATGGTTGTGATGTGGTCATTAAAATGCAGATATGTTCTTGAAGTCTGAAATACAGCTATTATAGGTGAGCAGATCAATTTGCGAGACTCTGGTTAAGGATCCAGGTCAGTGATACCTGGCAGCTAGACAGGAGGTCCGCAGATCTCCTGCCTTCTGGCATTCCTGGAATTTGAGCTGTGAGTGCGATCGCCTCCAGGTGTTCAACTGACATGACAGCTGACACCCCGCACTCACTGTCAACTCTCTAAATGCTGCAATCTATAGTGATCACAGCATTTAGAACCCAGGCAGAGGGAGGGAACCCCCTCTTCTCTCCGTGGGGGCCCAATCGTTACCATGGTGACCCAATGTCATCATCTTAGTCACCACAGCTAGCAAGCTTGTTACACCATGCTCAGAGCATGGGGTATCAAGCTTGTATGTCAGTACAGAACTGACAGTTTATAAAGTATAGCAATGCTTGTTCATTGCTATGCTTTATAAGCGATCAAAAGCGATCAGAGTGAAACAAATCCCATAGATGGACTAAGTAAAAAGTAAAAAAATGCAAAACTATGTAAAAAAATAAATAAATCACAAAATAATAAAAATATATACAGTATATTGTACATATAAATGAATATATATATTTTTTTAAAACGCTGCTGCCTCATTATAGTGAATGAATCACGTCACTTGGAGATTTAGATGGAAACCCAAAGTGCTCAGCATAGGGTGCTTGATAAATATGAGCCCAAATTTTATGTAAAAAGTTACCAACAAAAGCGTCAAATCAATCCACAAAAAAAGCAAGTCCTTACTCAAGCTCGTCATCTGTTAACAAAAATATAGGGGGCTTCCACACTGCTGGTAGTAAAGGCTCTGGGAAAGTGAAATATCTCCTTCCCTCCCAAAAGAAATTCAGCAAATCCAAATGCCCCCCTCACTTCCGAGCCACACAGTGTACCTATACCACATTTAGAGTCCACGTTTGGCATTTTTGTAGCGACAAGATCTCACCTAATTTACAGGTGTGTGTCTGCAGAAGCACAAGCTGGGTACTACAACGTACTGGTAACTAGAATGTACTGGGCAATATCCACTGCTGCTTGTTTCTGGAAAATACCCATGGAGTCAAAATCATCACTGGACTTGTAGATAAATTCCCAAAGGGGTGTAATTTCCAAAATGGGATCACTTGAGCGGGGATTCTGATCTTCTAGAACTTAGGGGCTCTGTATATAGAGTCTAGAAACTATTCTAGGAACATCTGAGCTCCAGGAGGCAAATAGCGCTCTGTCCCTCCCAAGTCTCGCGGTGTGGCTAAGCAGTACTGTACAGCCACATACGTGGTATTTCTATATTCAGCAGAAATTGTGATACAAATCTTGATGCTGAAAATCTATTTTTTTTTTCTTTACTGCCCAATGGTATAAAGTTTTGTGACACACCTGTGGTGTCAATACGCTGTATGAATTCATTGAGGTGTAGTTTGTAAAATGAGGTACCTTATGGGGGATTCTGCTGCTCTTGCTCTGCAAGGGCTCTTCCAGTGGGACATGACACCCGCAAACCATAACAGTAAAATTTGCACTATAAGGTAAAATTTTCCCTTCTGAGCTTTGTACTGTGCCTGAAAAGTATTTCCCAGTTACATGTAGGGCATTTGCACACTCAGAAGAATTTTTTACAACAAACTAAAGTCCATTTTTTTCCTACTAGCCCTTGGAAAAATTAAAAACTTGAGGCTAAAATAACATTTTATTGATAAAAATTTAATTATTCATTCTTCACCGCCCAATAGTATAGAATTCTGTGAGGCACATGTGGGGTCAATATGATCACTGCACCCCTATATGAATTCACTGAGAGGTGTAGTTTGCAAAATGAGGTCACTTTCAAAAATGGTGTCACTTGTGTTTTATTTTTACTATTTAGGCACAGGAAGGGCTCTCCAAATGTGACATAGGGACTGCTGATGATTCCAGCTAATGTTGCATTAAAAAAGTAAAAAAGGTGCTCTTTCCCTTTCGAAACTTGCCGTGTGCCCAAACAGTAGTTTTCCCTCGTATGGGGTAATGGCGTGCTCAGGAGAAATTGCACAATAAATTTTTGGGTCCATTTTCTCTTCTTACCCTTGTGAAAATAAGAAAATTGAGGCTGAAAAAATGTGATTTTTTTATTTTCATGACTTAACGTTATGCATTTCAGTGAAGCACCTGGGGGCTTAAGGTGCTCACTACACATCTAGATAAGTTCCTTGAAGGGTCCAGTTTCCAAAATGGGGTCACTTGTGAGTGGTTTCCACTGTTTAGGCACATCAGGAGCTCTGCAAACACGACATGGCGTCCGCTTTCGATTACAGGCAACTTTGCGTTCCAAAAGTCAAACAGTGCTCCTTCCATTCCGAGACCTGCTGTACATCCAAACAGTTTTCCTCCACATATGGGGTCTCATCATGCTCAGGAGAAATTGTATAACAAATTTCGGGGCCCATTTTCTCTTGTTACCCTTTTACAAATAAAAAAAGATTGAGTCTAAAGTAAAATTTTGGTGAAAACAAATTGAATGTTCATTTTTTCCTTCCACATTTCATTAAATCCTGTGAAGCACCTTAAGGGTTAATAAACTTCTTGAATATGGTTCTGAGCACCTTGAGGGGTGCAGTTTTTAGAATGATGTAATTTTTTGGGTATTTTCTGTCATATACTGTAGACCCCTTAAAGTCACTTCAAATGTAATGTGGTCCCAAAAAAAATAGTTTTGTAAATTTTGTTGGAAAAATTAGAAATCGCTGGTCAACTTTTAACCCCTCTAACTTCCTAACAAAGATAAAGTTTTGTTTCAAAAATTGTTCTGATGTAAAGTAGACATGTGGGAAATGTTACTTATTAGCCTTTTTGTTTGACATAACTCTTTGGTTTAAGGGCGTAAAAATTACAAGTTTGAAACTTGCAAAATTTTCAAAATTTTCAACAAATTTCTGATTTTTTTCACTAATAGACGCACATCATATGAAACAAACTTTACCACTATCATGAAGTACAATATGTTACGAAAAACATTCTCAGAATTATGGGGTTCTTTTAAGCGTTCCAGAGTTATTACCTCATAAAGTGACACTGGTCAGAATTGCAAAATTTGGATTGGTCATGAAGGTGAAAACACTCTTGGTGGTTAAAGGCATTAAAATGCTGTTCCATCTGTCTTTTGTCACAAAAAGATCTCAGCTACTCAAAAATACATAATTATGTGTTGATGGAACTTTTGAGTTGCTTTGTTGGTTCTACCATGCTCATAAAAAGACAATAAGGATAAAAAAATAAAAAAATAAGCTATAATGTAGTTTTAATAAGAAAAAAATACTGTAATATTATAATTCGTTTTGATTGTATCATTGAAATCCCTTGTGACTAGCTTTTGGCAGTATCATTCACAATAAGTGCTCGTGCATATGGCACAGGAAAGATGTATATCTTTGTACCGTGCTAGCCAGTAGATAGAAAAATATTCAGAATTGAGAGTCCTCAGTGGTTGATACCTTTTAATGGCTAACTGGTTACCATCTTTTCAGTTAGCCATTAAAAGGTATCAACCACTGAGGACTCTCAATTCTGAATATTCGTGCATATGGCCAAATTTTCGGTCCAACTGCAATCCGACAATACATCGGACCGCTCTCGGGCCAATGTTTTTCTACGGTGCCATACACATGTCTGATTTTTTCCTCAAACTGAGCCGATACAGATAAATAATCACAGAATGTCAAAGTTGGGTCCAATTGGATCGCACAAGTCAGTGAGTCCGTTGAGAAAATCAGACTGCACACAGATGACAGACAGAATGGAGGCCATGAAGATATTTTTTCCCATCTTATTGTCATCCGAGAAAATCAGATAACACTCTGATCACACTCTGATGAATCTCTGACCAGAGTTTGATCAGAATGATTAGGATAAACTTCCCATTTGTCTTGGATGAGAGAAAATATGCGGCTGTGACCTTAGCCTAAAGGAAGCGTGTAGGGTTGTTTATATATAAAGAAAAATGCGTTTATTCAGGTTTTTTAGAATTCTCATCAATGAAAATAATTCAAGATTGCCATTTTTGCAAAATTGCCTTTGATTCTTTTATTTTCAAGTACATTCATTTACATGATGTCCCATGTTCTTCTACAGGAATAAATGTAGACATACAATGTCACACCGCCAGTGTGTTCCTTCCTGAATCCCATAGGATGGACATTATTGACTGTGTATTTGTCCCGTCTTAGTCATCCACCTCCAACCGAACAATTTTCCTGAGGCAAGATCTTATTGGATGCACTTTGATAAACAATGCTGAGATGACAGATTTAGGGTCTAAACGAAATTGTGTTCCATAAACTGTGAAACAAAGTCTCATAACTCACCTTCACCACATACATTGCAGTGAAAATTATCTCTCATGCTTTGATCTATACTGTATCATTTTACTGAGTGGCCTCGTGTGCATTATCAATCAATCTCACGGAACATGCCTAAGAATCTCATTTAAAATTGGCAAACACAAATCATAGATTTACCTGCAATAAAAAACACAATAAAAAACAAGGAAAATGTTCCATTAAGTCATGATTTCCATCATCACTGATTATAGCTGAATCATTTTTGGGAAGACAGTATGTAGTTGAAGTGGCCACGGAATTCCCACATGTTATGCAATAAATTACTCGAGAGACTTGCTTTGTGGATGTTGGTGGTGCAGAATTTATATATAATATATGATCCCATGCCGGGGAGGAAACTATGCACATGTTAACAAATTATACATACATTAGGGCATTATGCCCATGTGCTGTATTAAAGATGGGCACAATATTTTGAGTAAAATTTACCGTAATTCTTATCGAATTTTACAAAAATTCTCCAGAATTCAACAATTTTGCACAGATTCAGCAAAACGATCACTGGCCAACATTTTGCTGAACTGTTGAGGGCCAGCAAAAAAGTTAAATCACAAAGCAACTAATTCTCACCTCATCACTCAGCAGGCCACTTCCACTGCTTACTCTCCCCTGTAGGTACTCGGCACATCTTCTTACCAATACATCTTCACTTTAGGCCACGGCTAGACTATGGATGATTGTGAGCATCTGCATGGTCCCAGCCTAGACTGCATGTCGTAGGGTTACGGCGTAGGTCAAAACATCAGTACGTTGCTGAGACCTTGCAATGTGCATGTGCAGAGACTTTCTGGGCCTAGTTGCGACTAGAAGTCCTCGCCTAGAGTGTGCAACTAGGCCCGGGATGTCTCTGCTCATGCACTTTGCTAAATTGTGCCAATGATGTTTTTTCTGCGTCTTACATTTTTTACTTCTTGGGTCTTTCCAGACTCCAGGGCATAATACATTCAATACACAGATAATAAATTTGCTGCTAAAATCTCTGCATTTTGCTGAATTTGAATGTCATCAGATCTGCTCATCTCTAATGTTTATACAAACTCATAGCAAACACATAATTACACATTATGTACAGAGGTACACATTACAACCTTACATGTATACACATTACATACGTAGACTATTTTCCCATAATACCAGGAAATAAAGCTAAAAAACATAAACTGTGTAGGCATTCCTTAATAGGAAAGGCTGCAGTGTGTCAAAAATTTTGTACATTAACTTTTGTGTAAATCATGTTTTTTGAATTAACAATATTAAAATAAAACATTGCTTTCAACAATATCATGTCTGGTTCTTGAATGAAAAACAAATTGCATATTAATTCCATTGTTGGGTACTTGACACCAATATTATCTTCTAATTGGAATAACAACAAGTATTAATACCATTCAGTCCAGAAAATTGTCATACACAAAACAACCTCTGTGTTGTGTATTCTCATGAAAATTCAAATAGAGGTTTGATGAACAACATTAAAATAACAGGAAAAAAAATGAAAAAGAAGTCACAGAGAAGAAAAGAAGGAAAGAGAGGAAGGAAGAGGGGGGAGAGAAGAAAGAAAAAAAAAGGGTGAAGTAGAGGTAAGGAGATAGTTATAGGTAGAGGGTCAAGTATTCCAGACCTCCCCCTTGAGCACTTTTGTGTCCTCAGTCCTACCACAGAGGAGATAATAAATTGGTCAAGGCCATTTTAAGCCAAAGACAAACAGATCAAACCAAGTGATCAAGATCTAGTGTGTACAGAATATTTCTGATGCTATCCTACATATAAATCAAGGTCCCGATAGCCAGATATCTAATTCCGGGGTTTCCCTGAATGCTAGCCAAGAAGCCCAAGTGTTATATAGTCTGTCAGGGTTCCCTGTGGTTTGGGTTAGCAAATAATCCATTCTTTAAATATCATTGAGTTCTACAACAAATTCAGAGCGAGAAGGGTATTTCTCTTGCTTCCAAAACCGGGGGATCAGATTCCGAGTAGCCGTGAGAAAGTGCCTGAGGAGATTCTTCTTAAACCTGGAAATCGACATATCACATAAAGATAAAAGTGCAAGTTCCACTGTAGGTTGAATTTGACATATTGATAGCCTGTTGTAGAGATCAAAAATCGACAACCACAATTTCTTTATAGGCGGCCAGTCCCACCATATGTGAACATATGTTCCTTTATCCTGTAAGCATCTCCAACATGTGTCTGCAATCACCAGAAACATAGAATGCACCATAGAGGGACACCGGTACCACCTTGTTAAAATCTTGTAGCTCCTCTCCTATGATACCGAGTGTAACAACGTTCTAAATGTAAATAGAAGTACCCTGCCCCTCTCCTCTTGAGATAAGGATCTCCCCAAGTCATGCTCCCATTTTGAGAAAAATAATGGGAAGTCATGTGTTGGAGTCTGACTTTTTTGGAAAAGATTGTACAGCAAAGAAACCATGTGGGCCGGAGGGTCCCCCATGACACAGAGCTCCTTGAAGGGAGTTAAAGGTCTCCTGATATCATTTTGTTTGGATATAGCAGTTATAAAACTTCTTAGTTGTTCATAAAAGAGCCAGGTACCTGTGGGTTGTACTCCACCCTGAAATATCTCATCTAATGACCTCATATCAGATCGATCCATGAAATCATAAACAATAGGACGTGAACTCCTACACTTATCTAGATAGAATTTCCTATTAAAGTACATTAACTTCTATATTGATGGAAATATTTTTAGGTTCTGACACCCAGAAGAATATTTTTATTTTCACCTTCTCAAATCCTTAGCTAAAATATCCATAACTTTTTTTAAATTTTACATAAATTTCACTACACATATTATATTTGAGAAAAAGAAAGAAAGCAATTCAACATAGGTACCAGAAACATGCTAGATTATATATATATAAGAAAGCAATAAATTAGGTACAACTATCATGGACTAAAGTGTGGACAGATCGCAGTATAAAACCGCACAACACACAGAAAAAATTACGACCATAAGTCCAAAAATAATATGAAAAATTCATACAGAAAATCCTTTATTAGATAAAACATACAGGTAAGGTATAACACCACTTTTGTGCAAACAGCAAGAATAATGACTACGTTCGGACGTCACACTAAAGCCTCATCATTACAACATGCAGTAAAAAACGGATCATCATAAATATAATTATAATCCCCTGAGTCTGACACAATGGAGGAAACACCCAGTCACTATAGAAACTATTGTGCCAAAAAGTAAGGCTCAGCCAGTACATGGGTGAAAGTGAGCACTTACTAAACAATCGCAGGCAAGAAATATCCGGCAGCGATCATACCTTATAGGCAAAATGACCACAGGGGGCAAGAGGCCACAGCGTTCGGCGTCCAAGCGTCTCCCCGACGCATATTATATTTGCTATTACATTTGTATTAATTTTTATTAGAAGTTAACTGGGATAAAAACACGTGCCATTTTTCTTAAACTATTATTCTTTTGCCTTAAATAATATATTTAATGTATTATACCCGTTGTTATAATTACAGGAATGCACAATAAGTCAATTGCATTTATTGGCTTGAGACTTTATATTTAAAATAGTGTATTATTATTATTATTTATTTATATAGCACCATTAATTCCATGGTGCTGTACATGAGAAGGGGTTACATACAAAGTTATAGATATGGTTAACAGTAAACAAATTTACATTGACAGACTGGTGCAGAGGGGAGAGGACCCTGTCCTTGCGGACTTACATTCTACGGGATAGTGGGGAAGAGCCAGAAAGTCGGGGGTGCAGCTGCTCTGGTGGTGATGAGGCAGCAGCTCGGGCGGTTGTGAGGTGGCAGAATGTTTATGCAGCAGCTCTGGTGATGATGAGACGGCAGCTCGGGCGGTGGTGAGGCAGCAGAATGGTTAATGCAGGTTGTAGGTTTTCATGAAAAGATGGGTTTTCAGGTTCCGTTTGAAGGATCCGAGGGTGGTGGATAATCGGACGTGTTAAGGCATGGAATTCCAGAGGATGGGGTTTTTTTGGGAGAAATCTTGGAGGCTGTTGTGTGAGGAATGAATAAGTGTCGAGGAGAGTAGGAGGTCTTGGGAGGATAGGAGATTAAGTGAGGGAAGATATTGGGAGATTAGTTCAGAAATATAGGGAGGGGACAGGTTGTGGATGGCTTTGAAGGTCAATGTTAGTAGTTTGAACTGGATTTGTTGGGGAAATGGGAGTCAGTGGAGGGATTTGAAGAGGGAAGAAACAGGGGAATAGCGAAGAGAGAGGTGGATTAGTCGGGGAGCAGAGTTGAGGATAGACTGGAGAGGTGTAAGAGAGTTAGCAGGGAGGCTACAGAGGAGAGTTTTGCAGTATTCAAGGCGGGAGATGATGAGGGCATGTACAAGAGTATTAGTAGATTGAGGGCTGAGGAAGGGACGGATTCTGGAAATATTTTTGAGCTGGAGGCGACAGGAGGTGGCAAGAGTTTGGACGTGTGGTTTGAAGGACAGGGCAGAGTCAAGAGTTACTCCGAGGCAGCGGATTTCAGATACGGGAGAGAGCGTGATGCCATTTACCATAATAGATAGATCAGGTAGGGAAGATATGTGAGATGGAGGAAAGATAATGAGTTCAGTTTTATCTACATTGTGTTTTAGGAAGTGAGAGGTGAAAAAGGAGGATATGGCTGATAGACCCTCTGGGATTCTGGACAGCAGAGAGATGAAATCTGGGGCAGAGAGGTAGATCTGAGTGTTGTTCGCATACAGGTGGTACTGGAAGCCATGGGACCTTATAATAATCTTTATTTTTATATAGCGCTAACATATTCCGCAGCGCTTTACAGTTTGCACACATTTTCATCACTGTCCCCGATGGGGCTCACAATCTAAATTCCCTATCAGTATGTCTTTGGAGTGTGGGCGGAAACCCAAGCAAACACAGGGAGAACAAACAAACTTCTTGCAGATGTTGTCCTTGGTGGTATTCGAACCCAGGACCCCAGCGCAGCAAGGCTGCAGTGCTAAACACTGAGCCACCGTGCTGCCCTTATGAGTTGTCCTAGGCCAAGGGTATAGATGGAAAAAAGTAGGTGCCCAAGGACAGAGTCTTGGGGGACTCCAACAGAGAGAGGGCAGGATGAGGAGGTAGTGTGGGAGTGAGAAATGATGAATGTGCGGTCAGAAAGGTATGAGGCAATCCAGGACAGGGCAAGGTCATTGATGCCAAGGGAATAAAGAATCTGTAGCCGTAGTCAGTGGTCGACTGTGTCGAAGGCAGAGGACAGGTCGAGAAGGAGGAGGATGAAGAACTGTCTGTTAGCTTTGGCTGTGAGTAAGTCATTAGTAATTTTGGTCAGGGCAGATTCAGTGGAGTGGTGGGGAAGGACACCAGTTTGGAGGATGTCAAGGAGGGAGTTAGATGAGAGGTGGGAGGAAAGTTGAGCATGGACATTCTGTTCAAGGAGTTTGGAAGCAAGCGGGAGCAGTGATATGGGGCGATAGCTGGGCATAGCAGTTGGGTCAAGGTTTGTTTTTTTGAGGATGAGTGTGATGGTGGCATGTTTGAAGGCAGAGGGGAAGGTACCAGAAGATAGCGATAGGTTGAAGAGATGGGATAGGGCTGGAATGAGCATGTTAGTGAGGTTCGGGAGCAGGTGGGAAGAGATGGGGTCAAGTGCACAGGTGGTGAGGTGTGATTTGGAAAGGAGAAGAGTAAGCCCTCCTTCAGTGATGTTGGAGAGGGAAGTTATTAGGGAAGGGCAGAGGTCTGGTATGTGGAGTGGTTGGTAGAGTTGAGCGACTTTTGGTTTTTTAGGGTCGAGTTTCGTTTCGTGAAACCCGACTTTTCCAAAAGTCGGGTTGAGCAAGATCGGCCGATTATAGGGAAAAGTCGGGGTCGTCCCGAAACACGAAACCCAATGGGGAAATAAAGTCAATGGGGAATAAAAGTCGGCAGTGAGAGGAGGACAGGAAACACACCTACAGTGCCCATTTGAATGCCAAAAGCATCAATTCTTCTTACTTAAGCTTGTCAACCTTAATTAACTTCATAATACAAGTTACGCACTGAAAAATGGGGGTTATTTGGCTAAAGTTGTGGGGGGGTAGGGCTGGCTCCAGGTTTTCATGTGCCCTGGGCGAAAGAGCGCCCCTTTAACACATACCACAACTCATCATGCTCCGATACGGCAGAGAAATAGTGGTATAGTACAATGAAAAATACTTCACTTTTTACATCTCATGACGAGGCCCATCTATTTATCCATACAGAATCATTGGTCCCATATAATGTTTGAAACAGTATATGATGAGCTCCACATAATGCTACAGTATATGTTGGCCCCCATGGATGAAGCTCCACTGTCTTATGGGCCCAAATAATGCTCCAAACATAATGGGCCCCATTTCTAATGCTCTAGTGTATAATGGGCCCTGTAAATGCTGCTCCAGTGTCTGATGTCCACCTTTGGAATGTTCCAGTGTATGGTGGGCCCCATCTATCATTCTCCAGAGTATAGTGCTCCCCAAAAATTGTTGTCCCAACATTGAAAACAATCAAATAAGTCTCCTCGCTAGGGAATCCCTGTACTAGTCTGGACTCCTCGTCGTCCCCATCTTCCATCTCACTGCACAGTATTTCAACCTTGCAAGTGCTGTGATCCTGAGCAAGCGGGGGGGCCCACTCGTTGGTGACGGCACTGGCACAGGGCCCCTGATAGTACGGTGGTGTGTTTGATGGCGGGTGGGCCGAACCTGCACTTTCATCTGCAGCTTCCTCTTTGTCACCGTGTAAGATGGAACTGTATATGGGGGGTAACCTGAGTTTCATCAGGGTCAGATTCAGGCCGTGTAGCATGCGAGGGGAATGTAGTGGTCTGGGTCAATGTACCAGCAGATTCATCGAGCAGTGGCTGGGCATCAGTGCACTTGTGTCGCCCCCAGGAGTACGGTCGCCACAGTGGCATTACCTTCCTCCTAGGGAGTGTGATGTCATGCTTGGGAGCAACGAAGGATCTCTCTAGCAGGTTAACTGATTGGGCGGCGTTATTCCCACGAGTCATGACCCTCCAAACAGCGTTCATGAAGGCAAAGTGTTTGTTTTATGTGGGCAGTATGGTTGCAAAGCTGAACCTTAAAGGAATGTCCAGAAGGGCACCACCAGGAGTGGAGCCTACGGTTAAATTCGACTCCACCTGGGAAACCTCAACCATGCCAGCTACAGAAAAGATGCACACATTGCAAGCTTAATTCCGTTAACGAACGAGACTCCGTCATGCCCCGCGGTCCGAGTCCGGCTAACTAGAGGGACACGTGAGGCTCTGGCACATGAGATTGGCCAATAACTGGTGTGTCATGCCCTTACATGTCCGTGGCTGCATGTGCGCTACACTGAAAAGGCCAGCGTTTGTCGCTTACAGGTGCAGATAACCCGCTGAACAACGTTAGTGATGGGGATCACTGATTACAATTATTACCCGCGAACTATGATTTCCCAGTAAGTGCAGGTCAACCGCAGTTCCGGAATTAGGCCTAACCGTCATTCCTGAAAAAATGAAAAACTTACGTGTGCAAACCACAGGTGCTGTAGCTTGCTTAACAGCTCGCCAGCCGTTCTCACGCCCAGTATGGATTACACGTGATTGCACAAAGGTGAGAAAGGGTACCGTATCCCCGGATAACATGTATGGATAGCGTACACATTCAAAATATATGTCTATACATCAGGAGGCAGGCTCAGACGGTGTTAGGCCCAGTATGGCGTGCACGTGATTGCACAAAGGTGAGAAAGGGTACCGTATCCCCGGATAACATGTATGGATAGCGTACACATTCAAAATATATGTCTATACATCAGGAGGCAGGCTCAGACGGTGTTAGGCCCAGTATGGCTTGCACGTGATTGCACAAAGGTGAGAAAGGGTACCGTATCCCCGGATAACATGTATGAATAGCGTACACATTCAAAATATATGTCTATACATCAGGAGGCAGGCTCAGACGGTGTTAGGCCCAGTATGGATTGCACGTGATTGCACAAAGGTGAGAAAGGGTACCGTATCCCCGGATAACATGTATGGATAGCATACACATTCAAAATATATGTCTATACATCAGGAGGCAGGCTCAGACGGTGTCAGGCACAGTATGGATTTGACGGCCCAGACTACACAGCGGAGGAGCAGGGAGAGGTAAAGATTGCAAATGCTGGGGCCCTGCCCAAGCAAGGGGGCCCACTCGTGGGCGTCGGTACTGGCACTAGGCCCCTCATAGTACGGCGGTGTGTCTGACGGCGGGTGTGCACCACCACCGTCAGAGACACTTGATTGCACTATGAGAGACCCTGTGCCAGTGCCCGCGCCCAAAAGTCGGCCTACCCACCTGTCCAGGGCAACGGCACTCGCACGGTGTCGTGTGCTAGGTGGTGACCCCGGCCATGGGGGGGGAGGCAGCACAGTTAGGGAGTTTTAGAAAGTGGCATATGTTGATGTTGGACATTCAGCTGATGCAAAAGGCGAAATAGGTCAAGTCCCAGGAAGAGGTGGACCAAAGCAAGCCATTTTTCTGTCACCCTATGTGTCATCAGGGGAAGGTGGGACAAAATCCTTGGAAACCCATGCATGGTTCATTTTAATGAAGGTTAGATCATCCACATTTTGGGTTGACAGACGGGTCCTTTTTTCTGTCAGGATTGATCCAGCTGCACTGAAGACTCTTTCCGATAGCACACTTGCAGCTGGGCAAGCGAGCTCCTGTAAGGCATATTGTGCCAATTCAGGCCAGGTGTCCAGTTTAGCGGCCCAATAGTCAAAGGGGAATGACCTGTGTGGGAGAACATCGATATGGGAGGAAAAGTAGTTTGTAACCATACTTGACAACTGCTGTCTCCTGTCACTTTCCATCGATGCAGTATTACCAGTTGTGTGAGCGGTACTTGAAAAATCAGTCCACAACATAGTCATGAAACCCCTGTCTCCAACGCCACTTCTGCTGTATGCACCATGAACACCTCTGCCAAGCTGACCCCGGCCCGTACGGCTCGTGTGAGAACCATCACCGCTGCTGTGTGCTGGGAATGCCTCAAGTAACCGATTTACCAGAGTTGCTTGTTTATTAGCCAATATTAGGTCAAGGTTCTCCTGTGGCATGATGTTTTGTAATTTGCCTTTATAGCATGGATCCAGGATGCTGGCCAACCAGTAGTCGTCATCGTTCATCATTTTGGCAATGCGGGGGTCCCTTTTTAGGATCTGCAAGGCATAATCTGACATGTGGGCCAATGTTCCTGGTGTCAATGATACACTGCGAGTGCTGGTTGGAGGAGCACTTTCTGGCAAATCCACATCCCTCCAGTCACGCACAAACCCTGTACCAGACCTTGACACGCCAACTTTTTCACTCGCCCCACGAGATGCATCCTCCTCCCCTAAGTAATCATCCCCATCATCATCCTCCTCCTCCTCTTCTTCCTCCACCTCGTCCAGGAGAGGTCCCTGAGCAGACAATGGCTGAATGTCATCAAGGATTCCCTCCTTCTCTTCCTCCTCATCAACATTGGCTGCAGACGCCTGCTCCTTAAGGTGCGTCAAAGTTTGCATGAGCAGACGCATAAGTGGGATGCTCATGCTTAGGATGGCGTCGTCTGCGCTTACCAGCTGTGTGCATTCCTCAAAACACTGAAGGACTTTACAGAGGTCTTTCAGCTTCGACCACTGCACACCTGTCATCTCCATGTCTGCTCTCAAAGTGCCTGGCCGTGTATCCTCCCACAAATGCATTATGGCCTGCCTCTGCTCGCACAGCCGCTCCACCATGTGCAGGGTGGAGTTCCACCTTGTTGCAATGTCGATAATGAGGCGGTGGTTGGGAAGGTGGAGCAATCGCTGCAGCTTCTGCATACGAACGGAGTGTACAGGCGACCGGCGGATGTGCGCGCACAGTCTTCGCACCTTCTGGAGCAGGGCTGTTAACTCCGGATAATTTTTGAGGAAGCACTGCACCACCAGGTTCAAGGTGTGAGCCAAGCAAGGTATGTGGCTGAGTTTTGAAAGGGCTATGGCTGCCACAAAATTACGGCCGTTATCACTAACTACCTTGTCTGCCTCAAGATGTACACTGCCCAGCCATGACTCAGTTTGTCGCTTCAAGTACTCGGCCAGCACCTCGGCGGTGTGTCTGTCGCCCAAACACATCATCTGCAACACAGCCTGCTGACGCTTTCCACTAGATGCTCGATAGGGGGACACCTCGTGTGCAACAGTGGCAGCTGCAGATGGAGTGCTCATACGACTGCGCTCTGTGGATGAGCTTTCGCTTCTGGAGGAGGAGGAGGAGGAGGAGGGTCGAACGCCTACAGCCAACTGTTTCCTATACCGTGGGCTAGGCAGCACTGTCCCACCACCGGTGTCCCCTGTGGACCCTGCATCCACCACATTAACCCAGTGTGCAGTGATGGACACGTAACGGCCCTGGCCATGCCGACTGGACCATGCATTAGTTGTGAGGTGCACCTTTCCACTCACTGACTGCTTGAGTGCATGGACAATGCGGTCTTTTACATGATGGTGGAGGGCTGGGATGGCTTTGCGAGAGAAGAAGTGGCGACTGGGTAGGTCATAGCGTGGTACTGCATAGGCCATGAGTTCGCGGAAAGCTGCGCTTTCCACCAACCGATAGGGCATCATCTCAAACGAGATTAGTTTGGCAATGTGGGTGTTCAAACCCAGTGTACGCGGATGATAGACTGAGTACTTTCTTGACCTACTCATAGTGTCTGGGAGGGTGAGCTGGACTTGAGAGCTGCATATGGTGGAAGTAGCGGTGGACAGGGCGGACTGAGAGAGGGTTGATGATGATGATGGAGTTGGTGTTCTTTCTGATGGCCTAGATTCAGTATTTCGTTGATATAACAGTGGGATTCCCTGACTGCTGTGGCCTTGCAACGACACCTCAACATTTGCTGCTGTGCTAACCGGTGGGCTTACAGTGGGGGAAACAATGTAGCGTTGCTGACTACCTTCTTTGTGATCAGTTGCACGTGGCACTTGAGGTTTGGTGTTGTGTCCACGCTTGCAAGTGCATGGTGGTTAAATGTCTAAGCATGCAACTGGTATTCAAATTTTTCAGATTTTTCCCTCGGCTAAAGGTCTTTGCGCACTTCTTACAGATAACCTTGGCCTGATCATGAGGATTTTGTTCAAAAAAGTGCCACACTGCACTCTTCCTACTTTGGCAGACATTTTGCGGCCTAGCACGCTGTGATCTTTTGACCCTCTGGACAAGCTGTCCAGCAACTCTTTTGATGTTTGGAACCTGTCATTGGAGTGCTCCGGGCCTGCCAGATAACAGCTGTTGCGATGTCGATGTCTGCTGTGGATGCTCCTCATCTGACCTATTGGAAGCAGCACCCTCTTCCCCCAATGGATGCCAATCTGGGTCAACAACTGGGTCATCCATCACCTCCTCTTCAATGTCATGTGCACCTTCCTCTGTGTCACCGTGTATGGTGGTATAGTGTTCGGGAAGGGGCACCTGAGTCTCATCAGGGTCAGAATCTGGCTCTGTACACTGCGAGGAAAATGTAGTGCCCTGAGTGAATGTACCAGCAGAATCATCTATCAGCGGCTGTGCATCAGTGCACTCCATGTCAGATTCATCTTGGCCTGGGTAATTCACCATTTCACTTGATAATCCAGGCATGGTATGTGAAAACAGCTCTATGGAGTAATCAGTAGTATGGCCTGCGTCATCCTTCAATCTTGGTTGGGGTGAAGGACACAAGGAAAGGTGTGGTTCATGAACATGAGCCTCCAATGACGACTCAGTGCTTTTACTTTTTACAACTGAAGAAGAGGAGGCGATAGAGCTGGAGGCTGAGTCAGCAATGTAAGACAAAACTTTTTCCTGATGCTCTGGCTTTAAAAGCGGTTTGCCAACTCCTAGAAAACTAAGCCTTCGAAGCCTTATGGAGCCAGACGATGACGCAGGCTCAACACCTCCTGCATTCGGTCCTATTTTGCTCTTGCCACTACCATCAGATCCACCACCAACACCATCATTACCAGCTGCCAACCCCCGCCCAATTCCACGGCCTCTTCCACCAGCCTTCCTCATTTTTTGTAGAAATGTAGACAAAATCCAACAAACTATATAGTAATGTAAAACAAGGTACAAGGTGTCTATAGGACAGGGGAGATTTTGAATTTCTGCACACACTTGTGGACACTGGACACTTATGGATTGTGTGAGGCCCACTGAATATCACAGCGCTATGTCACAGGCTCGATGGCACAGGTGTGAAAAAAGTGACTACAGGATAAGGGAAATTTTGAATTTCTGCACACACTAGTGGACACTGGACACTTTTGGATTGTGTGAGGCCCACTGAATATCAGAGCGCTATGTCACAGGCTCGATGGCACAGGTGTGAAAAAAGTGACTACAGGATCACAGAGATTTTGAATTTCTGCACACACTTGTGGACACTGGACACTTTTGGATTGTGTGAGGCCCACTGAATATCAGAGTGCTATGTCACAGGCTCGATGGCACAGGTGTGGAAAAAGTGACTACAGGATAAGGGAGATTTTGAATTTCTGCACACACTAGTGGACACTGGACACTTTTGGATTGTGTGAGGCCCACTGAATATCAGAGCGCTATGTCACAGGCTCGATGGCACAGGTGTGAAAAAAGTGACTACAGGATCACAGAGATTTTGAATTTCTGCACACACTAGTGGACACTGGACACTTTTGGATTGTGTGAGGCCCACTGAATATCAGAGCGCTATGTCACAGGCTCGATGGCACAGGTGTGAAAAAAGTGACTACAGGATCACAGAGATTTTGAATTTCTGCACACACTTGTGAACACTGGACACTTATGGATTGTGTGAGGCCCACTGAATATCACAGCGCTATGTCACAGGCTCGATGGCACAGGTGTGAAAAAAGTGACTACAGGATAAGGGAGATTTTGAATTTCTGCACACACTAGTGGATACTGGACACTTTTGGATTGTGTGAGGCCCACTGAATATCAGAGCTCTATGTCACAGGCAGAAATTGGCTAGTGTATCACAAACTACAAGGTGTATGTAGAATTGGGCAGAATAGGAATCTCCCTAGAGTGTAGGCCTGTAAGAACGGAACAAGTCTTCCACTTATCCTTCCACAGTGACACACAGATAGCTTCACTGTGGCCGTGATAACAGCCGTTACACGGTACTGAGAGGAGCGTGCACGTACACGGCTGTCCGGTGTACGTAAAATTGTCAAGGTCCATGTTTTTTAAGTATACGGACTGACACACGCTGTCTCTCTATAGTTTTGAATGTGATCAAACAGCAAATATATTTAACTGTTTGAAAGCTAGGCAAAACTAGTAGGTGCAGGTCTGTAAGAACGGAACATGTCCTCGACTTATTCTCACAGAGTGACACACAGATAGCTTCACTGTGGCTGTGATAACAGCCGTTACACGGTACTGTGTGAGGAGCGTACACCGCTGTATGGTGTGAAAAAATGCACGCTCAGTACCTCAGCAGGATAAAAAAAAAATTGGGATTGCTTTTAAAAAAGCAGTTTGCAGAGCAGTGGGTAAACAGCAATGCAGCTGTCAGGAAGCCTTAGAAGGCAGCCTAACAACCAACACCGCTGATCCACCACAATATAGCCTCCCCTTGCACTGCACACACAGTGACTGGTGTGTTGTACAGGCAAAATCGCTAGCAGCAGAAGCAGTTTTTTTTTCTTCTTCCCTGCCTAACGCTCTCCCTACAGAATCAGCAGCAGCAACCTCTCCCTATGCTAAGATCGGCAGAAGTAAGATGGCGGTCGGCGTGCACGCCCTTTTATAACCCGTGACGCCCAGCAAAGCAAGCCAATCACTTGCATGCCCTTCTGAAAGATGGTGGTGACCCCTGCCTATGTCATCACGTTGCCCACAGTGTCCGTGGATCCTGATTGGCTGAAAAAGAGCGCAAAACAAACTTTTGAAACGCGACTTTGGCGCGTAAGTCGCCGACCTCGTGGCCTACCTCGTCCTAGGGTCGGGTTTCGATTCATGAAATCCGACTTTGCCAAAAGTCGGCGACTTTTGAAATTTTTCGACCCGTTTCGCTCAACTCTAGTGGTTGGGGTGGTGGAACAGTGACGGTTTGCCTTGTTTGGTCTATCTTGTTTTAGAAGTAGGTGGCAAAGTCCTCGGCAGAGATGAGAGGAGTTGGAGGTGGCAGTGGTGGGTGGAGGAGAGAGTTAAATGTGCTGAACAGTTGTTTTGGGTTGTGGGATAATGAAGATACAAGGTTTGTGAAATAGGTCTGTTTAGCAGAGGTGAGGGCTGATTTGAAGGCAAGTGTAATTTGTTTGAGAGCAGTGAAGTCGTCTGGCAGGCGTGTTTTCTTCCAACGCCACTCTGCGACCCTGGATGCTTGTCGAAGGTTTTTGGTGAGGTTGTTGTGCCAGGGTTGCTTATTGATTCGTCGCACTGCCATGCGTGAGAGGGGCGACTGAGTCTATGGCTGATGTGAGGGTGGCGTTGTAGAAAGCGGTAGGGGTGTCTGCATCATGGAGTGAAGATATGGAGGGCAAAGGTAGAAGAGAGTTTGAGAGTCTGTGAGTGTCTAGGTGTGCGAGGTTTCTGCGAGGATGTGCTAATGGCTGGACATGGGGGGGCAAGTGAGAAGGACAAGGATGAGAAGGTGAGTAGATGGTGGTGAGAAAGGGGGATGGGAGAGGTTTTGAGATTAGGTAGGGAACAGAGGCGGGTGAAGATGAGGTTTAATGTATGTCCGTCTGTGTGGGTGGCTGTGGAGGACCACTGAGTAAGTCCAAAGGATGAGGTAAGTGACAGGAGTTTGGAGGTTGCTGGCTGATGGGTGTCAATGGGGATGTTGAAGTCCCACATGATGATGGTATTAAAATGCTGTTATTATAATTGTTTTTGTGTCAATATTTTTTAGTAACTTTTTTTGGAAAAAAAAATCTTTGACGTTTACTTTTCAGCTTTTATTTACTCTCTAGGATCAGTACATTTTGCCTGTAAAGAAGAAAAATGCCATCAAAAGTACCCTGTAGGTACTCGGCACATCTTCTTACCAATGCCATCGTGTGCTGCATCTTCACTTTAGGCCACAATTAGACTAGCTAGTAGTAAGCCCAGACTCATTACCATTGCAGCTTTTTTTTACAGAAGGATTCAAAGTTAAGTTTTCCAGTAAGATTTTCCCAACAATGAAATATGTATTTGTTGCCAAAATTGTATATTTGAAATTGTGTTTTACTCCGATACGCAGCAATGTCATTAGTTTTTTTTTACCTTAAGGGCTCATGCAGAAGAGCATTAAAAAATTTTTAAAATTGGAAGTGTGCCGTCTGATTTTTGATAAGATAGTACATGGACTTCATATTGACCATGTTATTCAATAGAACTCTACAGATGACTGATTTTTCTCATGATCTGACTGTTCGAGAGAAATAATATACAGCATGCACACTTCTCTTCCGAGTCTGAGATGAAAATTGTCCATTCAAGTTTATGGGTGAGTAAAAAAAAAAAATTGGATCCCACACAGAACATCCATGTACCATCTGATTTTTATCGATCCATTTCCATTGTTAACCCAAGAAACCATATTTTATCATGTACATTTTATAATGTTTATCACATACATATCACACTGGCATAAAAAAAAACGACACACAAATGGCACACGGATGAAAGATCGGTTGAAAATTGTCAGAGTTTTCAGGATGAAACTCAGACTATTTTTCATATCCTCGTCTGTTCTTGTTCTAAAGCTCATGAAAGGCACCATAAAAGTGTAGACACAAACCCCATTGACTAATGAATAATGGAGTTATCAGTTTTTCAATTATTTATACATATCTAGGAGGAATAACAGAATAATGGCATCATACAAAGTTCTAAGAAAATAATGATTATTTTATGGGGAACACATGCTTTTAATAAAGCAGACATGACTTGTATGTAATTTTAGACCTCATCACATCCACGACCAGCCTTACCTACTCTACCACATACTTACCACTTGTTAGACACTTACCACACCATTTAAAAAGCTATTGCAGGAAAAAAAACACTAACTAAAACCACTAAACCAAATTTCAAGTACCTGCTACTTCTTTGGAGGATCTGTTTTTCTTTCAATATAGGAATCAGGTGCACTACTTTCCCCCAAAAAAACTTGTGGAGTCTGTAGCTACCACAGGAGGCCTAATATTCATTTTGTTCCTGCACCAACTACATTTTAATTCTCCATTTTTATTTTAATTGCAAATATAACCTTGAGGACAATGAATGCTAGCTCTCAAAACTGGTTTTAAAGGGAATCTTTCATCAGGTGTTTGCTGCACCATCTGAGAGCAGCATGATGTAGATGCAGAATCCATGATTCAGCGGTGTAACACTTACTGGGTTGCTTGTTGTAGTTTTGACAAAATCACTGTTTTAAAGGGAATCTGTCATGCATATGTGTATGCAGGTGATATGAAGCTGAATGAAATGATACCTCGATATCTGTGATTCAATGTCTTATTCCAGAGAATCCATGTTTTTATTATGGGAATAACACAGAACAGTAGAACTGAACTTTTTCTCATTATAAACACATTAGCTGCAGCTCTCACAGCTCCGCTGTATTGCAACACTGACTGCTTGTGAGACGGAAGCTAGAGCTCTAAGCAGAACGTGCAGATGTGTCAGTTATAATCACACTCAGCTGTGAAGTGAGATCAGTGGAGCAGTGAGCGGCCATTACCCATTACACTGGTAAAACCTCCTTTCATGTAAAATAAGCTAAAGAGGCATATTTTCATTCAGCTCAGTGTCCTGCCCATACATCTTAACAGTTCATTTACATATAAGAAAAATATGGACCTGTTTGGAATAAGACATCAGATCACAGATATCATTTTATTCAGCTGCTGTCACGGGTGTATCAGAGGCTGCAGACCATCAAACTGCATCTAGCTGCAGCAGGTCACAGCGGTTGGCTTTGCAGACTCCTTCCTAGTCCTGACTTTAGGACCCAGTGGCAACCTCCCCCGGCTCTTGTTGACACACCTGAACTGGGGTGTTAAGAACTCCCAGCTTGCTGCTAGGAGTTGCTGGTGATATTTCCATTTCCCTGGTGAGACTTAGAGCTATAGCAGTTGGCTATCTTCCTCTCTGCTGTTTGGAGGATGTCTGTGTTTTTCTTTGAGTCTACTCAAGCTAAATGTTCCCCTTGTTTGTGTATCCCACCTGTATTTAGTGGTAGTGAGGATTGACTAGTGCCCATCCTGTCCATCCCTATGCAGGGCTTGTCACCAGGGTCAGGAAGGGGTTAGGCATCCTGCTTGGCGATAGGTGCAGAACCTATATAGGGAAGCTTAGAGCAGACAGGGTGCTGTTAGATCTGCCTTGTTGTCTTCACTCCTCTCTTCCCTTTTGTTGGATTCCCTTCCCCTTGCCCCTTTGTGTTGCACTTAGTCTTTCCTGCACTGTGCATGACAGCTGCATGGCTTAGGAGGACTGAACCTACTAACATATTCCTTTTAACCCCTTACCTACAATTGACGTAATATTCCGTCCATGTGACCATGGACCTAATTACCATGGACGGAATATTACGTCACCATGATCAGCGGCGCCCACGTGGTGAGCGCCGCTGATCGCGGCCGGGTGTCAGCTAATTATCATAGCTGACACCCGGCACAATGTGTCAGGGGCGGTCACGGACCGCCCCCGACACGTTAATCCCTTGCACACCGCGATCAAACGCGATCGCGGTGTACCGGGGGTTAAAGGGAAGCATCGGCAGGGAGGGGGCTCCCTCCGTGCTTCCCTGAGCCCCCCACAGCAGCGCAATGTGCAGCGCTGCTGCGGGCGGCTCCTTTCCTCCAGGCCCCCGAATCCAAGATGGCGACGGGGGCCTTCGGGGGCCTGAGGAAGCTGGCTTCTTCAGTGCCTGCAAAGCGCAGGCATGAGGAAGTCTGCAGCAATGCCTGTGACAGATCGCTGATCTGTCACAGTGATCTGTGATGTGACAGATCAGCGATCTGTCACAGGACAGTGATGTCCCACCTGGGACAAGGTAATAAAGTAAAAAAAAAAAAAAAAAAAGTGTTAAAAATAATAAAAAAAAATCGCTAAATAAATTAGTAAAAAAAAAAAAAAATATTCCCCAATAAATCCATTTTTTCAAAATAAAAAAAACCAAAAACAATAAAAGTACACATATTTGGTATCGCCGCGTCCATAATGACCTGCCCTATAAAACTGTCCCATTAGTTAACCCCTTTAGCAAACCCCTTAAAAAATAAAAATAAAAAACTAAGCAAAAAATAATGATTTATTATCATACCACCCAACAAAAAGTGCAATAACGCGCGATCAAAAAGACACATATAAATATCCATGGTACCGCTGAAAACGTCATCTTGTCCCTCAAAAAACGAGCTGCCATACAGCGTCATCCGCAAAAAAATAAAAAAGTTATAGCTCGCAGAATAAAGCGATACAAAAATAATTATTTTTTATATAAAATTGTTTTCATTGCAAAAACCCGACAAAACATAAAAAAACGACCTAAATGAGGTATCGCTGTAAGCGTACTAACCCGAAGAATAAAACCGCTTTATCAATTTTACCGCACGCGGAACGGTGTAAACGCACCCCCCCAAAAGAAATTCATGAAATGCTGGTTTTTGTTCATTCTGCGTCCCAAAAATCGGAATAAAAAGCGATCAAAAAATGTCACGTGCCCAAAAATGGTACCAATAAAAACGTCAACTCGTCCCGCAAAAAATAAGACCTCACATGACTCGGTGGGTCAAAATACGGAAAAATTATAGCTCTCAATATGTGGTGATGCAAAAACTACTTTTACAATAAAAAGCGTCTTTTAGCGTGTGACAGCCGCCAAACATAAAAACCGCCATAAATAGTAAATCAAACCCCCCGTTATCACCCCCTTAGTTAGGGAAAAATAATAAAACTAAAAGAAAATGTATTTATTTCCATTTTCCCGCTAGGGTTAGGGTTAGGGTAGGGTTAGGGTTAGGGCTAGGGTTAGGGTTAGGGTTAGGGCTAGGGTTAGGGCTAGGGCTAGGGTTAGGGCTAGGGCTCAGATTAGGGTTAGGGGTGTGTTGAGGTTAGGGTTGGAGTTATAATTGGGGGGTTTCCACTGTTTGGGCACATCAGGTGCTCTCCAAAGGCAACATGGCGTCTGATCTCAATTCCAGCCAATTCTGCGTTGAAAAAGTCAAATGGTGCTCCTTCCCTTCCAAGCTCTGCCATGCACCCAAACAGTGTTTTACCCCCACATGTAGGGTATCAGCCTACTCAGGACAAATTACAAAACAACTTTTGGGGTCCAATTTCTCCTGTTACCCTTAGGAAAATAAAAAATTGGGGGCAAAAATATAATTTTGCGGAAAAAAATGTTTTTTTTATTTTCACGCCCAGGCGTTATAAACTTCTGTGAAGCACTTGGGGGTTCAAAGTGCTCTCCACACATCTAGATAAGCTCCGTGGGGGGTCTAGTTTCCAAAATGGGGTCACTTGTGGGGAGTTTCAATAGTTTAGGTACATCAGGGGCTCTCCAAACGCACATGACACCCGCAGACCAATCCATCAAAGTCTGCATTCCAAAACGTCACTACTTCCCTTCCGAGCCCCGACGTGTGCCCATACAGTAGTTTTCTCCCACATATGAGGTATCAGCGTACTCAGGCCAAATTGGACAACAACTTTTGGGGTCCAATTTCTCCTGTTACCCTTGGGAAAATAAAAAATTGGGGACTAAAAGATGATGTTTGTTGAAAAAATACGATATTTTTATTTTCACGCCCGGTCGTTATAAACTTCTGTGAAGCACTGGGGGGTTCAAAGTGCTCACCACACATCTAGATAAGTTCATTAGGGGGTCTAGTTTCCAAAATGGGGTCACTTGTGGGGAGTTTCCACTGTTTAGGTACATCAGGGGCTCTCCAAAAGCAACATGACACCCGCAGACCATGCCATCAAAGTCTGCATTCCAAAACGTCACTACTTCCCTTCCGAGCCCTGATGTGTGCCCATACAGTAGTTTTCTCCCACATATGAGGTATCAGCGTACTCAGGACAAATTGGACAACAACTTTTGGGGTCCAATTTCTCCTGTTACCCTTGGGAAAATAAAAAAATTGGGGACTAATTGATCATGTTTGTGGAATCATAGAATCATAGAATCATAGAGTTGGAAGGGACCTCCTGGGCCATCTGGTCCAACCCCCTGCTCAAAGCAGGATTCGCTAAATCATCCCAGTCAGATGTCTGTCCAGCCTCTGTTTGAAGACTTCCATTGAAGGAGAACTCACCACTTCTCGTGGCAGCCTGTTCCACTCATTGATCACTCTAACTGTCAAAAAGTTTTTTCTAATATCTAATCTGTGTCTCCTCCCATTCAGTTTCATCCCATTGCTTCTAGTCTTTCCTTGTGCAAATGAGAATAAAGTTGATCCTTCTACAATGTGACAGCCCTTTAGATATTTGTAGACAGCAATTAAGTCTCCTCTCAGTCTTCTCTTTTGCAAATTAAACATTCCCAAATCCTGCAACCTTTCCTCATAAGACAGGGTTTGCAGACCGGTCACCATTCTGGTCGCTCTTTTCTGAACTTGCTCCAGTTTGTTGATGTCTTTTTTAAAATGTGGTGCCCAAAACTGGACACAATATTCCAGATGAGGTCTGACCAAAGAGGAGTAGAGGGAAATAATGACTTCACGTGATCTAGACTGTATGCTTCTGTTAATACATCCTAGAACTGCATTTGCCTTTTTTGCTGCTGCATCACACTGTTGACTCATATTCAGTCTGTGATCTATTAGTATACCCAAGTCTTTTTCACATGTGCTGTCACTTAGCCCTATTCCTCCCATTCTATATATGCTTTTTTCATTTTTATTGCCCAGATGTAGTACTTTGCATTTCTCCCTGTTAAAAACCATTCTGTTAGTTACTGCCCACTTCTCCAGTTTATTTAAATCTTTTTGAATCCTCTCTCTCTCTTCTCTAGTATTAGCTATCCCTCCTAGCTTTGTGTCATCAGCAAATTTAATCAGTTTACCCTCAATTCCTTCATCTAAATCGTTGATAAAGATGTTGAACAATACAGGGCCCAGGACAGAGCCCTGTGGTACCCCACTTGAGACATTCTTCCAACTGGATGTGCAGCCATTTACGACCACTCTTTGGGTCCGATCACTAAGCCAGCTATGAATCCACCTAACAGTTGCCTTGTCCATTCCATACTTAGTCATTTTTTCAATAAGGATTGTATGAGAGACTTTGTCAAATGCTTTGCTGAAGTCAAGATATACTATATCTACAGCATTTCCTTGATCCACCCAATCAGTGATACCGTCATAGAAGGAAATTAAGTTAGTCTGACATGACTTATTAGTTACAAACCCATGCTGACTCTGTTTGATCACTTCATTCTTATCCAGGTATTGACTTACATGTTGTTTAATAATTTGTTCAAAGATCTTTCCTGGTATAGAAGTCAGACTCACCGGAGAGTGTAAATACGATTTTTTTATTTTCATGCCTGGGCATTATAAACTTCTGTGAAGCCCTTGGGGGTTCAAAGTGCTCACCACACATCTAGATAAGTTCCTCAGGGGGTCTAGTTTCCAAAATGGGATCATTTGTGGGGGTTTTTTACTGTTTAGGTACATTAGGGGCTCTCCAAAGGCAACATGACACCCACAGACCATTCCATCAAAGTCTGCATTCCAAAACGTCACTACTTCCCTTCCGAGCCCTGACGTGTGTCCATACAGTAGTTTTCTCCCACATATGGGGTGTCAGCGTACTCAGGACAAATTGTACAACAACTTTTGGGGTCCAATTTTTCCTGTTACCCTTGGGAAAATAAAAAAATGAGGACTAAAAGATGATGCTTGTGGAAAAAATACGATTTTTTTATTTTCATGCCCGGACGTTATAAACTTCAGTGAAGCACTGGGGGGTTCAAAGTGCTCACCACACATCTAGATAAGTTCCTTGGGGGGTCTAGTTTCCAAAATGGTGTCATTTGTGGGGGGTTTCTACTGTTTTGGTACATCAGGGGCTTTCCTAACGCGACATGGTGTCCGATCTCAATTCCAGCCAAAAACGTCAAATGGCGCTGCTTCCCTTCCGAGCTCTGCCATGCGCCCAAATAGTGGTTTACACCCACATGTGGGGTATCAGCGTACTCAGGATAAATTGCACAATATCTTTTAGGGTCCTGTTAATTTTGGAAAAATAAGAATTGAGGGTGAAAAGATCATTTTTGTGGAAAAAATATGATTTTTTAATTGTACTGCTGTACGTTATAAACTTCAGTGAAGCACTGGGGGGTTCAAAGTGCTCACCACACATCTAGATAAGTTCCTTGGGGGGTCTAGTTTCCAAAATGGTGTCATTTGTGGGGGGTTTCTAGTGTTTTGGTACATCAGGGGTTTTCCAATCGCGACATGGTGTCCGATCTCAATTCTAGCCAAAAACGTCAAATGGCGCTGCTTCCCTTCCGAGCTCTGCTATGCGCTCAAATAGTCATTTACACCCACATATGGGGTATTAGTGTACTCAGGACAAATTGCACAATAACTTTTAGGGTCCTGTTACCCTTGGAAAAATAAAAATTGGGGGTGAAAAGATCATTTTTGTGGAAAAAATATGATTTTTTAATTGTACCGCTGTACGTTATAAACTTCTGTGAAGCCCTTGTGGGTTCAAAGTTCTCACCACATATCTAGATAAGTTCCTTGGGGGGTCTAGTTTCCAAAATGGGGTCACTTGGGGGGTTTCCACTGTTTAGGTACATCAGGGGCTCTCCAAACCCGGCATGGCGTCCGATCTGAATTCCAGCCAATTTTGCATTGAAAAAGTCAAACGGCGCTCCTTCCCTACTGAGGTCTGCCATGCGCCGAAACAGTGGTTCCCCCCCACATATCAGGTATCAGCGTACTCAGGACAAATTGCACAATAACTTTTGCAGTCCAATTTCTCCTGTTACCCTTGGTAAAATAAAGAAAATTGAACCTGAAGTATTTTTTTTGTGAAAAAAAGTTAAATGTTCATTTTTTTTTAATATTCAAAAAATTCCTGTGACGCACCTAAAGGGTTAATAAACTTCTTGAATGTGGTTTTAAGCACCTTAAGGGGTACATTTTTTAGAATGGTGTCACTTTTGGGTATTTTCTATCATATAGACCCCTCAAAGTGGCTTCAAATGTGAAGTGGTCCCTAAAAATAAAATGGTGTTGCAAAAATGAGAAATCGCTGGTCAATTTTTAACCCTTATAACTTCCTAACAAAAAAATTTTGGTTCCAAAATTGTGCTCATGTAAAGTAAACATGTGGGAAATGTTATGTATTAAGTTTTTTGTGTGCCGTATCGCTGTGATTTAAGGGCATAAAAATTCAAAGTTGGAAAATTGCGAAATTTTCAAAATTTTCGCCAAATTTCCGTTTTTTTCACAAATAAACGCAAGTTATTTGAATGCAATTTTACCACTAACATGAAGTACAATATGTCACGAGAAAACAATGTCAGAATCACCGGGATCCATGGAAGCGTTCCAGAGTTATGACCTCATAAAGGGACAGTGGTCAGAATTGTCAAAATTGGCCCGGTAGTTAACGTGCAAACCACCCTTGGTAGTGAAGGGGTTAATTACTTCAAATCTACCAGCTCCCCAAATGTTGAGCTCTGTATAACTCTTGGACACTACTGATTGGCAGATTTTGTATATGCACAGTATACACGCAAAGCTGTCCATCAGTGGGGAAAGCGGTATTATCTAAAGCTCATAAATATGGAGGACTACCCGGTAGCAGGTTTACTAGTCCTCTAGTCTAGTGATAATCCGCTGCTGATGAAACTGAAACTACAGCATGCAGCCCAGTATGTGACAAACGGCTGTCTCACACATTTGAATAACTTTCTTAAAACTCTGGTTATGCCTGTTGACTAAGCTCACATACTTTTCTTTGGTTAGATTAACCTCTTATTTGCACTAACCTGTGTGTAAGAATTATCCTCAAACCACTAGCTAAACCCTATTCCTTCTCCTTCTAAAAAGCCTATTAAGCTGCCTACCACACTATGCCTGCACTTCACATGGTGGATCACTCCTTCTGGAAGACCTAAAAAGACCTTCTTGAAAAAAAAAAAAGAATAATGGCCGTATTCTATTTTTGCATATACAGATACTGGGGAAACAATAAAGGTGCAAAAGGGTTTTATCCCACAATACAGCAGCTAAAATAAGTGTTTCTTCTCACCTTGTAGGGTTGTGCAAAACACATCAATGATCAAATTTGGAAATAAGGTGATCCAGTTCCTGCAGTACCAATGGTTTGGAGATCTCATTGTAGTAGTATATGTAATAGGAAGTATTGGTAATCTGCACTGCTGGTATCATTCACAATAATGTATAGGATGCGGTAGAGGATAGCTATGCGGTTTTATTCTCAAAGTGTTTAGATGCTGCCACACATCTTCAGGAGAACCATTTAACATTTATCAATGTTAAATGGTTTGGCGATCCTACAGTAGTAGTACATGAAATAGGACGTTTTGGTTATCTGCGCTGCTTGTATCATTTACAATAATGTATAGAATGCGGTAGAGGATAGCTTTGCATTTTTATTCTCAAAGTGTTTCGACGCTGACACACTTCTTCAGGAGAACCACAGCATTTACCAATGTTAAATGTTGTAGTTTTCCTGAAGAAGTGTCATGATCCAGGACGGGGTTTTAGTTTGGCCCGTCCTGGTCAGACAGGGGGCTAATTGTTTCTGCCTCTCTCTGGCAGAGGGCGGCTATTTAACGCTCACTGGACCTAGGTCCGGTGTCAGTTATACTCCTGCCCTCGGCTGAGTTAAGTGACCTCTTGTATACGTGTGCCTTGTGCCTGATAACTTGTTGCTTGTTTGGTTGTGATCCGATTCTGTCCCTGTTACGAGTTCTGCCTGACCCTCTTGTACTGCACCACCCTCTCGTGTATGACTCTCTGCTTGTGACTCGACTGCTCTCTGCTCGTCCCTTTGGTACCGCACCGCCCTTTTGTGTATGACCTTTGGCTTCGTCTGACCTCCCGTCTGCCTATTCCTCCTGTACCTCGTTTGCCCGTACCGTGTATGACCTCCAGTTTGCCCGACTCTGAGTGTTCTACCATCCCAGTAAGCAGGACGCTAAGCCCTGCCCCCTGCGGTCACATGACCGTAGGTCCTGTGCCTGCTTGCTAAAACTACAGCGTTCAGGACCTGTGCATCAGTACTTTCCAACTGTTCCTGTCCCCGAGGCCCCTACAGTACGGGTGAGTCCCTGCGCAGCGAAGGCTGAAGGCCGGCGCTGTTAGGATCGTGACAAGAACTATGTCACCTTTGAAACGCGTCGAGAATAAAACTGCATAGATATCCTCTACCACATCCTAAATGATATCAGCAGTGCAAATTATATTGTTGTATTATAATTATTTTATATTGTTTTCATCTATTTCGAATATCTAGGTTAATTGCCTTATTCCTATGTTCACTTTCCCTTTATCTTATAAAGTAGCCAGTTGTCCTTTAGGAATGATGGAGGGTAAACAGTCCTGCGTACTTCACAGTATATTCAGAGTAAATTCTCCTTTTTCTGGATTCTGCAGTTAGGAGTGCCTGTGGTTTGGTTTTTCATTGCCTGACAGTCCATAGAGACAGCAACTCCGGAGGATTTGCTTCAATACAGCGGCTATCACTTTTCATCTGACAGTTCAGTCTGTACTCTATTGTTTGTATTATTAAAATGTCTTTTGATTGTGTCTACTGCAAGGGTTTGAGTGAGTTTTTCGTATACCCCCAAAGGAACCTAAATGAAAAAGGTAAATGAAAAAAAAAAATACAAAATAAAAAATAAATGTACGTTTAGGCTTTATGCACAGTGGTAATTAGCTGTCAGCTTGATTGCTGATTAATAAAGTCCCAGATTTGAAGGCATCGTTTCGTAAATGTGCGATATAAAAGGTGGGGGGGCGATCCCAGGGTTCAAATGGTTTGCTTGTTTTCTTTTCACAGACTGGAGACATCTCTCATAAGAACCTGTGAATATTTCATGCCTCATTCCCAGCACATGTCAGTTTTGATGTGGAAGCTATTAAAAAGGGATGTCATAAGAATCTTAACCTAGATCTCACTTCTCATTGTAGACAGGCAGAGGAATCTTATCTCGCTGTTGACAGAACAGAGCGCAGTTTAGACTCGTTTATTTTTTCATTATACATAACAAAGGGATGTCAATGTTCACCGTTCACTTAAAATTTAGATAAAAATATCCATTGTGCGCCTTTTATACGGAACATTTTTTTCATTAAGGCAACTGAACCCCAAATGTTGAAACTTTAAGATAGTAAAGCGCGTCAGGAAATATGTCTCTTTACAACAGACAACATACTTTAAAAGGAAAGTGTAATCTAAAAGAAAACTATTTTTTTAAAAACCTTGACACCATGGCCATTTTTTTTTTAAAATGTTGCTTTATTTTTTTTCAAACTTATTTACTTTTCCTTGTTTTTTTGCAGGACACTTTGTACTATTGAATGCTTTTATTTCATTTCACATTTAGAGCTCGATTCATGAAGGAGTTTTGGCCAGAATACAAATTGAGCAAAAATTGTTGTGACCTTTGGTGTTTTTATATTATTCATGGCCAGCTTTGCTAAAGTGACCGGAGATGGAGTGGAGCCAGGGCATGGCTAAGTCATTTATCAACATTTACTCAATTTTAGTGGTGCAAATTAACCCAAAAATATACTTGTGTCTGACTGGAGTAAGATTTCTGGCGGAGTTAAAGGATTTACTTTTCTCCTTATGGAGAGTGACATGCCTGATATGCCAGGGTAAGGAGGCTTATAGGCCATCCAATGCTCCTGTGAGAAATTAAATAATTGCCTATAAGTCTCTTTACAATGGCATGTCAGGCATGTCACTCTCCATAAGGTGAAACATTACAATCTGCTTACATGTAGCCTATAAGGCCCTGCTTAAATGGCCACTTAAAGAGAATTTCTCAGCAGATTTCTTCCAAGTAAACCGAGAGCAACATAATGTAGGGGATGAGACCATAATTCCAGTGATGTATCACTTACTGGGCTGCTTGATGCAGTTGTGATAGAATCCTTGCTTTATCTGCTGTAGATGTAGCAATGCTCAAAATGATGAGCTCTGTATATCCCCACCCACATCACTGATTGGTAGGTTTCTGTGTACAGTGTACATTGTCAGCAATCTGCCAATCAGTAGTAATGGGGGCGGGGTTACACTAATTAGCCTGACTGCTCTGCACATGAGACTTAGTCCTACAGTGAAAATCTCCTGTTAATAAAACACTGATTGTATTGAAACTACAGCACCCAACCTAATAAGTGACACATCCCTGTAAGCACAGTCTCTGCTCCTACATTATGTTACTCTCGGGTTAAATAGCAACAACCCGCTGACAGATACCCTTTAAGGTACATTTACACTGATAGATTGTCACAAATCTTTCAGTGCAAACAGGTTGCCAGTTACTCAATGAATGAGCAAAACGCTCATTTGTCGAGTGATATGATCTATAATGCTGCACAAAAGATCATCATACTCGTCGGAAACATTGCTCTGTGTAAACAGGACTCACGTTGCCGAGAACAATGGCAGTGCATGCACACTGAGGGCATTATTTACCGTGGGCGGCTGGAATAAACAGGCTATTAAATGACTGATTACAGGTAAAAATTGACCAATCGGCAGCTGTATAGCTCCACCGGGCGATCGGTGTAAGTGGACCTTTACTTGCTATGTCCTTACTGAAAAGTGATAAACAGGGCCAACCACCAGCATGGGGTAATCACTAGATTACAAATTACCACTTTTATTTTCAGATCATTTAGCTTAGTAGAAGGAAAAAGTGGAAAGAGACAGACATCCCCATCAAGTTACACAGATGTGTTATCACATACTTTAGGATGTTTGATGAACTCTGGTTCGCTAGCTGATGAGTTTGCTGTTAATTGGGCACAGTCTCTTGTCTAATTACGGCTGATGCCACATATATTTGACTTCCAGAACAATGAACTCAGGCAGGTATTTAAATTTTATGCAGCAATAAAGCCTGGGTGTTATGGCAGACACATTCACAGACGTTCGACAAGTGGAAAAATTGTCAGTTTTGTGCGGTGAAACGAAAATGAGCAGTCTGCTTCGGAGATGGTGGCTGTATCTCTAAAAGAAAAAGCTGATATCTGTGCAGAAATATTCTATAATGTAACTTAAAGTGTGGCCCTCGCTTTATTTTTTATTTAATAAATCAGTAGTACACATGAAACTAACCAACTTTGCAATATATCTTATCAGAGAAAGCTGCTTCTTTCTCCTTCTGGATTGATCAGTCATTTTCAAAATTTTCAATTTGCAGGTAAAATTTGTATTCAGTGAAGACAGATTTTCTCGTGACTGAGATTAAGGGCAGAGTCAGACTGCCGTGTAACTCGTGCGATAATTGCACTACACAGACTGGCTGGCACATCTCCTGACCTGTGCAAGACAACATGAGATTACTATGCAGCTGTCAAGCTCAGGTCAGGAGAGCCGACAGCCAGTACGAGGTTTATGGTGCGATTCTCGCACAACAAATATGACAGTCTGTCTCTGACCTAAGACTGAGAGTAACTTTTCGATAGATTGTTATAGTCTTTTTTGTGGAAAACGTAATTTTGGCGTTTTTTTTGTTTACGGTGTTTACCGATCGGGGTAATTGTTTTTTTATATTTTGATAGATCAGAATTTTTTGAAAGCGGTGACACCACACGTGTATTTTTTTTTACATTTTTATTTTGGAGGGAAAGGGGTGATATGAACTTTTATTTTTTTTTTCAGATTTTTTAAAACTTTTTTTTTTACTTTTCACTGTTATTGTTAGCCCCTTTAGGGGGGCTTGAGGATGCCATCATCTGATTGCTTGTTCAATATACAGTGATGCCACACCATTGCTGCATATATCAGAACTCATGGTCTCCTTTGAAGCCCAGCCACAGGCAGAGTTTCAAAGGAGCTCCGTAATAACAGACATGGGTCATTAGTTGACCCCCCACTGTCATGACAACCCATCAGCTACCCATCATCACGTCACGGGCATGCCGATGAGCAAAGAAAATGATGCACACCCTTAAAAAGCAGCATTTAACAGGTTAACAATTGTGGCAGTAGCACCGCTCCACCCGCAATTGTTAATGGCAGGTCCTGGCTGTAATACACAGCCATCACCTACAGAGCATGGTGCGGGATTGCTGCAGGAGCCTGCTCCATACACCTGCTTCCGACATGCGCCATACATGTGCGGAGGATGTCGTGAAGGGCTTAATGGCTGTAATATGATGGTTTGATTGCTTTTGATGTGAGCATGCGCGACAACCTCTCTACTGACAGTGGTTGTGATATGGGGGACCCGTGTTCTTGAGAAGCTTCCAGAGGTGGATAAAGATATATTATTACCAAAGGGTAAGTGAAACCCTTGCCAACTGCTAAATTACATGCACTTACGTTTCTTTGATACCATGTCTAGTGACGCATTACTTAGACTCCATGTGCATGAAGCAGTATTTACTGTAGCATGAGGCTGAACTAGAGATGAGCGGATTGATCTGAGGTGGATTAAGTTTGCGTTGAATTTCCTGGAACTTGCAGTTTCACATTAATTCGAACATTTTGAGATTTGAGACTCGATTTGTGGCTCGCAAAACCCCCCAAACTTTTCAGGTACAATTTCCCTCACTGCTGAAGCATCAGAGAGTGAGCTATCATCATTTTGCATTGTCTTCCCCATATTGCCTTGCAGCTATGACATCTAGCGCATTATCATACCTTGTACAGTGGTGGTCAGTATGGTGCCGTCACAGATTAGTGGTTCCCAGTGGAGCACAGTTTATATAACAGAGTCGTTTTCCTTCTCCAGAGTCACTGGGAAAGTCTCTGTCTTCTGTATAGTATAAGCTCTTGTGGTCAGTGCGGTCCTCTCTCTCCTATGTAGTGTAAATTCTTAAGGTCAGGGGGTCCTTTCTCTCCTGAAGTGTGTAAGTTCTTATGGCCTCTGAGGTTTTCTCTCTCTCCTGTAGAGTATAAACTCTTATGGTCAGCGGGATCATCTCTTTTCTCTAGAATGTAAATTCTTATGGTCAGCGGGTCCTCTCTCTCCTGTTGAGTGTAAGCTCTTATGGTCAGTGAGGCTCTCCCTTTCTTCTGTAGAGTGTAAGTTCTTATGGTCAGCAGGTTCTCTCTCTTGTAGAGTTTAAGCTCTTATTATCGATGAGGTTTTCTCTCACTCCTGTAAAGTGTAAGCTTTTATGGTTAGTGAGGTCATCTATCTATCCTGTAAAGTGTAAGCTCTTATGGTCTGCAGGGTCCTCTCTCTCCTGTAGAGTGTAAGCTCTTATTATCTATGAGGTTTTCTGTCTCTCCTGCAGAGTGTAAGCTTTTATGGTCAGTGGGGTCCTCTCTCGCTCTTTCTCCTGTAGAGTGTAAGCTCTTATGAGCAGTGGGGTTCTCTCTTTCTCTCCTGTAGCGTGTTAGCTCTTATAGTCAGTGGGGTCCTCTGTCTCTCTCCTGTAGACTGTAAGTTCTTATGGTCGGCGAGGTTTTCTCTCTCTTCTGTAGCGTGCACGCTCTTACAGTCAAAAGGGTTCTCTCTCCTCTTCCCCATGTGTATTTTTTGAGCAATTACCAGGTTTTCAGTATTGAGATTCATGCAAATTTGTTTGCGTAGAATTATATTGTGGTACCCTGTTAGCCGAGAATAAAATTT
This sequence comes from Dendrobates tinctorius, assembly GCF_039654945.1. Taxonomy (NCBI): domain Eukaryota; kingdom Metazoa; phylum Chordata; class Amphibia; order Anura; family Dendrobatidae; genus Dendrobates; species Dendrobates tinctorius. The sequence goes on from NW_027361797.1 coordinate 31,951,363, forward strand.
TTGAAGAGAATTTGGCAAAGTCAGGGAATTTGAATTTTAAAATATCAGCTCATCTCTAGGTCTATTAATACAATCCCATGTCAGTAGAAGCATACAGGCACATTTATGGTATGATACATCCTAAAATATTTTTATCTGTTGACTTATCTATAACAGATGTCAGATTATTATTTTTAGCTCTTTTTCCTGTTCTTATTTTTTGGGATTTGATAGAACGTGCATTAGTTTGTACTTTAGATGAAATAATACAGAATCTGACTTGTCAGTCAGTAAGGTAGAGGAACTGCTTAAATGAAGCTGTCATACAATCCTGTGTAATGTGTTGGAGCTATACAAATTCAGAAAGCCGGTACTGATTTTTGATTTACCTCTATTGTATATGGAAATGTTGGATTTTAGAAAAAAGTTGAAACCCTTTGTTTACACTGGTGACAGGTTCACTCCAAATGTTAAAATATTCAATTTTGCTTCTGCTCTTTAGACGATGCTTTGTTTAAAGTTCACTGAAAATCGAAATGTTCTGATCCCGTCAGCAGTCTGCCAATCTGAAGCCGCAAGCTTTTTGCGATGGAAGGAAATGTCCTTATCATTTCCATGGGCCAATCTGTAGAGATAGGTAAAGCTCGGTATTAATGCACTTGCATTTTAAACAAATCGGGCGCCGAGCAGCTACAAGTGCGGATGAGGAAACAGATCAAGCTTAAGTTTCTTGAGAGATTGCACTGGCACAGAACCATATTATGAAAATCCCACTTTGAGAATGAGAAAAGTGACAACAGCGGAAAACGATTTTTCTGCCTGAGTTTTTATTACGATCTGTAGCAATAGATCTTTTGGAAATGTTCAAGAAAAAAAAAAACATATGAAAACATTGTGGCCTGATTTCATATACTCTGCCCTATAAATCATTGCTCTTGAAGCAGATGGAACATTAGCTGGGACATTTTTTTTTCCTTTCAGATTAAGAAATATCTTCTCCTAAGAAACATATTCCTTCAAATTTTCCATAGTAAAAGGTCCTAAATTTCATAGGGAAAGGTAATATTTGCATTTTATTGTCACCATTATTATCATCGGAATTTGCTTTTATTTTCCTCTTTAATCCTATCATTGAATTGAGTTTACAAAGTCATAATTTATTACTGGGAAAAATAAAACACAATATGGAAGATTTTGCTTTTTCCTACTGCTACATAAATACATTCCTGACTTTACATATCAGGAGACTGTAGAAACAGATCGTATGGTCCCATGAGTGTTACTATGGGTGGTGCATAAGTACAAATAGCACCCAGACCCAGGTACCTATTGAACAGAAGTCCCTGTACTGAAAAATAGACATCATACTTGCCGGCATTCCATACCATTATAAGGACATAACATTTCCACCCCTAAAAAGGCTCCAAACTATATGGAACCCCCCAAAATGCCCACCTTTTGCCATGGTTTGCGGATTGCTATCCAAGAGATTGGTCAGTATTTATATTGTTGTTTCTTCCTTTACGTACATGTAAATTGTTTGTTATGCTGTGTACCCCTTCTTGCTGATTATGTGGATGACAGATAGTGATGTTTGACTGCTCCACAACCTTTTTGGAAGGAACACTGAGTTGGAGAATAAAAAATGAGGTTGCCAATAGGGAGAGTTTGGATGGTTTGTGTGGCGCCTGTTGGAGTTTCGGTTGGCTTTTGGAATAGTAAAGCCTGAGAGAAGAGTCCACCTGTAAAGTTGTGGTGAGCCAAAAGTCTTAACAGGCCTGATCAGTGATGAGAAGCAATGATGAACTGAAGGCTACTGTCATGATCCAGGTTGGATGATGACAGATAAAAGCACATGTAACCTTTTTTTCCCCTTAAGCTGTGTGCTTAAGTTTGGTTTTGCCCCCGGTGGCTGTTATGAATGGGAAACCGAGGAGGAAAAACAAGACAACAAGCAAAGTCTCAGAAAACCAGAGAAGTTGGTAACTATGCAGATTGCAGATCCCTGATCTTAACCGCACAACTAGCAGCAGTCGTGGAGCGTTCCTACGTTGGTCCTAGACGCCTCGTCACAACCGGATATCTACATAAGCCTAAAGCAGGAAAAGAGGAAAACTAACTGTCCCAGAGCATACCCCAAAGGAAAGATAGCCCCCCACATGTATTGACGGTGAAACAAGATGAAAATACAAACAAAGGCAGGAAAATAGGCTGAGCAAACGATGGGGCCCGGCTAACTAAAAAGGACAGAAAAGGAAAGACATTGTCTGCAATCTGCCAAAAACAACCTACAAAAATATTGTCCAACACTTCAGATAGCAAAATTAACCCTGAAGTCACTAGACTTCTAAACCTATATCAGCACTCTGAAATATTCTGAAACAGAGCAAAAAAGAGGCCAATCTAATAAGGGACAAAAAGCAGATTGGCAAATACTGATTAATAGGAGTGGAATTTCAGCATAACCCCAGCAGGGGCAGGCTGATTACACAACAAACTGAATTGACCAACAAGTGCAAGTGTGAATATTAGCAAAAAACAAACTTACCTTGAGAAGACTGGAAGAGAGCTGAAGTCCAGGACCTGAGAAGCAGACTGAATCACCAGCACCCGGATAGGGTGTCGGCTGTCTTATATCCAGTCTGATACTTCAGAGAGCCAATCGTTATCTTCCTCATCAGGTGGCAGATCACTACCACTTAAACCAACCGCACTACCTCCTGTCACCACCAGAGGGAGAACGGAAGGGGAACTCAACTGGTGGAGCAGAAAATGAGTTCATGACAGGTGGCCATTAAGGTCATTGCAGAGTGGTGTCTTTTGTTCTAGTTTGCCCCCGGTGGTGGTTAGCATTATTACACGAGAATCACTAACAGGGGGTGTGAGTGTGGTGACACAGGGGGACGCTTCTGTTGTCAGTTCCAGAAAAAGTTCACCGTATTGTGACAAATGAATTTGTGGCAATAAACGTTCAGGTCCGGACCAGTGTGTGAACGAGCATGTATGGGTGGCTACCAAAAAACATCCAGTAGAAGTGTGTTGCGGAGTCTTACCAGCTCGAGTTAACCCCAAACATACACATACACAACTCATTCCCCAGGTCGGCACTTCGGAGATGTATGGTGCCTCCAGAACATACATTGCCGATACCAGCGGTGCTCGTTTGTCATAAACCTGAAGTGCAGGTAGTTGCAGGTGTGAACTCTGGATCTAGGCATCCATGCTGTAGGTGGTTCCCTGATGAGGAGCGGTCTTGAGGGTCCAGAGGCCCCTCATTAAGGGAGGGTACTGTCATGATCCAGGTTGGATGATGACAGATAAAAGCACATGTAACCTTTTTTTTCCTAAAGCTGTGTGCTTAAAGGGAAGGTGCCGCAATTTTATATAATTTGCAAAAAAATAGTAAGTAACAAAACATGTTGTTTCAGCAGATGTTGTACTAACTAGGATTTATGGTTTGTTTGTAATAATGTTTTAATGTAGCCACTGGGCGCTGCCATCTTGATTTGCAGATCTGTGGAGGACTCATACAGTCTGCAAATATGGCCGTCCCTGGACATAGAAAACTGTGGTCGGTTCCCGACCCCATCTCTAACATTGCAGCCTCATTAGCAGAGAACTGGGCACGCCCCTGTGGGCTGCACCATTCACTGCTGTAGGTGTGGCTGGGCGCCATTTTACTGTAGCCCAGTGCTATCTGCTGAGCTCCACTTACCCTCTATCACAGGACCACTTGTGGCATAACAGGTCCTGTGTTGTGAGGAGAGGCTGAAGATATGGAGAAGGTGGTCAGCAGAGGAGAGAAGCGCTCACTGGAGCCGGAGGATGGAGAGTGGTGAGTGCGGGTGACTTTCATCTATGCTCCTCTGTACTGCTTACTCCAGGCTCAGCCCTGTGCTTCCTGCTCCAGCGTCCTCCTGCTCTGTCTCCGCCTCCTCACTCACAGCCCCAGTGATCTCCGGTAATCTGACACCTTCCCTTTTATGACAGCTTTTATGGCTGTCTGAGGAGGACAGTGACATATACAGCCCATAGTCTAGTGTATGGGGGGGCTGGAAGTTTCACCAGTGTGGGCATATCTGTAATATTGTCTTGTGTGATACTGACTGCTGAGCCGTGTATCTAATCCTCTCCTGTGTGATACTGACTGCTGAGCCGTGTATCTAATCCTATCCTGTGTGATACTGACTGCTGAGCCGTGTAGTATCTAATCCTCTCCTGTGTGATACTGAATGCTGAGCCGTGTATCTAATCCTCTCCTGTGTGATACTGTCTGCTGAGCCGTGTATCTAATCCTCTCCTGTGTGATACTGACTGCTGAACCGTGTATCTAATCCTATCCTGTGTGATACTGACTGCTGAGCCGTGTAGTATCTAATCCTCTCCAGTGTGATACTGACTGCTGAACCGTGTATCTAATCCTCTCCTGTGTGATACTGTCTGCTGAGCCGTGTATCTAATCCTATCCTGTGTGATACTGTCTGCTGAGCTGTGTATCTAATCCTCTCCTGTGTGATACTGACTGCTGAGCCGTGTATCTAATCCTCTCCTGTGTGATACTGACTGCTGAACCGTGTATCTAATCCTCTCCTGTGTGATACTGACTGCTGAGCCGTGTATCTAATCCTCTCATGTGTGATACTGACTGCTCAGCCGTGTATCTAATCCTCTCCTGTGTGATACTGACTGCTGAGCCGTGTATCTAATCCTATCCTGTGTGATACTGTCTGCTGAGCTGTGTATCTAATCCTCTCCTGTGTGATACTGACTGCTGAGCCGTGTATCTAATCCTATCCCGTGTGATACTGACTGCTGAGCCGTGTACCTAATCCTCTCCTGTGTGATACTGACTGCTGAGCCGTGTATCTAATCCTCTCCTGTGTGATACTGACTGCTGAGCCGTGTATCTAATCCTATCCCATGTGATACTGCTCTCCTGAAATACTCTGTGCTGCTGTCACCCTGCTGGTTTTGTGTGAGATCTACATGGTGGTATTGTGTATGATCTATATGGCGGTATTAAGTGAGAACACTATGGCAGTATTATCTGCTAAAAGGGGACCCATTCTAGGGTGGTTCTGGCTGAGCACCTGCACACAGGTCAGGGGTAATAGGTGCAGTCAGGGGAGGGCTGGTGAGGCAGCTGAAGAGAGGGGTCTCATTTTTATCGTTACTGTATGGCTACATTTCCCCCATCCTGCTTCCCAGCGTCACCCCGGACTGCGCCTGTCGCCTCGCTTTCACACATCGCCAGGACAGGATCTGAGGAGGGGAATGGGGTCTTTGCCTGCAAAGTCTGGATCAGGCTGATTGATGGCCGTTCTGATCCAGAGTTTACATGCAAAGACAGTCAGTAACTTTGCAGGCCCCATCAAAATGGCTGCTCACTGTGTTCCTAGATGTCATAGGTTTTTGTGCCAGATTTCAGTAGCTGCTCCCCCTAGTGTTAACAAGTGGAAATGCCAAACTTTTTAAAATTATTTTTCATATTTTGCAAAATTAAAAACAAATTATAATATTTTTTAAGAAAATGTAAACATTAATTCTTTACATTTTTTCAATTGCTGAAAAAAAATTTTTTGGATGGCACCTTCCCTTTAAGTTTGGTTTTGCCCCTGGTAGCCATTAAGGTCGTTGCACAGTGGTGTCTTTTGTTCTAGTTTGCCCCCGGTGGTGGCTAGCGTTATTACACGGGAATCAATAACAGGTGTGATTCCTCTGGCTTAACTATAAAGGTGTGTCATGTGCTCTCACTCGTTGTTGGTGATATTGCTCATTTCCTACCAAGACTGGTGAAGGAAGGAACTACAGAGAGCAGCTCAGGGGAGCTCTGGTGTAAAGTCTGGTGAAGGAATGAATTACAGAGAGGTGTTCCTTGCAGCTCTGACAAGCTTGGAGAAGTAGCAGCTATTCTGGAGGAAAGCTGCATTCTGGTGGAGGACTCTGTTGCTGGGAGCAATAGCAACAGAGCAAAGCTAAGTGATGTTACCCCTGTTTTGTAACTTTCCTTTTGTGTTTCAGTGCAGTGGTGGGATTGGTTTCTGCACCGTCCATTTCACTAGAAAGGGCTAGGTGCAGGGCGAGCTAGGGTTTTTAGGTTCCTGATCGGCGCCCGGTGCGGAACCGGCCTAGGGATCGTTAGGAGTGTAGAGACTCTGACTCAGGGGAGGGCAGGAGGTCTCCACGTCCCCGTTCCCTATCGCAGGGCCCTCCATTGTATCAGTTTCCCTGGTGTTTCCCTTTATTATTTAAATTCGCCCTGCTGGAGGCAGTGTATCCAGTTATACGTGTAATTCTGAAATTCGCCTGCTGGAGGCGGTGTATCCGGCTGCACGTTATATTATTTAAATTCGCCCTGCTGGAGGCGGTGTATCCAGGGTCACGTGTGCCATAGAAATTCGCCCTGCTGGAGGCGGTGTGTCCAGTCACACGTTGACCATCACAGCTACGAATGGCTTGAAAATTGGAGAGATTGTCCATAGGCTAAAAGCTTGGAGGCATGACAATAGGGTATTAGGAGAAACTGTGAAGAGGTTTTCTAGTACACTTGGTTGAGTCTTGGTGAGCTAATACAGATGGTGAGAAAGCACAGTTACCATTAGACCTACAGGCCCCAATATATATTAGAGAGATGTTGGCTGAGCAATCATTCTGCTGACAGCAATTACTCCCAACTCCTTCATACACAAACAAAGTAGGCCTGGGTGGCATTGCAGGGGCTTACCTATACACCAAACAAAGCTATCCTCCTAAAATTGAACAGATTTGATTCTTCTGTGCACCTGACATCACCTGCTGGACAGAATCAGGAGTCCCTCATGCATATTAGAAAGTTGTCTGATTCTGGTAATTTCAGTGGTTTCGGACAGCTTTTATCTAATGTGTATGGGAAGAAGTTAGAAGGAGAGGATTGCACCACCCTCTCCAAGCTACTGTCACACCAATATAATGTACAGTACAGTCAGGATGCGGTTACTTCTGAGAAAGCCTCCTGGGTACAAAGTCAAAATGGAGGAAGTCAGGGTTGACTGACTGGTGCTGAGGTTAAAGGGGTTATAAGGACTATTTTATTACAAGCAGGCAGTTGCCTGGTGCTGTCTCAGAGTGACCACAGACCACTCCTGCTGGCGACAATTATGCTTCATTTGAACTTATGTCGAAAGAGCCGCGGTTTCTCTTCCGCTCTGCTCCTTTCACTGCTGACGTCATGCTGATTGAAAGTCAGCAAGGAGTCGGCTGTCGATCAGCATGAAATCAGCAGTCACACCCCGTCAACAGAGCAGGCTGGAAGAGCTGCTATGCTGATGTGAGGTCAAATGAAGTTGCAAAATCGGCAGCAGGAGCGATCTGTGATCACTCAGCCCCAGCACCTGTCAATTCTTTCCCCCATGAGAAAGAAATAAAATAGTCCTGGATAACCTCTTTGAGCCTTGGGGTAGTGGCTTCTGGGTGTAATCAGGGCTGTACTAGAAGCAAGTTGCGTGGAAACTAGACAGGCATGATAGTGGGAGTCTTGTAACCTGGAGGCCTGAGGTGTTACCTAGTTAGTTCAGTCTCTTAAGGTGCATTTACACTGAAAGATTATCATGAAGGAGGATTCCCCGGACTGCTGGTTTAACAAAAAGCTTGCAGTGTAAACAGGCTGCCCACCTTATGGGCGAGTAAAACGCTCGTTCATGGGGTGAAATGATCATCATTCGCAGAAGAGCATTGTCTTATGAAAACAGGACTCAGACTGCCTTGAACACAACTAGGCACATCATTATGAGCGAACCCCCTTGATCACTCAGGCCACTAAATGATTGCCGATCGGTAAATTTTTACTGATCGGTGGTAGTTTAATGCTGCAAATTGGTTAATGGAAACCCTTCTTTATACCACATGGTAAAATATTTTTATTGAAGACACAGTTACCTAATCTTCCATTTGAAATGTATTGGATAAATGCAAAGTTGTGTATAAACCCATTAACAGCTTAAAAGTCAAGTATGCAAAGAATATATAAAATAATTACAATTATGTTTTTTTGAACGGTAATATGGGCAATCTAACATGATATACAGCACTACTGAAAAAACCCACAGACACCCCGCCATCCTTTTTAGAATATCGATAGACAAGATTTATCTTACATCCCGTTAGACTGTAGAGAACACATCTGACATTTCTTAATTGAAAAGGTGGGCGGGCTGTTCAATCAGAGATACAGGGTAACAAACTTATCAATTAAAGCAGTCAATATCATTTCCACACACAACATTGTACATGCCGATAGGACGTATGAGGCTTTCTGAATTGACTTGTTTAAAACTAATTTATCGGCGTCTTCGCAATCATCAACCCCTCTATTGGCAATCACCTCTCTGGATCTCTGCCATTTCTAATGCTTGAATACCGCAAAAAATAAATACATTTTAATGTCTATTTGTAATGGTTATATCCGTGAAGGGAGTAAGTCTGCTGGAAACTTGTTATCTTTCTTAACTTAAAGGGATTGTCCAGGTCGGATGCCTTTTTTTTATTGGATATCATAGATGACTACACTTTTTATACAATTAAAGATTTATTACCATCTTCATAGACGGCTATTGTAATATAGTACTTTACCATAGCAATTTACTACCTATTAAAATTTTCAACTGTACTTGAGATTTGATAACTTTTCTTTTTGGCTTGTTGCCTTGGAAATCGACCACCGCTGCTAGACATCAGGTCATGCACTGTGCTTACAGGCTCTTTTCTATTCAGCTTGTAAGCACTGATTTAAAGATGGATTTCTGGAGTGCACTGTTACCTGTTAAATAGCGGCCAGTGCTTACGAGCTAGATAGCTGTGGTGGTCGGTCTTCTAGGCAAAAAGCTGTAAGCAAAATTAAACAAAATTGTTAATGTCTCAAAAATGGCTTAATATAGTAATACGTTGTAAACTACAAACATTTTTGTTTTTACAAGCACTGTCTGAAAAAAAAATCCATGAGAATAACCCTTTAAGAAAAAAAGGAATACTGACACATACTGCAGGAATCTCCCATTCACTTCAATAAGAGGTCCATACCAGTGTGTCAAGAATGGGAGAAGAGGGTTGCATTGACAATCCAGCACAGTGGGCAGCACTTTGAAAACATTTTATAGGTGGTCATAAACTTGTAAATAACACATGAAAGAATAAAGTTACGTTAAAACCAAGCACACCATTGTTTTTCTTGTGAAATTCTCAATAAGTTTGATGTGTCACATGACCCTCTTCTCATTGGAAAAAATAAAGTTGGATCCAAAATAGCCATCTTCATGGTCACCACCCATCTTGAAAAGTTTCCCCCCTCCCATATACTAATGTGCCACAAACAGGAAGATGATATCACCAACCATTCCCATTTTATTTAGGTGGATCCATTTAAATGGTCCACCCTGTAGATCACCTAATTTGCAGCAGACGTTCACAATGTTTAAATGTCATCTTTTGGATTAGGTCATTGTCTATTTGGTCCCTGATTTAGACCCATGTTGGTTTAATCCTTCAATAAACCTACTGCATAACAAGGTTGACCTGTGATTCTTGTGCTGACCCATAGTAACCATCCATTATACACAGTAAGTATTTTTTTTAGAATGATGTGAACTTAGAGTCAGTTGTGAGGATATAAACTGTGTTATTGGACAAAAACAGTTCCAGAAGAGCACTGCCCAACAGTTGACTAAGGAACATGTCTAATCAATAAACTAGGGAACGCAGGTGGATACATAGTAGCTGTGTTTTCCTAACTTTGGTCACCAAATGTAGGATTGGACACAGGAGCTCAGGCCATCAGGGTTAGTAATGGGACAATTTATGCACCTTGTATGGAAACAAGCATATGGCTTGCCATGGGCAGAATCAATATGCTGGACTATCTATAAACAGGAAGATAGTGAGGAAACACTTAGCTAGCCTAAATGAATTCAAGTCTCCAGGTCCAGATGAATTACACCCCAGAGTACTGAAGGAGATAGCAGAAGAAATTTTTGAACCCCTCTCTATAATCTTTGAAAATTCTTGGAGAACAGGAGAAGTGCCAGAAGACTGGAGAAGAGCAAATGTTGTTCCTATCTTCAAAAAGGGGAAGAAGGTGGACCCAGGTAACTATAGGCCAGTGAGTCTGACTTCTATACCAGGAAAGATCTTTGAACAAATTATTAAACAACATGTATGTCAATACCTGGATAAGAATGAAGTGATTAAACAGAGTCAGCATGGGTTTGTAACTAATAAGTCATGTCAGACTAACTTAATTTCCTTCTATGACGGTATCACTGATTGGGTAGATCAAGGAAATGCTGTAGATATAGTATATCTTGACTTCAGCAAAGCATTTGACAAAGTCTCTCATACAATCCTTATTGAAAAAATGATTAAGTATGGAATGGACAAGGCAACTGTTAGGTGGATTCATAACTGGCTTAGTGATCGGACCCAAAGAGTGGTCGTAAATGGCTGCACATCCAGTTGGAAGAATGTCTCAAGTGGGGTACCACAGGGCTCTGTCCTGGGCCCTGTATTGTTCAACATCTTTATCAACAATTTAGATGAAGGAATTGAGGGTAAACTGATTAAATTTGCTGATGACACAAAGCTAGGAGGGATAGCTAATACTAGAGAAGAGAGAGAGAGGATTCAAAAAGATTTAAATAAACTGGAGAAGTGGGCAGCAACTAACAGAATGGTTTTTAACAGGGAGAAATGCAAAGTACTACATCTGGGCAATAAAAATGGAAAAAGCATATATAGAATGGGAGGAATAGGGCTAAGTGACAGCACATGTGAAAAATACTTGGGTATACTAATAGATCACAGACTGAATATGAGTCAACAGTGTGATGCAGCAGCAAAAAAGGCAAATGCAATTCTAGGATGTATTAACAGAAGCATACAGTCTAGATCACGTGAAGTCATTATTTCCCTCTACTCCTCTTTGGTCAGACCTCATCTGGAATATTGTGTCCAGTTTTGGGCACCACATTTTAAAAAAGACATCAACAAACTGGAGCAAGTTCAGAAAAGAGCGACCAGAATGGTGACCGGTCTGCAAACCCTGTCTTATGAGGAAAGGTTGCAGGATTTGGGAATGTTTAGTTTGCAAAAGAGAAGACTGAGAGGAGACTTAATAGCTGTCTACAAATATCTAAAGGGCTGTCACATTGTAGAAGGATCAACTTTATTCTCATTTGCACAAGGAAAGACTAGAAGCAATGGGATGAAACTTAATGGGAGGAGACACAGATTAGATATTAGAAAAAACTTTTTGACAGTTAGAGTGATCAATGAGTGGAACAGGCTGCCACGAGAAGTGGTGAGTTCTCCTTCAATGGAAGTCTTCAAACAGAGGCTGGACAGACATCTGACTGGGATGATTTAGCGAATCCTGCTTTGAGCAGGGGGTTGGACCAGATGGCCCAGGAGGTCCCTTCCAACTCTACGATTCTATGATTCTATGATTCTATGATTCTATGACAGTCATTAAAGGGTTTATCGCTCCAACAACAGGTAAGAAGGAAGAAGATATATGCATCATCGATTGTAATCTTACTGCCGGAACACCCACCGATCACAAGAAAAGGCGTTCTGTGTCACCGCATGTGGATAAAGTAATAGGTGAACAAACAAAAATGCAACCTCTCCCACAGCCCCTTTGAAAAGGATGTAACATTAGTAATGTATGCACAATACCATTCCATGTACATGGTAGGACCGAAGGGACCTCCATACTCAGGACCAGAGGGGGTCCCAACAATTCCAACCAACAGATCATACATTTATCATTTATGCACCATGTTCTTTATAGAATAATCCCTTTAAAGGGAATCTGTCAGTAGGATCAACCCTTCTAAGCAATCTATATGGGCATATAGGTTATAGGAAGCTGAATAAAATGATACAGTGATATCCACATTTCTATTAAAATCTAAATGAGCTGTTATGATCTATGAGCTAGACATAGATCTCCTGAGAATTTGTCTCCAGAGCTTATTTTAAGCTTACTTTCATTTACAGTAAGCTCTGGGGGCAGATTCTCGGCGAGATCTTTGTCCAGCCCATAGATCTTAGCAGCTCATTTAGGTTTTAAGAAAATCATGGATTTCTTTTATATAAGACATCAAATCTCAGATAACAAGTTATCATTTTATTCAGCTTTTCATGACCTGCATGACCATATAGATGGCTTAGGAGGGGTGATCCTACTGACAGATTGCCTTTAATGTATTCCACACAATAATGCAGATAACTGGTTTTGTTGGACTTTTATTAAAGGGGTTGTCCTGCATTAGGCTACAAGTCTGCAGTCACTCTATGATTGAGCTTCTATAAGTGTGTGCATATATTTCCATATATAAATATAGTTAAATATGATGTTGTTAAGATTTCTCACCATTTGCCAGGATTTACTTATATAAAGACTTCCTGTAGGAACACGCCATAAATTATTTAACGCTAGTTCCATAAATAGAGCACAGGTGCACAGGAATCTGTCATGGGTGGATTAAAGCGATTCTGTGAATGGTGCTGACAGAAGACGACTGATGGCTGAGGCTCATATTAATTATTAGCTGTACTGACATTACAAATGAGTGACAAGGGATATTTATTGACTTGCAGAATTTACCCTTATTCTTGTGGCTAGGATGTGTGCTGAGATCGAGATAGAACAGCAGTTAAAGAATTGTTTTTGGAATAAATATTACATTTCTTTGTTACATCATGCAAAATATACTTTTTATTTAATTTGAAATATTTTTTTCCAAAAATGATTCCTTTGCCCAGATACTAGTCTTGATTATTTGGTACTGTGCCCACTACTACTCTTTCTATCCCCCTCTTCGAATGTCCACCTAATGTGTTCAACATTTGGGAGAAGAAGCTGCTTCTGGTGCTGATTCTTAGTGGCTGGCCTGCACAATAGCAGAAATGACTCTTCTGCTCATGCACAAAAGGATCCAAACAGCGGGACAGAAGTATGGAGCATGTGTGAAGATTAGCAGTGGGGACATTTTGTGTACTACCAGAGAGACAGAAGAGTCTAGGAGTACAAGCAAATGATGACCTTTGACACATTCAGAGCAGGAATGAATGTGTTGCATGGAGTTACGCATTTTTACGTCAATTAAGATATGTGCTCCTCAGGGGCATCACAACCCTGGACCAGTCCTTAATCAGGGGACAATAAAACTTTCACACTCCTTATCTATGAACTGCTCAGATATTTACTGCCACAACTATTTGTTCTCCTTCCCATATTGATAGCTCTGCATCACGTCACTTGTCTTATTACTGCACTATCCTGTGTTTTGTTGTGTATAAATATGTGACACTTCAGATTTTGTGTTATTCTATGTCTGATGAAGAGATCGGAGGAGTTTTGAATCTGCAATTAGTTCTCAGCTTTTCAGTTAGCCATTAAAAAGTATCAACCACCGAGGACTCTCAAATTATAGGTTCCCTTTAACCCCTTTACCCTCCAGGGTGGTTTGCATGTTCATGACCGGGACAATTTTTACAATTCTGACCACTGTCCCTTTATGAGGTAATAACTCTGAAACGCTTCCATTGATCCTGGTGATTCTGACATTGTTTTCTCGTGACATATTGTACTTCATGTTAGTGGTAAAATTTCATTCATATAACTTGCGTTTATTTGTGAAAAAAACAGAAATTTGGTGAAAATTTTGAAAATTTTGCAATTTTTCAACTTTGAATTTTTATGCCCTTAAATCACAGAGATATGGCACACAAAAAACTTAATAAGTAACATTTCCCACATGTTTACTTTACATCAGTACAATTTTGGAACCAAAATTTTTTTTGTTAGGAAGTTATAAGGGTTAAAAGTTAACCAGCGATTTCTCATTTTTGCAACACCATTTTATTTTTACAGACCACATCACATTTTAAGTCACTTTGAGGGGTCTATATGATAGAAAATCCCCAAAAGTGACACCATTCTAAAACTGCACCCCTCAAGGTGCTCAAAACCACATTCAAGAAGTTTATTAACCCTTCAGGTGCTTCACAAGAATTTTTTGAATATTTAAATAAAAAAAAAATGAACATTTAACTTTTTTTCACAAAAAAAATTACTTCAGGTCCAATTTTTTTTATTTTACCAAGGGTAACAGGAGAAATTAGACTGCAAAAGTTATTGTGCAATTTGTCCTGAGTACGCTGATACCTGATATGTGGAGGGTACCACTGTTTCGGCGCATGGCAGAGCTTAGAAGGGAAGGAGCGCCGTTTGACTTTTTCAATGCAAAATTGGCTGGACTTCAGATTGGACGCCATGTCATGTTGGGAGAGCCCCTGATGTGCCTAAACAGTGGAAACCCCCCACAAGTGACCCCATTTTGGAGACTAGACCCCCCCAAGGAACTTATCTAGATATGTGGTGAGAACTTTGAACTCACAAGGGCTTCACAGAAGTTTATAACGTACAGCCGTACAATTAATAAATCATATTTTTTCCACAAAAATGATCTTTCCACCCCCAATTTTTATTTTCCCAAGGGTAACAGGACTCTAAAAGTTATTGTGCAATTTGTCCTGAGTAAGCTGATACCCCATATGTGGGTGTAAACGACTATTTGGGCGCATGGCAGAGCTCGGAAGGGAAGCACCGCCATTTGACTTTTTTGGCTGGAAGCGAGATCGGACATGATGTCGCGTTTGGAAAGCGCCTGATGAACCAAAACAGTGGAAACCGCCCACAAATGACACCATTTTGGAAACTAGACCCCCCAAGGAACTTATCTAGATGTGTGGTGAGAACTTTGAACCCCCAAGGGCTTCACAGAAGTTTATAACGTACAACCGTACAATTAAAAAATCATATTTTTTCCACAAAAATGATCTTTTCACCCTCAATCTTTATTTTTCCAAGGGTAACAGGACCCCAAAAGTTATTGTGCAATTTGTCCTGAGTACGCTGATACCCCATATGTGGGGGTAAACCACTATTTGGGCGCATGGCAGAGTTCGGAAGGGAAGCAGCGCCATTTGACTTTTTTGGCTGGAATTGGGATTGGTAGCCATGCCGCATTGGGAAAGCCCCTGATGTGCCTAAACAGTGGAAACCCTCACAAATGACTCCATTTTGGAAACTAGACCCCCTAAGGAACTTATCTAGATGTGTGGTGAGCACTTTGAACCCCCCAGTGCTTCATAGAAGCTTATAACGCCCAGGCATGAAAATAAAAAAATCATATTTTTTCCACAAACATGATATTTTAGTCCCCAATTTTTTTTATTTTCCCAAGGGTAACAGGAGAAATTGGACCCCAAAAGTTGTTGTCCAATTTGTCCTGAGTCCGCTGATACCCTATATGTGGGAGAAAACTACTGTATGGGCACACGTCGGGGCTCGGAAGGGAAGTAGTGACGTTTTGGAATGCAGACTTTGATGGAATGGTTTGCTGGTGTCATGTCGCGTTTGGAGAGCCTCTGATGTGCCTAAACTGTTGAAACTCCCCACAAGTGACCCCATTTTGGAAACTAGACCCCCCCACAGAACTTATCTAGATGTGTGATGAACACTTTGAACCCCCCAGTGCTTCATAGAAGTTTATAACGCCCGGGTGTGAAAATAAAAAAATCATATTTTTTCCACAAACATGATCTTTTAGTCCCCAATTTTTTTATTTTCCCAAGGGTAACAGGAGAAATTGGACTCCAACAGTTGTTGTCCAATTTGTTCTGATTACGTTGATACCCCATATGTGGGAGAAAACTACTGTATGGGCACACGTCAGGGCTTGGAAGGGAAGTAGTGACGTTTTGGAATGCAGACTTTAATGGAATGGTTTGCTAGTGTCATGTCACGTTTGGAGAGCCTCTGATGTGCCTAAACTGTTGAAACTCCCCACAAGTGACCCGATTTTGGAAACTAGACCTCCCCACGGAACTTATCTAGATGTGTGGTGAGCACTTTGAACCCCCAAGTGCGTCCGGGCGTGAAAATAAAAAAATCATATTTTTTTCCACAAAAATGATATTTTTGCCCCCAATTTTTTAATTTCCTAACGGTAACAGGAGAAATTGGACCCCAAAAGTTGTTTTGCAATTTGTCCTGAGTAGGCTGATACCCCATATGTGGGGGTAGACCACTGTTTGGGCGCATGGCAGAGGTTGGAAGGGAAGGAGCACCATTTGTCTTTTTCAAAGCAGAATTGGCTGGAATTGAGATCAGACGCCATGTTGCGTTTGGAGAGCACCTGATGTGCCCAAACACTGGAAACCGCCCAATTCTAACTCCAACCCTAACCCCAACACACCCCTAACCCTAATCTCAGCCCTAGCCCTAATGGGAAAATGGAAATAAATACATTTTTTTACATTTTATTATTTTTCCCTAAATAAGGGGGTGATAACGGGGGGTTTGATTTACTATTCATGGCGTGTTTTTATTTTTGGCAGCTGTCGCACGCT
The DNA here is from genome assembly GCF_039654945.1 of Dendrobates tinctorius. Classification (NCBI taxonomy): domain Eukaryota; kingdom Metazoa; phylum Chordata; class Amphibia; order Anura; family Dendrobatidae; genus Dendrobates; species Dendrobates tinctorius. Next base: position 31,967,791 of record NW_027361797.1, read on the forward strand.
AAAAAATGTTTTTTATTGTAAAAATAGTTTTTGCATCACCACATTTTGAGACCTATAATTTTTCCGTATTTTGACCCACAGAGTCATGTGAGGTCTTTTTTTTTGCGGGACGAATTGACGTTTTTATTGGTACCATTTTCGGGCGCGTGACTTTTTTTATCGCTTTTTATTCCGATTTTTGGGACACAGGCAGAACAAAAACCAGCATTTCAAGAATTTCTTTTGGAGGGTGCGTTTACACCATTCCACGTGCAGTAAAATTGATAAGGCGGTTTTATTCTTCGGGTCAGTACGGTTACAGCGATACCTCATTTATGTCTTTTTTTTATGTTTTGGCGCTTTTATGCAATGAAAACAATTTTATATAAAAAATAATTATTTTTGCATCGCTTTATTCTGCGAGCTATAACTTTTTAATTTTTTCACTGATGACACTGTATGGTGACTCGTTTTTTGCGGGACAAGATGACATTTTCAGCGGTACCATAGATATTTATATGCGTCTTTTTGATGGCGCGTTATTGCACTTTTTGTTCGGCGGTATGATAATAAATCATTATTTTTTGCTTCGTTTTTCATTTTTATTTTTTAAGGGGTTCGCTAAAGGGGTTAACTAATGGGACAGTTTTATAGGGTGGGTCGTTACGGATGCAGCGATACCAAATATGTGCACTTTTATTGTTTTTGTTTTCTATTTCCAAAAAATGAATTTATTAGGGAATATTTTTTTTTTTCAAGTTATTTAGCGATTTTTTAAAAATTATTTTTACATTTTTTTTTCACTTTATTAGGTTGTCCCAGGGGGGACATCACTGTCCTGTGACAGATCAGCGATCTGTCACAGGCATAGACGCAGACTTCCTCATGCCTGCGCTTTGCAGGCACTGAGGAAGCCAGCTCCCTGCAGGCCCCCGAAGGTCCCCGTCACCATCTTGGATTCGGGGACCTGCAGGGATGGAGCCCCCCGCAGCAGCACTGCACATTGCGCTGCTGTGGGGGGCTCAGGGAAGCACGGAGGGAGCCCCCTCCCTGCCGATGCTTCCCTTTAACCCCCGGTACACCACGATCATGTTTGATCGCGGTGTGCAAGGGGTTAACGTGACACATAGTGCCGGGTGTCAGCTGTGATAATCAGCTGACACCCGGCCGCGATCAGCTACGCTCCCCCCGTGAGCGCAGCTGATCGCGCTAGACGTACTATCCCGTGTATGGACGGGATAGTACGTCTGATGTCAGAAAGGGGTTAAAGAAGTTGTCCACTACTTGGACAACTTCTACTCATACCCCTCGCTTGGCCCTCTTAAAATTTTAAAGCTTATAATAACCTCCCATGCTGTAACCATTCCCACAGTGTCGGCACTCCATCTCCCGGTACTCCTGTGTGGTTGTTGTGACATGTCACGTTGGTGACCAATCAGCGCTGGCTTCACTCTCCTGGCCTCCTGTCGAATTGAGCATGAAGAGGAAGATGGAGATCAGCTGCAGCCCGGACTTCTTCTTCCTGTTCAATTTGTCTGATGGCGGGGACAGTAATGCCAGCGCTGATTGGGTGCCAGCATCACATGTCACAACAGCAGCACCAGAGCCCTGAGAACATGAGTGCCGATACTGTGGGAACGGTACCAGCATGGGAGGTTAATATAGGCTTTATTATTTTATGGGGGCCAAACATTTGGATCAAGAAGGGGTTGTCCTAGTAGTGGACAACGCCTTTAAGTCAAATAATCGCACAATAAGGCTAACACTGGAAATACTGAGTACCTGTATAAACCTGACGCATTTGTCAATAAATGTGTGAAATGCTGATAATTGTACTTCAGTAACCATAGAAACATGGAAGGAAGGAAATTATAAGTTAATTCCTGAATAAATTCAATAGACAAATCACAATTTTTTTTTTCCAAAGAGCTAATCAATAAATAATTAAAATGCCCAACAACATTTCCTTGAGTCACATTTTCTATTTTTCCTATTTTCCAAGAACTTAATATTAGACATGTTGTTTTTTAGTTTTTTTTTTTTTTTTTACCTCCCCCTGCACAGTGACCGCTGCACAGTGCACAGGTTACAAAGCAGGCCAACAACACTTTCCGATAGATATCAATAATTCTTCTTCAGGCTGCAATTTCCTGCTGTAAAGCATATCTCTGAATGGGGATCTCAGAGCAGCAGTTCTGGAAACATGGCAGCCCCCAAAATGACATGCTGAACGTAGGATCAAAAATGTATCTAATATTTAAAGCTCAATGTGTGTGTGTATGTTTGTGTGTGTATGTCCGGGATTGGCATCTGCACCATCGCAGCTACAGCCACAAAATTTTGCACAGTCACACGTCTGGACCCCGAGAGCATCACAGGCTATGTTGTGAGGTGAAATTTTAACCCCGCACATTCCAATTCACCAAGCAATTTGGAATATTATTCTTATCATTTCTATGGTGTTATCGTCCTTCTGTAAAGCTGGAAATAACACAATTTATTACCGTGCCAACACAGACCACCCTCTGACACAGACTGCAGGGAGAGCCCAGTATCACACAGGATAGGATTAGATACATGGCTCAGCAGTCAGTATCACACAGGATAGGATTAGATACACAGCTCAGCAGTCAGTATCACACAGGAGAGGATTAGACACATGGCTCAGCAGTCAGTATCACACAGGATAGGATTAGATACACAGCTCAGCAGTCAGTATCACACAGGATAGGATTAGATACCCAGCTCAGCAGACAGTATCACACAGGATATGATTAGATACACAACTCAGCACACAGTATCACACAGAATATTATTAGATACACGGCTCAGCAGATAGTATCACACAGAATAGGATTAGATACACGGCTCTGCAGTCAGTATCACACAGGATAGGATTAGATACACAGATCAGCAGTCAGTGTCACACAGGATAGGATTAGATACACGGCTGAGCAGTCAGTAACGCACATGATAGGATTAGGTACACGGCTCAGCAGTCAGTATCACACAGGATAGGGTTAGATACACGGCTCAACAGATGGTATCACACAGGATAGGCTTAGATACACTGCTCAGCAGTCAGTATCACACAGGATAGGATTAGATACATGGCTGAGCAGTCAGTAACGCACATGATAGGATTAGGTACACGGCTCAGCAGTCAGTATCACACAGGATAGGGTTAGATACATGGCTCAGCAGATGGTATCACACAGGATAGGCTTAGATACACTGCTCAGCAGTCAGTATCACACAGGATAGGATTAGATACACGGCTGAGCAGTCAGTAACGCACATTATAGGATTAGGTACACAGCTCAGCAGTCAGTATCACTCAGGATAGGATTAGATACACGGCTGAGCAGTCAGTAACACATGATAGGATTAGATACACAGCTTAGCAGAAAGAATCACACAGGAGAGGATTAGGTACACAGCTCAGCAGACATTATCACACAGGATAGGGATAGATACACAGCTCAGAAACAGGATGTGCCAAAGGAGAGGACATTTTCATTCCAAGAATTCCACTCATTCCATCTGATTTGTTTTTTGATTTTAAACGCCTCCAGTTTCCAGTTCAACGGCTATTTGCAATGTCCATTAACAATGCTCAGGGACAGTCCTTGAAAGTAGTAGGGATAGATTTGCAATCTCCATGCTTTTCTCAGGGTCAACTTTACGTGGTCTGTTCAAGAGTTGGAACTGCCAAAAATCTGTTCATCTTTGCACCGAAAGGAAAAACCAAAAATCTTGAATGAGTTGAAAATAAAATACTATCAGTACTTGGGTAATCGTTTAGTTAATTTGTGTTGCAAATCTGTAGTGCTGAATATATGATGTGAAATGTTTTTATGTGCAATATAATCATTATAATTTGTTATAACTAACCACAGTTGGTTACTATGCCTAGGCAACGCCGGGGTCTTCAGCTAGTATGGAATAAAAATGAAGTTGAAAAACGAGGACGCTTTACCTTTAAAAGATGGAAAAATCAAACAAGAAATTAGTCTAGGTGTATGATTTATTATCTTATTTCGGAAATTCATGGGTGTTTTTTTAAAAAAAGAAAAAAAACAAAACACTTGAACTCATTCCAAAGGAAGAAACAGTTGAAGGACCATATGGTGTTTGGAAATGGCATTGTGTGCTTAGGGGCTAATTTCATTTCTGTTGCCAAAACCTTCCACTTGTATCTGATGTCTGAAATTGGAGGCATCTGTTATTTCTCGCAAAGTATAAACATTCGGCGGGGTTGGCTTTGTGTACAACATTTTTCCTTTAAATGAACAGGACGTAATGAGGGACTTGGATCCAGATTGCAGTTATTAGGTTATCTTATCACATTATATAATTCACGCTGGTGAGTGTGAGGATTGGCAGCTGTTGTGGTTTCTTAGTGCTGCTGAAGGTGTGCTGTACTTGCACAGCACATACAAATCTAGTGTAGTACAACTAATAGGATGTATCTATAATTACAAGAATGGTCCAGGCTCATATATAAAGACTAATTACTGCATAAGGAATATATGCGAGTATTTAAATTATTGTACATTTTAAAGGGAATCTGTCACCGCATTTTTAGTCTATAAGATGCGGCCACAGCCATCAGGGGTTATCTACAGCATTCTGTAATGCTGTAGATAAGCCCCCAATGTAACCTGAAAGATAAGAAAAACGAGTTAGATTATACTCACCCGGGGGTCCGGTCCGGTCTGATGGGTGTCGCGGTCCCGTCCAGCGCCTCCCATCTTCTAGAGATGACGTCCTCCTCCTTACTTCTGCCGCGGCTCCTGTGCAGGCATACTTCTCTGTCCTGTTGAGGGTAGAGTAAAGTACTGCAGTGGGCAGGCGCCGGACCTCTCTGACATTTCCCGGCGCCTGCGCACTGCAGTACTTTACTCTGCCCTCAACAGGGCAGAGAAAGTTCGACTGCGCAGGAGCCGCGGCAGAAGTAAGAAGGAGGACGGCATGTCTAGAAGATGGGAGGCAGTGAACCGGACCGCAACACCCATCGCACCCGCACCCATCCCCGCCCCCCCGGTGAGTATAATCTAACTTGTTTTTCTTATCTTTCAGGTTACATCGGAGGCTTATCTACAGCATTAGAGAATGCTGTAGATAAGCCCCTGATGGTGGTGGCCACAGCTCATAGGCCGAAAATGGGGTGACAGATTCCCTTTAATAGCTCCATGTTTTCCACATGTTGCCAATGTGTAAGAGAACGATGTTTCTGGAATGCTGTGTATCAAGTAAGTATGAGAGTATATTTCTCTTCTCAACAGTGTCACCTAGTTGACTGCTACAAGTCAGACTTGGTGATACAGTGCGCTTGATGGTTACAGATCACACTTAGCATAATAGTATGCATATTAGTTACAAATCACACTTAGTATCACAGTACACTTGTTAGTTCAGTGGCTTGTAATGCTGGTGGGTGGGGACCCACTGCAACACTGGCCGGGCTTACCCTGAAGGGATGTAACTAAGTATCTTCTGTGTCTTCAGTAAGGCCTCTGATGGTGAGGATAGGCTGGCCTGCTTGTAGACTCCAGGTACTACTCCAGGGCAGTCCCCAGGACTGCTGCAGCTGACCGGAAGGTCTGAGACACGGGTACCAGGTACAGAAGGGTGAGATAGAAGTGTAGCTAGCCAGTCAGAGGTTGGAGCAGGCAGAAGGGGTTCACAGTAAAAAGTTGGAATCAGGAATAGAGAAATCAAATAGAGCAGCTAAATAGGTCAGGTCGATAACGGGAGGCAAAATATGGAGATATGCGTAAACAAGATGCTAGCAGGCTAGCAAGCAACATTTGGGCAAAGAGTGGTGTGAGGAGCTGCCTAATAGAGACCCTGCTGGCACTTGTCAGGCTAGGAAACCTAATCTCTGCATTATACAGCAAGGTTAAATTCCTGCAGAGACCGGCCACTGCACCCTAAAGCCAAATGGAAATCTCATTCACATGCAACAGTGTTAAGGAGTGCTGCAAGAGGCAAACTCAGTGAGATGGCCTGACACAAGGAGAAGCCGCATAGTGACCATGGGGAGTTGGACGGCACTGAGGAGATATGTGAGTTACCATCGTGACAATGCTTGTGAGTTACAGTTCAAACTTCGTAGAACAGTATGCTTATGAATTACAGTTCCACACATAGCAGCACAGTAGGCTTGTTTGTTACAGGTCCCCTCTTAGTTGCACAGTATGCTTGCTGGTTACAAGTCCAATTTCTCAGCCCAGTACACTTGTTGGTTACAGTTTCCACTTAGTGGCATAGTATGGTAGTTGGTTACAGTTCCAATTTAGCAGTACAGTGTGCTTGTTGGTTACAACTCCAACTTAATAGCACAATATGCTTGTTGGTTGCAGTTCATGTTTACAGTTCACATATGACACCGTGTTCATGATTCATCCAAGACTGTAATCAACAAGTTACTCACAGGGTTTCAGGATTCCTGTTTTCTTTCTTCAGATTGACCAATTGACCACTAGTGCTTGCTATTGTTCACCTTGATAATTGTTCTGCAATTCCACTCCCTACCTCTGTAGGCTGCTGTTATGTTCTGCAATATACCTTTACTAAGATGGCAGTTTCTGATCCTGTGGAAGCCATCTTGTTTCTTGTATGGGCCTACTTAAAACCACATGGAACATTCACTCATTGCTTGACTATTGTGTCTAGTTCCAGTCTCAAGCTTCTGAGCACTGTCTTACCTAGCCTGTTCCCACTCCTCTCCTGATTGTTTCCTACAACTCCTATTGCTACCTCCAAGGACTTCCACTAACGCCTGTTTTTCTTGCTAGTGCTCCTCCGGCTACTGAATTCAAGCCTTGCTCAGGCTTTTACTCAATTCCTTCTCACTTCCACCTGTGGATTCCTTGGTAGTGATGCTCAAGTGTCCATTTGGTCAGCCACTGCTAACAGCCTCCTCCTGACACCTCATATGGCCTCAACACACACACATACATGCACACACACATAATGTCCAACGCCAAAACATTTTACCATCCCATTGGTCTCTTGTAACTATCGTTGTGAAACAATCCTCAGTGTCACAAAACAAACATGACGGGCTCTACTTTGGGTCACACAACCTACTGCAGCATTAGCAGGGATTGATAGTACCATGTAAGCTGGTCCTGGTAAATTTTTTCACAATGTTGCATGCAATTTACGCGGCACATGTGAAATAATAAGGAATAATGGAAGTTTTGTGGGTTAAGATACCATTTAACCTCTGCCAAAATGCAAGTTGTTAGTCTAGGACAGTGATGACGAACCTATGGCACTCGTGCCATTCATCTCCGCGGCCGCGCTTCTCAATATGTGAGAGGAAGTGAGAACCTAGGAAGCTGCCGGGCCGGTGCACAGAGAGGTGAGTGTGGCCGCTGGTGTATGTGTGGGTGTGGCCGCTGGTGTGTGTGTGTGGCTGCTGGTGTGTGTATGTGTGTGTATGTGTGTGTGTGGCCGCTGGTGTGTGTATGTGTGTGTGGTGAGTGTGGCGGTGAGTGTGGCCCCTGTGGTGTGTGTGTGTGGGTGTGTTGTGTTGTGTGTGTGTTTGTCAATGGTGTGGAGAGGGTCAGTGATGAGGAGAGGGCCAGTGATGGAGGTGATGGGGAGAAGGCAATGATGGGGGTGATGGGGAGAGGCCCAATGATGGGGGTGATGTGGAGAGGGCATGGGCCAGTGATGGGGAGAGGGCCAGTGATGGAAGTGATGGGGAGAGGGCCAGTGATGGGGGTGATGGGGAGAGGGCCAGTGATGGGGAGAGGGCCAGTGATAGGGGTGATGGGGAGAGGGCCAATGATGGGGGTGATGGGGAGAGGGCCAGTGATGGAAGTGATGGGAGTGATGGGGAGAGGGTAACGATGGGGTGATGGGGAGAAGGAAATTATGGAGGTGGTGGAATGAGCAATTTCTACATGAAGGGGATCATGATGGGGCATTATTTCTACATGAAGGGGATCATGATGGGGCATATTTCTACTCGAAGGGGACAATGATGGGGCATATTTCTACATGAAGGGGACCATGATGGGGCATATTGCTACAAGAAGGGGATCATGATGGGGCATTTGGCACGTGTTGGCACTTCGTCATAAATAATTGGGTTTTAGGTTGCAGTTTGGGCACTCGGTCTCAGAAAGGTTCGCCATCACTGGTCTAGGAGATATAGGAGAGTATTATTGTGTAAGTATTTTACTCAACTGGGTTCTTGCATGATGTTTTATACTGGGTTCATACAGTTAGTATGCACATCGCCTGTGCTGTGTGATACATTTGCAATTCATGACTGCAATGTGTTATCCCTGCCTGTATAACTGTTTTTTCCATTGTAATTACCTTTGATGGATTCACTTTCTCTCAATAAACAATGTTGAAGAACATCTGCCAAAAATAGCAAAAGGTAAAGGGTACAAAGTAGAGTATAAAGCACAATCAAATTTGATAATTCTATGTACAGTGAATATAAAAACTCTACATACCCATGGAGAAATGCAATATTTTGCCATGCAAAAGAAAAGTATCTCAAGAAGGATCATTTCAAAACTTTCTCTATCTTCAATGTCTCCCATAATTTATATGAGTCCATTGAGAAGCAAACTGAAATCATTCTGAAGGGTAAAATATATAAGCTAAAATAATGTGGTTGCATAAGTGTTAACACCCTCTTATAATTGGGGATGGGGTTGTGTTCAGAATTAGCCAATCACATTTAAATTCATGTTACATAGTAATCAGTGCACAGCTACCATCAATTACAGTGATTCCTACTAACCCCATAGAAAGTTTAGCTCTTCTAGTAGGTTTTCCTCACATTTTCATAGTTGCGTTTTAGAGCAAATTTCAACAGCTTACAACACAACAAAGGTTCTCATTGTTGAAAGTTATCAGTCAAGAATAGGGTCCAAAAATATTCATATACCATGGAACACTGTGAAGATGGTCATCAGCATATTACATAAATGTGGCACAACAGCAACCTTGCCTACGTAGAACTGGATGTCCCTCAAAACATGGTGAAAAGGCAAAACATGGTGAAAAGTCTGCCTGCCAAGAGGACTACAGTAACGTTCTAGGAGCTGCAGAAATTTCTGGCAAGTACAAATTGTGTACTGCATGGGAAAACAATATCCGGTGTTCTTCATATGACAGGACTGTGGAGGAGACTGGCAAGGCAGAGGCATTTTCATACAAAGTCTCAAGTCTTACTGAATGTGTTATGGTTTGATAAACTTTTTGGCCATAATTCTAAAAGGTATGTTTTATGCAAAGTCCTCATAGCACATCATCAAAAGAATACCATGCCCAGAATAAGGCATGATAGAGGCAGCAATATGCTTTATGGATCTTTTTGGCAGCAGGAACAGGAGATTTATTAAGCTGGAGATAATTATGAAACATTAGCAAATATCAGTCAATTTTGCAACACAATCTTCAGGCTTCTGTTAAAAAGCTGAAGATAACGAGGATTTTTACTTTTTAGAGCAACAACAACCCTAAGCATACCTCCAAATCAACAAAATATGGCTTTGCCACAAGGAGATCAAAGTTTTGCAATGCCCCAGCCAGAGCGAAACCTGAATCCAATTGAAAAGTTGTGTGTTGGCCTGACGAAGGCGCAGTATACAGGAGTTGCCTTCGCGATCAATAAGATTTGGATTAATTCTGCAAGGAAGAGTGGGCAAAGATTGCCAATTCTAGATGTCCAAGACTCCTACCCAAAAAGACTTTGCAGTAAAAAATTCAGAGAGTGCTTCAACAAAGTATTAGTTTAAGGGTCTGCATACTTATGTAACAACATTATTTTAGTTAGTTATTTTTCCTTCTCCGCTTTCAGTTTATTATTCAATGGATTATACAGATTATGGGTGACATTAATGATGGAAAAAGTTCAGAAATTCTTCTTCTTGGTATAATTTTTTTTTTACATGCCAAAAACTTGGCATTTTAGTAGAGGTGAGTAGACTTTGTATATCCACTGTACAAATAATACAAAATCTTCATTAATTATATGTAAGTAGCATCAATTCAAGACAGACAAAAAAAAGGATAAAGCATACAATCAATTAAATATATGTATTTTTATTGCTTCTTTTAATTTGCATCTATCCTTGTATTTTCATTGCTTATCCTTTATTCTGTTTTTTTTGTGTCTGTCTTGAATTGATGTTACTTGCATGAGATGAATGAAGATTTTTCATTATTTGTATATGGGATTATCAGATATACATGAGCCTTATATTTCACAGTTCACTTTTTTGTGTGTATAGTCTCTCACACTGTATATTGACCTTTCCTCTAAATTTAGCTGGTGCCCACCTGTGTATATCATTGGTTTCTTTTTGTGAAAAAGAAAAAAAAATAGTATCTCTTGTGTCGAATGCATCTGTTTAATATACTTGCAGCCATCCATTGTCACTACACAGCTGTCGGGTGACTCGGGATCAGGGGCTACTTCCCTGTCCCTGAAACTAGGGGGCGCCCTTGCTCACCCTACTCCCCGTGATACTGCTGAAGGTGAAGATTCCGGCGCTGCCTCCCTTGCCTTATCTCCTGAGTTAGCCCTCCGTCTCTTCTCTTTCCCCACCCAGGGAAGAGGGGCACTACCGTGCACCACAGTACATCAACCCGACAAACAAGGCAACACAAATGATGTTTAACGGAAAACACCAGGAATACAAAATACTCACTCACATATAACAGAGGAATGCACTTGGGAGTGGAGGAAGGGGAATAATCAAAGTAGAGGAAAGAAGAGAAATAGCACACTTACAAACCATGCAACAGTCATAGATAACTCCTCCAGAACTCATTTGAACTCCTCCTCCTAGCGAGATCGCTGATTTTGTGACATATCAGTGATCTCGCCAGCGAGATCGCTGTGTGTGACGGCTGCGTGTGGCAGCGAGAGACCAGCGATCAGCGACGCTGGTTGCTAATGTAAACGTCGGGTATCCAGGAGCCGCGGCTCCTGGATACCCGCTGTTTACCTCGGAAACCGGCGTACAGGCTGGTTTCCAAGGTAAACGTCGGGTATCCAGGAGTCGCGTGGCTCCTAGATCCCCGATGTTTACCTTGGAAACCAGCGTGTACGCCGGTTTCCCAGGTAAACAGCAGGTATCCAGGAGCCGCGGCTCCTGGATACCCGACGTTTACATTAGAAACCAGCGTCCAGCGTCGCTGGTCCTGATCGCTGGGGCTGTCTATGTGACAGCTCACCAGCGATCAGCCTAACGATGTCCCAGTGATCCCATCATGTCGGATCGTTGGTGGGATCGCTGGGACATCGTTTAGTGTGACGGGGCCTTTAGTCATGCAGTAAATGCTAGCTCTGACATGGATTTGAATCAGGAGCCAGATTATAAAGGGAATGGGAATGGCTAACTGAGCTCAACTAAAAGCCCAAGGTTTTCCAACATGGCCGATTAACCCCTGTTCTGCCAAAGGAAATAAACACCATTAAAATGAAGGGGAAGTGTTTCTTCTCAGCGTAGGAATAGGAGCAATCAGACGCTGTGGTCTTCTGGCTCCTCTCTGTCACGGAAACCCCGTGACATCCATGTTGCATCTGTGTGTTATTCGTTTTTCACTAATTCCTGGAGAGACTTTGGAAACCTCAATCATTCTTTAGCTGACACAGAAAAAATGGATGACGTACAGATTTAAACAAATTAAACTGAGATCTAGCAAACTGATGAACATTAGTCCTTTTTTGAAAAAAAAAATGTAACCCATAAATAGGGGTGAAACCTCTGTGGAATTCTGCAGCAAAAATAGACATGCTGTTGATATAAAACTTTGCACTGCGGTTCATTTTCTAAGTGGAAAAAACTCAAAGCAGATGATTTTTTAGAAAGTCCTATCCACATGACTGATATGGTAAACAGTTGGAGATTTAACCTATGCAATTATACATGTAGATCTGCAAAAAGTTATGATCGGTGCAGACCTATACTGATCAGCAATGCTCCCTACCTTACAGGCTAGTTACCTATAGACAGAAAGGCTAGGAATCATCAAAGCAATATTGCCAGAATTCTCCCGTAAATTGGTTTGAGAAGTCACAACATTTTTGCCCAACTTGGAGTTGTGCAGAAATGTTCTGATTTTCTGTGTTTTTGCAATATCAAAATATGAAAAACTTAACACTCCAATTTATGCAGATACAAAAGACAAAAGTTTATTTGTGCAATCCGAAAAAATGCATAGTAATATCAACATTTCAGTCCAACAACTGAATGGTTACGGATTGCTGGAAAAGATGTGAGTATAATTACAGCTCTCCTAGCTATTTGACACATGTTGCTGATGGGAGCACCACGCCATCAACAATGTGTGCCGCACACCTCAGCGCATTCTCATTATACTCACCTCTTTTCCAGCAATCTGTAACCATTCTGATGAAGGTCCAGATGTTGTGCCGAAACATCAATATTGCTATGTACTTTTTAGGATTGTTTGGATAAATTTTAGTCTTGCATACCTTGGAGTGCCTATTTTTTCATATTGTTATATTAAAGATTGGTACCATACTAGTGCACCACCCTAAGGTAAATAAGTTACCGTAATAAAACTAAAGACAAATATTTTTGGTGGTCACTAGTGTCGGATGTCAAACATTCATTGGCAACCCCTTCAACAGGATTGGCTGATGCACACCAAATTACTCACCCGATGGCGCAACCGTTCTTTGATCTCCACCAACTGTAGCACTGTAGGTCCTAATTTTCATAGGCTCATGGAAAGTAGACATGAGGTACATTACTCCAGCGATTTATTAATTCTGAAGCTGCAACTATTCGGAATATTCAGCTTCTCGTTCTATTTATGGACTTGAAATTGATGCAAATGCAAAATATTCGATGGCAATTTACTTCCCAGTTGTGCAGGAAAGATTAAAACTTAATAGAGAAGACAGCTGCCTTGAGAAAATTGTTCACCTGTTAAGCGCTGAAGTCAGATGTGCTATATTTTGTTTTAGCTGACACAACATTTAGACATTTATTCTAAAGAGGGCATTGCGGCTCAGAGCAATCATTTTATGGATAATCCTATTCTAAATTCAAGCCGGAAGGAATATCTAGGACATAATGCTGGCGTGCACAAAACTCATCATCAGTTCTTTGAATACCTCTTTCTCTACCTACTGTTCTATTGTCCTACACCTGACCCATTGTTTCACGCGTAAATTACAGGCAGGCTATTTAGAAAGTACCAAATTTTTATAATCTTATTTGTCAGATTCATCTGCATTGCTAACACAATTTTTCTACGTTTTTTTTTAATTCCAAAAATATTAAAATAAATAAGGAAGTAAAGAGAACAACCCTGAGTATATTCACCATGCGGGAAATGTTCCAACCACTAGTGGACACAGACAGAAGAGGACTACTTTGCAAAAAAAAATATATGGGCCCTTTTCAGTCCAATAGCTCATCATGATGCACAACTCCACCTGTTTTGGGGGTCGAAATGGGACCCCTAACATCTTGGGGCTCTGCGCTGCTGGACAGGTTGTGCAAATGAAATGTCCGCCCCTGGGTCCAACCACTGCCTGCATATGGTATAAACTACCTGACCTCAACTGAGTGATGTCACTTAATCCATTAGTAGGTTTCCTATCTGATGTACAAAAGAAAAATGCTGCAACTTCTAGCAAAGACATAAAAGTATAGTCATCACTTGTAGAAGTACCTGCTATTTGTACAGGCACATTTCTTTTGCTGGTTTATTTAAAATACAGCATAAACCACTGCAGGCTCAACAAAATAAACGTGGCCTTTATAGCATAACTGGAAAAGAAAAGATAAAGTATTGCATGCTCTATATGACTGCAGGGATCGGTCCGCTTTGGATACAGCAATTGGTGCAGTACGGTTTAACACAAAGCACTTCTCTGGAGCTGCCAGCTCCCGATACACAGAACACCGAATTGCTCAGAAGGCTGACTATTTACCTTCTAAACCCCTCCCTGGGGAGGAGACATGGTGAACAGCTTGGCTGATTTTGGAAACTTCAATAGAAATTAATGAATAATGCCTTGAGCAGCCACCTTTCCATTCCCTGAAAAAAAAAACACAGATAGGTCCAATCCTTAAAGTATGCTCAGATTCAAATATATAACCCAAATCTATCAGACATTTATACCCGAGATGAGAATAGACCCCTTTAAAGGGAATCTGTCACCCCATTTTTTGAGTATCAGCTGCCGGCACAGCCATCAGGGGCTTATCTACAACATTCTGTAATGCTGTAGATAAGCCCCCGATGTAACCTGAAAGAGAAGAAAAGCAAGTTATATTATACTCACCCAGGGGAGGTCTGGGTCCGGTTTTGGTCCGATGGGTGTCGCACTCCGGTCCGGCGCCTCCCATCTTCTAATGGTGACATCCTCTTCTTTGCTTCCCTTCGTGGCTCCTGCGCAGGCGTACTTCTCTGTCCTGTTGAGGGCAGAGCAGAGTCCTGCAGTGCACAGGCGCCGGACCTCTCTGACCTTTCCCGACGCCTGCCCGGAAACTCTTTCAGGTTACATCGGGGGCTTATCTACAGCATTACAGAATGCTGTAGATAAGCCCCTGATGGGGGTGCCAGCAGCTGATACTCCAAAAATGGGTTGACAGATTCCCTTTAATGTCATTATGCTTGGCTGCTTTTTTTCGCCATAGCCTTTGAAAGGAGTAGCATAGAGCATACTAATCCATTATTTAATTTAGGTGCTGTCTGATGGCTGGATGAACTAGGGGACCAGTATCCAAAATTTTAGAGACCTTTAGGGAACAGTTTGGCCAAACTAAGGGTGCTGATTTTCTAACTGCAACACATCATCTTGCACTACGTAAACTAATGACTAGAGTAGAAGAGAAGGCAAATTACTTCACTGCCTTGAAATTAGTTGACCATGATGGAATCATCTGCCTCTGTCCCCTGCTTCTTGCCTACACCTACAAACAATATTAGATGGGACAGATAGAACTGAGTAACACATAACAGCTGGTTCTGACTACAGCCAGGAGTTTATTTGTAGTCTGTAGCTATGCAAACACATAGGTCTGAGAAGACGCTGTATACACAATACATCAGATTAATAGTCAAGACCTTTAGGAAGGCTGCCTATTTTTTTTAAATTTTACATTGAAGTCTTAAAAAGGTGAATCTACAGTACCTTATGTTGTGAGCAGAATATACCTGTCACGACTCAGCTGTCGGGTGACCAGGTACCAGGGGCTCCTTCTGTGTCCCTAACACTAGGGGGTGCCCTAGCTCACCCTATTCCCCTGGATACTTCTGAAGGTGAAGATGCCGGGCCACCAACCTTGCCTTATCTCCTGAATCCACTCTCCGTCTGTTCCCATTCC
This sequence comes from Dendrobates tinctorius, assembly GCF_039654945.1. Taxonomy (NCBI): domain Eukaryota; kingdom Metazoa; phylum Chordata; class Amphibia; order Anura; family Dendrobatidae; genus Dendrobates; species Dendrobates tinctorius. The sequence goes on from NW_027361797.1 coordinate 31,983,129, forward strand.
CCACCTAGGGATGAGGGAAACTGCCGTGCACCGCAGTACACCAACCAGACGAACATAGCAACACGAACAAGGGCAACTGAAAATACTAGGCATACAAATATTCACTCATATATAGCAGAGGAATACACTGGGGAGTGGAGGATGGGGAAAACCCAAAGCAAGAGGAGGAAAGGGATTTATCACACTTACAAACCCAAGCAACAGTTACAGATGAATCCTCAAAACTCCTTCTCCTCCAAGCCATGCAGCATAAGCTAACTCTGACAATGTGTTTCAGTCAGAACCCAGATTATATAGGGGATAGGAGTGGCTAACCAAGCTCAGCTGAGAGCTCACAATCCCAGATCTTCCAACATGGCCAACTAACCCCTGTTGTGCCAAAAGAGATTAACACCATTTAAAAAGAAGGTGAAGTGCTTCTTTTCAATGCAGGAGTAGGAGCAGTCAGACGCTGCGGTCTTCTGGCTCCTCTCTGTTGCGGTAACCCTGTAACAATACCTCTAGGTCAGTTGAACTATATATAACTAGTCATTAATGTTATGTCATCATATAAAGTATTACATATTACTTTCCAGGCACGTCCTAACAGATACAAATGTATCTTGATTTTCAGCGTGTGAATATAAATAAGTCTAAAGTTGCCGTTAATTTGCACTCAAAGCTTGACATCTCTTAGTGTCGATAGCAGCACGGCATGATTGAATTATATACTATTTAAAGGCTTTATAGCAAGCGCGCATGACCTGGGACAAGGAGAATGTAATCACCATAAAGACAAAAGGTGAGCATGCTGATTGCATACAAAATGAAGTACAACATTCCATGCTGATACTAGTGGTAATTTTTAGAATTATAAATCATTTGAAATAGAATATGCTAATATTATAAAAATGTAAAATTTCGAAGATGTAATAAACACACATTACTATAATTATGTATCTGGAAAGAAATCTGCATTGTGCATTTATGGGTGTTTACACTATGAGTCAAATCAATATGTCAGAATTAATGCAGATACTTTAGTAATGTGCCTAAAGGGGTTAAATCAGCCTGTTAATAGAGACTGGGGCAGTGGTGAAGATGTAATGCTGCACCTGCAATTTTGACTACACCAAGCTTCTTAATCCCAAATTATGGCCCCAAAACAATATTTTAAAAACCAACACTTTGAAAGATCAAGCTTTTTTTTTTTTTTTTTATAGAAAGGGTTAAAAACATCTTTATTAAACAAAATTAAAAGGAATATGTATAAACCATGTATAGATGTAAGAACAAAAGTTTGTTACAATGAAAATAGGAAAGGAATACATAAGAACAGGAAAAGATGGGGTGGGTAAACCTAGATATACAAATCTGCATTAGAAAGTTAAATGAAATACAGTAATTCATATATAGCATGCGTAAAACCAAAGTATGTAACATGCAGGTATGGCTACACATGCATATCATGGCCAGATACTATATAACCAAAAAGTATCAATAATGGTATCATCTAAAGTGCAAATGCAAATAAGGTAAAGTGCATGTGCATTCAGGTAAATAGATAATAACATGAAGGTATAAGCATATACATATATGGTTCACTTGAAAATAATAATTGAATCACCGAAAAGGAGAACAAGTTAAGCAAAAAAAAATATTTATAAGTCTATGGTAAGTGAAGATGCTTGGTGTAAGGTAGCGCTTGTCATTCAGGTAGGGGATACTCGCTAGGCAGCCGATAAATCAGGTCCGGCACAGGTTTCTCAACATAAACTCAGTCCATTCGGTTTATTATGCAGCATAAACGGTCAACAGCAACAGAAAGTTCATATCAGATCAGCATAATGTCCATGACAGAGCTCCACTCTGTTGACCCTGCAGTCACACAGGCTTTGTAATCTCCGGTACACAGGCTCTCTAGCCTCACAGTTATTTCTACTGTTCAGGTTGCCTCATAGCTGCTTCTCAGTCCTGACGTTCATTCCCTCTCCTGGGAACTCTCAGACACATGCAGCCATGACACACGTGCACTCAGGAAGGCAGACACCTCTTCCTGCAGTCGGTCTGACGAGACCTTCCATACGGACCAACTGGGTCCAAGCATTCCCTCATGTGACCTACCCTGGCCACCTTATATGGTCCGTAGCCACGCCCACCGGATCACGTGGCTATGACCTAATCGCAGGTCCTACAACCATTCACACACATACACTTTACTATGGAGTTCTAGACCCACTCCCCTGGGTGGGTTTGTAGATGATTGATCCCACCCGTCTCACCAATCACCTGAAGGCTTCTCCCTAACACATTGGAACAGAACATCAGCAGTAGCTCTGTTGATCAGCACCTAATCAAGCCTTCATCCCAAGGCCACCCACCTTGGGATACATAACAGTCCTTTAGCACCCTACTCCTGTTACCACCCTGGACATGGCTATCCGCTCATCCTGGGTCACCCACACAGCACCCCCTAGCGGACACAGTGGTCACTACACCACATACCTCCCCCCTCTGTTCAAGCTTGTGGGGTTGAACACACGACATCACCCCGGGATCTTGAGACTGGGCACCCATGACACCTTGCCCAACAGGTCGAGAGAACGTCTCCATCTGTTTTGTCTGTCATATGGCCTCATCTCTACGTTAGGCTTCCCCCACCCCCAGCGGTCAGAATATCAGTCTTGGGCTTTGGCCCTCCAGTCACAGTCTGTCTGCGTCATCAGACACTGTTTAGTCACCACACTGCTACAGTGCGGTCCGTCAACTCCTTTTCTGCCTATGCATCTTGTAAAAAATGGTGCATCACCACGTCTAAGTTTGCTTTTCAGTGCATTAACCTCACAGTTCATTGTATCTGTTGTCTCTGTTGCATCCTCCAGTTCACGCTGTAATTTCCGGTTCAATGCATTGGCACGCTGAACCTCTTTCTTTGCTTCTTCCACCTGGCGCTTCAGCTGTTTCAGATGAACATTATTTTTCTCCGCTTGGCATTTGTACTGCTCAGAATTATGCCTTTCATCATCCATTTGCATTAGTACATCCTTCAGTTTTTTCTCTGTACAACATACTTGTTTGCTTGCAGATTGTCGCTCTTTAGTTTCAGCATCAAGCTGTTCCTCCAGTTGTACAACCTTTGCTTTTAACTCCTTATTCTGGCAATCTAATTGCTGACGGGAATTCTCATTCTTCTGAACATTACTATGTTCTACATTCAGTTCAGCATTCATCTGGTCAACCTGAAGTGTGGCCTTTCTCAGCCTGTCATTGGCTAATTCAATGTTGCCTTGTTCTTCCTCCAATTCTTCTTCAAGCTGTGCAATGCGAGACTCTAAACCCCTCTTTTCTTCCAAAGTCAGAGCACCTTTACCACTATTGTTGGCAATTACCTCGGCCAGTTCATCTCTTTCCTGCTGTGCTTGCCTTTTAGCACGCTCTGCAGCAGCAAGCTCCTCCTGCATATGAATCATCTCTGCTTCCATACTTTTCAGTTTCTTCTTGTCTTCATCACTCTTCTTCTCTTCTTCTTCTCTGTTCATCACTCGGGCCAGGCCGCTGTAAGTCTTCGCCCCAGTTCTTCTTCCGCAGAAGACCTCTTGCAGTTTCTGTTAGTACTCCTACCTCTTCTCTGAGGGTCGTATTCAGACCTTGCCACGTTGCCAGGTGATCTTTGAGCTCGGAGACTTCCTTCTCCAGCTCTTCTAGTCTGTGCTCCCTTTCTCTCTCAGAGCCACAGTCACCCCCAGAGCCTGAGTCACCCCGATTGTCCGAATGAACCCTCCAGTAACCCTCTCACTATGTGTCCGCTCCCGTCGTCTCATCTCCCAGCCCACCATCCGTCAGGTCACGAGATGTCAGGTCCGTAAGTTGGGCAGATGTACCCCTTCTTCCGGTCACTTCTACAACTGACTTGTCCACTTTAGGAGGCGTCACCGTCTCAATGTCTGCTAGCCCAACATTAGAAACGTCTCCATCCCCCTGCCATATATCATCAAACAAGACAAAGTCCTGGCCCCTCTCAAAGGCATATACTAAATCTGGTGGTATACCGCCACCTTGGCCCTCAACGCCTCCGGACCCCTCAAACATTACCCTATCTACCGCATAGTTCACTGTGACCCCATGTTTACAGCAAACCTGGACCATTTTCTCAGTCAGACAGAAAATGAGAGGAGTTCCTGTCAGAGTCACCTGACTCTTTGAGTCCAACCGTCCAGAGATTCCTTCTCGGTGCAACATCACGGTACACACCTGCGGCCCATCGTTATCTGGAAAGAATGTCCCACATTCTGAAAAAGTCATACACAAACACTGTGGTTCCCCAGACATGTTCACTGAGGTACCCAGTGCTGCCCTTTTCTGGACCACCCCGATTTGGGTCTTCGTCCCCCTCTGGGACGCCACCCCTTTTTGGGTTACCACCCCGATTTGGGTCACCGCCCTCCTCTGGGACTCCACCCCTTTTTGGGTTATCACCCCGATTTGGGTCACCGCCCCCTTTCGGATTTCCCCATGTCGTTTCTACAGGTCTCCTTAGACCACAGTTCACACCAAGACTGTTTACGACTTTTACAATACCACACAAGTTCTTGCTTGTACTGCCACAGCTCCTGCTGTCACCAATCACTGACACCTCCAGCTGCCATTCACACACAGCTGCTGGTGTCATCTTTGTAACCCCGCCGAGTTACAGCAAGCAGCTTGTCACCTTCGTAACCCCGCCGAGTTACAGCAAGCCACTTGTCACCTTCGTAACCCCGCTGAGTTACAGCAAGCCTCTTGAAAGGGAAAAGAAAAAAACACACACAACACAAAACACACGTGTCTTGTCTGTGTGCTATTCAGGACGTCCGTCTCCTCCTAAGACCGTCCAACACACAGGGCGCACCGGGTGCTATTCAGGGAGCCGACCCTCCTCCCAGGGTTTCCCAACACACCGGCCTCACCAGGTCCAGGGGCTCAGCGGGTGCTATTCACGACATCCATCTCTGCCTGAGACTGTCCAACACTCACGCCTCACCAGGTCCAAGGTCACAGCACGTGCTCCAGGGATCCAATTCTTCTCCCAGAACCTCCCAACACTGACCCTCCAGGACCTTGCACACTGAACCCTCCAGGTACACAGTCTTTCTCTCTGACCCCGGTCAGTACAACACAGACGCCTGTCTGTTACCTGTGTTGGCCACACAGGTTCTCAGGTACCTCTTATCCACAGAGGCACCCTATATAAATCAACAGTCTCTTTCTCTGACCCCGGTCAATATACCACACAGTTTTCATGACTGTCACTTGCCGGCCACGCAGGTTCTCGGACCCCTCTACTGCAGAGGTGTCCTATAAATTTCTTCCACTGACCCCGGTCTGCATATCACATGGTTTTCAAGACCGTCCGCCCTCCTGGCTCAGTGTTGCCAGCACTGCAACATGTGCTGTTGGAACAGTTGCCCTTAGCAACCGAGTTTTGCAGTCCTCATCCATTGCCCCTAGCAACAAGGCTACAATACTGCCCTTTGCATTCTCCACCAATTGTAAGGTAGCGCTTGTCATTCAGGTAGGGGATACTCGCTGGACAGCCCATAAATCAGGTCCGGCACAGGTTTCTCAACATAAACTCAGTCCATTCGGTTTATTATGCAGCATAAACCATCAACAGCAACAGAAAGTTCATATCAGATCAGCATAGTGTCCATGACAGAGCTCCACTCTGTTACCCTGCGGTCACACAGGCTTTGCTATCTCCGGTACACAGGCTCTCTAGCCTCACAGTTATTTCCACTGTCTGGGTTACCTCATAGCTGCTTCTCAGTCCTGACATTCATTCCCTCTCATGGGAACTCTCAGACACATGCAGCCATGATACACACGTGCACTCTGGAAGGCAGACACATCTTCCTGCAGTCGGTCTGATGAGACCTTCCATACGGACCAGCCGGGTCCAAGCATTCTCTCATGTGACCTACCCTGGCCACCTTATATGGTCCATAGCCACGCCACCGGATCACATGGCTATGTCCTCATCGCAGGTCCTACTACCATTCACACACATACACTTTACTATGGCGTTCTAGACCCACTCCCCTGGGTGGGTTCGTAGATGATTGGTATCATCCGTCTCACCAATCACCTGAAGACTTCTCCCTAACACATTGGAACAGAACATCAGCAGTAGCTCTGTTGATCAGCACCTAATCAAGCCTTCATCCCAAGGTCACCCACCTTGGGATACATAACGGTCCTTTAGCACCCTACTCCTGTTACCACCCTGGACCTGGCTATCCGCCCGTCCTGGGACAACCACACAGTGCCCCCTAGTGGACACAGTGATCACTACACCACATTGGTCACTACTAGCAGTATACAGTTTCATGCAGTATAATAAGGATGCAGACATGGTAACAATATATAGACCAACCAGATTAGTACACCATGCGGAGAAAAATAACAAAGGTATATTACCATAGAGTGCAGATATCCAGGTACCCACCACGTGCTTATTTGCAAAGTACAGAGGTTTCTGGGGCTGTCGCTGGGCAACAATGAGTTTAGCTGCTTCCAAAGATTTTGTATTGGGTTCCGATCTGGAGACTGGCTAGGCCACTCCAGGACCTTGAAATGCTTCTTACAGAGCCACTCCATAGTTGCCCTGGCTGTGTGTTTTGGGTCATTGTCATGCTGGAAGACCCAGACATGACCTATCTTCAATGCTCTTATGATTGGAATGAGGTTGTTGGCCAAAATCTCGCAATACATGAACCCATCCATTTTCCCTTCAATACGGTGCAGTGGTCCCGTCGCCCTTGCAAAAAAGCACCCCAAAGTATGATGTTTTCCCCACCATGCTTCACGGTTGGGATGGTGTTCTTCAGGTTGTACTCTTCCTTCTTCTTCCTCCAAACATGCCGAGTGTAACTGATACCAAAAAGCTCTATCTTACAGTATTCTCATCTGACCACATGTCCTTCTTCCATGCCTCCTCTGGATGATCCAGATGGTCATTGGCAAACTAAAAAAAGGCCTGGACGTGTGCTGGCGTGAGCAATGGGACCTTGCATGCCCTGCAGGATTTTAATCCATGACGACGTAGTGTGTTACTAACAGTAATGTTTGAGGCTGTGGTCCCAGCTCTCTTCAGGTCATTGGCCACATCCTCCAGTGTAATTCTGGGCTGATTCCTAACCGTTCTCAGAATCATAAATACCCCACGAGATGAGATCTTGCATTAGGCCCGAGACCAAACAAGACTGACAGTCATCTTGTGTTTCTTCCATCTTCTAATAATTGTGCCAATAATTGTCTTATCAAGCCGCTAGCCTATTTTCCTGTAGCCCATCCCCACCTTGTGCAGGTCTACAATTTTGTCCCCCACTGGTAGGAGAGCTTCTTAAAGAAAAACTAACAGGTCTGTGAGAGCCAAAATTCTGGTCGGTGCTCATAGCAAGTGAGCATTTCTGCTACACACATGCGATCTGATCATCGCCTGTGTGTAGCAGAGGTGGACAACTGCAGCTTTTAGTCTCCCATGGAGACTATTGAAGCATGCAAAAAGTAAAAGAAAAGTTTTTAAAAATATTAACCTCTTTCCGACATCGGGCGTAATAGTACGCCAATGTCAGACTCCCTCCCTTTGATGTGGACTCTGGCACTGAGCCCACATCTTTTCCAGCACATCTTAGCTGTTTTGAACAGCTGACATGTGCCTCTAAGAGCCGCAGGTGGAATTGCGATCCACCCGCGGCTGTTAACCTGTTAAATGCCCCTTGGCTCCCGTGTCACATGACTGCAGGTCGCCGATGGGTTGGCATGGCAACCAGAGGTCTCCAGCAGAGTTATGCTTTTTTTGATTGCCGCTACGTTGCAATAAAATGCAATAATGGCCGATCAAAAGGTTGTAGCTACACCAAAATTTTATCAATAAAAACGTCAGCTCGGCGTGCAAAAAATAAGCTCTCATCCAGCCCCAGATCATGAAAAATGGAGATGCTACACGTCTCGGAAAATGGCCCCACATTTTTTTACCAAACTTTTGATTTTTTTTCACCACTTATACAAAAAAATAACCTAGACATATTTGGCATCTATGAACTCTTAATGACCTGAAGAATCATAATGGCTGGTCACTTTTAGCATTTAGTGAACATAGTAAAAAACAAAAACAAAAAACAACTGCAGAATTGCACTTTTTTTGCAATTTCACCGCACTTGGAATTTTTTTCTCCATTTTTCAGTACAACATATGTTAAAACCAATGGTGTCGTTCAAAAGTATAACTTGTCCTGCAAAAAACAAACCCTCACACGGCCATATTGACGGAAAAATAAAAAAGATATGGCTCTGAGAATAAGGGGAGCAAAAAACAAAAACGCAAAAACGAAAATACCTCCGGTCATGAAGAGCTTAAGAAGACTTGTTGTGTCCTATCTATCATCATCTAACAAGTACTACACAGTGTGTATCAGCTTGTTGTCTTTGTAATCAATTAAAAAAAAAATATCTTTCAGTTCCTTGTTAGAAACTTTCTTTCCTTCGTGTCCTGAAGTTTTAGAGAGCCTGCTTTGATGCCTGTGTCAGCTGTTTGAGTCCTTAGGCTATTTATTTTGTGTCTTAGTGCTTCAAGCACCAAAATTACATTTTGAGCTCTATCGGGCAGCCGGAAACTTACTGAACCTGGAGCATCCCTCATCAAATGTCAGTGCCGTAAAAGGACAAATACTGTACATTGTTCTTCCATAAAGACTTGGTCCATCATGATACTTCAGTAAGCCAAAAAAGTACTTCACTCAAAGAATGAAAAATGTCCGGACCCGGACACCTCATTAATGGTAAGATGGTGAGATTTCAGTTAAAGGGGTTGACCACTTTTATTTCAAGGCCAGGTTCACACGACTGTATAAAAAATCGTGAGTTTCATTCAGAAAAATCAGACAATTTTTTCGTCTTCCAGGTGCATTCCATTTTTACAGCAGCAGCTACTAATAATTTACAAAACCATTTTCAATTTCCCATGTTACAGAATTACAATGTATCTATAAAAAACAGATGCTACTGTATACTGTGACTCTGTACGGCATATGATTTTTGTGCACATCCATGTGGGTGGCCCTCCCAGGGCTGTGGGGTACTCCGTACCGGGCCGGATGAGCATCAATGGGAGATGTCACGGCAGCTGGGACCCAGCCCGTGGCCCTGGGCGCCCATTGTAAAAGGAGTTGTTGCAGTGTGCTTATGGAGGTGAAAGTTTATAAGTGATTCCTGACCCCACCTATGGTGTTCGGCAATAGAGATGTAAGCCGACGCTGCAGACAGATCCTCTAGGACAGATGGTGTGGTGCAGCAATGATGTTATAGCCCTCCACAGGCAGGGCTGTAGTCCCAGGGCAGTGTAGGTGAAGTGACACTTAGATGGTGTAGTGTCAGGCGCAAGGGATGTAGCAGTGCTGGGCGGAGTGGCGCAGGAATAAGAGGAGTACACCAGGGCATGTAGTTCCAAAGCTTTACTCACAGTCTGTTGCAGGTATAGGTGCCCGCATCCGTGCCGTGTCCTCCGGGTCAGGAGCTCAGCCAACTTTCAGGCAAGATGAAGTACTCCTTTCCAACACTCCGCCAACATATGTGCCTTTTCTGAACGTCTCCTCTTATAGTGCCTTTGAATGAAGTACTCCTAGTACTGAGTTACACTGGCGTTCCTCCTGTCAGATGTTCCTATGAACTCTACTTGTATGGCAGACAGCTGTAGCCTTATGTTGCTGTTGTGCCCCCAAGTCTTGTGTGGGAATAAAGTGGTCACTAGAGTTGAGCGAAACGGGTCGAAAAAATTCAAAAGTCGCCGACTTTTGGCAAAGTCGGGTTTCATGAAACGAAACCCGACCCTAGGATGAGGTCGGCCACGAGGTCGGCGACTTACGCGCCAAAGTTGCGTTTCAAAAGTTTGTTTTGCGCTCTTTTTCAGCCAATCAGGATCCACGGACACTGTGGGCAACGTGATGACCTAGGCACGGGTCACCACCATCTTTCAGAAGGGCATGCAAGTGATTGGCTTGCTTTGGTGGGTGTCACAGGGGGTATAAAAGGGCGTGCACGCCGACCGCCATCTTACTTCTGCCGATCTTTGTATAGGGAGAGGTTGCTGCTGATTCTGTAGGGAGAGCGTTAGGCAGGGAAGAAGACAAAAAAACTGCTTCTGCTGCTAGCGATTTGGCCTGCACAACACACAAGTCACTGTGTGTGCAGTGCAAGGGGAGGCTATATTGTTGTGTATCAGTGGTGTTGGTTGTTGGGCTGCCTTTTAAGGCTTCCTGACACGCTGGCATTGCTGTTTACCCACTGCTCCGCAAACTGCTTTTTTAAAAGCAATCCAATCTCCCTTATCCTCTAGTCACTTTTGTCACAGGCAGCTGTGCCATCGAGCGTGTCACATAGCGCTCAGATATCAGTGGGCCTCACACAATCCACAAGTGTCCAGTGTCCAAAAGTGTACGCAGAGATTCAAAATCTCCATTATCCTCTCATCACTTTTGTCACAGGCAGCTGTGCCATCGAGCGTGTCACATAGCGCTCAGATATCAGTGGGCCTCACACAATCCACAAGTGTCCAGTGTCCAAAAGTGTACGCAGAGATTCAAAATCTCCATTATCCTCTCGTCACTTTGGTCACAGGCAGCTGTGCCATCGAGCGTGTCACATAGCGCTCAGATATCAGTGGGCCTCACACAATCCACAAGTGTCCAGTGTCCAAAAGTGTACGCAGAGATTCAAAATCTCCATTATCCTCTCGTCACTTTGGTCACAGGCAGCTGTGCCATCGAGCGTGTCACATAGCGCTCAGATATCAGTGGGCCTCACACAATCCACAAGTGTCCAGTGTCCAAAAGTGTACGCAGAGATTCAAAATCTCCATTATCCTCTCGTCACTTTGGTCACAGGCAGCTGTGCCATCGAGCGTGTCACATAGCGCTCAGATATCAGTGGGCCTCATACAATCCACAAGTGTCCAGTGTCCAAAAGTGTACGCAGAGATTCAAAATCTCCATTATCCTCTCGTCACTTTGGTCACAGGCAGCTGTGCCATCGAGCGTGTCACATAGCGCTCAGATATCAGTGGGCCTCACACAATCCACAAGTGTCCAGTGTCCAAAAGTGTACGCAGAGATTCAAAATCTCCATTATCCTCTCGTCACTTTGGTCACAGGCAGCTGTGCCATCGAGCGTGTCACATAGCGCTCAAATATCAGTGGGTCTCACACAATCCACAAGTGTCCAGTGTCCAAAAGTGTACGCAGAGATTCAAAATCTCCATTATCCTCTCGTCACTTTGGTCACAGGCAGCTGTGCCATCGAGCGTGTCACATAGCACTCAGATATCAGTGGGCCTCACACAATCCACAAGTGTCCAGTGTCCAAAAGTGTACGCAGAGATTCAAAATCTCCATTATCCTCTCGTCACTTTGGTCACAGGCAGCTGTGCCATCGAGCGTGTCACATAGCGCTCAGATATCAGTGGGCCTCACACAATCCACAAGTGTCCAGTGTCCAAAAGTGTACGCAGAGATTCAAAATCTCCATTATCCTCTCGTCACTTTGGTCACAGGCAGCTGTGCCATCGAGCGTGTCACATAGCGCTCAGATATCAGTGGGCCTCACACAATCCACAAGTGTCCAGTGTCCAAAAGTGTACGCAGAGATTCAAAATCTCCATTATCCTCTCGTCACTTTGGTCACAGGCAGCTGTGCCATCGAGCGTGTCACATAGCGCTCAGATATCAGTGGGCCTCACACAATCCACAAGTGTCCACAAGTGTGTGCAGAAATTCTAAAACTCCCCTGTCCTATAGACACCTTGTACCTTGTTTTACATTACTATATAGTTTGTTGGATTTTGTCTACATTTCTACCAAAAATGAGGAAGGCTGGTGGAAGAGGCCGTGGAATTGGGCGGGGGTTGGCAGCTGGTAATGATGGTGTTGGTGGTGGATCTGATGGTAGTGGCAAGAGCAAAATAGGACCGAATGCAGGAGGTGCTGACCCTGCGTCATCGTCTGGCTACATAAGGCCTCGAACGCTTAGTTTTCTAGGAGTTGGCAAACCGCTTTTAAAGGCAGAGCATCAGGAAAAAGTTTTGTCTTACATTGCTGACTCAGCCTCCAGCTCTATCGCCTCCTCTTCTTCAGTTGTAAAAAGTAAAAGCACTGAGTCGTCATTGGAGGCTCATGTTCATGAACCACACCTTTCCTTGTGTCCTTCACCCCAACCAAGATTGAAGGATGACGCAGGCCATACTACTGATTACTCCATGGAGCTGTTTTCACATACCATGCCTGGATTATCAAGTCAAATGGTGAATTACCCAGGCCAAGATGAATCTGACATGGAGTGCACTGATGCACAGCCGCTGATGGATGATTCTGCTGGTACATTCACTCAGAGCACTACATTGTCCTCGCAGTGTACAGAGCCAGATTTTGACCCTGATGAGACTCAGGTGCCCCTTCCCGCACACTATACCACCATACACGGTGACACAGAGAAAGGTGCACATGACATAGAAGAGGAGGTGATGGATGACCCAGTTGTTGACCCAGATTGGCATCCATTGGGGGAAGAGGGTGCTGCTTCCAATAGCTCAGATGAGGAGCATCCACAGCAGACATCGACATCGCAACAGCTGTTATCTGGCAGGTCCGGAGCACTCCAAAGACAGGTTCCAAACATCAAAAGAGTTGCTGGACAGCTTGTCCAGAGGGTCAAAAGATCACAGCGTGCTAGGCCGCAAAATGTCTGCCAAAGTAGGAAGAGTGCAGTGTGGCACTTTTTTGAACAAAATCCTCATGATCAGGCCAAGGTTATCTGTAAGAAGTGTGCAAAGACCTTTAGCCGAGGGAAAAATCTGAAAAATTTGAATACCAGTTGCATGCTTAGACATTTAACCAGCATGCACTTGCAAGCGTGGACACAACACCAAACCTCAAGTGCCACATGTGCAACTGATCACAACGAAGGTAGTCAGCAACGCTACATTGTTTCCCCCACTGTAAGCCCACCGGTTAGCACAGCAGCAAATGTTGAGGTGTCGTTGCAAGGCCACAGCAGTCAGGGAATCCCACTGTTATATCAACGAAAGACTGATTCTAGGCCATCAGAAAGAACACCAACTCCATCACCATCATCAACCCTCTCTCAGTCCGCCCTGTCCACCGCTACTTCCACCATATGCAGCTCTCAAGTCCAGCTCACCCTCCCAGACACTATGAGTAGGTCAAGAAAGTACTCAGTCTCTCATCCGCGTACACTGGGTTTGAACGCCCACATTGCCAAACTAATCTCGTTTGAGATGATGCCCTTTCGGTTGGTGGAAAGCACAGCTTTCCGCGAACTCATGGCCTATGCAGTACCACGCTATGACCTACCCAGTCGCCACTTCTTCTCTCGCAAAGCCATCCCAGCCCTCCACCATCATGTGAAAGACCGCATTGTCCATGCACTCAAGCAGTCAGTGAGCGGAAAGGTGCACCTCACAACTGATGCATGGTCCAGTCGGCATGGCCAGGGCCGTTACGTGTCCATCACTGCGCACTGGGTTATTGTGGTGGATGCAGGGTCCACAGGGGACAGCGGTGGTGGGACAGTGCTGCCTAGCCCACGGTATAGGAAACAGTTGGCTGTAGGCGTTCGACCCTCCTCCTCCTCCTCCAGAAGCGAAAGCTCGTCCACAGAGCGCAGTCGTACGAGCACTCCATCTGCAGCTGCCACTGTTGCACACGATGTGTCCCCCTATCGAGCAGCTAGTGGAAAGCGTCAGCAGGCTGTGTTGCAGATGATGTGTTTGGGCGACAGACACACCGCCAGGGTGCTGGCCGAGTACTTGAAGCGACAAACTGAGTCATGGCTGGGCAGTGTACATCTTGAGGCAGGCAAGGTAGTTAGTGATAACGGCCGTAATTTTGTGGCAGCCACAGCCCTTTCAAAACTCAGCCACATACCTTGCTTGGCTCACACCTTGAACCTGGTGGTGCAGTGCTTCCTCAAAAATTATCCGGAGTTAACAGCCCTGCTCCAGAAGGTGCGAAGACTGTGCGCGCACATCCGCCGGTCGCCTGTACACTCCGTTCGTATGCAGAAGCTGCAGCGATTGCTCCACCTTCCCAACCACCGCCTCATTATCGACATTGCAACAAGGTGGAACTCCACCCTGCACATGGTGGAGCGGCTGTGCGAGCAGAGGCAGGCCATAATGCATTTGTGGGAGGATACACGGCCAGGCACTTTGAGAGCAGACATGGAGTTGACAGGCGTGCAGTGGTCGAAGCTGAAAGACCTTTGTAAAGTCCTTCAGTGTTTTGAGGAATGCACACGGCTGGTAAGCGCAGACGACGCCATCCTAAGCATGAGCATCCCACTTATGCGTCTGCTCATGCAAACTTTGACGCACCTTAAGGAGCAGGCGTCTGCAGCCAATGTTGATGAGGAGGAAGAGGAGGAGGGAATCCTTGATGACATTCAGCCATTGTCTGCTCAGGGACCTCTCCTGGACGAGGTGGAGGAAGAAGAGGAGGAGGAGGATGATGGGGATGATTACTTAGGGGAGGAGGATGCATCTGTGGGGCAAGTGAAAATGTTGGCGTGGCAAGGTCTGGTACAGGGTTTGTGCGTGACTGGAGGGATGTGGATTTGCCAGAAAGTGCTCCTCCACCCAGCACTCGCAGTGCATCATTGACACCGGGAACATTGGCCCACATGTCAGATTATGCCTTGCGGATCCTAAAAAGGGACCCCCGCATTGCCAAAATGATGAACGATGACGACTACTGGTTGGCCAGCATCCTGGATCCACGCTATAAAGGCAAATTACAAAACATCATGCCACAGGAGAACCTTGACCTAATATTGGCTAATAAACAAGCAACTCTGGTAAATCGGTTGCTTGAGGCATTCCCAGCACACAGCAGCGGTGATGGTTCTCACACGAGCCGTACGGGCCGGGGGCAGCTTGGCAGAGGTGTTCGTGGTGCACACAGCAGAAGTGGCGTTGGAGACAGGGGTTTCATGACTATGTTGTGGACTGATTTTTCAAATACCGCTCACACAACTGGTAATACTGCATCGATGGAAAGTGACAGGAGACAGCAGTTGTCAACTATGGTTACAAACTACTTTTCCTCCCATATCGATGTTCTCCCACACAGGTCATTCCCCTTTGACTATTGGGCCGCTAAACTGGACACCTGGCCTGAATTGGCACAATATGCCTTACAGGAGCTCGCTTGCCCAGCTGCAAGTGTGCTATCGGAAAGAGTCTTCAGTGCAGCTGGATCAATCCTGACAGAAAAAAGGACCCGTCTGTCAACCCAAAATGTGGATGATCTAACCTTCATTAAAATGAACCACGCATGGGTTTCCAAGGATTTTGTCCCACCTTCCCCTGATGACACATAGGGTGACAGAAAAATGGCTTGCTTTGGTCCACCTCTTCCTGGTACTTCACCTATTTCGCCTTTTGCATCAGCTGAATGTCCAACATCAACATATGCCACTTTCTAAAACTCCCTAACTGTGCTGCCTCCCCCCCCATGGCCGGGGTAACCACCTAGCGCACGACACCGTGCGAGTGCCGTTGCCCTGGACAGGTGGGTAGGCCGACTCTTGGGCGCGGGCACTGGCACAGGGTCCCTCATAGTGCAATCAAGTGTCTCTGACGGTGGTGGTGCACACCCGCCGTCAGACACACCGCTGTACTATGAGGGGCCCAGTGCCAGTACCGACGCCCACGAGTGGGCCCCCCTTGCTTGGGCAGGGCCCCAGCATTTGCAATCTTTACCTCTCCCTGCTCCTCCGCTGTGTAATCTGGGCCGTCAAATCCATACTGTGCCTGACACCGTCTGAGCCTGCCTCCTGAGACATATATTTTGAATGTGTACGCTATCCATACATGTTATCCAGGGATACGGTACCCTTTCTAACCTTTGTGCAATCACGTGCAATCCATACTGGGCCTAACACCGTCTGAGCCTGCCTCATGCTGTATAGACATATATTTTGAATGTGTACGCTATCCATACATGTTATCCAGGGATACGGTACCCTTTCTAACCTTTGTGCAATGACGTGCAATCCATACTGGGCCTAACACCGTCTGAGCCTGCCTCATGCTGTATAGACATATATTTTGAATGTGTACGCTATCCATACATGTTATCCGGGGATACGGTACCCTTTCTAACCTTTGTGCAATCACGTGCAATCCATACTGGGCCTAACACCGTCTGAGCCTGCCTCATGCTGTATAAACATATATTTTGAATGTGTACGCTATCCATACATGTTATCCGGGGATACGGTACCCTTTCTAACCTTTGTGCAATCACGTGCAATCCATACTGGGCCTAACACCGTCTGAGCCTGCCTCATGCTGTATAGACATATATTTTGAATGTGTACGCTATCCATACATGTTATCCAGGGATACGGTACCCTTTCTAACCTTTGTGCAATGACGTGCAATCCATACTGGGCCTAACACCGTCTGAGCCTGCCTCATGCTGTATAGACATATATTTTGAATGTGTACGCTATCCATACATGTTATCCAGGGATACGGTACCCTTTCTAACCTTTGTGCAATGACGTGCAATCCATACTGGGCCTAACACCGTCTGAGCCTGCCTCATGCTGTATAGACATATATTTTGAATGTGTACGCTATCCATACATGTTATCCGGGGATACGGTACCCTTTCTAACCTTTGTGCAATGACGTGCAATCCATACTGGGCCTAACACCGTCTGAGCCTGCCTCATGCTGTATAGACATATATTTTGAATGTGTACGCTATCCATACATGTTATCCAGGGATACGGTACCCTTTCTAACCTTTGTGCAATGACGTGCAATCCATACTGGGCCTAACACCGTCTGAGCCTGCCTCATGCTGTATAGACATATATTTTGAATGTGTACGCTATCCATACATGTTATCCAGGGATACGGTACCCTTTCTAACCTTTGTGCAATCACGTGCAATCCATACTGGGCCTAACACCGTCTGAGCCTGCCTCATGCTGTATAGACATATATTTTGAATGTGTACGCTATCCATACATGTTATCCAGGAATACGGTACCCTTTCTAACCTTTGTGCAATGACGTGCAATCCATACTGGGCCTAACACCGTCTGAGCCTGCCTCATGCTGTATAGACATATATTTTGAATGTGTACGCTATCCATACATGTTATCCAGGAATACGGTACCCTTTCTAACCTTTGTGCAATGACGTGCAATCCATACTGGGCCTAACACCGTCTGAGCCTGCCTCATGCTGTATAGACATATATTTTGAATGTGTACGCTATCCATACATGTTATCCAGGGATACGGTACCCTTTCTAACCTTTGTGCAATCACGTGCAATCCATACTGGGCGTGAGAACGGCTGGCGAGCTGTTAAGCAAGCTACAGCACCTGTCCAGACAAGTACAGGGATTCCCTAGCGAGGAGACTTATTTGATTGTTTCCAATGTTGGGACAGCAATTTTTGGGGAGCACTATACTCTGGAGAATGATAGATGGGGCCCACCATACACTGGAACATTCCAAAGGTGGACATCAGACACTGGAGCAGCATTTACAGGGCCCATTATACACTAGAGCATTAGAAATGGGGCCCATTATGTTTGGAGCATTATTTGGGCCCATAAGACAGTGGAGCTTCATCCATGGGGACCAACATATACTGTAGCATTATGTGGAGCTCATCATATACTGTTTCAAACATTATATGGGACCAATGATTCTGTATGGAGAAATAGATGGGCCTCGTCATGAGATGTAAAAAGTGAGGTATTTTTCATTGTACTATACCGCTATTTATCTGCCGTATCGGAGCATGATGAGTTGTGGTATGTGTTAAAGGGGCGCTCTTTCGCCCAGGGCACATGAAAACCTGCAGCCAGCCCTCCCCCCCCACAACTTTAGCCAAATAACCCCCATTTTTCAGTGCGTAACTTATATTATGAAGTTAATTAAGGTTGACAAGCTTAAGTAAGAAGAATTGATGCTTTTGGCATTCAAATGGGCACTGTAGGTGTGTTTCCTGTCCTCCTCTCACTGCCGACTTTTATTCCCCATTAACTTACATTGGGTTTCGTGTTTCGGGACGACCCCGACTTTTCCCTATAATCGGACGATCTTGCTCGACCCGACTTTTGGAAAAGTCGGGTTTCACGAAACGAAACGCGACCCTAAAAAACCAAAAGTCGCTCAACTATAGTGGTCACTACTTTATTCCTCCCGTGTCTGCTGCAGGACCATTAGTATCCGTACAACCTCAGGGACCAGACCCCGGCCTTGCGCTTAGTACTTGAGAAGGGTTCTCCTCTATCCCTAGTCCTTGTTCTCTCAGTCTCCTCACGTTCCGTGCTAATCTTTCTTCCCAATGGAGAATCAAGCTTCCTTTCTCTTTCCTGTGCCAGCAGACCCAGATCATTGTGGCCTCCTGCAGCACTTCCTTCCTCCATCCCTCTCCCGGGGATCTTCTCTGTCTCACACTCTGTCCTTCTACATCTTCACTCACTGACTGAATGAATGACTGACTGACTGACTCCTCAACTGTTCCCGCTCTTTTATGTAAACTAAACTCCACCCACCTTCCAGCACGTTTCATGTTCCAAGCAGGGAGCCACCAAGGGGTGCTATTCAACACTCCAAACAGGGAGCCGCCGAAGGTGCTTTGCTACACTACTTTGTGGTGTGGGGTGCAGGTGTTGGAGTGTGGTCAGGTGTCTCCACCTTACCTGGATAGTGGGGTACCACACCTCAGGAGGAGGTGCAGTACCTCTGTGGCGACTGAACCCTCTGGGGCGCCACACATGTACTTGAATGGGCGAGTCCCATGCAACACATGGAAGAAATAACTGCTTGCTGCAATATGCTTCACAATGATTTGGTCATCTGCACTACCCCATTGTATGTTGGTCCCAGTGCTTTCATTTTTTTTTGTGGACAGCACTTGGACTAAAAATACAGTCATGTGAACGAGTCCTAAAAGATGTGTTAGGGACATGATATTGTAACACTTAGGCTAATTTCACACTTGCTTTTTTTTGCAGCGCGTTTTTCCCGCAAAAAAACGCATTGAAAAAACGCATACAAAAGCAT
Organism: Dendrobates tinctorius; assembly: GCF_039654945.1. Taxonomy (NCBI): domain Eukaryota; kingdom Metazoa; phylum Chordata; class Amphibia; order Anura; family Dendrobatidae; genus Dendrobates; species Dendrobates tinctorius. The sequence continues at coordinate 32,002,255 of NW_027361797.1, forward strand.
ACAACTGCTGCGCTTTTTTCAAGCATTTTTATGAGCATGCATGAAAAAAACGCAGCGTTTTTATGCGTTTGTATGCGTTTTTAGTGCGTTTTTACCGCGTTTGCGTTTTTTCCAAACATTAGGTGGCCCCTCACACTAACCCAAACCATGACTTTACTAACCCTAACCCTAACCCTAACCCTGACCCTGACCCTAACCCTAACCCTGACCCTAACCCTAACCCTGACCCTAACCCTGACCCTAACCCTAACCCTAACCCTGACCCTAACCCTAACCCTAACCCTAACCCTGACCCTAACCCTAACCCTAACCCTGACCCTAACCCTAACCCTAACCCTGACCCTAACCCTATCCCTGACCCTAACCCTTAACCAAACCATACTTAACCCTAACCCAAACCCTAAACCCTAACTAACCCTAACCCTGACCCTAACCCTAACCCTAACCCTGACCCTAACCCTAACCCTAACCCTGACCCTGACCCTAACCCTAACCCTGACCCTAACCCTTAACCAAACCATACTTAACCCTAACCCAAACCCTAAACCCTAACTAACCCTGACCCTGACCCTAACCCTAACCCTAACCCTGACCCTGACCCTAACCCTAACCCTAAACCCCCTTAACTAACCCTAACTCTAACCCAAACCCCTAAATTCCATGGTTAACAAAAAAACGCATGTGCAAAAAAACGCATACATAAGCATGCCAATGCGCACATATGCGCACCCATAGACTTATAATGGGTGTCTTGCTGTAAAAAAACGCATTGCGCGCGCATGCGTTTTTTTGAGGCAAGTCGGACGCCCAAAAAATGCAACAGGATGCATTTTGTGCACCCGAGCGCATACCGCAAAAAAACGCATGCGCGGAAAAACACGTACAAACGCATGTGTATGCGCACATAAGCGCATCCCATGCAAAGTATAGGAAAAAAAACCGCATGCGCTATTTAGCACTAAAATACCGCGAAAAAAAACGCAAATGTGAAACCAGCCTTAGAACATATAGCATATTTTTGGGGGGCTATAAGACACACTTTTTAGCAAGAAAATCTCTTGCTAAAAAGTGCGTGCATTTTATAGTCTGGGGGCAGCTTCCTGCAATGGAGGAGAACACAGGCACCATTCTTCCTGATCACAGAGGGAACTGCTATCTCTCCTGCCTGATACTGATCTACAAAATCATTGCAGAGCAGGAGAGGAAGCCACCAGGACCTGCATTTCTGAGCCACCCAACCAGCCTGAAAGGAACTGCAAGATGTGGTAATGTATATTGTGTGTGAGCAAGGCCACGTTCAAACTATCAGAATTAGGTCAGTATTTGTATGCCAAAACCAGCTCTCCTCCTGCACTTGTTAGTACAGTCTTTCCCATAGATTGCACAGCTCTCCTATACACAAAACGGTTGCTGGTAGAGGAACATGTGACCAGACCTGTCCAGGAACCTCCTCCAATTGAAAAACAGCTTTCTTGTGTGAAGTGTCTTTCAATTGGAGAATGCTGAGGGACTGATCTGGCCACGTTACTCCATCAGTAGCCATTTTGTGGATATGAGAATTATGCATTGTGCGAGAAAGTCCCGGATTCATCAAATAGTTTTCGGCATTTGGTGTTTTTGGACAGTCCTCACCGCACTATTTTTGAATATTGGGCAGAACTTTAATGAAAGATGGCTTGGTCAAATGGGGCTAGAAAGTTACGACATACATGTACTCCAAGGTTAGGTGATAACTCTAGTGATGCACCAAACTCGTTAAGAGATGTAGGTCTTTTAATTTGACGCATCTTACTCCAGCGCAATGTTCCTCAAGATTGGGGTACAAAATATTTTGATTAATTAGGGCCTAAGAATAATGGTATGGAGAAAGACGTTGTCATGCAGCCTTGCAGCGCTGGAGTCCTGAGTTCGAATCCCACCAAGGACAACATCTGCAGGGAGTTTGTATGTTCTCTCTGTGTTTGTGTGGGTTTCCTCCGGGTACCCCGTATCCTCCCACATTCCAAAGACATTCTGATAGAGAATTTAGATTGTGAGCTCCTCCATCGAGGACAGTGATGATAATGTGTGCAAACTGTAAAGCGCTGCGGAATATGTTATTGCTATATAAAAATAAAGATTATTATTATTATTATTATGTATTAGAACAAAAGATTGCTTTTTTTTCTAGAACACTGCCATTGTTCCCAATGGACTGTGTCCGTTATTCCAGTTTTGCCCCTTTTCCCTTTTTTTTAACAGCTAGAATGTGTTCCACTACAGGGACCCCCCCCCACCGCCCACCTGCAATTATCTGGAGTTTTCACATGTGCACAGTGGAAACAATGTACTGTTGATATAGTGCATTGACTTGCTGAGTCCTTGATAGTGCAGCTTATGATAAAGATATACAAAGCGGATTTTTTTTTTAAATCTCAGACTTTTGACTTGAAGGGATTGCATTTAAGGGAACCTGTCACCAGCAAAAATGCTATTAATCTGAAGGTTTATAGCAATACTAACCTACCAATGCCTGAATATAGCCAAAAGTTGTGGGGAGCAAATTAACTTTATTCTCCTTGGCAGCATTCAGTTTCAGTCACGGGGGCGGTACTGACGAGGGTTCAGCCACTGTTTTGAGTATACAGAGCGGCGGCTGTAAATGCGCCCCTGGCACTGACTGACACTGGCTCTGCATTATGTCCTGCTGTCAGTGAAAGCTGGGGGCATGGTTACAACAGCTGCTCTGTATTCTGAGAGTGGTGACTGAACCCTCGCTGGCATCACCCCATGTGGCTGAAATCAAATGCTGCCAGGGAGAAAGAAAGCTAATTTTCTCCCCCGGCGTCTGGCTACATGTAGGCTCCAGGCAGGTTACTAATGCTAGTAACCTGCAGATTATTCCAAAATTTGCAGGTTAATAGCATTTTTTGCTGGTGACAGGTTCCCTTTAGAGCGGTTGTTTGGTCTAAACTGATCAAACTGCAGTCAGTCTGTATGACTGCGACTTATGAATCCCCCACTGTGTGGTGCGGGGATTCGCCAGTTTTGGACTTGGGACCGGAGGATATGTATGAGTTATACATACTCCTGGGCAGTGGGTGCGACCTTGTTCCATACACTTGTATTGAGCAGAGTCTGCGCCCTATAAAGTGACACAGTCAGCCAGTGGGTGTGTCCGACTAGAGGGCACGGCCTTGCTCCATACAAGTGTATATTGTAGATAGCAAGGTTGCACCTACTGGCCGGGTGTATGTGTGGCGCCCCTGAGGGTTTAGTCGCCACAGAGGTCCTGCACCTCCTCCTGAGGTGTGGTACCCCACTATCCAGGTAAGGTGGAGACACCTGACTACACTCCAACACCTGCACCCCACACCACAAAGTAGTGTAGCAAACCACCTTCGGCGGCTCCCTGCTTGGAGTGTAGCATAGCACTGATTGGTGGCTCACTGCTTGGAACACGAAACGTACTGGGAGGTGGGTGGAGTTTAGTTTACATAAAAGAGCGGGAACAGTTGAGGATTCAGTCAGTCAGTCATTCATTCAGTCAGTGAGTGAAGATGTAGAAGGACAGAGTGTGAGACAGAGAAGATCCCCGGGAGAGGGATGGAGGAAGGAAGTGCTGCAGTAGCCCACAGTGATCTGGGTCCGCTGGCACAGGACAGAGACAGAGAAAGGAAGCTTGATTCTCCATTGGGAAGAAGGATTAGCATGGAACGTGAGGAGAATAAGAGAACAAGGACTATGGTTAGAGGAGAGCCCTTCTCAAGTTCTAAGCGCAAGGCCGGGGTCCGGTCCCCAAGGTTGTACGGATACTAATGGTCCTGCAGCAGACACCGGAGGAATAGAAGTAGTGACCACTTTATTCCCACACAAGACTTGGGGGCACAACAGCAACATAAGAGTGAGCTGGGACTTAGTAGCAAGGAGTCCCCGAAGCAGGCTACAGCTGTCTGCTGTACAAGTAGAGTTCATAGGAACATCTGACAGGAGGAACTCCAGTGTAACTCAGTACTAGGAGTACTTCATTCAAAGGCGCTATAAGATGAGATGTTCAGAAAAGGCACATATGTTGGCAGAGTGTTGGAAAGGAGTACTTCATCTTGCCTGGAAGTTGGCTGAGCTCCTGACCCAGAGGACACGGCACGGATGCGGGCACCTGTACCTGCAACAGACTGTGAGTAAAGCTTTGGAACTACATGCCCTGGTGTCCTCCACTTATTCCTGCACCAACCCGCCCAGCATTGCTACATTCCTTGCTCATGACACTACACCATCTAAGTGTCACTTCACCTACACTGCCCTGGGACTACAGCCCTGCCTGTGGAGGGCTATAACATCATTGCTGCACCACACCATCTGTCCCAGAGGATCTGTCTGCAGCGTCGGCTTACATCTCTATTGCCGAACACCACAGGTGGCGTCACGAATCACTTATAAACTTTCACCACCATAAACACACTGCAACAACTCCTTTTACAATGGGCTCCCAGGGCCACGGGCCGGGTCCCAGGTGCCATGACATCTCCCATTGAAGCTCATCGGGCCCAGTACTGAGTACCCCACAGCCCTGGGAGGGCGACCAATTACTTGGCGTCACGAACAGGATGACGAAGCCCGGTGCCACCGGGCTCTGTGTGCCTACGATTTATTGGACTTAAAAGTTTGTGGAAATGTGCAAAAGTCCCAATTTTATAGACTGTAAAATGAATGCTAAAAATGGCCACCAGTGCGGAGAAGAGGGGCATGATAATATGGGTGGTCCTAAGAAAAGACCGCAAACTGTCCTGGGCCTCCCCTGTCTGAACTTCTATGCGATAGCAACATGGCCCACCCCCCGAGGGGTTCGTATACTGGCCTGATATGGAGGAGTAGGAAAAAGGCGCCGCCCCCAGAAGGATGAGCGAGAGCCGGTGGCGGGAAAAGAGGCCAGACAGGAAGAGAAAGGAGAGAACGCCATGATGGAAGGATAGAGGAGGCCTGAAGAGCGAAGGGAGGTTAAGTTGAATCTCCCAGGCGCAATGGCTGAAGGCTCTGATCTGGCTTCCCATCTAGACTGTCAACAGCTGGAGGAGGAGATTGCCCTGCTGACTCAAGAACTGCGGCTGAAGCAGGAGGCGCTCTGGAGGAAGAAATGGCAGCCTGCCCTGGAGGGACCTACACCCACGGTACCCCAGTCACCGGTACCCGCCATTGCTGCGCCGGATCTCCCCCAGGCAAACCCTGTGGAGCCTGCAACCGCTGCAATACCACCGGCAGCATCCATCACCACCGCCCCACTGTCACTGCCGCTGTGTGAGGCCCGTCTGGAGGAGTTATCTGTGGGCCTGTGGCCTGAAGCGGAGGAAGCTGAGCCCCAACCTGAACCTAGTGCGGCCACGCAGGTCCCACCGGAGATCCCCGCAAATCCGGAGCTACCATCTGCTCCACCGCCATCTCCAATACTTAACCGGGCAGCTCCAACCGCCACCGGGAGCCGCATCGTGCCTGCACCAGAGCCAAGACAGCACCATCGGGAAACATCAGGTAAGACCGCCGCCGCTGCAACTGGGTTGCTCCCTGAGTTCCCATACACTGCGTGCAGCGGGCCGGCACTCCGCATGGGACAAATAGCGGAGCTGTGTTCTCAACTCAAAAGTACTAAGTTGACTGCGATGGGGAAATGGAAGAAGTCACTGCTGAAAAGAGTGAGGCTGGAACAAGCGCGCCCCTTTCGATATCTCCTGATCTCAGCAGAAGAGTCTGAGCAGCTGATGGGTGTCGCTATGCATCATGGGTTTCCTTTACCACAAATTCAGGACCCCCGCCTCAACCCCTATAAGCGCCCACAGACACCGTTACCACCAGATGTCAGGCCGAAAATCAAGATAGTAGTGTAGTGCTGCCAGAGACTGAGGCACCAGCCGCAACTCCTGCAGAGTTGCAGGCAGCAGAGATACCACCAGCAACAGTGGATGTGCTATCTATAGATGCCAATCTCATGCCAGGAGAAAAAGAATACCTGCAATTTGTAGACCGCCAGCAACAGAATGAAGACACCCAGAGAATCTCCCCTGGAAGCAGCAGCTCAAGCAACCAGTTTCCAGTACCCCAGGAGGGGCCCACCAACATTAAGGAGAATATGAACAACTAACTTTGTTACCCAGGAGGGTATTTGCACCGTTGTGCCCTATTGTTTACAATTATGTTGCAGTTTTCTTCAGTTTGCCTAGTTGCGTTGGCAGCATTTATTATGGAAGTCTGATCTGTGGACATCATGGACACTGAATGATCCAGAACTTTAATGTATATAGTTACACCTCTTTAGGTGCCCTCTCTTGATTTTACATAGCTCTTTTATAAATAAGGACTACCTCATCGTGGAGCATGGCTCCGACCAAAAGGACACTGCAAGAGATCCCGGCTCGGAGCGGTGTCCAGCACTTACAAGAGCTATTGAAGTTTTTATGTGAAGTATTTTATAAAGTGCCTTATGACAGTATTAATAGAGAATAGCTTTTATATAGATTATAGTTAGTATCAATGACAGATAGGAATGTTTTAATAAAGAGATTTGAATAAAGATGAAGATTTGAAAAAATACAGGTGATGAACCAGGCATCCACGGTTGTCACTTAAGGTTAACAAAAGAAAGTAGAGAATGTGTAAGAAGAAGTGATAATGCTTGAAGTAGCACTTTAAATTAGGTAGTATAACTTTAAAGATGGATAGTAAAAATTGTTTGCAATGTTCAAGAGACAGTGCCTCTCATATTGAGAAGATTAGATAAGAACTGTTTGTTTTGCATTACAAAATTTTGTATATTTCTGTATTTGTACAACTTCTGTTTTCTTGCAGCCCGCGGACGTGCTGTGTTTAACGGGGGTGTGTGTGGCGCCCCTGAGGGTTCACTCGCCACAGAGGTACTGCACCTCCTCCTGAGGTGTGGTACCCCACTATCCAGGTAAGGTGGAGACACCTGACCACGCTCCAACACCTGCACCCCACACCACAAAGTAGTGTAGCAAAGCACCTTCGGCGGCTCCCTGCTTGGAGTGTAGCATAGCACCCCTTAGTGGCTCCCTGCTTGGAACACGAAACCTGCTGGGAGGTGGGTGGAGTTTAGTTTACATAAAAGAGTGGGAAGAGTTGAGGATTCAGTCAGTCAGTCATTCATTCAGTCAGTGAGTGAAGATGTAGAAGGACAGAGTGTGAGACAGAGAAGATGCCCGGGAGAGGGATGGAGGAAGGAAGTGCTGCAGCAGGCCACAGTGATCTGGGTCCGCTGGCACAGGAAAGAGACAGAGAAAGGAAGCTTGATTCTCCATTGGGAAGAAGGATTAGCACTGAATGTGAGGAGAATAAGAGAACAAGGACTAGGGTTAGAGGAGAACCCTTCTCAAGTTCTAAGCGCAAGGCCGGGGTCCGGTCCCCGAGGTTGTACGGATACTAATGGTCCTGCAGCAGACACCGGAGGAATAGAAGTAGTGACCACTTTTTGGGTTTCCTCCCTTCTGCCGTCCTGTCTGTACTGTTGCCTTGGTATGGACCTTTCATGCATTTCATTATACCTGTTTCACATGTGAGCTGTGGCTTCTAACTGTGAGAGGGCTGCCATTCACTGGGCATACTTGGCTGTTTTTCAACAGCGTTTTTTGCCTGATATTTCATTGCCACTTATTTATGTGGCGTCTTTCATGCAGATCCACATTAGTGTAGTTTTCACTTGGTATTATCATGGCTTCTTGAATAATATCTGCCTGTTTTATACTTTATTACCACTCATTTAAGTGTTTTTATGTGTGCAGCTCAGCATCCAGTGCTGTTATTTATTTATTCATCTTTATGGGATTGAACCATTTTTTACACATGTTGTGCGCTGGTCTATATATATTTTTTCTGGACCTTCATCTCAAGTATTGTAGATGTTATATATTCTATTAGACTATGTGGCACTTCAGCTGTGATTGACATGAGATCCATGGTATTTTTCCACGTGAAGGCTATTTTATTATTTGAGTCTCCAGCATTAGGGCGATTTGATTAGGATTGTGCACCATTAGGTGCTCTTTGGTGTAATTATATATTTACATCTATCATATGGATACACCTTATTGTGGATGTTTTTCCTTTTTTTGTTCCTTTATTTATGCTGATGATATATGCATGGGACTCAATTCATTATTGTATTGATCAGGACTAACAGGGGGATTGTATTCCCTTTTTGTTTTTACATGTTTTTAAATTTATATTGTTGTCAATAAAGCTTTTCCTGTTATTATTATATATATATCGGTGGTGTGCATTTTTATGTGGTCTTCTTTCCTTTTTTGTTGTAGTGACCACTTTATTCCCACACAAGACTTGGGGGCACAACAGCAACATAAGAGTGAGCCGGGACTTAGTAGCAAGGAGTCCTCGAAGCAGACTTCAGCTGTCTGCCGTACAAGTAGAGTTCATAGGAACATCTGACAGGAGGCACTCCAGTGTAACTCAGTACTAGGAGTACTTCATTTAAAGGCGCTATAAGAGGAGACGTTCAGAAAAGGCACATATGTTGGCGGTGTGTTGGAAAGGAGTACTTCATCTTGCCTGGAAGTTGGCTGAGCTCCTGACCCGGAGGACACGGCACGGATGCGGGCACCTGTACCTGCAACAGACTGTGAGTAAAGCTTTGGAACTACATGCCCTGGTGTCCTCCACTTACTCCTGCGCCAACCCACCCAGCATTGCTACATCCCTTGCGCCTGACACTACACCATCTAAGTGTCACTTCACCTACACTGCCCTGGGACTACAGCCCTGCCTGTGGAGGGCTATAACATCACTGCTGCACCACACCATCTGTCCCAGAGGATCTGTCTGCAGCGTCGGCTTACATCTCTATTGCCGAACACCACTGGTGACGTCACGAATCACTTATAAACTTTCACCACCATAAGTATACTGCAACAACTCCTTTTACAATGGGCGCCCAGGGCCACGGGCCGGGTCCCAGCTGCCATGACATCTCCCATTGAAGCTCATCGGGCCCGGTACCGAGTACCCCACAGCCCTGGGAGGGCAACCCATATGTATAACTCATACATACCCTCCGGTCCCCAGTCTGAAACTGGCGAATCCCTGCAGCGCAAAGTGCATGCGCTGGGGGGTTCATAAGTCTGCAGTCACACATAGATAGGTGATAACTTGCTGATTTATCAGGGAATTCCATGAGATCCCCTCTATTCCCAAAAGGATGCCCTGTTGAACCCCACCTGAATGAAACATCAGCCTTGCATGCTCACCATATAGTAGCTGTATCCCATGTCTATGAGATTCCAATCTTGGGGGCCACAACTGTACACCTCCAGCACTTATCAGGTTATCCTGTGCTCTATGGATTGGTGGTAACTTTCAAACTCATTAATTTTACTTTTTAGTTCCACTTCTAAATTTCCACAATGCTACAATAACGTGGGACTGTTCAATCTAATTCCTTTTAATTCTCAAAAGAATAAGTAAAAAAAATAAAATCTTAGAATCTGTGAGATTTTAGTGGGAAAACCCAACCTTTTTCATTCTCAATTTTTTTTATGATTTTCCCCATTGTTTGGCGTGACCCACATTAATCACCATGAGGCCTGGGCCCAGCTTTTTTCACGTTTTTAGAGATGGTAAAAGTTCAAGCTTTTTGTTTAATAGGCACTAAGGTTGTTAAAAAGTTGGTGAGGAGTTAAGGATGTGTAGAAAAAGAATTGGGGTTAATTAGTAGTTAATAAGCACAGACTATGAATCTGGAGTTTAAATGACTTTACTATTGATCTGCTGCTTGCTCTGTCAGCTCTCTAGGGAACCTGAACTTCAAGTACTTAATTCAGCTCCAGCCGTATGCAACCAATAATTTTGTTTTTATCCTCTAAAAGAAATCACCTTTGTTTATTCTTATTTCTGCAAGTAATAAAATCAATTAGGCTATTTTCCAAATCCAGCGCCTTTCGGCTTTTTTTTTAATAGTCAATATGTTTGAAATGCCAATCCACTCATTGCAAATTCCTTAATATATAGTGACAGCTCCATGGGATGTGTGCTTTACCTTAAAGATTCTTTGCAAGTAAAAAATTGGGGAGCTAATGAAGTGTCTAGAACTATAGCTTTCAGTTGGAGAATTTGTTAATTAAGTAAAGGCAAGTACTATGGTTTCGTGTTGTTTTATTGTTCTCCTTGTGCGAGTTAGTCACTAATGCAAGGAGCTTGGAGAAGTACCAATGTCTTTTGAAAGTTGACTGACTGTGGGAGACAAAGCAATGAATTTGCTCTTTTTTTATATGCCTGACCCATGATATGTTTCAACACGCTCGATAAATGTTACATTTACAAAAATAATGGTAACATTAAGGCAAAAATTTTAGAAGGGTGTGAAAAAGATGTTGGAAAATATGAATGGTTTCAAAAATACAAAAATAGTGGTAGTGATGGGATTAGGGGTTGATCTCAGCAGCTGGCGCTGACACAAAGTCCTGGGGTTAATAATGGAGTGGTGAAAGACACCTCCTCTCACATAGTGACTAGGGACTGTTGGCACCTACCCAATCCTTCGAATTAAGGGTGTTCTAGTTGATCCATGTTCCCCGAATTATTGCTATTATAATACATTTATATAGCGCCATTTATTCCATGGTGCTTTACATGTGAAAAGGGGAAATATAGACAAGTACAATAAACATGTGCAAGACAAGGGACACATAAGTACAGAAGGAGGGACGACCCTGCCCACGAGGACTCACAGTCTTATGGGATGGGGGAGGATACACTAGGAGAGGGTAGAGCTGGTTTTGCGGTGGTTCAGTAGACCGAGGATCATTGCAGGCTTTAGGCTTGTCGGAACAGGTGGGTCTTCAGGTTCTTCTTGAAGGTTTCCGTTGTTGGTGAGAGTCTGATGTGTTGCAGCAGAGAGTTCCAGAGTATGGGGGAAGCACGGGAGAAGTCTTGTATGCGGTTGTGGGAAGAAGAGATGAGGGGGGAGTAGAGAAGGAGATCATGAGAGGATCGAAGGTTGCGTGCGGGTAGGTACCAGGAGACCATGTCCATGTCACAGATGTATGGAGGAAACAGGTTGTGGATGGCTTTGTATGTCGTGGATGGTTAGGGTTTTGAACTGGAGCCTCTGGACAATGGGAAGCCAGTGAAGGGTCAGGCATAGGGGGGGAGGCTGGGGAATAGCGGGGAGACATGTGGATTAGTCGGGCAGCAGAATGTAGGATGGACTGGAGTGGTGCCAGAGTGCTGTAGGGGAGGCCAGAGAGTAGGAGGTTGCAGTAGTCGAAGCGGGAAATGATAAGGGTATGCACTAGTGTTTTTGTGGTTTCATGGTTGAGGAATGCGCGGATCCGGGAAATATTTTTGAGTTTGAGGTGGCAGGAGGAGGCAAGGGCTTGGATATGTGGTTTGAAAGAGAGGGCAGAGTTGAGGATCACCCCGAGGCACCGAGCATGCGGGACTGGGGAAAGTGAGCAGCCATTGACATTGATGGATAGGTCTGGTGGAGGGGTAGAGTGAGATGAGGGAAAGATGATGAATTCTGTTTTGTCCATGTTCAGTTTGAGAAAGCGAGCAGAAAAGAAGGCTGAAATAGCAGACAGACATTGAGGGATTTTGGTCAGTAAGGAGGTGAGGTCAGGTCCAGATAGGTAGATCTGTGTGTCTTCGGCATAGAGGTGATGCTGCAAGCCGTGGGATTCTATGAGCTATCCCAGGCCGAAGGTGTAGATGGAGAAGAGTAGGGGTCCTAGGACTGAGCCTTGAGGAACACCGACAGACAGGGGGCGAGGTGATGAGTTGGTGTGTGAGAGGGAGACACAAAATGTTCGGTCTGTTAGGTATGATGAGATCCAGGATAGGGCCTAGTCTGTGATGCCAAGAGATGAGAGAATCTGTAGCAGGAGGGAAAGGTCCACGGTGTCGAATGCAGAAGACAGGTCCAGAAGAAGGAGGACAGAGTAGTGTCGCTTGCTCTTGGTGGTTAGTAGGTCGTTAATGACTTTAGTTAGGGCAGTTTCAGTTGAGTGATGCGGTTGTAACCAGTCAAAGAGGGAACAGGAGGAGAGTTGAGAGGACAGTTGAAGATATACATGCTGTTCAGTAGTTTTGAGGCGTAAGGGAGAAGAGATATCGGGCGATAGTTAGACACAGAGGATGGGTCGAGGGAGGGCTTTTTGAGGATGGGTGTGATTGAGGCATGTTTGAAGGATGAGGGAAAGACACCATTTGTAAGTGAAAGGTTGAAGAGGTGTGTTAGAGTTGGGATGAAGACTGTGGCAAAGTTATGGATGAGGTGGGACGGGAGCGGGTCAAGCGCACAAGTGGTGAGGTGTGATCTTGACAGGAGGGTGGAGAGCTGATCTTCTTTCGTGGTGGAGAAGCTGGCATTGGAAGAACAGTGCTGAGCGGCATTGGCGACTGCGGGCCAAAGCTTTCTCGGATCGTATCGATCTTCTGCTTAAAGAAGGAGACAAAGTCTTCAGCAGAAATGAGAGGAGAGGGAGAAGGTGCTGTGGGACAGAGTAAAGATTTGAAAGTGTTGAAAAGCTGTTTAGGGTTGTGAGACAGTGAGGATATGAGGGATGCAAAGTAAGTTTGCTTTGCGGCAGAGAGCGTGTACTTGAAGCTGCCAAGGGACTGCTTGTATGCGTTGAAGTGCTCGGTAGAACAGGTCCATCTCCGCTCAGTGGCCCTGGAAACCCATCTCAGTTCTTTGGTCAGGCTGTTAAGCCAGGGCTGCCTGTTGATTGTGCGAGTTTTGCTCTGCGTCAGGGGGGCGGCCGAATCAAGTGTTTCTGTCATTGTGGTGTTATAAAAGGTGGCAGCAGCATCTGTGTCATGAAGGGAAGCTATGTCTGTGAGATGGAGAAGGGACTCAGAGAGTGATTGTAAATTGATGTGTTTGAGATTTCTGCAAAGGTGAGCAAGTTTGTGGAGTGGGGGTTGCGCAGTAGGAGAGGAGAGGGAAGAGAATGTCAGTAGGTTGTGGTCAGAGAGGGGGAGGGGTGAGTTAGTGAGATTTGTGAGGGAACAGTGTCAGGTGAAGATAAGGTCCAGCATGTGACCATCTTTGTGAGTGGCCGCAGGGGACCATTGAGTGAGGCCAAAGGAGGCAGTCAATGATAAAAGTTTAGAGGCAGCTGAGGTGGAAGTTTCAATGGGGATGTTGAAATCGCTCATGATGATGGTGGGGATGTCAGCAGAGAGGAAATGGAGTAGCCAGGTGGTGATGTGGTCCAGAAAGGTGGAATGGCTAGTTCTGGGGTGGAGAAAGGTGGAGAAAGGCGGAGAAAGGCAGAAAGGTGGAGATGGCTAATTCAGGATTACTCCTGAATATGGAGATGCCAGGGTCACGTGTCTTGCTATGCTCCTATATTAACCATTATCTGTTCCCTCCTCCACCCAGGGAGGTGTGAGGCAGAAGTGAATAGGATAACACTAACCAGAAAAACAAGCAAAGACGGAACGGGGCAAATGAAAACTACAATCATACAAAATGCACTCACCAAACAACAGAGTTGAACACAGAGGAGGTAAAGGAATGTGAAACCAAATTGGAGAGGATGAGAATATTCACACAAACACCACGCAACTATCTCCTGAACAACTCTCCAAACGCCTACTCTAAACACAAACTCCACCTCCAACTCCTAACCAGGCAGTAAGAACTATCACTGGCAATTCCCAAGTGCCAGTGACGAGCATACTGTATATATCCGAGAAGAGTGGCTAACAATGAACAGCTAAAACAATCCAGGTTGGAGAGCTCCAAAAGATCAACTGAACTGATTAACCCTTGCATTGCCAGCAAAAGAAAAACCTGTACTGTTTAATAAGATGGTGAAGCAGTTCTAATCAGTGCAGTAGTTTGTGAAACCAGATGCCGCAATCTTCTGGCCACTCTCTGTCACAGTATCCCCCTTTTTCACCAATTTATTTCCACACAAAATCCCACAGCGGTCCATCGTAGTCCAATGGATTCACTGTAATCTACATCGTTCTCCCAGAACAAACCTCAACCAAAATTCCAACTTATGGAGCCCCGTTCGGAGAACAGTGCTTCATAGGCTGTCACACCAGCACACACTGCATGATCTCGCAGCAGTCCGTGATAGCTGGCAGTGTTTGTGACCATCGATGACATCAGTAAGGTTATCACCAGTCACAGATGCTGTTTCCCACGCTGTTCCCATGCTGTCTGTGACCAGCGGTAACCTTCCTGATGTCAATGCTCGTTACAGCGGCCTGCTCTAGTGCTACCCTCAGCATGAGAACCGGCAGCGAAAGCTACAGCATATTAAGATTCGTTTTGTCAACAAGGCTTCATATGCTGTGGACGTCGGAGCGGTGATCATGGTGCTGTGTACTACGTCAGACCTATGCGGGACCTTTACTTACTAATAAATGGGTAAATGAGGGGAATTGTTGGGGAGTGTATTTTAAGTAAAACACTTTTGCGTATGCTTATTTATTTTGAAATAACTCATCTGGCAGTAAAGCAGATGTAAATACTGAATATTCCCCCGCCCATGTCTCAGCGCCTCAAGATTGACAGGGGAAGTAGTAAATATTAATTTTATCATCTGATTTCAGAGGTATTGGGTCCCCAGGTCAACTGATGATGCGATGCAGCCAGCTTATCACAGTTATGCCAGTAGCCAAGATGGCTACTGCATTACTGTGTATGGCAGGAAATCCTATCATATTGATTGACTGTCTAACAGCTGTGAAACATGCGGGACAGGGTCTTGAGAATTGTGCTTGAGCGCTCCCTATACTCGGCCAAGTAACAAGCATGTCCGAGCACCCTAATGCCCGATGGAGTAACGAGAAGTGCCAAGCACGCTTGTTCATCCCTAGACTTCAAGGAATTGCAACCAAAAAGCCATACCCTTTTACATGGAAACAATGTCTCAACTAGGCATGAAAACACAGGAATTGGCGTGCAGAAAAATGGTAGCAGGTGATCTGGACTGATGATTCAAAATTTGAATGTCAGAAGTTTTTTGATGAAGGGCAGCAAAGTACTACAATAGCGAGTGTCTGCAGACAGCATTGAAGTATGGTGGAGGTTCCTTGTAAATTTGGATTGCATTTCAGCCAATGACGTTCGGGAGGTCAAGATTAATGGTGTCCTCATTGGTAAGAAATACAAGTAGATATCTATTCATCAAGCAATTCTATCAGGGAGTCGTCTCATTGGCTCTAAATTTATTCTGCCGCCAGACAACATTCCTAAACATACCGCTACTGTAATTCAGAACTAACTTCAGCGTGAAGAAGAAAACGGAGTCCTGGAAATGATGATATCACCCCACAGAGCCCTGATCTCAACATCATTGAGTCTACCTGGGATGACATGAAGAGACAGGAGGATTTTTGCAAGCTACACCCACAGAAGATCTGTGGTCAGTTCTCCAAGATGTTGAGAACAATCTCCTTGCTATTTTTTTTTTTAAAAGAATTGATGCTGTTTTAAAAGCAAGGGAATGTTAGACAGAATATTGATTTGATTCAGATTTCTGTTTTGTTCATTCACATTGTATTTTGTTAATTTGCAAAAAAATTCAAATATTAACACTTCAATTCTTTTAAGCATGTTTTGAAAATGGAGTTTCCATTTTTTCTTCATTTGCATATGGCTATCCATCTTATCTTTTTCATAACTCCACAACTTTTAATTCTTGGTGTTGCAACTTCAAGTGTAACCGTCGTTTTAATTTATATTTCTTAAATCAATAGTTCACAACAAAGCAAGCAACTTTGTAATATATCTTTTTATCAGAGAAATCTGCGTCTTTCTCCACCAGGACTGATCATTCTCAAAATTCTCAATTAACAGTGTGGTAGATCAGCTCACTCGGCTGCACGTGGAGGTAGTCACAGGAACACTGCATCTTTAATAACTTCCTTTGGTTTATTGTAGGCAACGTAACTCAAGGTGTAGTAAAGAAAATACAGCCCTCTGGGCAACACAGGAAAACAAGACAAAATGGTGGCAGAACAAACAGTCTTCTGTGAGAAGGGTTCCTCCCGCTCACAGCTGGCAGAACACACACTGTTGAGGTTTACCAGTCCAAGCAAAACTTTCCTGGAGTGCTCCCTCTCCAGGCCCATACAGAACACTGAAATCTCTGGCCTTCAGCCATTCAAGCCTGGACCTTGTGACTCTTCCATCATGTGACTGATCACATGATCCTGACATCATACAGGTCCCTTCAGGACTCTGCATGTGGAGATACGGTGGACCCCCTCCCACCTGATCTATGGAGCTCCACTAAAACCAGCCCATAACATAACTCTCATTTCATCCTCTCAACATGTAGAGTGCTGGAGGAAACTACTCTGGTTTTACATCACTGACGCCATCATGCACAGTGACACATATCTCCCCTCTATCACTAAACTAGTGACTCTGTCACAACAGGTAAAATCTGTCTTCTGTGAAGACAGATTATTACATTACTGAGATAGGAGATGGGAGTTACTACAGATAACATATTATGTAGAGAGGAGGAAGAAGGTGTTAGAGGCAGAGCTCCTCCTCTCTCCTCCCATCAACGGAGACTAATCAGTAGCAACTGACTTCCTCTCTAAGTAATGTAGCATTGTGTCTTTATTGAATACAGTTTTCACCAGGAAATTGAGAATTTTGAAAATGAATGCTTTGTCCTGGAGTAGAAAGAAGCAGGTTTCTCTGATAGCATACAGTTGAAACCAGAAGTTTACATACTCAATATAAAAACAATAAAAAGACACACATGCATGTTTTTCTCAATATGTGACATGAAATCCTAATAAACCTTTCCCTTTTTAGGATAATTAGGATTACCATAATTATTAATATTTGCCAAATGCCAGAATAATGAGAGAAAGAGAATGTTTTAAGGCATTTTATTTGGAGAATGTATGTATGTTTTTTTTTGCCTTTTTTTGATAAACCACGCAATCCATTTCAATTTAGCTTATTTTATTTTATTTTTTTTTAATGGAAATAGGCTGACTGCTTCTTTTATGCAAAATAATCAGTTACTTATTAAAAAAAAGTATTTCAGTGCATTTTTCAGACATCAGCTTCAACTGGGTGATAGATCTTCAACTGTCTGTTTGTTTTCCTCCAGAAACTTAACCCAAATGAAATAAAGCCTGTGCTTTCTAATGGGACAATGATATTTCCTGATCTCTGCTCCCTGCTAACGCTGGCATGTGGACTGAATTTAATTATTCAACAACAAGATCTATTAGTGAACTGAAAACATTAGGAGCGAAAGGAGATAAATGTTATTAGATTACTGTATACACATAGGGATTTCATCTGAAAACGTACTCTCCTATGGATGGAAAGAACAACATGGGACAGTTAATTGAGAGTGAAGAAAAATAGGTATAATTGGATTAAGTGCTTATTAACGTTGACTTTGAAGAAGTGTCTCACCATTGCATGGTAACAAGATCTGGCCTAGTGTCCCGTCTAAATCTTATACTGATAAACCACATGCACATATCAGATTGCCGAAATGGAAGTGCTACAGGCTCCCAGAGGCATCCCCACAAAGACCTCTTATCTCCTCTATTTTGTATTCAATTCAAAAGGACAGGGAATAGGTAAATGAATGAGATTCATTATAGGGGAATAAAATCCATCCATTGTTCTAGGATTTTTTAAAAGAAAGATGGGCTCATGTCCTCTGATGGTGCTCCAAAGAGGCCAAACCAGGTGCACAAATGAAGCTACTGAGCCATAATCCAAAATCCATGACAGCCAACACCTAGGGTGGAGGGTTCCTTGGGGTCACTAGAAGAAAATAGCTAAAAATGAGCTCTGAATAGAATATTGTTCTACTAGGGTGCCTTATAATGGCAGAACTGGTACCAACCATGAATACATTTGTAATATAGAGTCTTACAGATAAAGTCAAATTTTACCTTGGATATTAGATATCTTATGAATCAAGCCGGGGTTGAGGCCTTAGGTCTAACCCTTACAAGTTCTGGTGCAAATAAATGAAAAAATGTAGTCCAAATGGGACACAGAGGGTCAAGGTTACAGTAAATAGCACTAAATTTGGTGCTTACAAGCTACGACACGTAGCTTTGGGGATACAGTTAATAACATTTAGCTTTGTTGTTACAGTCAATGACATGTACGTTTTGGTTTACAGATGATGGCACTTAGCTTGGAGGTTTCAGTGAATAATAAGCAGGTTGGGGATACAGTCAATGACACTTAGCATGGGGTTACAGTCACTGACACTTAGCTTGGGGTTACAGTCAATGACACTTAGCATGGGGTTACAATCACTGACACTTAGCATGGGGTTACAGTCACTGACATTTTGCTTGGGGTTACAGTCAATGACACTTAGCTTGGGGTTACAGTCACTGACATTTTGCATGGGGCTACAGTCAATGACATTTAGCTTGGGGTTACAGTCAATGACATTTTGCTTGGGGTTACAGTCAATGACATTTTGCTTGGGGTTACAGTCAATGACTCTTAGCTTGGGGTTACAGTCACTGATATTTTGCTTGGGGTTACAGTCAATGACACTTAGCTTGGGGCTACAGTCACTGACATTTTGCATGGGGCTACAGTCAATTACATTTAGCTTGGGGTTACAGTCACTGACATTTTGCATGGGGTTACAGTCAATGACATTTAGCTTGGGGTTACAGTCAATGACACTTAGCTTGGGGTTACAGTCACTGACATTTTGCTTGGGGTTACAGTCAATGACATTTAGCTTGGGGTTACAGTCAATGACACTTAGCTTGGGGTTACAGTCACTGACATTTTGCATGGGGTTACAGTCAATGACATTTAGCTTGGGGTTACAGTCAATGACATTTAGCTTGGGGTTACAGTCAATGACACTTAGCTTGGGGTTACAGTCACTGACATTTTGCATGGGGTTACAGTCAATGACATTTAGCTTGGGGTAACAGTCAATGACACTTAGCTTGGGGTTACAGTCACTGACATTTTGCTTGGGGTTACAGTCAATGACATTTAGCTTGGGGTTACAGTCAATGACACTTAGCTTGGGGTTACAGTCACTGACATTTTGCATGGGGTTACAGTCAATGACATTTAGCTTGGGGTTACAGTCAATGACATTTTGCATGGGGTTACAGTCAATGACATTTTGCTTGGGGTTACAGTCACTGACACTTAGCTTGGGGTTACAGTCAATGACACTTAGCATGGGGTTACAGTCACTGACATTTTGCTTGGGGTTACAGTTAATGACACTTAGCTTGGGGTTACAGTCACTGACATTTTGCTTGGGGTTACAGTCAATGACACTTAGCTTGGGGTTACAGTCACTGACATTTTGCTTGGGGTTACAGTCAATGACACTTAGCTTCAGGTTAAAATCACTGACACTTAGCTTGGGGTTACAGTCACTGATACTTAGCTTGGGGTTACAGTCAATCACACTAAGCATGGGGCTACAGTCACTAACATTTTCCTTGGGGTTACAGTCAATGACACTTAGCTTGGGGTTACAGTCACTGACATTTTGCATGGGGCTACAGTCAATGACATTTAGCTTGGGGTTACAGTCACTAACATTTTGCTTGGGGTAACAGTCAATGACACTTAGCTTGGGGTTACAGTCAATGTCACTTAGCTTGGGGTAACAGTCAATGACATTTAGCTTGGGGTTACAGTCACTGACATTTTGCTTGGGGTTACAGTCAATGACATTTAGCTTGGGGTTACAGTCAATGACATTTAGCTTGGGGTTACAGTCAATGACACTTAGCTTGGGGTTACAGTCAATGATATTTAGCTTGGGGTTACAGTCACTGACATTTTGCTTGGGGTTACAGTCAATGACATTTAGCTTGGGGTTACAGTCACTGACATTTTGGTTGGGGTTACAGTCACTGACACTTAGCTTCAGGTTAAAATCACTGACAATTAGCTTGGGGTTACAGTCACTGATACTTAGCTTGGGGATACAGTCAATGACACTAAGCATGGGGTTACAGTCACTAACATTTTCCTTGGGGTTACAGTCAATGACATTTAGCTTGGGGTTACAGTCACTAACATTTTGCTTGGGGTAACAGTCAATGACACTTAGCTTGGGGTTACAGTCAATGTCACTTAGCTTGGGGTAACAGTCAATGACACTTAGCTTGGGGTTACAGTCACTGACATCTTGCTTGGGGTTACAGTCAATGACATTTAGCTTGGGGTTACAGTCACTGACATTTTGCTTGGGGTTACAGTCAATGACATTTAGCTTGGGGTTACAGTCACTGACATTTTGCTTGGGGTTACGGTCAATGACATTTAGCTTGGGGTTACAGTCACTGACATTTTGCTTGGGGTTACAGTCAATGACATTTAGCTTGGGGTAACAGTCAATGACACTTAGCTTGGGGTTACAGTCAATGACATTTAGCTTGGGGTTCCAGTCACTGACATTTTGCTTGGGGTTACAGTCAATGACATTTAGCTTGGGGTTGCAGTCAATGACACTTAGCTTGGGGTTACAGTCAATGACACTTAGCTTGGGGTTACAGTCACTGACATTTTGCTTGGGGTTACAGTCAATGACATTTAGCTTGGGGTTACAGTCACTGACATTTTGGTTGGGGTTACAGTCAATGACACTTAGCTTGGGGTTACAGTCACTGACATTTTGCTTGGGGTTACAGTCAATGACATTTAGCTTGGGGTTACAGTCAATGACATTTAGCTTGGGGTTACAGTCAATGACACTTAGCTTGGGGTTACAGTCACTGACATTTTGCTTGGGGTTACAGTCACTGACATTTTGCTTGGGGTTACAGTCAATGACACTTAGCTTGTGGTTACAGTCACTGACATTTTGCTTGGGGTTACAGTCAATGACATTTAGCTTGGGGTTACAGTCAATGACATTTAGCTTGGGGTTACAGTCAATGACACTTAGCTTGGGGTTACAGTCACTGACATTTTGCTTGGGGTTACAGTCACTTACACTTTGCTTGGGGTTACAGTCAATGACACTTAGCATGGGGTTACAGTCACTGACACTTAGCATGGGGTTACAGTCACTGACATTTTGCTTGGGGTTACAGTCAATGACACTTAGCTTGGGGTTACAGTCACTGACATTTTGCATGGGGCTACAGTCAATGACATTTAGCTTGGGGTTACAGTCAATGACATTTTGCTTGGGGTTACAGTCAATGACATTTTGCTTGGGGTTACAGTCAATGACTCTTAGCTTGGGGTTACAGTCACTGATATTTTGCTTGGGGTTACAGTCAATGACACTTAGCTTGGGGCTACAGTCACTGACATTTTGCATGGGGCTACAGTCAATTACATTTAGCTTGGGGTTACAGTCACTGACATTTTGCTTGGGGTTACAGTCAATGACACTTAGCTTGGGGTTACAGTCAATGACACTTAGCTTGGGGTTACAGTCACTGACATTTTGCATGGGGTTACAGTCAATGACATTTAGCTTGGGGTTACAGTCAATGACACTTAGCTTGGGGTTACAGTCACTGACATTTTGCTTGGGGTTACAGTCAATGACATTTAACTTGGGGTTACAGTCAATGACACTTAGCTTGGGGTTACAGTCACTGACATTTTGCTTGGGGTTACAGTCACTGACATTTTGCTTGGGGTTACAGTCAATGACATTTAGCTTGGGGTTACAGTCAATGACACTTAGCTTGGGGTTACAGTCACTGACATTTTGCATGGGGTTACAGTCAATGACATTTAGCTTGGGGTTACAGTCAATGACACTTAGCTTGGGGTTACAGTCACTGACATTTTGCTTGGGGTTACAGTCAATGACATTTAGCTTGGGGTTACAGTCAATGACACTTAGCTTGGGGTTACAGTCACTGACATTTTGCATGGGGTTACAGTCAATGACATTTAGCTTGGGGTTACAGTCAATGACATTTAGCTTGGGGTTACAGTCAATGACACTTAGCTTGGGGTTACAGTCACTGACATTTTGCATGGGGTTACAGTCAATGACATTTAGCTTGGGGTAACAGTCAATGACACTTAGCTTGGGGTTACAGTCACTGACATTTTGCTTGGGGTTACAGTCAATGACATTTAGCTTGGGGTTACAGTCAATGACACTTAGCTTGGGGTTACAGTCACTGACATTTTGCATGGGGTTACAGTCAATGACATTTAGCTTGGGGTTACAGTCAATGACATTTTGCATGGGGTTACAGTCAATGACATTTTGCTTGGGGTTACAGTCACTGACACTTAGCTTGGGGTTACAGTCAATGACACTTAGCATGGGGTTACAGTCACTGACATTTTGCTTGGGGTTACAGTTAATGACACTTAGCTTGGGGTTACAGTCAGTGACACTTAGCATGGGGTTACAGTCACTGACATTTTGCTTGGGGTTACAGTCAATGACACTTAGCTTGGGGTTACAGTCACTGACATTTCGCTTGGGGTTACAGTCAATGACACTTAGCTTCAGGTTAAAATCACTGACACTTAGCTTGGGGTTACAGTCACTGATACTTAGCTTGTGGTTACAGTCAATCACACTAAGCATGGGGTTACAGTCACTAACATTTTCCTTGGGGTTACAGTCAATGACACTTAGCTTGGGGTTTCAGTCACTGACATTTTGCATGGGGCTACAGTCAATGACATTTAGCTTGGGGTTACAGTCACTAACATTTTGCTTGGGGTAACAGTCAATGACACTTAGCTTGGGGTTACAGTCAATGTCACTTAGCTTGGGGTAACAGTCAATGACACTTAGCTTGGGGTTACAGTCACTGACATTTTGCTTGGGGTTACAGTCAATGACATTTAGCTTGGGGTTACAGTCACTGACATTTTGCTTGGGGTTACAGTCAATGACATTTAGCTTGGGGTTACAGTCACTGACATTTTGCTTGGGGTTACAGTCAATGACATTTAGCTTGGGGTTACAGTCACTGACATTTTGCTTGGGGTTACAGTCAATGACATTTAGCTTGGGGTTACAGTCAATGACATTTTGCTTGGGGTTGCAGTCACTGACATTTTGCTTGGGGTTACAGTCAATGACATTTAGCTTGGGGTTGCAGTCACTGACATTTTGCTTGGGGTTACAGTCAATGACATTTAGCTTGGGGTTGCAGTCAATGACACTTAGCTTGGGGTTACAGTCAATGATACTTAGCTTGGGGTTACAGTCACTGACATTTTGCTTGGGGTTACAGTCAATGACATTTAGCTTGGGGTTACAGTCACTGACATTTTGGTTGGGGTTACAGTCACTGACATTTTGCTTGGGGTAACAGTCAATGACACTTAGCTTGGGGTTACAGTCAATGACACTTAGCTTGGGGTTACAGTCAATGACACTTAGCATGGGGTTACAGTCACTGACATTTTGCTTGGGGTTACAGTTAATGATACTTAGCTTGGGGTTACAGTCAGTGACACTTAGCATGGGGTTACAGTCACTGACATTTAGCTTGGGGTTGCAGTCAATGACACTTAGCTTGGGGTTACAGTCAATGATACTTAGCTTGGGGTTACAGTCACTGACATTTTGCTTGGGGTTACAGTCAATGACATTTAGCTTGGGGTTACAGTCACTGACATTTTGGTTGGGGTTACAGTCACTGACACTTAGCTTCAGGTTAAAATCACTGACAATTAGCTTGGGGTTACAGTCACTGATACTTAGCTTGGGGTTACAGTCAATGACACTAAGCATGGGGTTACAGTCACTAACATTTTCCTTGGGGTTACAGTCAATGACACTTAGCTTGGGGTTACAGTCACTGACATTTTGCATGGGGCTACAGTCAATGACATTTAGCTTGGGGTTACAGTCACTAACATTTTGCTTGGGGTAACAGTCAATGACACTTAGCTTGGTGTCACAGTCAATGTCACTTAGCTTGGGGTAACAGTCAATGACACTTAGCTTGGGGTTACAGTCACTGACATTTTGCTTGGGGTTACAGTCAATGACATTTAGCTTGGGGTTACAGTCACTGACATTTTGCTTGGGGTTACAGTCAATGACATTTAGCTTGGGGTTACAGTCACTGACATTTTGCTTGGGGTTACGGTCAATGACATTTAGCTTGGGGTTACAGTCACTGACATTTTGCTTGGGGTTACAGTCAATGACATTTAGCTTGGGGTAACAGTCAATGACACTTAGCTTGGGGTTACAGTCAATGACATTTAGCTTGGGGTTGCAGTCACTGACATTTTGCTTGTGGTTACAGTCAATGACATTTAGCTTGGGGTTGCAGTCACTGACATTTTGCTTGGGGTTACAGTCAATGACATTTAGCTTGGGGTTGCAGTCAATGACACTTAGCTTGGGGTTACAGTGAATGACACTTAGCTTGGGGTTACAGTCACTGACATTTTGCTTGGGGTTACAGTCAATGACATTTAGCTTGGGGTTACAGTCACTGACATTTTGGTTGGGGTTACAGTCACTGACATTTTGCTTGGGGTAACAGTCAATGACACTTAGCTTGGGGCTACAGTCACTGACATTTTGCTTGGGGTTACAGTCAATGACATTTAGCTTGGGGTTACAGTCAATGACATTTAGCTTGGGGTTACAGTCAATGACACTTAGCTTGGGGTTACAGTCACTGACATTTTGCTTGGGGTTACAGTCACTGACATTTTGCTTGGGGTAACAGTCAATGACACTTAGCTTGGGGTTACAATCAATGACACTTAGCTTGGGGTTACAGTCACTGACATTTTGCTTGGGGTTACAGTCAATGACATTTAGCTTGGGGTTACAGTCACTGACATTTTGCTTGGGGTTACAGACAATGACATTTAGCTTGGGGTTACAGTCACTGATATTTTGCTTGGGGTTACAATCAATGACATTTAACTTGGGGTTACAGTCAATGACACTTAGCTTGGGGTTACAGTCACTGACATTTTGCTTGGGGTTACAGTCAATGACACTTAGCTTGGGGTTACAGTCAATGACACTTAGCTTGGGGTTACAGTCACTGACATTTTGCTTGGGGTTACAGTCAATGACATTTAGCTTGGGGTTACAGTCACTGACATTTTGCTTGGGGTTACAGACAATGACATTTAGCTTGGGGTTACAGTCACTGACATTTTGCTTGGGGTTACAGTCAATGACATTTAACTTGGGGTTACAGTCAATGACACTTAGCTTAGGGTTACAGTCACTGACATTTTGCTTGGGGTTACAGTCAATGACACTTAGCTTGGGGTTACAGTCAATGACACTTAGCTTGGGGTTACAGTCACTGACATTTTACTTGGGGTTACAGTCAATGACATTTAGCTTGGGGTTACAGTCACTGACATTTTGCTTGGGGTTACAGTCAATGACACTTAGCTTGGGGTTACACTCACTGACATTTTGCTTGGGGTTACAGTCAATGACATTTAGCTTGGGGTTACAGTCAATGACATTTAGCTTGGGGTTACAGTCAATGACACTTAGCTTGGGGTTGCAGTCACTGACATTTTGCTTGGGGTTACAGTCAATGACACTTAGCTTGGGGTTACATTCAATGACATTTAGCCTGGGATTACAGTCACTGACATTTTGCTTCGGGTTACAGTCACTGACATTTTGCTTGGGGTAACAGACAATGACACTTAGCTTGGGGTTACAGTCAATGACACTTAGCTTGGGGTTACAGTCAATCATACTTAGCTTGGGGTTACAGTCACTGACATTTTGCATGGGGCTACAGTCAATGACATTTAGCTTGGGGTTACAGTCACTAACATTTTGCTTGGGGTAACAGTCAATGACACTTAGCTTGGGGTTACAGTCAATGTCACTTAGCTTGGGGTAACAGTCAATGACACTTAGCTTGGGGTTACAGTCACTGACATTTTGGTTGGGGTTACAGTCAATGACATTTAGGTTGGGGTTACAGTCACTGACATTTTGCTTGGGGTTACAGTCAATGACATTTAGCTTGGGGTTACAGTCACTGACATTTTGCTTGGGGTTACAGTCAATGACATTTAGCTTGGGGTAACAGTCAATGACACTTAGCTTGGGGTTACAGTCAATGACATTTAGCTTGAGGTTGCAGTCACTGACATTTAGCTTGGGGTTACAGTCACTGACATTTTGGTTGGGGTTACAGTCACTGACATTTTGCTTGGGGTAACAGTCAATGACACTTAGCTTGGGGTTACAGTCAATGACACTTAGCTTGGGGTTACAGTCAATGACACTTAGCATGGGGTTACAGTCACTGACATTTTGCTTGGGGTTACAGTTAATGACACTTAGCATGGGGTTACAGTCACTGACATTTAGCTTGGGGTTGCAGTCAATGACACTTAGCTTGGGGTTACAGTCAATGATACTTAGCTTGGGGTTACAGTCACTGACATTTTGCTTGGGGTTACAGTCAATGACATTTAGCTTGGGGTTACAGTCACTGACATTTAGCTTGGGGTTACAGTCACTGACACTTAGCTTCAGGTTAAAATCACTGACACTTAGCTTGGGGTTATAGTCACTGATACTTAGCTTGGGGTTACAGTCAATGACACTAAGCATGGGGTTACAGTCACTAACATTTTCCTTGGGGTTACAGTCAATGACACTTAGCTTGGGGTTACAGTCACTGACATTTTGCATGGGGCTACAGTCAATGACACTTAGCTTGGGGTTACAGTCAGTGTCACTTAGCTTGGGGTAACAGTCAATGACACTTAGCTTGGGGTTACAGTCACTGACATTTTGCTTGGGGTTACAGTCAATGACATTTAGCTTGGGGTTACAGTCACTGACATTTTGCTTGTGGTTACAGTCAATGACATTTAGCTTGGGGTTACAGTCAATGACATTTAGCTTGGGGTTACAGTCACTGACATTTTGCTTGGGGTTACAGTCAATGACACTTAGCTTGAGGTTACAGTCACTGACATTTTGCTTGGGGTTACAGTCAATGACATTTAGCTTGGGGTTACAGTCAATGACATTTAGCTTGGGGTTACAGTCAATGACACTTAGCTTGGGGTTACAGTCACTGACATTTTGCTTGGGGTTACAGTCAATGACACTTAGCTTGGGGTTACATTCAATGACATTTAGCCTGGGATTACAGTCACTGACATTTTGCTTCGGGTTACAGTCACTGACATTTTGCTTGGGGTAACAGACAATGACACTTAGCTTGGGGTTACAGTCAATGACAATTAGCTTGGGGTTACAGTCAATGATACTTAGCTTGGGGTTACAGTCACTGACATTTTGCATGGGGCTACAGTCAATGACATTTAGCTTGGGGTTACAGTCACTAACATTTTGCCTGGGGTAACAGTCAATGACACTTAGCTTGGGGTTACAGTCAATGTCACTTAGCTTGGGGTAACAGTCAATGACACTTAGCTTGGGGTTACAGTCACTGACATTTTGCTTGGGGTTACAGTCAATGACATTTAGCTTGGGGTTACAGTCACTGACATTTTGCTTGGGGTTACAGTCAATGACATTTAGGTTGGGGTTACAGTCACTGACATTTTGCTTGGGGTTACAGTCAATGACATTTAGCTTGGGGTTACAGTCAATGACATTTAGCTCGGGGTTACAGTCACTGACATTTTGGTTGGGGTTACAGTCACTGACATTTTGCTTGGGGTAACAGTCAATGACATTTAGCTTGGGGTAACAGTCAATGACACTTAGCTTGGGGTTACAGTCAATGACATTTAGCTTGAGGTTGCAGTCACTGACATTTTGCTTGGGGTTACAGTCACTGACATTTTGCTTGGGGTTACAGTCAATGACATTTAGCTCGGGGTTACAGTCACTGACATTTTGGTTGGGGTTACAGTCACTGACATTTTGCTTGGGGTTACAGTCAATGACATTTAGCTTGGGGTAACAGTCAATGACACTTAGCTTGGGGTTACAGTCAATGACATTTAGCTTGAGGTTGCAGTCACTGACATTTTGCTTGGGGTTACAGTCACTGACATTTTGCTTGGGGTTACAGTCAATGACATTTAGCTCGGGGTTACAGTCACTGACATTTTGGTTGGGGTTACAGTCACTGACATTTTGCTTGGGGTAACAGTCAATGACACTTAGCTTGGGTTTACAGTCAATGACACTTAGCTTGGGTTTACAGTCACTGACATTTTGCTTGCGGTTACAGTCAATGACATTTAGCTTGGGGTTACAATCAATGACACTTAGCTTGGGGTTACAGTCACTGACATTTTGCTTGGGGTTACAGACAATGACATTTAGCTTGGGGTTACAGTCACTGACATTTTGCTTGGGGTTACAGTCAATGACACTTAGCTTGGGGTTACAGTCACTGACATTTTGCTTGGGGTTACAGTCAATGACACTTAGCTTGGGGTTACAGTCAATGACACTTAGCTTGGGGTTACAGTCACTGACATTTTGCTTGCGGTTACAGTCAATGACATTTAGCTTGGGGTTACAATCAATGACACTTAGCTTGGGGTTACAGTCACTGACATTTTGCTTGGGGTTACAGACAATGACATTTAGCTTGGGGTTACAGTCACTGACATTTTGCTTGGGGTTACTGTCAATGACACTTAGCTTGGGGTTACAGTCACTGACATTTTGCTTGGGGTTACAGTCAATGACACTTAGCTTGGGGTTACAGTCAATGACACTTAGCTTGGGGTTACAGTCACTGATATTTTGCTTGGGGTTACAGTCAATGACATTTAGCTTGGGGTTACAGTCACTGACATTTTGCTTGGGGTTACAGTCAATGACACTTAGCTTGGGGTTACAGTCACTGACATTTTGCTTGGGGTTACAGTCAATGACATTTAGCTTGGGGCTACAGTCAATGACATTTAGCTTGGGGTTACAGTCAATGACACTTAGCTTGGGGTTACAGTCACTGACATTTTGCTTGGGGTTACAGTCAATGACACTTAGCTTGGGGTTACAGTCAATGACATTTAGCCTGGGATTACAGTCACTGACATTTTGCTTGGGGTAACAGACAATGACACTTAGCTTGGGGTTACAGTCAATGACACTTAACTTGGGGTTACAGTCAATGACACTTAGCTTGGGATTACAGTCAATGACATTTAGCTTGGGGTTACAGTCAATGACACTTAGCTTGGGGTTACAGTCACTGACATTTTGCTTGGGGTTACAGTCAATGACACTTAGCTTGGGGTTACAGTCAATGACATTTAGCCTGGGATTACAGTCACTGACATTTTGCTTGGGGTTACAGTCACTGACATTTTGCTTGGGGTAACAGACAATGACACTTAGCTTGGGGTTACAGTCAATGACACTTAACTTGGGGTTACAGTCAATGACACTTAGCTTGGGGTTACAGTCAATGACACTTAGCTTGGGGTTACAGTCACTGACATTTTGCTTGGGGTTACAGTCACTGACATTTTGCTTGGGGTTACAGTCAATGACACTTAGCTTCATGTTAAAATCACTGACACTTAGCTTGGGGTTACAGTCAATGACACTTAGCATGGGGTTACAGTCAATGACATTTTCCTTGGGGTTACAGTCAATGACACTTAGCTTGGGGTTACAGTCACTAACATTTTCCTTGGGGTTACAGTCAGTGACACTTAGCTTGGGGTTACAGCCACTGACATTTTGCTTTGGGTTACAGTGAATGACATTTAGCTTGGGGTTACAGTCACTGACATTTAGCTTGAGGTTGCAGTCACTGACATTTTGCTTGGGGTTACAGTCACTGACATTTTGCTTGGGGTTACAGTCACTGACATTTTGCTTGGGGTAACAGTCAATGACACTTAGCTTGGGTTTACAGTCAATGACACTTAGTTTGGGTTTACAGTCACTGACATTTTGCTTGCGGTTACAGTCAATGACATTTAGCTTGGGGTTACAGTCACTGACATTTTGCTTGGGGTTACAGTCAATGACATTTAGCTTGGGGTTACAATCAATGACACTTAGCTTGGGGTTACAGTCACTGACATTTTGCTTGGGGTTACAGACAATGACATTTAGCTTGGGGTTACAGTCACTGACATTTTGCTTGGGGTTACAGTCAATGACACTTAGCTTGGGGTTACAGTCACTGACATTTTGCTTGGGGTTACAGTCAATGACATTTAGCTTGGGGTTGCAGTCAATGACACTTAGCTTGGGGTTACAGTCAATGACACTTAGGTTGGGGTTACAGTCACTGACATTTTGCTTGGGGTTACAGTCAATGACATTTAGCTTGGGGTTACAGTCACTGACATTTTGGTTGGGGTTACAGTCACTGACATTTTGCTTGGGGTAACAGTCAATGACACTTAGCTTGGGGCTACAGTCACTGACATTTTGCTTGGGGTTACAGTCAATGACATTTAGCTTGGGGTTACAGTCAATGACATTTAGCTTGGGGTTACAGTCAATGACACTTAGCTTGGGGTTACAGTCACTGACATTTTGCTTGGGGTTACAGTCACTGACATTTTGCTTGGGGTAACAGTCAATGACACTTAGCTTGGGGTTACAATCAATGACACTTAGCTTGGGGTTACAGTCACTGACATTTTGCTTGGGGTTACAGTCAATGACATTTAGCTTGGGGTTACAGTCACTGACATTTTGCTTGGGGTTACAGACAATGACATTTAGCTTGGGGTTACAGTCACTGATATTTTGCTTGGGGTTACAATCAATGACATTTAACTTGGGGTTACAGTCAATGACACTTAGCTTGGGGTTACAGTCACTGACATTTTGCTTGGGGTTACAGTCAATGACACTTAGCTTGGGGTTACAGTCAATGACACTTAGCTTGGGGTTACAGTCACTGACATTTTGCTTGGGGTTACAGTCAATGACATTTAGCTTGGGGTTACAGTCACTGACATTTTGCTTGGGGTTACAGACAATGACATTTAGCTTGGGGTTACAGTCACTGACATTTTGCTTGGGGTTACAGTCAATGACATTTAACTTGGGGTTACAGTCAATGACACTTAGCTTAGGGTTACAGTCACTGACATTTTGCTTGGGGTTACAGTCAATGACACTTAGCTTGGGGTTACAGTCAATGACACTTAGCTTGGGGTTACAGTCACTGACATTTTACTTGGGGTTACAGTCAATGACATTTAGCTTGGGGTTACAGTCACTGACATTTTGCTTGGGGTTACAGTCAATGACACTTAGCTTGGGGTTACACTCACTGACATTTTGCTTGGGGTTACAGTCAATGACATTTAGCTTGGGGTTACAGTCAATGACATTTAGCTTGGGGTTACAGTCAATGACACTTAGCTTGGGGTTGCAGTCACTGACATTTTGCTTGGGGTTACAGTCAATGACACTTAGCTTGGGGTTACATTCAATGACATTTAGCCTTGGATTACAGTCACTGACATTTTGCTTCGGGTTACAGTCACTGACATTTTGCTTGGGGTAACAGACAATGACACTTAGCTTGGGGTTACAGTCAATGACACTTAGCTTGGGGTTACAGTCAATCATACTTAGCTTGGGGTTACAGTCACTGACATTTTGCATGGGGCTACAGTCAATGACATTTAGCTTGGGGTTACAGTCACTAACATTTTGCTTGGGGTAACAGTCAATGACACTTAGCTTGGGGTTACAGTCAATGTCACTTAGCTTGGGGTAACAGTCAATGACACTTAGCTTGGGGTTACAGTCACTGACATTTTGGTTGGGGTTACAGTCAATGACATTTAGGTTGGGGTTACAGTCACTGACATTTTGCTTGGGGTTACAGTCAATGACATTTAGCTTGGGGTTACAGTCACTGACATTTTGCTTGGGGTTACAGTCAATGACATTTAGCTTGGGGTAACAGTCAATGACACTTAGCTTGGGGTTACAGTCAATGACATTTAGCTTGAGGTTGCAGTCACTGACATTTAGCTTGGGGTTACAGTCACTGACATTTTGGTTGGGGTTACAGTCACTGACATTTTGCTTTGGGTAACAGTCAATGACACTTAGCTTGGGGTTACAGTCAATGACACTTAGCTTGGGGTTACAGTCAATGACACTTAGCATGGGGTTACAGTCACTGACATTTTGCTTGGGGTTACAGTTAATGACACTTAGCATGGGGTTACAGTCACTGACATTTAGCTTGGGGTTGCAGTCAATGACACTTAGCTTGGGGTTACAGTCAATGATACTTAGCTTGGGGTTACAGTCACTGACATTTTGCTTGGGGTTACAGTCAATGACATTTAGCTTGGGGTTACAGTCACTGACATTTAGCTTGGGGTTACAGTCACTGACACTTAGCTTCAGGTTAAAATCACTGACACTTAGCTTGGGGTTATAGTCACTGATACTTAGCTTGGGGTTACAGTCAATGACACTAAGCATGGGGTTACAGTCACTAACATTTTCCTTGGGGTTACAGTCAATGACACTTAGCTTGGGGTTACAGTCACTGACATTTTGCATGGGGCTACAGTCAATGACACTTAGCTTGGGGTTACAGTCAGTGTCACTTAGCTTGGGGTAACAGTCAATGACACTTAGCTTGGGGTTACAGTCACTGACATTTTGCTTGGGGTTACAGTCAATGACATTTAGCTTGGGGTTACAGTCACTGACATTTTGCTTGTGGTTACAGTCAATGACATTTAGCTTGGGGTTACAGTCAATGACATTTAGCTTGGGGTTACAGTCACTGACATTTTGCTTGGGGTTACAGTCAATGACACTTAGCTTGAGGTTACAGTCACTGACATTTTGCTTGGGGTTACAGTCAATGACATTTAGCTTGGGGTTACAGTCAATGACATTTAGCTTGGGGTTACAGTCAATGACACTTAGCTTGGGGTTACAGTCACTGACATTTTGCTTGGGGTTACAGTCAATGACACTTAGCTTGGGGTTACATTCAATGACATTTAGCCTGGGATTACAGTCACTGACATTTTGCTTCGGGTTACAGTCACTGACATTTTGCTTGGGGTAACAGACAATGACACTTAGCTTGGGGTTACAGTCAATGACAATTAGCTTGGGGTTACAGTCAATGATACTTAGCTTGGGGTTACAGTCACTGACATTTTGCATGGGGCTACAGTCAATGACATTTAGCTTGGGGTTACAGTCACTAACATTTTGCCTGGGGTAACAGTCAATGACACTTAGCTTGGGGTTACAGTCAATGTCACTTAGCTTGGGGTAACAGTCAATGACACTTAGCTTGGGGTTACAGTCACTGACATTTTGCTTGGGGTTACAGTCAATGACATTTAGCTTGGGGTTACAGTCACTGACATTTTGCTTGGGGTTACAGTCAATGACATTTAGGTTGGGGTTACAGTCACTGACATTTTGCTTGGGGTTACAGTCAATGACATTTAGCTTGGGGTTACAGTCAATGACATTTAGCTCGGGGTTACAGTCACTGACATTTTGGTTGGGGTTACAGTCACTGACATTTTGCTTGGGGTAACAGTCAATGACATTTAGCTTGGGGTAACAGTCAATGACACTTAGCTTGGGGTTACAGTCAATGACATTTAGCTTGAGGTTGCAGTCACTGACATTTTGCTTGGGGTTACAGTCACTGACATTTTGCTTGGGGTTACAGTCAATGACATTTAGCTCGGGGTTACAGTCACTGACATTTTGGTTGGGGTTACAGTCACTGACATTTTGCTTGGGGTTACAGTCAATGACATTTAGCTTGGGGTAACAGTCAATGACACTTAGCTTGGGGTTACAGTCAATGACATTTAGCTTGAGGTTGCAGTCACTGACATTTTGCTTGGGGTTACAGTCACTGACATTTTGCTTGGGGTTACAGTCAATGACATTTAGCTCGGGGTTACAGTCACTGACATTTTGGTTGGGGTTACAGTCACTGACATTTTGCTTGGGGTAACAGTCAATGACACTTAGCTTGGGTTTACAGTCAATGACACTTAGCTTGGGTTTACAGTCACTGACATTTTGCTTGCGGTTACAGTCAATGACATTTAGCTTGGGGTTACAATCAATGACACTTAGCTTGGGGTTACAGTCACTGACATTTTGCTTGGGGTTACAGACAATGACATTTAGCTTGGGGTTACAGTCACTGACATTTTGCTTGGGGTTACAGTCAATGACACTTAGCTTGGGGTTACAGTCACTGACATTTTGCTTGGGGTTACAGTCAATGACACTTAGCTTGGGGTTACAGTCAATGACACTTAGCTTGGGGTTACAGTCACTGACATTTTGCTTGCGGTTACAGTCAATGACATTTAGCTTGGGGTTACAATCAATGACACTTAGCTTGGGGTTACAGTCACTGACATTTTGCTTGGGGTTACAGACAATGACATTTAGCTTGGGGTTACAGTCACTGACATTTTGCTTGGGGTTACTGTCAATGACACTTAGCTTGGGGTTACAGTCACTGACATTTTGCTTGGGGTTACAGTCAATGACACTTAGCTTGGGGTTACAGTCAATGACACTTAGCTTGGGGTTACAGTCACTGATATTTTGCTTGGGGTTACAGTCAATGACATTTAGCTTGGGGTTACAGTCACTGACATTTTGCTTGGGGTTACAGTCAATGACACTTAGCTTGGGGTTACAGTCACTGACATTTTGCTTGGGGTTACAGTCAATGACATTTAGCTTGGGGCTACAGTCAATGACATTTAGCTTGGGGTTACAGTCAATGACACTTAGCTTGGGGTTACAGTCACTGACATTTTGCTTGGGGTTACAGTCAATGACACTTAGCTTGGGGTTACAGTCAATGACATTTAGCCTGGGATTACAGTCACTGACATTTTGCTTGGGGTAACAGACAATGACACTTAGCTTGGGGTTACAGTCAATGACACTTAACTTGGGGTTACAGTCAATGACACTTAGCTTGGGATTACAGTCAATGACATTTAGCTTGGGGTTACAGTCAATGACACTTAGCTTGGGGTTACAGTCACTGACATTTTGCTTGGGGTTACAGTCAATGACACTTAGCTTGGGGTTACAGTCAATGACATTTAGCCTGGGATTACAGTCACTGACATTTTGCTTGGGGTTACAGTCACTGACATTTTGCTTGGGGTAACAGACAATGACACTTAGCTTGGGGTTACAGTCAATGACACTTAACTTGGGGTTACAGTCAATGACACTTAGCTTGGGGTTACAGTCAATGACACTTAGCTTGGGGTTACAGTCACTGACATTTTGCTTTGGGTTACAGTCACTGACATTTTGCTTGGGGTTACAGTCAATGACACTTAGCTTCATGTTAAAATCACTGACACTTAGCTTGGGGTTACAGTCAATGACACTTAGCATGGGGTTACAGTCAATGACATTTTCCTTGGGGTTACAGTCAATGACACTTAGCTTGGGGTTACAGTCACTAACATTTTCCTTGGGGTTACAGTCAGTGACACTTAGCTTGGGGTTACAGCCACTGACATTTTGCTTTGGGTTACAGTGAATGACATTTAGCTTGGGGTTACAGTCACTGACATTTAGCTTGAGGTTGCAGTCACTGACATTTTGCTTGGGGTTACAGTCACTGACATTTTGCTTGGGGTTACAGTCAATGACATTTAGCTTGGGGTTGCAGTCAATGACACTTAGCTTGGGGTTACAGTCAATGACACTTAGCTTGGGGTTACAGTCACTGACATTTTGCTTGGGGTTACAGTCAATGACATTTAGCTCGGGGTTACAGTCACTGACATTTTGGTTGGGGTTACAGTCACTGACATTTTGCTTGGGGTAACAGTCAATGACACTTAGCTTGGGTTTACAGTCAATGACACTTAGTTTGGGTTTACAGTCACTGACATTTTGCTTGCGGTTACAGTCAATGACATTTAGCTTGGGGTTACAGTCACTGACATTTTGCTTGGGGTTACAGTCAATGACATTTAGCTTGGGGTTACAATCAATGACACTTAGCTTGGGGTTACAGTCACTGACATTTTGCTTGGGGTTACAGACAATGACATTTAGCTTGGGGTTACAGTCACTGACATTTTGCTTGGGGTTACAGTCAATGACACTTAGCTTGGGGTTACAGTCACTGACATTTTGCTTGGGGTTACAGTCAATGACACTTAGCTTGGGGTTACAGTCAATGACACTTAGCTTGGGGTTACAGTCACTGATATTTTGCTTGGGGTTACAGTCAATGACATTTAGCTTGGGGTTACAGTCACTGACATTTTGCTTGGGGTTACAGTCAATGACACTTAGCTTGGGGTTACAGTCACTGACATTTTGCTTGGGGTTACAGTCAATTACATTTAGCTTGGGGTTACAGTCAATGACATTTAGCTTGGGGTTACAGTCAATGACACTTAGCTTGGGGTTACAGTCACTGACATTTTGCTTGGGGTTACAGTCAATGACACTTAGCTTGGGGTTACAGTCAATGACATTTAGCCTGGGATTACAGTCACTGACATTTTGCTTGGGGTAACAGACAATGACACTTAGCTTGGGGTTACAGTCAATGACACTTAACTTGGGGTTA
Organism: Dendrobates tinctorius; assembly: GCF_039654945.1. Lineage (NCBI taxonomy): Eukaryota > Metazoa > Chordata > Amphibia > Anura > Dendrobatidae > Dendrobates > Dendrobates tinctorius. Next base: position 32,038,726 of record NW_027361797.1, read on the forward strand.
CAGTCAATGACACTTAGCTTGGGATTACAGTCAATGACATTTAGCTTGGGGTTACAGTCAATGACACTTAGCTTGGGGTTACAGTCACTGACATTTTGCTTGGGGTTACAGTCAATGACACTTAGCTTGGGGTTACAGTCAATGACATTTAGCCTGGGATTACAGTCACTGACATTTTGCTTGGGGTTACAGTCACTGACATTTTGCTTGGGGTAACAGACAATGACACTTAGCTTGGGGTTACAGTCAATGACACTTAACTTGGGGTTACAGTCAATGACACTTAGCTTGGGGTTACAGTCAATGACACTTAGCTTGGGGTTACAGTCACTGACATTTTGCTTGGGGTTACAGTCACTGACATTTTGCTTGGGGTTACAGTCAATGACACTTAGCTTCATGTTAAAATCACTGACACTTAGCTTGGGGTTACAGTCAATGACACTTAGCATGGGGTTACAGTCAATGACATTTTCCTTGGGGTTACAGTCAATGACACTTAGCTTGGGGTTACAGTCACTAACATTTTCCTTGGGGTTACAGTCAGTGACACTTAGCTTGGGGTTACAGTCACTGACATTTTGCTTTGGGTTACAGTGAATGACATTTAGCTTGGGGTTACAGTCACTGACATTTTGCTTGGGGTTACAGTCACTGACATTTTGCTTGGGGTTACAGTCACTGACATTTTTCTTGGGGTTACAGTCAATGACGCTTAGCTTGGGGTTACAGTCAATGACACTTAGGTTGGGGTTACAGTCAATGACAGTTAGCTTGGCATTACAGTCAATGACATTTAGCTTGGCGTTACATTCACTGACATTTTGCTTGGGGTTACAGTCACTGACATTTTGCTTGGGGTTACAGTCACTGACATTTTGTTTGGGCTTACAGTTATTGACATGTTGCTTTGGGTTAAAATCACTGGCACTTAGCTTGAGGTTACAGTCAATGACACTTAGCTTGGGGTTACAATAGCTGACATTTTGCTTGGGGTTACAGTCAATGACACTTAGCTTCAGGTTAAAATCACTGACACTTAGCTTGGGGTTACAGTCACTGACACATAGCATGGCGTTACAGTCACTGACACTTAGCTTTTCAGTTACAGTCACTGACACTTAGCTCTTAGCTTTCTGTAGTTACTGTAATGGCACTTAGCTTTGGGGTTGCAGTCTTTGACGCTTAGCTTTGTGGTTACAGTCAATGCACTAAGCTTTGCAGTTGCATTATTTCACTTAGCTTTGTGGTTTCAGTCTTTGATACTTAGCTTTGGGATTTCAGTCAGTGCCACTTATATTGGGGTTGCAGTCGTTGACATTTAGCTTGAGGGTTACAGTTAAAGGCATGTAGCTTTGCAGTTATAGTCAATTGCACTTAACTTTGCGGTTACTGTGAATGGCAATTTGCTTGGCACTACTGGCTTTGGCACGTAGGTTGGCACCTACAATTTACAGCACAAAACTAAGTGTTATATTATCTTAATGAAACACAACTTGTTGGAACTGAGCCACACAGAAGGCGAAGGCAGGGATTCTGTATCGCTCTATAATCTGGTCAGACTTATGGGACGCCCCATGCCAGGGCTGTGGGTACTCGGTACCGGGCCCGATGAGCTTCAATGGGAGATGTCACGGCAGCTGGGACCCGGCCTGTGGCCCTGGGCGCCCACTGTAAAAGGGGGTTGTTGCAGTGTGCTTATGGTGATGAAAGTTTATAAGTGTTTCGTGATGCCACCTGTGGTGTTCGGCAATGGAGATGTAAGCCGACGCTGCAGACAGATCCTCTGGGGCAGATGGTGTGGTGCAGCAATGATGTTATAGCCCTCCACAGGCAGGGCTGTAGTCCCAGGGCAGAGTAGGTGAAGTGACACGTAGATGGTATAGTGTCTGGCGCAAGGGATGTAGCAGTGCTGGGCGAGTTGGCGCAAGAATGAGTGGAGGACACCAGGGCATTTAGTTCCAAAACTTTACTCACAGTCTGTTGCACAAACAGGTGCCTGCCTCCGTGCCATGTCCTCCGGGTCAGGGACTCAGTCAACCTCCAGACCAGATGGAATATTCCTTTCCAACCCTCCACCAACATGTGCCTTTCTGAACGTCTCCTCTTATAGCTCCTTTAAATGAAGTACTCCTAGTACTGAGTTACACTGGAGTTCCTCCTGTCCGATGTTCTTATGAACTCTACTTGTACGGCAGACAGCTGTAGCCTGCTTCGGGGACTCCTTGCTACTAAGTCCCGGCTCACTATCCAGTTGCTGTTGTGCCCCCAAATCTTGTGTGGGAATAAAGCGGTCACAACTTCTATTCCTCCGATGTCTGCTGCAGGACCATTAGTATCCATACAACCTCGGGGACTGGGCCCCGGCCTTGCGCTTAGAACTTCTAGGAAGGGTGCTCTTCTAACCCACGTCCTCTGTTCTCTTTTACTCCTCATGTTCCGTACTAATCTTGCTTTCTATGGAAAATCAGGCTTTCAATCTATGTTGCTCTCTCTCTTCCTTTCCTGTGCCAGCAGACCCAGGTCACTGGGATCTGCTGCAGCACTTCCATCCATCTATCCCTCTCTCCGGGGATCTTCTTCTCTCTCCAACTAACTAACCAACTAAACTCCAAATCCTAAACTCTTCCTGCTCTTTGTAATATAAATTAACTCCACCCACCTCCCAGCACGTTTCGTGTCCCAAGCAGGGAGCCACCAATGGGTGCTTTGCTATACTCCAAGCAGGGAGCCGCCAAAGGTGCTTTGCTACACTACTTTGTGGTGTGGGGTGCAGGTGTTGGAGCGTGATCAGGAGTCTCCACCTTACCTGGATGGTGGGGCACAACACCTCAGGAGGAGGTGCAGTACCTCTGTGGCGACTGAGCCTCAGGGGCGCCACACTTACATTGCAGGGGTCTCTGTGCCTTCAAAAAAATGTTAACTATAAATGCCTGTGAATACACAGTTCTCGCATAGGATTTGCCAGCTTTACTCCAGTTGCCCAAAAATGCCCTACACTGCCCGCACAACTACAATTAATAACTTTTTAATATCTGCACGCTGTGACACTATGACTCAATGTATAGATTAGCCTCCTCCCTACAACTGAGTCAAATTTACAATGACTTGATATTGTCTCTTCATATAATAGCAATACAATATATCTCAGTAATGATTACATTATTCCATATGTATGGAAAATGGGGACTAAAATATGAGAAAATATTATGCAACATTTTACATTATGAATTGATTCTGAATACAATGCAGATTAAATAATATTGTAGACTGCGGGGAATAGCAAAGAATGAAATGATCACTTAGAAATAACATATTTTTGCTATTGTATATGCAAAGTACAGAGCAGTTTGCATTGTGCACCCTAAGTACTTACGTTTGTGAACTATGTGATTATTAGCAAACCAACATTATAAGGAAAATTGTTTGTCTAATGCTGCCTAAACCAAGGCCTTGGGCAAGACGTTATTCTCTTTGATTTCTGCATGGCTTTGCATGAGCCACCGGGGAGCTGAGGAATGATGCTAGGAAGAAGTGTGCATGTTCAGCTTTCTCATTAAACTACTTTTACAGCTAAAGATTCTACACCTGTAGTTTGTGCAATTGAGAAGATGCATTGTATGCTATCGGTTTTCTACTGTGTGTGACTAGAAACCATGCTACTCTGCGGGGACCAAATAGTACAAGAGTGTGCAGTTGTACTGAGGTGTAGCCTACAAACCCATATGCTCATTCACACCTGCTCAGGGATGTCATCTTCAGCTTACAACCCATAAAGTTTGACTTGTGACATTTTATACAGTTTTATGCATCATTTTTATCAATTGCACTTAATCAGCTAAAGGGTTGGTCCAGCAACTAAAACGCCCTTTCTAAAGGGCCCGTTACACATAGCGATATCGCTAGCAATATCGCTATAACGTCACTGGTTTTGTGACGCAGCAGCGATTACATGTGATACTTACCTCCGACCGGCTCCCCCGCTGGTCATCGTTGGTCGCGCGAGAACGTCCTGGATCATTTCTCGTCGTCTGCTTCCTGCTTTGGCGACGAATGACGCGTGGACGCAGGCGGGAGGACGTCTTCATCGCCGCGTCTGACAGGTAAGTAGCGACCGCCGACCGCTGCTATGTCGCTGGTGAGATCTGCCTGTTTGGCAGCTCACTAGCGACCACTTAGCAATGCACCAGCGATCCTGACCGGGTCATATCGTTGTTGGGATCGCTGGTGCAACGCTAAGTGTAATGGTACCCTAATTATCTATATTTACACCCTAACCACTTTTGTAATGAGCGTTGTTATACAATACCCTACACTTCTCCTTATTGAGCTAATCCCTAAATATTTTTTTTTTACTACACTTCCTGAGATGTTTCCCTTGAGAGCTAATCTCAAGCAGAATGTCACAGGAAGCTGGGGCTGCACTCAATTCCCTGCAGCATTTATCATCCCACCTGGAACAGGACGTCATCACGTGGCAGCGCTGCAGTTACTTGCTACAGTTTCTTGCATTGTCACCCGATGAAGATGTCCTGGATCCATGGTTATAAAAGTTATGGGAGTGGTGAGTGCAGCGCCAGCACTCTGCCTTTATCTCTTGCTGCCACATCTTTTAACTGTGAAACAAGACATTGCCAGGGGGCAGAGATAGAAGCAGAGAGTGAGATCAGTGCCACCCTACAGTTTCTTGCACCACTCTAAAAAGAATTGTCATCATGGGGCTATGCTGGTGTCACTCACCTTGCTCCTATCTCCGCCCCCTGATGACAATTCATTTGAGGATGATGCTAGAAGCTGTGGGGCAGTTCTGGTGTCACTCACTGCTTCAATCATCACCCGCTGGTGACAATTCATTTGAGAACATTGCTAGAAGATCACCGCCCCCTGATGACATCTTGTTTCACAGTTAGAAGATGCAGAGACAAAGTTAGAAGGAAAGTGCTGGCGCTGCACTCACCTCTTCCACAGCTTTAGGGTATGTGCACATGTTGCGGATTTGGCCCTGCGGATCCACAGCAGTTTTCCATGCGGTGTACAGTACCATGTAAACCTATGAAAAACAAAAAACACTGTGCACATGCTGGGGAAAATTCCACGCAGAAATGCAACGGTTTATTTTCTGCAGCATGTCAATTCTTTGTGCGGAATCTGCAGCGTTTTTACACCTATTCCATTATAGGACTCCTCAGGTGTAAAAACGCAGGCGAAATCCACACAAAATCTGCACAAAATCCGCAGAAAACCCGCAGGTAATTTTACCTGCGGATTCTGCAGAATCCGCACGGAAAAATCCGCAATGGAATCCTCAACGTGTGCACATGCCCTTAATCATCATGGCTTCAGACACATTTTGAGAGGGCGATGTAAGAAATTGTAATAAGTTCATGCAGTGCTGCCACCTGATGACATCCTGCTTCAGGAGGGCTGATAGACCGTACAGAGAAGTGAATGCAGCTCCAGTCTCATGTGATGTCCTGTTTGAGACTTTCCCTAAGTAAAAAAAAAAAAAAAACACTTAAGGAAACACATTTGTAATCCCTTTTTTTGCTCTGCACAGAGAATGCATTGCTTTTTATCAAGCACCATGTACTAGCTGTGAACTCACTCTCTTGTTGAGAATGAGCATCTAGCAGCTGTGCGGAGGGTGCTTGCCATGCATTACATATTTTATAGATTACTGTCTTTTGTTACCTTCTGGACTTTTTTTTCTCCCGATTTGAACATGTTATAGCTTTTTGTGACATTCTGCTTTATGAATTCTATGGTGGGTGTAAGACTCAAGCTCACATCTACTATGCAAATCTCAACAGATTGGATATAAAACCCCAGCACCTAGTTGGCGACATATGTGTACCTCTTGTAATTCTGGATTTTACGATATCTCTGTAGGCAATATAGAATAAGAAATATTTGTGCTCAAAGAAAAGATTTGTACAAAAGAATCACTGACAAATATATTGTCGAGCTAGGAACAGAAGACCCCCAGCATGTGTCCATGCAAAATTACATTTTTCATCTTACCTTTAATTTCAGATGTCACATTTGTCCCTAATTTGTTATGTTAATGATAATTGTGAATTTATCCATATTATTTCCATATTTTATTATTTCATGAAGATGTAATATAAATCTTATTTTAGTCTGAAAAATTGATAATCAACCTTAATTTAAGTGATTTGTAACAGTAAGGTTGTGTGCCCACGTTGCTTTTTTTAGCGTTTGCGGCCGTGGAAATGCTTAAAAAAATGCCAAACGCATCCCCATGTAATCCTATGGGATTCCGCAGTTGCTGTGCCCATGCTGCGGATTTTACCACTGCGGAATCGCATAGTGGTAAAATCCCCAGCATGTCCATTATTTCTGCGGAATCGCAGCGATTCCGCCGCCATAGGATTGCATTGAAATGCTCACTTTACGTATGTGGCTATGCACACCATGGGTGAAGTGAGCGCTTCATGTGCGGATGGTACCCAGGGTCAGGAGGAGAGGAGACTCTCCTCCATGCCCTGGGTACCATATCCCTGTAAAAAATAGAATTAAAATAAAAAATAGTGATATACTCACCTTCTGGCGGCCCCCCAGAGCCCTCCCGGTCCTCATTGTCGCTGACGGCAAGTTCCATTCCCAGGGATGCTTTGCGCAAATGACCTCTGATGACGTTGCGGTCTTGCGAGACTGCGACATCATCAGAGGTCATTGTCGCAAGGCATCCCTGGGAACGGAACTTGCCACCAGCGACAATGAGGACCGGGAGGGCTCTGGGGGGCCGCCAGAAGGTGAGTATATCACTAATTTTTATTGTTTTTATTATTTTTAAGCAGCATCAGTTGGTCACACTTGTCAAGCACTATGCTTGACAAGTGTGACCAACCAGTCAATCACTTTTCCAAGCGATGCTTCAAATCGTTTGGAAAGCGCAAGCATTCTGCAAGCTAAAAACGCTTGCAAAACGCTTGTGTTTTGCGGGAAAACGCATGCAAATTCCTCATGCGTTTTACCCGTGGCAGGGAGTTGCGGAAATGCTGCGGACATTTCCACAGCATTTCTGCAACGTGGGCACATAGCCTAAGGATTACGGTACTTTATTTAAAACACAGCTCGCACATAGTATTGATGTATGTTAGAACTGCTAAGTCTTATCTCAGTACCAATAATGGTTTAAATTATAATTACAAATAACCGACTTTTACATTTTTTATTATAAATCCTCAAGAATGGAGGGATTTTTATATTTTTCAATGCTAGGTTACGGACTACCTCTGCTGTCTGCAGTTTACCAGTGTGGTGGAGCATGTGCAGCGTCTTTTCATTAGTGCCCACAATAGCAAGTACAAGTCGTGAGCCAGTTTTAGTGTCCCTGATAGCAAGTACAAGTTGTGAGCCAGTTTTAGTGTCCCTGCTGCCGAAACACCAGAGGGTGCACAGTTCAGGCTAGCGGTGCAACCATGTCACTGGCCTCAACCGTCAACCTTCAGGAGCATGCTTCATCTGGCAAACGGGAAGCTGAGAGGTAGGGGAGCGAAGATTAAAGCTGTGAACAAACCTTTAAGTGTCATGAATCGATATTGAGTTTTTGGTACCTAAATCCTTCTTCACTGTGAGCTCATCTTAGAGGGACTATGTTAGCAGGTTTTTGCTGTTTAATGTGAGAGCAGCACGATGTAGTGACAGAAAGCCTAATTCCATGGATGTGTCACTTGCTCTGCAGATTGCTCTAGTTGCAATAAAATCAATTATTTTAGCAGGAGATTATCTCTGCAGGACTAGGTCTCACGTGGGAGGCAGTCAAGCTAATCTTTGTATCCCTATCCCCACCACTGATTCGCAGCTTGCTGACAATGTATACAGGAAGCCCCCAATCAGGGGTGTGGGCGGAGTTATCCAGAGCTCAGAATTCTGAGCACTGCTAGATCTCATGTACCGCAGGGAAAACAGGGATTTTATTAAAGTTACACCAAGCAGTCTAGTAAGTGACACATCGCTGGAATCAGTCTCAGCCCCTACATCATGCTTCTCTTAGGTTACATAACAAAAACCTGCTGACAGATTCCCTTTAATGGCAATTAATGTACTGACTTCTTTTCTCCATTTAAATGTGTAAATATGGCACAATTATAATGCAGATGTCACCTTGCCCCTGTGATAGACTTATAGGGGTTGCACAGTTTTAGAAAATCAGAACTGCGCTATTTTTTTCTAAAAACAGTGCCACAGCGATCTACAGCTTGTGTTTGGTATGACAGCTCCGTCCTATTCACTTTTATGGCCTTAGCTGCTGGAGGAGGCACAGATTACAGACAGGTAGTGCGCTTTCTGGAAGAAAGTAGCCATATTCTGGTGCAACCTGCTTAATATAGTGTAAAAGTCCGGCATTTTCTTTCACGTCCTATCTTCTCCATTAAACCTATAGTATGATGTGAATCCACATGTGCTTTACTAATTTGCAACTAATCTCCTAGATCAGGCACACATCCTCCTGATGTAGCCCATTTCTGAAAGTCAAGTTCCATCACTGGTCCTGCCTTCATGGGGACCATCTTCCTGTTCTGTCATTGACCTGGGTGTAAATAGTTATCTGTGACCTGAAATGTTAACTTGGTTGAACAGGACCTGCCTTGTTGGACTAATCTGAAAAGGGACATAGAGAGACATTTATGAACATAAGTAACAAAAGTTGTCAAGGAAACTGTTTGATGGCCAACGCATAGATGCAACAATTCCGGGGAGTTTAATCCGCACCCTTAACCCGGGATAGTCCCTACCTCTTTCGGGAATGCCCCCAACCCACCTGGAGTCGTGAGAAATCTAGGATAGTTGGCAACTATGCCAAAACCAGAGTTTACACGCCCTATTCCAATGATTAGGATATGTGCACAGTACTCACTGGACATCATCAGTGTCCCACATGATGAGCATGTCTCCATGCTCGATGTCAGATCGGGCGGACAACAGGCTATATACAACCCCTAAAAGGAGATGACTCCATGGTCATTATCATACTGATCTCAGACTTTGAAAACACAACCTTTTGCTTGTAAAATAAATGGCATGCACCAATAAATACACTAGGAATGGAAAGTGAGCAGTCCCAAAGGAAAGCCATTTAGAAACACAGTATTGCACCACAATTAGGATGGCAAAATCGTGTATAGGTATAATTCCTCTATGGGGATATAATCTTATAAAGCTCCTACTGCAGAAAGAGCATAATTGGATTGAAGGCCTGAGTACATTACCATGTATATTACCATGTGCAGAGTTAATGTAATAATAATACAGCTGTGATCCGCTGTGCCTCCTTTGGAGCTGTGTCTCCATTTCTCTTGCCTATAATTTGAGACTATGAAATGAGAATGTGGGAACAGGTAGATTAGTGTGTTTATCATGAGATTTAACCACCATTCACTCACAGCACGTTCACTTATGACAAGCTGATATTTTAGCTTTTATATTGGATTAGTGTATCATTACAAAGAATTTTCCAAAAAAATTCTAGAAATCAGTGGAAACAGACTCAATGTTACTAAAGCAAATTAGCTGATATTGCGCACACGCATACACATTCATATCATTTTTATATGAAGCAGATGTATAAAGCAGACTCAGGAGCTGTGCCTGCACCACACAGGAAAGGTGCCAGCTATGTTATACTGCCAGCACCTCCCTCTATCAGCTAGATCTCTGCTGCCTAACCACTTAAATGAGACTGTAAATCTTTATAGTGCTGCTGTTATGTCTCTTCAGGCACTCATCCACCGATTGTAGGCTGACAATCGGTTATCATAGAAACGTTGGGTCTGTTGAAGGCCCCTGTTGCTGCTCTCTTGTGGCACCTAGCTTTCATGTTCACCAGGGGTGTACAAAGAAATCATAGGCCTCATATAAAAAGTTCAAAATAGGCTCTACAACACCAAAAAAATTTCGAAAATTTGTATGAATATGTTGGGTCACAGTACATAGGCGCAGTCATAGAATGGCATACTGCCCAACTTTTAAAGCCAACACGGGACATGTATTTTGGCACAAACACAAAAGTTGCACCCCTACTAAAGCATCTTAGTGCTCTCATACACAGCATTCTGCTTTGTACTATATACTGCAATCAAATATTATTGGTTTATATACTGCAATATTAGGTTTATGTAAAAATACAGTAAAAAGTAAAAAAAAAGTTTAAAAAAACCTTTAAATAAAACCCTTAAAAGTTTCCACCTATCAAAATATACAGTTATGCAACTCAAAAATTAAATACCGTAAAAAAAAAAGAAACTTCAATAAGAATCAATTAAAACATTATATGCACATCAAAATAGTGGCAAGAAAAATGAATCCTCAGCACACAGAAAACAAGCTCTTAATGAAGGGAAAAGTGAAAACGGTTATGACCTTAAAAATGGAGAAACAAAACAAAATTTTTTTTTTTTTTACAAAGTTCAACATTTTTTAGGTCACTAAAAGTTTAAAAAAAAAAGCTGTATAAGTTTAGTAACGCTGTAGTTTTACTGACCTGGAGAAATATGTTGCTTAGTCATTTTTATCGCATAATGAATACCATAGAACAAAACTCAAAAACTATGGAAAATTGTGGGTTTTTTACCATTTCACATCACTTTTTTTTAAATTTATATTTCATCTCACGATATGCTAATGTGAAAGGCGTTATTCAAAGAGAAAACTTGACTTACAAAAAAAAAAATTAAATAGAGTCCGTCACCCCCTAAAATGTATTCTAAATGGGTTATACATTGTTCTAGGGGACTGTGTCCCTATAAAAACCATACTAGCACTGTACCTGTTACTGGAACAGCGCCTGAAAAATTAACTTTTAATTTGTATGCAAGTGATTGGGCCACAGTGCACTCTTGGCGTGGCCAAGAGTTTTGTTCACTGTTACGCCTCCTCATTTGCTTATTAGAGCCTTAAGCCCCCATCACACACAGTGATCTCGCTAGCGAGATCGCTGCTGAGTCACAAGTTTTGTGACGCAACAGCGATCTCACCAGCGAGATCGCTGTGTGTGACATCTATCAGCGACCAGCCCCCCTGCCAGGTATCACTGATCGTTCTTGAAAGCTCTGGACTTTTTTTGGATTGTTGGTCTCCCGCTGGCCAGCTCCCAGCTCTTATCCAAGGTAAACAGGGGGTTTCTAAGCACCGCGCGGCGCTTAGAAACCCGCTGTTTACCTTGGCTACCAGCTCCCTGCACCAGCGCGCTGGTATCTAAGGTACACAGCGACGCCCCCGCTCGTCATCGCTGGTGCTGATCCCTGGTGAAGCTGCCTGTTTGGCAGCTCACCAGCGATCATGTAGCGACACACCAGCGATCCTAACAAGTTCATATCGTTGTCGGGATCGCTGGTGCGTCGCTATGTGTGACGGGGCCCTTAGTCTATGCTAATTACCAGTGCTCGCCTCCCAGAGCACACACTGTCTGAATGCTGCCGACATGTGCGCGCATACATGCTGACATTGCGCATATGTGTTGATACCACTTGCTTCTCTCGCTACACTAGTACACCCAGATGTGTTGCGAGCAGCTTCAGAGAGGAGTTCTCTTAAGCTGCTTGCTACATTTCTGAATGTATTAGTGTAGCTAAAGGCAACAGCAGTAGGATAGGGAGGACAACATGCCCGGTCACATTGTGCAAGCGCAGCCGGGCATAGGCAGTGTGCATGCCGGCAGCATTCAAACAGTGGTCATTCTGGGAAGCGAGCACTGCCAATCAGAAGCGGGAGAAGGGCTCTGATATACATATGAGGGTGCCAAGGGTGAACCATAGCCCCCGTACAGTGTTTGTATGGTTGTTAAAGGAGCTAAGTTCCCCGAACCCTGTATAACCCATTTAAAATGCATTTTGGGGGTGACCGAATCCCTTTAACCCCCTACACGACCTTGGATGTGCTGAGCACATCTTGATCGGCTGGTACTTACCGTCCAGGCAATTTTGCGCTCCCAGGCGCTTTGCGCGTGCGATCGCCGCCGGGTATCAGCTGATCCTGACAGCTGACACCTGGCTCCTGGCACGGCGTCACCAGTCTATGGCAAGCCCCTCAGACCATGTGCAGAGCTTGTATCAGTGCAGCACTGACAGTTATAATCTATTGCAATGCTCCTGTAAATAAAAACGCTATAGCTGAAAACGTAACCTTGTCCTGCAAAAAAACAAGCTGCCATACAGCTCCATCAGTGGAAAAATAAAAAAGTTAGAGCTCTCAGAATGAAGTGATGCAAAAATAATATTTACTATCCATAAAATAGTTTTTGTGTAAAGGCACTATATATATATATATATATGTATATGTGGTATCGCTGTAATGAGACTGACCCAAAGAATATAGTTGCCTTATCTATTTTACCACATGCAAAACGGCATAACCCCCCCCACAAAAAAAAATAAATTTCTTAACCGCTGGTTTTTGTTCATGCTACCTATGAAAAATCGTAATAGAAATCAATCAAACAACGTTATTTGGCTGACAATGGTGCCAATAATAAGTCAACTTGTCCTGTGAAAAACAAGCCATGACTCTGCCTCTCATGATTCTGTTGGCAGAAATATGGAAAAATTATAGCTCTCAAAATGTTGCTATGCAAAATCTAGTTTTTTAATAAAAAGCGTTTTTACTGTGTGACAGTAGCCAAACATAAAAAAGATATAAATCTGGTATTGCTGTAATTGCACAGATCGGAAGAATAAAGTTATCTATTCACTTATACTGCACAAGGAATGGGTTACAAAATAAATAAAACCAATTTTTCACTTGCTGTTGATTCTTTCATTCTGCCTCCCAAAGATCGCAGTAAGGCTTGGCTCATATCTATCCTGCCCTTTGCGCAGAGCACTTACACCGGGGTTTCATTGTAAATCTCTGAAATACTTGATTCAGATGGAAAACCCTGTGGAAGAAGCCCTAAAATAAGACAGATGGAATCTCTGTGAAAGCAGTCTGAGTTGTGATCCAGCGGTGTCCATATTTTTAGGCATGCAAAAAAGTGCGGTCCACCACAGTTTTGTGCTCTTCTGAAAAGAAGGAAACCACTAAACAGAAGACAAAATGAGTCCAGAGTAACTCTGCTGCCTCATTATAGTGAGTGGCTCCCGTGAGGGTTTCATCTGAATCATATCACTCAGAGAATTAGATGGAAATCCCAATGTAAGTGTTCAGCGTAGAGCGCCTGATAAAAGTGATCCCAAACGTTATGTAAAATATTTCCAACAAAAGATTCAACTCAATCCACAAAAATGACAAGTACCCACTCAGGTCTGTCGCCTGTCAATGAGGGGGCTTCAATGTTACTGGTAGTACAAATGCTTTGGGAAAGTGTTATGGCTCCTCGTACCGCAAAATGAATTACAGCAAATTCTGCGCTCCCAAATTCAAATTTCCCCCTTCCTTCTTAGTACCCTAGTGTGTCTAAAATACATTTAGAGTCCACATATTTGCCCATTTTGTAGTTATGAGAGCCCACCTAAATTATGGGTACGTGTCTTTCCAGAAGCATGAGCTGGGCATAACGTACTGGTCACTACGATATACTGGTCACTACAATTTACTGGGTGACTACAACGGCAGTTTGCAATTTACTTAAGCTCCAGTCACACACAGCAAGATCACTAGCGAGATCGCTGCTGAGTCACAAGTTTTGTGACGCAACAGCGATCTCACCAGTGAGATCGCTGTGTGTGACATCTATCAGCGACCGGCCCCCCTGCTGGGTATTGCTGATCGTGCTCAAAAGCCCTTGACTTTTTTTTGATCGTTGGTCTCCCGCTGGCCAGCACGCATCGTGTGTGGCAGCGGGAGAGCAACGATCAGCGAGCTCCCAGCTCGTATCCAAGGTAAACAGCGGGTTTCTAAGCGCCGTGCCGCGCTTAGAAACCCGCTGTGTACCTTATATACCAGCGAGCTCGCGCTGGGATCTGGTATCCAAGGTAAACAGCGGGTTTCTAAGTGCTGCGCGAGCTCGCTGGTATCTAAGGTACACAGCAACGCGCGCGCTCGTCGTCGCTGGTCCTGATCGCTGGTGAGATCTGCCTGTTTGGCAGCTCACCAGCGATCATGTAGCGACACACCAGCGATCCTGACAAGGTCATATCATTGTCGGGATCGCTGGTGAGTCGCTATGTGAGACGGGGGCCTTAGTAACATCCACTGCTTCTTGTTTCTGGAAAACACCCATGGAGTCAAAATCGTCACTACACCTGTAGATAAATTTCCAAAGATGTATAATTTCCAAAATGGGGCCACTTGAAGGTGGGATTCAGCTCTTTTAGCCCTTAGGGGCTCGTTATATGGAATCCGCCAACTAGTCTAGGAAAATCTGGGCTCCAAGAGGCAAATAGCGCTCTGTCCCTCCGAAGTCTCGCCATATGGTTAAGCAATACCATACATAGGGTATCCGGTATTTCCCCCACATATAGGGTATCTGTGTGCTCAGGAAAAAATGAAAAATAATTTTTGGAGTCCATTTTCTCCTGTTACTCTAATGAAAATTAAAAAAATAGGGATACAAGAACATTTTCTATGGAAAAAATGTAATGTTTTGTTTTCACCGCTCAACGTTATAGATTTCTGTGAAGCGCCTGGGGGTTCAAGGTGCTCACCACACATCTAGATAAGTTCCATGAGAGATCTAGTTTTCAAAATGGGGTCACTTTTGGTGGTGGTTTCCACTGTTTAGGTACACCAGGGGCTCTTCAAAAGGGACATGGCGCTCACTTTTAATTGCAGCCAATTTTGAGTTCAAAATGTCAAACGGCGCTCCTTCCCTTACCAGCCATGCCGTACACTCAAACAGTACTTTTCCTTCACATATGGGGTATCGGTATCCTCAGGAGAAATTTCACAGCAAAGTTTGAGATCCATAGTTACCTGTTTCCCCTGTGAAAATGAAGAAATTTGGATCTAAATTAACATTTTTGTGACAAAAAAGTTTAATGTTCATTTTTTCACCTGAAAGATTAATAAACTTCTTAAATGTGATTTTGAGTACCTTGAGGGGTGCAGTTTTTAGAATGGTGTCACTTTTGGGTATTTTCTGTCATATAGACCCCTCAAAGTCTCGTCAAATGTGATGTGGTCATTAAAAAAATGGTTTTGTAAATTGCGCATGAAAAATGCGAAATTGCTGGTCACCTTTTAACCCTTCTAACTTCCTAACAAAAAAATATGTGTGCTGATGTAAAGTAGACATGTGGTAAAAGTTATTTCTTAACTATTTTGTGTGAAGTAACACACTGATTTAAGGGTATAAAAACTAAAAGTTTGAAAATTGCCAAATTTTTGATTTTTTCACAAAAATTAACGCAAGTCATATCAAAGAAATTTTACGACCATAATGAAGTACAATATGTCAGGAAAAAATAATCTCAGGATCACCGGGATCCGTTCCAGAGTTGTTACCTCATAAAGTGACACTGGTCAGAACTGTAAAAGGTTACCTGGTCATGAAGGTAAAAACAGGCTCGGGGTTAAAAATGATGGTTCTTGGAAGAAAGGAGAAAAAAGTGTTAGCTCAAAAATAAATATTTGCTGCAACTCTAAACAGGTTGTCCCCTTTCAAGTAATCTTCATCCTAGGGAAAAATTTGATATAAAAAAAACCCCTGTACTTACCGTCCCTTGGTCCATTGGTGAGTCTCCATCACTCCTCTGGCATTGCTTGCAACCAGGTACGGCCTGGGGATGAAATTCAGCCCTGGCATTTGAAATCACACAGACCCATGTTGTCCCTGTACCCATGAACCAGATGGGATGTATTACTACTAATATTACCATGGATGGAGGAAAGCAAAATTTACTACAAGACCAATATTTCAAATGATACCCATGGCCTGCTGGGGTAAGTGACGTTATCAGCTACTTTGTGCTCCATCACAACTCTTAACAGTATGAGCGTCTGGATAACATGGTTTCTGTTAACAACGCAGCAGACAAGGCAGCCCACGACCAGACAGGCCCCTCTGGTATTTGCTAGAATTGCCAGATGGCCAGTCCGGCCCTGGTTGCAACACTGATATCACACTGACATTCATGTATTCAAATGACTGATGCTAATCTGCAGTGCTAGACGCAACCCACAGACAGGAGTGAAAAAATGCAGATCTTTTTACAACCTCTTTAATTGTAACATGTTAAAACCACATGGAAACTTCAAATATCTAAGCTGCTATTGAAACAATGGTTTGTACATTTCTTTTTTTGCTGTTTAGGGATTTCATTCAAAACAAATAAAAGTAACATATGGTGCACAGTGGGAGCTCCATTACATGAATTAAACAATTGAGATCATTATAAATAATGTCTAAGTAACCGACTGAAAGAAAGGCACGGAGATGATGCATTACTCGACTAAAGTAAGAGCTCATCCTGTTCTGCTTAATGTGTAGCATATGTTATTTTGGAAGGGCTCTGTGGTCTAATAACGTGTATAAAATGACTGAGGACACGGGTGATCTCTATTTGAGCAGATCTCAGGGACCCCATACATAAGCATTCCTTGTAGCTCATCATTAAGGTGACATTGAACCTGTTACAAGATTTTTTTTTGCAAACTGCAAATCGAATTTCAAAATGTTTGCGTTTGCGTGAAACTGTAAATTTCAGGAAATTCGACTCAAGCTTGATCCTCCACGTATTCATCTAATCATCTCTAAGCAAAAGTTATCATGACGTAATAAGAGTCATCATGATGGTTACTTCCACCCATCGGATTAAACAAGGCCTCAGCAGTATTGATTTGCACATAGATGACAATTTAAAATGGCCACTAGTGATGGGCGAGTAGCATCGTT
Source organism: Dendrobates tinctorius (assembly GCF_039654945.1). Taxonomy (NCBI): domain Eukaryota; kingdom Metazoa; phylum Chordata; class Amphibia; order Anura; family Dendrobatidae; genus Dendrobates; species Dendrobates tinctorius. Next base: position 32,055,521 of record NW_027361797.1, read on the forward strand.
GCTCGGGCTTTCCCGAGCATGCTCGGGTGGTCTCCGAGTATTTTGGCGTGCTCGGAGATTTAGTTTTCCTCATCTAAGCTGCATGATTTGCGACTTGTAGACAGGCTGAATACATGTGGGAATTCCCTAACAAACAGGCATTCCACACATGTATTCAGCCTGTCTACAAGTCGGAAATCACGCAGCTGTGGCGATGAAAACTAAATCTCCGAGCACGCCAAAATACTCAGAGATCACCCAAGCATGCTCTGGAAAACCCGAGCAACGAGTATACTCACTCATCACTAATGGCCACTAATTGGATGAGTGAGATTCCTTTTTTGGTTGTTTACATACTCATTGACTTCACCCCGTTCATACATATACTTGTCATCAAATCAGTTTTTGTGAGTGGTCTTTGACCCTTAACATCACATTCCAAACGAGCATGACACAGTGATAGAGACACCACTTAAATTGAAACTGGTTTCATTCTGAGGCATTGTGCTTGGCAGTTACACTATCACTTGGACATGAATGGGCATTATGTAGCTTCTAATCTGAATTTGGCGGATTTGAAGAGAAATTAAACTCTTATTGTCAGGTTTTGCCCTTACATTACATCTGATTGTTAAATTCTGCATCAGCTTATTGTCAAGATATCCCTGACCAACAAGTAAGAATTATCCAAAGCAGTGAACTCCACTGAGTGACCTTAAGCCTTCTAAGCCATGGCATAATGGCAGACTGGGGCTAGCAAGAAGATAATGGACTGCACAGGGGTTCTGTCCCAAGCAGTCCACCAACATTTTCCTACAGACATGAGATACACAAAATGAAAGAATTTCCCCTAAATCCAATACAAGCCGTTCTTTATAAGTACTGATACATAGGACACCTTGTTCATTTATACAGGGTGTACTAAAATTCACAACTCACAAATCCTCAGGTACATATAATATGCTTCCAACAATCAAATCGAATCAATTACAGTAATTATAGCCAATCAAATTCAATGCATATCGAAAATCCATCAATAGCATCTGTTTATACGCTTCTGAAAGAGTGCCCAGTTCAATGCTTGAATGTTTAGTTGATCCCTGTACAACTATGTAATTATTATTGCATGCAAAATTATATATTTATTTCATAAAATCATAGAATGTTAGAGTTCGAAGGGACCTCCAGGGTCATCATGTCCAACTCCCTGCACAATTCAGGACTCAATAAACCATCTCAGACAGATGTCGGTTTGGCCTCTGTTTGAAGACTTCCATTGAAGGAGAACTCACCACCTCTCGTGGCAGCCGGTTCTTCTCATTGATCACCTTCACTGTCAAAGTTTTTTCTAATATCTAATCTGTATCTTCTCCCTTTCAGTTTCATTCCATTGCTTCTTGTGTTTCCATGTGCAATTGAGAATAATGATGATCTCTCTACACTGGGACCTCCATTCAAATATTTGTAGACAGCTATTAAGTGTCCTCTTAGCCTTCTTTTTTGCAAGCTAAACATTCCCAGATCCTTTAACCGTTCCTCGTAGGACACACTTTGCAGTCCGCTCACCATCCTGGTAGCTCTTCTCTGAACTTCCTCCAGTTTTTCAATGTATTTTTTAAAATGTGGTGCCCAGAACTGGACAGAGATCTGACCAAGGAGGGGGATAATTAATTCATGTGATCTAGACTCTATGCTTCTATTAATGCATCCTAGAATTGTGTTTGCCTTTTTTACTGCTGCATCACACTGATGATTCATGTGCAGTCTGTGATCTATTAGTATACCCAAGTCTTGTTCACACGTGCTGTTGCTTAGTTCTATTCCTCCTATTCTATAGATGTAATTTTCATTTTTCTTGCTCAGATGTAGAATCTTGCCTTTCTCCTTGTTAAATACCATTCTATCAGTCGCTGCCCATTGTTCAAGCTTATCTATATCTTTCTGAAACTTACGGTATATACATTATTTAAAAACTAATATACTAAAAAAATCTTTACATTCTTTCCTATATTAATATAAAAAAAATCAATATTACATTTTTTTTTTAGAAAATGATAGATTTTTTTAAATTGGCACATCGCGCATTCTATCTAATTTTATGTAATTAGCTGACATAGAGATGAAGCAATATATTAATATTACTTTGTCTGGTGTTCCCGTTTGTATACTCATGAAGCATCAAAGTGTGCATGCTGTAGGGGATAAGTCTGAATTTTACATTAAATGCCTGCTGTGAAATGACATATTCCAAGCCTCGCATAGCCACGAGCTTCTGTAAATAAAGCTGAGCAAATAGATATTTCTTCATGGCACCTTACTATTATTTTAATATATGCGAATGTACAGGCGGTAAAGTGATATACGGTAAGTCAATCCGAGGCTTGTGGGATAAAAAGCGTCTCTAAAAAAAACCCCATTGTGGATTATTTGTACTTTCTGATCTTAAACATCTTATAAAAAGATTTGCTCTGTGTTTTTAGAATGGATGCTTTGGCTTGATAACAGCTGTGCGATACGTCTCTGAGAGTGGAGGTAGCGCTTTCCTTAGTAGAAAAAAAAAATATATGTAAAAAACAAAAAAACAAAAAAAAACAAGCAGAGGTTGTCATCCAATTGATTCTTACTTGGGGCATTAGAGCCCATAGGAATATTGTAGAGTGTTGGGAATATAAAAATGTGTGTCTGTGAATTTGTGAAATAGCTGTCAAGTGCAGCTGGATACTGTTCAGTAACATCTGCTGTTTAATTTTTTCTCCCTGTAGCTAGAGGCTTTCCATTTTCCACCGTCTGTGCAATCTCAAATGAATCATATCTCACCACGAGGGCTAATAGAAAATTGTGAAATGATTCTCTAAAAAGAGGGCTGGGTGGAGGCCATAAATTACGCCATTTTTGGTTCATTTATCAAGCAGTGGGTTGATTCGGACGCTTTTGATCACTTTGGTGATGCTAATATACAGGCAAAAGTTCCAAACGGTTAAAAACGTTACCAGTATGATATTAAATGAGACATCAACATTTACCATAATTTATAATTAAGCAGTTGTGAAATCATTATGCTCATCTGCACCCAGATTATTAAACATGCACGTGTTTATAATTGTTCTTTTTAAGTATGATAGTTCACTTATTAGAGCAATAGTATGAACTCCAGAGCTGTTCTTCCCATTGCAACAAGGATCAGGAAGTTGAGCATTTTTAAAGAGAATCTGTCAGCAAGTTTTTGCTATGTAATCTGAGAGCAGAATAATATAGGGCAAGAGACCTTGATTCCAGTGATGTGTCACTCACTAGGCTTTGTTCTGCTGTTTCAATAAAATCTGTGCTTTATCAGCAAGAGATTATCAAGGGACTAGGTGTCTCGTGCCTCCTGATTTAAGTTAATATACATTGAACACAAAGAGCTATCAATCAGGGTTGGGGCGGGATTATACGCAACTCAGCATTCTGAGCTCTGCTAGATCTGCAGCAGAGAAAATTGTGTTTTTATTTAGGAAGTAAAACTTCCACTGACAAGGACGAGAAGGTCTGGCCAGATTTTATGTAGAGAGGAAATGACCAGGTCAGAAACAAGTTGTGAGATAGAGATGCAAGTTTTTAACCAGCATACAAAGGGTTGCTAACCTCTTCAGCACCAAAGTAAACTAAATCCATTTAATACGAAACACAAATACACAGGCTAAATGGAAGATCTGCGATTCACAATACACAGTCATCTTCTAACCCCATATCTCCCAGGAGGAATTGACCTAATTGTGACAGTGGGGTAAGGAATCGGATGATTCTGAGAAAGATCAGGAATCAGCCCAGAACTACATTACTGTTAGTAACACACTACGCTGTTATGGATTAAAATTTTACAAGGCACAAGGTTCCTATACTCACACCAGCACGTGTCCAGGCTTGTTTGAGGTTCAACAATGACTTTGTGGATGATCCATAGGAGGCATGGGAGAAGGTCATGTGGTCAGATGAGACCAAAATAGAACTTTCTGGTATCAACTCCACTCGCCATGTTTGGGGGAAGAAGAAGAATGAGTACAACCCCAAGAACACTGTCCCAACCATGAAGCACAATGGAGGAAATATCATACTTTGGGGGTGATTTTCTGCTTAGGGGACAGGACAACTGCTCCTTATTGAAGGGAGGATGTATGGGGTCATGTATCACGAGATTTTGGCCAACAACCTCCTTCCCTCAGTAAGAGTATTGAAGATAGGTCATGGCTGGGTCATACACCATATGATGGACCCACAACTCTCCTATACATAGTATGAAATCCCCACTGCTCCTTCAAAACACAGTATAATGACCCCCATAGAAGCCCTCAGACTGTATAATGGCACCCGCATTAGCCCCCAAACTGTACAATAGCCCCCACATTAGCCCCCAAACTGTAGAATGGCCCCCACACTAACTCCCACACAGTATAATGGCCCCCATTCTGTCTCCCAAACTGTATCATGGCCCCTACATTAGTCCATAAGCTGTATAATGGCCCTTGTATTAGTCCCAACAGACAAGTGGAAATAGCCTGCTTGATATACAATCTATACACTTGTCACATGGGGTGCACCCCTATCTTGGGCAGTGAGATTTAGAAAAATACAGTAAAGGCTGATCAAAAGGTCCTTAATGTTTTGAATATGCTGGACCATAATAGATGGTTTAGGTTGTTAGGTATTATTTCAATACCGGATCTCTCAGAAGGATTGGACAATTTTTACTCATATGATGTTGCTTTACATTCCATTATTCTACCCCACACCATACAGTGGCACGGAAAGTATTCAGACCAGGTTAGCGCAGTGGCCTGCAGAGTCTGCGGTCAATCACATTTGCAACATTACTGGTCAGCAATTGCAAAGGGAGCTGCCAGCAGTGGATCTTGATGATTTGCTCATGTGCATTCACTGTGGCCGAACTTTCCTTAGACAGCCATTAATAACTCCATTGATAGAATACCAAGCTGTATAAGTGTGTGATACTGAATAAATTGAGATGTTTTGAAAAGTTTGGTTCCATTTCATATCATTAACATGCCTATCCATTCTGCGATTTCCATAAATCTATGACTTTTCCTGCTTGGTCTTGCAATGCCAATGTTAAAGACTAAAGGTCCACCTGTGTTCTGCTGTAAGAGCAACTATTTAGAACTTTCCAGAAGTTTTCAGTTAACAATAATCTGAAGCAGTTTTTTTTGTGTGAAATCTGAGAGAAGCATGGTTTAGGGGCTAGATCCTGATTCCAGCGATATGTCACTTGCTTGGCTGTGTGTTGCTATTTCAATAAAGTCAGTGCTTTATCAGCTGGAGATTAACACTACAGGGCTAGGTGTATTGTGGCTCCTAATCCTCCTGCTGTATTTAACCTCACCCTACCACTGATTAGCAGTTTTCTGTCTATGCACAGTGTATACAGAAAGCTGCCAATCAGTGGTGTGGTGGGCGGGGTTATACAGAGGTCAGGATTTGAACACTGCTAGATCTACAGTAGAGAAAATAGTGATTGTATCAAAATCACAGCATGCAGACTAGCGAGTGATACATAGCTGGAATCAGGCTCTCAGCCCCTACATCATGCTACTCTAAGATTACATAGTAAAAATCTTGTGCCAGGTTCCCTTTAATTAATAAAACATTCCCAAATTATATTACGAAAATTCTGTTTATAAATTTACATAAAATCCCTTAAATGTGACTGCAAAATCCAATTTCCACAGCCAGACAATATACTGGATCAAGTCAGAGACATTAGTTGAATACTATTTTGCAATTTTTCGCTATTTTTTCCCTTTTCCCCTACATGGTGTTAATATCAAGACGGGGAGAATCTATTGAAGGTGAAAAGTAATATGTATAACGGTAGCATTTTGGTAAATTCAGCAGCTACGATTGGGCTCTACTAATAATACAGAGGTTACAGAATGAAGTGTAAGCTCTCGGACATCATTACTCTCGTATCGTCACATACAATGACCTTCAAGCGTCGGGGTATATATACTGTGTGTATATAGTATTCCACATCCAGAGGTTCTTTTTATCCCCCCGCCTGCTGGATCATAAATTGACAGATGAACTCCTAGATCCTAGCCTTTTCTCTTAAGCACTCCAGTTACTGATAGAGACACTACATTTTGCCGCCTCTGGTTAGCGCATATATATCGGTCTAAGCTGCCATGAGTTGCACTGCTGCTCCAATCCTCACTTAGAAAATAGTGGTTCGTTGAAGAGCTGTCCGTAGTGCTGAATCTAGATAGTAACTCTAAAATAAAGCCACAAGCTAGCGGAAGATGAACAAATATTTGCAAAATGGTAGTTTAACCATTTAAAGGGGTTGTCTGGTGTAAAATGAAAAGTCTGCAACCACTGTGTATGACTGCAGATTTATGAATTCCCCCCCAATACATGCACTGTGCGCTGCGAGTATTCGCCTGGTTCTGATCCGGGAACGGCGGTGATGAACACGTTATACATACGCCCGTCGAGAACCTGTCTAGGGGACAGTTCTCCCCTCCCCGCGCACACTAGATGGCAGCGCACACTGGACGGCTGAGTCACCAGACAGGTGCGGCATTCCTAAATACAAGTGTATGAAGCAAGGCCACACCCACCAGAAGGATTCTGCTCGGGACAATGTATAAGGCTACTTTCACACATCCGTCGGACAGAGTCCGGCGGCGTGCAGCGAAAAGCTGGATTGCCGTATCTGGCCTGAAACGGAGACATCGGAAGCATATGCGGCGCGATTTACGGCGGCTTGGCTTTGAAAAGAAGAAGTTGCCGCAGGATGGGGGAAGAGACAGAGAGAGAGAGAGAGTGTCTCCGGGCATGCGCAGAGGGCAAAAACCTGAATGCGGTGGCCGGATCAGGAAGAAAACTGATCCGGTGGCCGGATTTGATCATTGACTTTTATTCAGCCACAGAGTCGGGAGCACCGCATCCGCGCATGTCCGGCAGCTTGCGTTGTGTCCGGCCGCCGGAAACAAGTTTTCAGCCGGATCCGGTAAAAACTGGAACAAACGGAGGCAAATGCGGCACGATCCGGCGCATGTGATAATCAATGAGAAAAAATCGCATCCGGCAGAGCAAAAAAACGGATCCATTTTTTGATACACATGCCGGATCACGCCTGACGGCAAAAACTGGATGTGTGAAAGAGGCCTAAGACATACATTACCGCCGTCCCCGGCTCAGACACCAGCAAATCCTCGGCGCACATAGTGCATTCGCTGGGGGGGTATTCATAAGTCTGCAGTCACACAGACTTATCAGTTTAGACAAGACAACCCCTTAGCTTCAATAAAATTCTGTTTTTTTACATTGACGAGAACCCTTTAAGCTATGTCACAAGCCTTTTCTATTCACCGTTTTATAAATCATTTTGTGTGTTTGTTTGTCCCTGTTCACTGAGAATTCTGTTGTGAAATGGAATGGTTTGCACATTTATTATCTGCCACAAAGAGAATTTTTTTTTTTTCGGAGAGGGTCTAGATATGCATACTATAGTTCTACCAGTGTGGAACCATAGGAAACTGTGATTGAGAGGGAAGATGAGAACCATCTCCGAAGGCCACTATTGGAGCTATAACTAGTCACTTGTTCTCTGCTGCAGGACCATCAGTTTGTACTGGATTTGTATAATTAATCAATCAATCCTGTGCTTGACACCATTATATTGACTTATATCCACAAACTCAAGTTCTCCCATTCGAGTTTTGGCGGTAGCGTTGATGAAAGAACTTGGCCAGCCCAAGCATTGTCAAGTGAGTATCACTAGGTGCTCCAGAGGATAATTAGGTGGTCTGACTGGCCAATTACAGCAGGTAGACAGTGGACTGATCAAGGGATGCGTTCGGCAACCAATTGGGGCTCTCAGTACCCTATTTAAAATCATTTGTCCCACGTCAGCTATTGAATTACTTTTGATCCATGATGCACTTCTAGATTGCTAATGTTTTGTCCTACCTCAGCAACTCCATAACCCTGTTTTCCAATTAACCTCTGGAAACCCACTTTTTGGGGGTTAGCAACTGTCTCAGTAATAGGAAACAGATGGTGATTTTTACCAGGACATACTCTGATTAGATCACAGTCAAAAGAATGGTACCACAGGAGTCATTATTGGGCCATTTTCTTTTTTAATATATTTAACAATGGCCTTGTAGAATTTCAATATTTGTAGATAATACTAAACTCTGCAAGATAATCGACACAAAGGAGGATAATTTAATACTAAAGGGGGTCTTGGGGCCAAGAAATGTCAATTAAATGTTAATGTACATAAATGTAAGGTTATGCAGTAGGGCTAAGGAAACAATATGTACAATCATGTACCAAATGGTAAAACATTGGGTAAAACTTGGGTGTATGTGTGGATAGAAAACTCAACTTTAGTAACCATTACCAGTCCATTGCCATTAAGGCAAATAATGGATTAAAGAGATATAGATGCTCATAGCGAGAACATAGTTTTGTCTCTATACAAGTCACTTGTGCGGCCTCACTCTTAATGTATAAGCTGAAGCATAGTGGCCAAGGTTATTAAAGGTGTTGTTTTCTACGTGGACAACCCCTTCTCAATCACTATGTTCCTCCCCAAATAAAATAATAACAGTTTTACTCAACTCCAGTGCCAGCTATCACTTCCTTTGTCTAAAGGAGGTGAGAGTGAAGCGACCACTGATTGACCGCAGGGCTCACATAGCATAACAATGTCACAAGAGCCCTGGGAGAGGTAGTGCCTACACAATCGGCAACAAGGGTGAATATAGCTGTTATTGTTTTACTTAGGGAACATAGTGATTAAGAAGGGGTTGCTTGAATAGTGGGCAACCTCTGTAAGGGAATGGATGAGTTCCAGTTCCAAGACAGGTTCTCAAATTTTGAGTTATTCAGTTTGGAAAAACGAAGGCTCTTATTACAATGTACAAATATGTGAATTGACAGTGCATGGATCTTTTGTAATGATATTTTTACACCTAGGTCATGTCTCCATCATGCCATAGTGCTGATGTTGCACCAGGCCCACAAATTAAAAGAGGTACCAAGGATTCCGGCAGGTAGGAGGCGGTTTGCAGGACTCCTGTCTGGTGGCCACAGAACACTGATGTTGCTACTTGACCAAACCACAACAAATTGATTTGCTTGTCTCTACTCTCCCTTCCCATTTAACCAACCTGATCTCCTGGAGTCTGACCTGGCTGTCCATCACTTTGTTTTTGGATCTGACTTTATATTCATCTTGGTTGTTTAAAATGTTTTTACAGTTACTCTTCAGGTCCAACCATGGAACCCTTACAACATTGACTAGATTTTTCTAAATTGAGTTGTCAAAGCCTTACTGCGGCTGCCAGCTTTGAGCTGACTTATAATGGGGGTTGTTCGGCTTTCATCTAAGTGTTATTCTGTTAAGGATATGAAATCAATATTTAGTTATGAAGATATTCAAAATATATATATATAAATACATAGACGCTACATTTGAATCATGGACACTCACATCCAATATGGATGCTTTAAGTATATGCTGATGTGAGATCTTAAAACTATGTCTTCTAACACGTCATGATTCAGTAACTTTTGTTTGCTACGCTTGCCAATAGCTTGACCTGTGGTAGATATTTACATAACCAACCTGAGGCTATCAAGAACAAAGGAGAAATCTTCTATTGACCAAAAACCATTGTCCCTATATCGATAAGCCGTGAGGTAATAACTTGGCAGGCATCTTGATTTTTGTCTTTAAAAACCCACTGTAGCTTCCTGCAATAAAGGAGAGGAATCCATTTTAGACACAATCACGTTGTCTGGTGTATTTCTTCCGTGCATGTACATGCTCTCACATATAATTTGGCCACAGACAATTAAGAAGGGTCTCACCCTAGTGGGACAACCTCAACAATTCATTATGACAAGAGTAGTGCTGCAAACTGTGCCATTCTTGCAATTAAAAGTGTTGGAGCCCCCTACATAGTCTTCTAGCTTTAAACTGATTGAAGTCTAAGGCTACGTTCTCACGATGAGATTTTGGTAAGTTTTTGATTTTGCCGATTTTATGCTTCATTTCTGAACCCATTAAATAAATTAGGTTACTTGCATTTTTTATATAAAAAAATGTGTATCGTCAAAAACTCACCAAAAACTCATCATGGGAACGTATGCTAAGGAGTTTTTCAAGTTAAGATAACACCTTTTATATGAACAAATTGACAATTGAGTCATAAGGTTGAAAATATTTATAATCTACTATATAATATTCATTGAAAAGTATTTGCCCGCCGTGAAATATTACAATAGCTTTTGTAGAATTTGGAAAGCTTATGAAACTACGCACTTTATATGGGTTGACGTTCAAGGAGTTGTTGTTTTCTAAATCACTTACTGAAAGGAATGAATGACCCATGCATATTACTTGTCAAGGACGATTGGGAAACATGAGGTTTGCTAGATGTCCGCTACTGTTTGTTCTACGTAGATGTGATGACAGCTGCAACGATTGCGATCACTATATTAGTTACTTATGTATGACTGAGCACAGCCTCTAACTAAACTGAATACTGAATTACAGTCCATATCCATCATTTAGATCTAAAAGAGGAAAAATCTTTCAGACAGTATGGTAATTATTTTTATACATCAAAAACCTTTTTTTTTTTTAAATACATTTCATTTTCTGGGGTTTGGTGGAACAGTATATTTTAACACTGATTCCAGAGAATCTATTTTCTTTCTTTTAATCTAAACATGTTTGATGTCGGCTTTTAGCATTTAGTGATGTCTTGTGCATTTAGATAAAAAGCTATCATTTGTATGACTTTAGGATGCTCTGAGATGCCTTGCATTAATTGGGTACAAAAGAAACATTCACATACAGAAAGTGGAGCATAAACGTGAACTCAATCAAAAAGTGGACGTTTTATAGTTTTATATGTCTAGGTATCTTAAAACATGATTGGAAATACTAATTCTGTATGGACCTTCAATGTTTAATCAGTGGGGGACTAACCTTTGGTACTCTGACGATTGAGGCTATGGGCACACTTTGCGGATTCTGCTGCAGATCCGCAGCGGATTTGGCCCTGTGGACCCGCAGCGGTTTCCGCAGCGGAGTACAGTACCATTATAGCCTATGCAAAACAAAAAACGCTGTGCAGATGCTGCGGATTTTTCCACGGATTACAATCCGCAGCATGTCAATTCTTTGTGCGGATTGCGCAGCGGTTTCACACCTTATCATTATAAGGTGTGAAACCGCAGGGCAAAACCGCAGATAAACCACAGGATTTTTGTCCTGCGGATTTACCTGTGGATTTCACCAAATCCGCGCGGAAAAATCCGCAGAGCAACCCGCAGCGTGTGCACATAGCCTAATAGTATGAAGGGGACAGCTTTTTTTTTTTATTCTGGCACAGGCCATTAACAAATGAGTACAACTGTATCCTGTACAGCAGTCTCACTCATTGAAGAAGTTGTCCAATACTTTTTTTTTTTTACTAAGGGTCTTAAAACTAACAGACAGTTGGTAACTAACTACCTGCCTGTTGTACCTGGCGTTGGCAGAGAGTGATCACATACCACTCCTGCCGGCAATTCAGCTGCATCACGACAACAGAACAGCTCTTCCTCTTCAGCTCTGTTGATGGGTGTGAATGCTGACATCACGCTCATTGAAAGCCAGCTTCCCACAATGGGGAGCCGGCTGTCAATCAGCATAACATCAGCAGTCACGCACATCAACAGAACAGAGCAGAAGAGAAGCCACTGCTTTGTCCATGTGACGTCAGCGGAAGCTGCTGAATCTCCGGAAGGAACAGTCTATGACCACTCAGTGCTGGCAGTGATCGAATCCGGGAACAACAGGCAGATATTTAGCAACTACCATACCTGCCAGTTAGTTCTTGGGCATTTTGTAAGAAAGTACGCGTGCTGAGACATGCCGACATGCAGATATTCCATCAGTTAGACTCCGATACTAAACATTTAAGACCCTTATTATGGAGTTAGCTCACCTTTTAGGAAAGCTTTCCAGTGGAATTTAGAATATTCCTTCAAGGATTTTCTGTATTCTTCTCTGAGCTGAGATGTTTGCGCTAAAGTAGTGTAGTGAAACCTTCACCAGGGGGAGCTGGTGAGGGAAGAGAGGTTACACACTATGGGTAGCAACACTGAGCAACCGCACAGGTGTCACAGGTAACGAGAGAGAATAGTCAGTCGAACCGAGTCAGAAACTATCAGGAGCAGACATACCAGAAGCACCAGCAATATACACGTAGTCAAAAAACCAAGCCAAGGGTCGGAAAGCCAAAACATGAGCACGGGGTCCAAAAACGTGAGACGAAATACGTGGTCGGGGTACAAGCCGGGGAATCAAATGCCAGATAGGGAACGTAGCAGCAGAGACGATTACCAAGAGATGGGGTCAGAGATCAGTCCTGGTCATACACGTGGATACAAGTCAAAGGCAGGCGGATCGCCAAGGTGCAAGGGTCAGAGGCTCTAAACTGGAAGCTTGAGCTATCACTAACACTGGTCAGCAGGCTGTGACAGACTGAAATAGCCCAGCTAGCTCCAGAACGAGGCTGAGGAGACTAACCCCTGCATGACTAGTCCAGAGTGAAGACAGCAGGAAATAAACACTGGACTGGACCATGACAAGTAGATGGCTGGAGCCGTCAAGCTCACTGATTGGTTGCAGATGTGATGTGCACTGTCGGCATGATGTCAACACTGCCACCAAAAGACTGAGACCAGAGCAGCAGTGGGGAAGCAGCGCTGCACCCAGGGAGGGTGAGTATCGTCTGTACTTGTAATTTTAGCATTTGGAAGCCATTTTCCTGAAAGTCTATAAACTATGAATTAAAGTGGCAGTAATCTGAGTTTTCTCCGATCCTGGCTTTTAGTGCAGTACGGCAGATGTCAATTGCTATTATATACTGTTCATTTTTATTGGGAGGCAGGAGAAGAAGTTTTCCTTTGACTTACAAGTATTTCATTTTGCAATAAAGGATGACATTTAACTTTATTTTTTGTTTAATTTTTTAAAACTTCCCCTTACCCTATATATGTAATACATCCATATACTTAATTGTTACTGTTCATGTGAAGTTCTACTTTATGAGCGTCCTGATCCCAGTGAAACAACCTTCCAGCGGAGCTCAAGGTGTCTTTCCAATACTAATGTTGGTGTTGCCGACTGAGACGTGTCTGAAACAGAATTATAAATACCTTTTGCAGACCACAGTTCCAAAGAACAAAAGATTCTCGCTTCAAAATTGACATTTAATGAGCTGTGAGAAATATATTACAAGATCAGACTGTACGACTCGGTCTACGCTAATTAGCTGCAAAGATACTTCAAGATGTATTCCAGACTATGAAGTTATTACTATTCAGACTGAATAAAGGATCCAATTACAATGAATGAAAGGAAACATTAAAAAAATAATTTTCCTGATCATTTTATTATTAAAATGCTTCTTTTAATTGTTTTAATGCGTACAAACAAACAATGTACACGAAAAGATCAAGTAGAAATAAATTGCTAAAGGATGAAGGCTCACAGTATGTAAGAAATATCTAAAAAGGATTTTATAATTGCTGCCAACGAAAAGTATAAAATATTCTATAGAGATGAGCGAGCAAATTCTAGCACTCGAATGCTCGTTTCGAATAATAAGTATAATGGGAGTCAATGGGAAATCTGAGCTTTTTTTCTGGAAGACCCTCCTACAAAGAGGTTTGGTGGGTAGTGCAAACATGCAGTTGGAACCAGAAGTTTACATACACTATATAAAAAAAAACCTATGCATGTTTTTCTCAATATCTGAGATGAAATCAGAATAAACCTTTCCCGTTTTAGGTCAATCAGCATTACCATAATTATTAATATTTGCCAAATGCCAGAATAATGAGAGAGAATGTTTTAAGGCATTTTTATGTGTCTTTTTATATAGTGTATGTAAACATCTGGTTTCAACTGTATATATAAGGCAGCATTTAAAAAGGATTTTAAAAAAATATAGTTTACGTAAGCCAACATTTTTTTTATTAAAATAGATAATTTCTGTCTAATTTATAAAGGAAGTGAGAACTGACAATATTTAGGGAGTCAGAGGAACTCATATACACTCTGTATTATTCATAAAGGAGGGCCCCATACTCTTTCTGTTCAAGTTGTCATGTATTGGTACTCCTTCACTCATAAAGACTATGCACTAAGTGTAAATACTGATAAACATTACATGAAGGGTCAACCGTACACCATCGGGGGCACCAATTGTATTGCCTCATTAAAATATTCTGGACAAAGTGCAAAGCCAATAAAAATTATAAGTAGAGTCATCCATAGACCCTAGAAGGCAATAACTGGCAGGCCTGATTCAAATAAAGAAAAAAAACTGCACTATTTTCCTCTTTTGCCACTTTTGAAAGTGGTGAGAATAGTGGGAAACATTAACTCGAAGGTACATAATCTACATTGGACTGGCACTTTTATTGTTAAAGAAACACTCCTATCAAAGTGGGTGTCTCCAGGTACTCTGGTTTCCTCCCACATTACAAAGACATACTGATAGGGAATTTAGATTGTGAGCCCCATCAGGGAAAGTGATGATAATGTGTGCAAACTGTAAAGTGCTGCGGAGTATGTTAGCGCTATATAAAAATAATGATTATTATAAAGTTTATCTCCTCATAATATATTGCAATCATCATATTATATAGCCCTGTGTACTTACAATTGCTCATTTTGCGCCTCTTCCCAGTTATTTTTCTTTTTTCTCTGAGTTCCGGAGAAACTGCAGGTCTCTTTTCCTGCATGAGTTTTCACTTATACAACTCCTGACTCAGTTGCTCCTTCCTCCACCCTTTTGCAGTGACTTTTGACTATGCAGGGGAAAGATACTTTCTGTTTTTACCTAGAGCTTAGAAGTATTCAGCTACTCTGTTTTTATGCATGTGATGTCATAGACCTATGAAGAAGAGAAAAATTAGCGAGTTAGAAAGGCAAAATGAGCAATTGTAACTACGCAGTGCTATATAATATGATGATTGCAATATATTAAGAGACTAAAACCATTGATGGGAGGAGGAGGAGTGCTTCTTTTAGCATGCTGCAGTATAAGTCAATAGTCATAGCAAGCTTGTATTCCAATTTCTAGCATATGAACAGCCAAAAGCATGGCAAATTTCTTAAAGTGTATCCCTCCTTAGAATTCAGAATGCATACTACCTAAAAAGTGAAATGTAAAAGTTTGGGTACCCCTAGTCAGAGTTACTGTTATTGTAAACAGTAGTCACGTTGGTTGAAATAATCTCTAAAAGGGCTAAAGTTAAATATAACACATTTGTTTTGTATTTTAGGCAAAAACATATATTTTCATCTTTTACATTTTAAAAATTACAAAAAGGGAAATGGGGTGATTCAAAAGTTTGGGCACCCTTGGAGATTAGTGTGCTGAGGTAACTTTGACCAAGGTTTCAGACATTAATTAACCAGTTATGGTTATGGCTTATTCACTATCGTTAAGAAATGCCAGGTGATGCAAATTTCCCAGCCTTATAAAAACCCAGCCTCCTCTATCCTCATGCCAAAAAACAAAAGCCATGGGTTCTTCTAAGCAGCTCCCTAGCAGTCTGAAAATGAAAATGGTGGAGGCCCTGCAAGCTGGAGAAGGCTATAAAGAGATAGCAAAGCATTTTGAAGTTGCCCTCTCCTCAGTTTGAAATGTAATGAAATGGCAATTAACAGGAAAAGTGGAGGTCAAGTTAAGGTCTTGAAAACGAAGCAAAATTTCAATGAGAGCTGCTTGTATGATTGTTAGAGAGCCAAATCAGAAATATTTAGCAAACTCTGGAGTTGTGGCACATTGTTCTAATATTCAGAGAAACCTTCACTGACATTGACTTAATGGTAGAGTCATCAAAAGAAAACCTCTCCTGCGTCCTCACCATCAAACTCAGTGTCAGAAGTATGTAAAATAACATCTAAACAAGCCTGAAGCATTTTGGAAACAAGACCTGTGGACAGATGAGGTTAAAATAGAACTCTTTGGCCACAATTATCAAAAGTATGTATAGAAAAAAAAGGGCACAGAATTTCAGGAAAAGAACATCTTGCCAACCACTAAGCAAGGGGGTGGATCAATCATGCTTTGGGGTTGTGCTGCAGGCAATTGCGTGGGGAACATTTCACGGTAGAGTTAAGAATGCATTCAATGAAATTTACAAGCTGTGATACTTGAAAGGGGGGTGTATTAACCATACAGGGTCCCCAAACTTTTGCATAGGACTATTTTCCTTTTTTGTAATTTTTAAAATGTAAAAGATGAATATATATACACTACCGTTCAAAAGTTTAGGGTCACTTAGAAATTTCCTTATTTTTGAAAGAAAAGCACAGTTTTTCCAATGAAGCTAACATTAAATGATTCAGAAATACACACTATACATTGTTAATGTGGTAAATGACTCTTCTAGCTGCAAACGTCTGGTTTGTAATGCAATATCTTCATAGGTGTATAGAGGCCCATTTCCAACAACCATCACTCCAGTGTCCTTATGGTACTTTGTGTTTACTAACTGTGTAAGAAGGCTAATGGATGGTTAGAATACCCTTGAAAACCCTTGTGCAAGTATGTTAGCACAGCTGAAAACAGTTTGGCTGATTAGAGAAGCTATAAACCTGACCTTCCTTTGAGCTAGTTGAGCATCCAGAGCACTACATTTGTTGGTTCCATTAAACTTTCAAAATGGCCAGAAAAAATAGAACTTACATGTGAAACTCGACAGTCTATTCTTGTTCTTAGAAATGAAGGCTATTCCATTCGAGAAATTGCCAAGAAACTAAAGATTTCCTACAACGGTGTGTACTACTCCCTTCAGAGGAGAGCACAAACAGGCTCTAACCTGAGTAGAAACAGAAGTGGGAGGACCCGCTGCACAACTGAACAACAAGACAAGTACATTAGAGTCTGTAGTTTGAGATATTGACACCTCACAGGTCCTCAACTGGCAGCTTCATTAAATAGTACTCGCAAAACGCCAGTGTCAACGTCTACAGTGAAGAGACGACTCTGGGATGCTGGCCTTCAAGGCAGAGTGGCAAAGAAAAAGCCATATCTGAGACTGGCTAATAAAAGGAAAAGATTCATATGGGCAAAAGAACATAGACATTGGACAGAGGAAGATTGGAAAAAAGTGTTATGGACAGACGAATCCAAGTTTCAGGTGTTTGGATCACACAGAAGAACATTTGTGAGATGCAGAACAAATGAAAAGATGCTGGAAGAGTGGCTGACGCCATCTGTCAAGCATGGTGGAGGTAATGTGATGGTCTGGTATTGCTTTGGTGCTGGTAAAGTGGGAGATTTGTACAAGGCAAAAGGGATTTTGAATAAGGAAGGCTATCACTCCATTTTGCAACGCCATGCCATACCCTGTGGACAGCACTTGATTGGAGCCAATTTCATCCTACAACATGACAATGACCCAAAGAACGCCTCCAAATTATTCAAGAACTTTTTAGGGAAGAAGCAAGCAGCTGGTATTCTATCTGTAATGGAGTGGCCGGCGCAGTCACCAGATCTCAACCCCATTATGCTGTTGTGGGAGCAGCTTGACTGTATGGTACACAAAAAGTGCCCATCAACCCAAACCAACTTGTGGGAGGGGCTTCTGGAAGCATGGGGTGAAATTTCTCCAGATTACCTCAGCAAATTAACTGCTAGAATCCCAAAGGTCTGCTGCAATGCTGTAATTGCTGCAAAGGGAGCATTGTTTGACGAAAGCAAAGTTTGAAGGAGAAAATTATTATTTCAAATAAAAATCTTTTTTTCGGACCTTGTCAACGTCTGGACTAGATTTTAAATTCATTTGGCAGCTCCTTTGATTAATAAAAGTATGAGTTTTCAAGGAAAACACAAAATTGTCTGGGTGACCCCAAACTTTTGAACGGTAGTGTATCTAAAACACAAAGCAAATGTGTCATCTTTCACTTTAAGTATTTTAGAGCTCATTTAATCTTCAATTTGCTTAACCGTTCACAATGACAGTAATTTTGACCAGGTGTGCCCAAATGTTTACATGCCACTATATTATGTAATAAATCTTTTAGGCTAGATGTAATTACTTTGAAAATCCAGGTCGGAATAGTTGCAAGATCCTGATATTACAATGAGCATTTTGAATTGACAAATGTATCAGATCTTCTAGTGCTAATGTGAAATTGTACTGAGAGAAGGGTGCAAGTGAATCCTTAAACTTTGGCTTTGGTTTAGTAAAACGTGAAAGCTGTAAGATAATGAGTCTCCACTTTTATATCTCAGAAAAAGCCAACATCAAAGGTCCTTCATGTTCTTGTGACAACGAAGTCAAAGTTTTCATAGACAATAATTCTGAGACAGATTGATAGAGAAGTGTTTATGCTTTGCGCTAATTAACTACGTTATGTAGTCTTTGTAGATAAATTGTATTGCAATAGCAGACATCCCTGACACTGATCAGAAACGCTTGTCTAAGCACGGGTATTCGCGAAACTGTAGTGTTGAAAGCTGTTCAAATCACAGACTGAAAGATATGCTTACAAAGTATAATAACATTAATGAAGCCTCCCATTCATTTTTATTTCGCTTAGACCTGTGGAAACCGTAGTGTAGTGTCATGTAGTGTGTTCATATACTCATGGATCGCTGTCTTCTCCAGTATCCAGCACCATTCGGCTCCTCTTCTGAGTCACGTGTCGGCAATTCATGCTGTCCAGATCATATTGCGCGGTCAATTAGAAATATTTATAGTGGTTTTCCATCACTTTTGGGCATATTTATCTTATGATAAACCATCAATATCAGATCAGAGGGGTCTAATACCTGGCACCTCCACTGATCAACTGTTTCCAGCACTGACAGAGGCCAAATATAAACAGTGTAGGGCAGAAAAATACCGGCTGCATCAAATTGTGCAGTACATTGCTTGAATTGGAACTCAGCATGGACCACTATACGTACAGGGAGGCAGAGAGGTTGTACTCTTCTACACTCTTTACACCTAGCCTGTGTCAGCACTGCAAACCACTGATTAGTAAGAGTGTTGGGTTTCGAATTCGAATCCCCACCTACTGTATCCGATATTGGTAACCCATTCCAGAAATGAGTCATCAATATCAAATTATTGAATCAATCCTTTTTATAGATCACTTTTCTGTACATTAGGGGGGTGTAAAGTGTAGGAGCATCAGTGCCCAAACGTATAAATAATCACAAATGGCTGAAACAGATAACGTACCATGCTATGGCGGCACATGCCATATTGTTACATCCCACCCGAGTTTTCTGGTCTGCGGAATGCACGCAATGCGTAAATATGCCGACATGATATAGCCGAACCATCCATGCATGATGACTGAGCAGAGGGATTTGGTTTAGTAAGGTTTTTTGTATTTTAATTGCTACTTCACATCATAACTTCTGAATATGTTTCTACTGTGCCTCACCTAGCCTGACCATAACGATACCAAGACTTCATAATTTGTTGCCAAGATTAAAAATTATGCCAATTATACCAAGATTACAAATATTAAGAATCACTGTATGGCATGATGTCAGGGGCGGATACTGACAGCTTGGGGCCCCTGTGCAAGAAATGTGTCTGGGCCCCCCTCCTTTATGGTGTCAAAGCTACATGTGTATATATATATATATATATATATATATATATATATATATATATAGATATTATATAGCCACACACACGTACATGTATATATATTACATAGTCTCCTTTATTATGTATATTGCTGTCCCTTACACAGTGCCCTCTCTTATGTACAGTACCGTCCCTTACATATTGAATTATATAGAGCCCTGTTTTTTATTACATACCGTCCTGTCTTGTTAGCTGTATAATGCAATGATGGCTCATGGAGCATGGGAAAGATTCCTTTCTAATGGAGGAGCTGATGGACTGGTAGTTTGGTCACCGGCTGCTCCATCAGCAGTCATTTTGTATCTAACAAGAGAGGGGACTACGTAATAAAAGAGGGCACTGTAAATAATAAAATTAACAAGAATACACTATGTAAGAGACAGCACTATACATAACAGCAGAGGAAGCTATATAATAAGGGACGGCACCATATATAACTAGAGAGGATGGTACGTAATAAGGGACATGTTATACATAATAAAAGAGGAAACTATGTAACTAAGGGTGGTGTTATGCAGAATTAGTGAGCCCACTATATACTAAGGGACTGTGTTAGACATAGTGATTACACTATATAGTGAGGGACTGTGTTAGACATAATAAGCAATAACATCTTCCTCCACCTCCTCCTGTTCCTATGGCCATTATAAGTCCCCCTTCCAAACATCCCAATCCCCCACACCCCTCATTGTCCTCCTCCCCTCGCATCCCAATATTGTCCTCTCCCTCACCCCATCATTGCCCCCTTCACCACCTCCATCATTTTCTTCTCCCCACCACTATCTTTGCTTTCTCCCCCACTACTCCAATCATTGCCCATTCCTCCATCATTTCCACCTCCTCCACCACCCCCATTATTGCCCTTTCCACCACCACCAGTGCATTCTCCCCACCACCCCATCATCATTTCTTTTTCCCCCACCACCCCATCATTGCCCTCTCCATCACCCCCATCATTGCCTTCTCTCCATCACCCCCATCATTGCCTTCTCCCCATCACTCCCATCATTGCCTTCTCCATCACCCCATCACTGCCTTCTCCCCATCACTCCCATCATTGCCTTCTCCCCATCACTCCCATCATTGCCTGCTCCATCACCCCATCACTCCCATCATTGCCTTCTCCATCACCCCATCACTGCCTTCTCCCCATCACTCCCATCATTGCCTGCTCCATCACCCCATCACTCCTATTATTGCCTTCTCCCCATCACTTCCATCATTGCCTGCTCCATCACCCCCATCATTGCCTGCTCCATCACCCCATCACTCCCATCATTGCCTTCTCCCCATCATTGCCTGCTCCATCACCCCATCACTCCCATCATTGCCTTCTCCCCATCACTCCCTTCTCTCCATCACTCCCATCATTGCCTTCTCCCCATCACTCCCTTCTCTCCATCACTCCGATGATCCCATCAATGCCTTCTTTCCATCACCCCTCATGGCCTTCTCCCATTACCCCTCATGGCCTTCTCCCATCAACCTGGGCATCATGGCCTTCTCTCCTCATCACAGTCTTCTCATGTCTGCATCTCCTCCAGGGCCAGGCTCCACCTACACACACAGACACACACACACATACACACACACAGACATACAGACATACATACATACACACATACATACACATACATACACACAGACATACACACATACACAGACATACACACAGATAGACATACACATATACATACACATACAGACATACATACACACACATACACACAGACACACACACATACGTACATACATGCACACACATACACACAGACACAGACATCAACACATACATACACACACACAGAGACATACACACATACATACACACAGACACACACACACAGACATACATACACACATACATACACACACATACATACACACACATACACACAGCCACACATACATACACACACATACATACACACAGACATACACACACATACATACACACACAGACATAGACACATACATACACTACATACACACATACAGACACACACATACATACACACATACACACACATATACATACACATGCATACACACACAGACATACACACATACATACATACATACATACATACACACAGACATACACACACATACACAAACATAAACAGACATACAGACATTCAGACACACACATACACACAGATACACAAACATACAGACATACATATACACAGACACACACATACATACACACATACATATACACATACATGCACACACAGACATACACACAGACATACACACATACATACACACAGACACACATACATACAGACACACACACATACACACTTGACTTAGAGAGAGATGGGGTGACGAACGGTGTGTGTAAGGGACACCGTCAGGAGGCTGTGAGGAGAATGCTACGCACTCACCGACAAGAGAAACGTGAGAAACTTTTACCGGAGGCCGCTCCCCGCCCACGGTCGCACGCAGCCACGCCCGCGGTCCCCCGCCCTTTTGAGACAGGTCCGTTACCTCAAGTCGCCGTTGCGACGACATGTAAAACGGCTGCAGTGGCCTGGACACTGCCCCCTGTCTCCTTCCACAGCTGCGGCCCTGCCATCACCGGCCTCAGTGGATGCCACCTCGCCATAGGCGGCAATAGAGGCCCCCGTCCCGTCTACGAGGGGACCCTGAGCAGAGGCCGGCTGAACGTCATTTGGGGAACTGCGTCATCACTGCACTGTGAGACAAGAGCCGGTAAAAGATGTCCTGAAAGCCCCACCAGCACAGATTCTTCAGGGCCTGTTGTGCCCCACCAGCACAGAGTCTTCAGGGCCTGTTGTGCCCCACCAGCACAGATTCTTCAGGGCCTGTTGTGCCCCACCAGCACAGAGTCTTCAGGGCCTGTTGTGCCCCACCAGCACAGAGTCTTCAGGGCCTGTTGTGCCCCATTAGCACATATCCTTCAGGGCCTGTTGTGCCCCACCAGCACAGAGTCTTCAGGGCCTGTTGTGCCCCACCAGCACAGATCCTTCAGGGCCTGTTGTGCCCCATCAGCACAGTTTCTTCAGGGCCTGTCAAGCTCAAATCATCCCGGGACAACGAGGCGTCAAGGCAGCCGCATTCAGTGACCTCTAAGCGGTCGCACCTGTGAACCCGAGCGACGTCTGGAAGGATAAGTGAACTATAGGAAATAAGGACTCATAGTTTGGGCCATACGTGGCCTTCGACGCCCAGACTAGCCGGGTTAGTCGCATTGAATATAAGAAATCTATTGTTTATTTTGTTGAGTCCCTGCGAGGACAGATTGTTGTTACCCCTGTTACTTGTTCAGCATAGCCGCAGCGGCTCCAAGTTATAAAAGTTGATTTCACAAGTCATACCTTGTCTCGTGTCTCATCACTGCATCCTGAGAACCTGCTCAACCCTACATTTCTGTACTCATTGAGCTCCATTTCTTTGTTTCATGTACTTGACAGCACTGTGGCTCAGGAGCTAGCACTGGGGTCCTGGGTTCAAATCCCACCAAGGGCATCATCTACAAGGAGTTGGATACTCTCTCCATGTTTCTGTGGGTTTCCTCCAGGCTCTTCGGGTTCCTCCCGCACTCCAAAGACATACTGATAGGGAATCAAGATTGTGAGCCCCAATGAGTGCGGATAATGTCTGTAAAGTGCTGCAGAATATGATAGCGCTATATAAGCAATGCATAATAATGAATAGCCTGGCCTGCTACTGGTGGGTTCTCTTCAATAGCATGCCTGACAAAGATAAGTGCTTCCATACAGTCTACTGAAAACGCTATGTTCCAAGAACAGTAACAGTGAAAATGACCTGTATACCTACATAATATCTAAATCCCAAGCTTTTTTATGAAGCAAGCCTATGCAGGTCATGGGCCACAAGGTTTATACAGATTTACCAGCATTTCCATACAACCCTTTAATGTCACCAGATAAGTCATTTTGTGCACGCAGTGGTGACCAAGCAGATATGAAGCTCTGCTGCTGTCTTTCAAAATTATGGCTGTATCTCCCATGGCAATATGTCATTTCATTTGCCTATAAAAATCTACAAGCCCATCTGTTGAGTGAAATTATTTCAATTTATATTGCAATATTATATTCCAGCATAACAGCTGTACAGCATTGCAGCTCTAGTGCTTTTCATTACCGAGTATACTACATACCTGTATATCAGTAGTAAAGAACATCCATATAATTACAGAATCACATTTTTCTGGGATTATTGTAGGATACACAGCTAATGAATCCATCTGTAAGGCCATATTGATAAAATCAACCAGTCATATAAATTATTCGGATTTTTAATGTAAAATATCAGTAAAAAAAACTAAAAGAAGCATTTTGGTCCTGATGATACATAATTATAGTATTCATGTAAAGCAGAGTACACAGTTGCATTAAAGCATTTTTTAAAATATTTTTCATTATTAGTCTATGCATTAGAAAGACCATCAATGTATGATTAGCAAGATCTGAAACCTAGGACACAACCTGATACTGAAGCTCATTCCCCTTCATGTGAATGCATCTGAGCTACAGTACCAGAAATAGCACTGTACACTTTCTTTCTGGTGACCGTGATCAGAAATTCATGGTCTATACCAGGGGTCTCAATCACTCAAACATGTGGACTCTGAGGCTGCCAACTGCAGCCCAAGGGGCACTTGCGCTCCCAAGATATCCTCGGGACAGCAGAGAACAGGCCAAAAGAGGAGCACTGGTTCACAAGCAGAGACGGCCCCATCATCAGCGAATTACATACATGCGTCACTTGTCCACTAGACTTGCTCAGCCTCGCTCTCTACAATAGTGAGGACGAGCACATGTAGTTGGAATGTGGCCGAAAATATGCAATTATGAAAATATAATCATGTAACCTCGTGTTCTCATCTGCAAAACCAGAGAATCCTGACAGCGTGCGGTGCGGTGGTAAAGTGGTGTAGGTCCTCAACAAGCACTAGATATCAAGCTGTTTAGCCAAATGAAAATTAGTCTGGAAGTGCATTGGGGGCGCTCCCTTCCAAGAACATTTCCATGTGGCTTGAAAGCTTGGCTTCTCAGTAGTGCACTAGGACCTATACAACCATCATAGAAATAGTGTTAGTAATAAAATCGTCCTGACAAGTTCCCTTTAATATAATCATGCAGAGTTAATATCATCCGGGGGTTTAGATGCGCATCATGATAACAACCCATTTCCATTATAAATTTGCCATCTTTCCCATGTAACCTTAACAAGATATATGCCATATTATGATTTCTTATTACGTCCTGTTATAAAGCAATTTTTAGATCTACTTGTTTTCTCCATACAGTAAAGCTGGCAAGTGGCAATACATTTGTGTCTAATAAGTGATGCCAGGGACCATTTACATGGATGCCTGTGGTGAGAATTCTTAATAGAAATCCTTAGCGATCTTAACAAAGTAGTGATTTAATAACAGCAAATCACAACATGAACCTGACGGAGTAAAACAAATGAGATAATAAAGGAAGTAAATAAACTTAATATTAGCATACCCTTAGTTAATAATGGGGTCAGCTCCTAAAGTCACGCTATGTCTACCTTTCTCGAGTACTCATTAAAAAGAACTATTTCTTGCTTCCTGCGGGGCTGAAGGCCTTGTGTACGTTGTCAGATATATTTGTCTTGCAGCAGGCATTAACCTTTGATATGCGGGGATTCAGCCAACATGAAGTGTGATGAACACTAATTTACTGCAGCAGAAATCATTTATAGACCTGGATGCCGCAGCTGGCAAATAGATGTCTGAGCCGTGCACAACCGGAGAACATCATTTTAACATCAGCTTTGGGAACACTAGCTGCAAATGAAGTGAATATGATCTTAGTGTAATACATGGGAATGCTACAGTGATCATGGAGAAGGCCCAGCATGCTTATTTATTGTAGTCAAGGGTATGGCTATGTTCATATTATGCTTCTGCTACACGTTTGTGGCTCGGTCAGAGCTTCTGTCTTCAACTTCTCCGCCTTCCTAAAGGCCCCGTCACACTAAGCGATATCGCTTAAGCGTCACCGATTTTGTGTCGCAGCAGCGATATTGCTAGCGATATCGCTATATGTGACACTTACCTCCGACCGGCTCCCCCGCTGTCTATTGCTGATCGCGCGAGAACGTCCTGGGCTGTTTCTTGGCGGCGACTTCCTGCTGGGCTTCCTGCTGGCGCCGACGAGCGACACGTGGACGTGGGCGGGAGGACGTCTTCATCGCCGCGTCTGACAGGTAAGTAATGACCCCCGACCGCTGCTACGTTGCTGTTTGGCAGTTCACTAGCGACCATTTAGCGATGCACCAGCGATCCTGACCGGTTCGTATCGTGGTCGGGATCACTGGTGCATTGCTAAATGAGACGGGACCCTAAGACCAGGTTCTGCATGGAGACTCAGTGGTTAGCATTCTAGACTTGCAGCACTGGGGTCTTGGGGTCCAATCCCACCAATGACAACATCTGCAAGGAGTTTGTATGTTCATTCTCACCAGGTTTGCATGGGTTTCTTTTGGGTTCTCTGGTTTCCTCCCACGCTCCAAAGACATACTTATAGGGAATCTAGATTGTGAGACCCAATAGGGACATTGATGATAATATCTGGAAAGCGCTGCGGAAGTAATGGCGCTATTTAATTAAAATAAATAATAAATTACATCTCTTCCACGCATCTGTGACTTTGTACAACTTCCATCTGAAACCTCGAAAAAAGGGGTTTGGATGGAATTCTCTAAAGAGCCATTCACTCTAATGAGGCAGACGGAGTGATTTTGGCCTGTGTTCTGGCAATACCAAGGGCATAAAACTTGATAATTGCTCAGGTAATTAGAATACAAATCATCACTTATGTCAATAAAAGTAAATTCACATATTCGTGTCATGTTTTTAGGGACTTGTAGGTGACCTCAATGCGCACTGGTGTAAATATCAGAATAGCAGATATATCAGCTGCTACAGGACCCAGAAACTAATGGAAAACCAAAGAAATGAGCCGGAGCATACGCTAGTATGCGTGCAGTATGTAAGATGCAAATTGTAAAGCGCTGCGGAATATGTTAGCGCTATATAAAAATAAAGATTATTATTATTATTATTATTATTATTATACTGTGGCCATTTCACAGACAAAACCCAAGAAAAGGGATTTGTAGGTGACTTCAATGCACATTGGTGTAAATACTCAACCAAATGAAACTAATGGGGGTGGACATCTCATTGAAGAAGTTTTCCATTTTCAGGAAAAAAGTAAGGGACAGGCAGGTTATGATTTAAAATAATACAATAAGTGTTATCTGAGAAACCCTGTCTTAGTTTGCAAGACTTCTACAGTGGTATCTTGTCTACAACACATGACCACTACAGCCAATCAGTCACCCAAATGCAGGGGTCAGGAAATGGGAATGGGAGGCACACTGATGACATCTTTGTCAATGGGGCTCATTAGGTGAGGTGGATTCTCAAAGCCTAAGGTCTAGGTGGGCATATGGGCCACAGGTGTCAGTGCAGCAAAGGGGTGAGGCAGGCAGACAAAAGATGGTTGAAGAGGTACTGAAGACCGCATGCAGACAGATGACTGAAGAACTGGAAGTCGCAGGCAGACAGGAGACATCCTGAGAAGCGTAAACAGCTTGGAGAGTTACTGAAAGCCACAGGCAAACAGGAGACTGGGGAACTGGAAACAGCAGGCAGCCAGGAGACGTCCGGGAGACCACAGACAGGAAGCTGTGCACAAACTAAAATAATACCAAGACACAAGTGTGTGCCTTATTTAGACCTAGGAAGCACAACACATGGGAGCAAGCCGATCTACTTGCAAAGCCCGACATAGAGTACAAGAAAATTTAGCAGACCGGAGTGTGTGGAGCAGTAGGGTGGTCTTCAAGAAAAGCTAACATTTTTACTTTATTATTTAATACTATTGGTACTTTTCATCTTTTATTTAAAACTTTGTGTAATATTTTTGTTAATACATTCTAATGCGGATAATCTTACACAGTAGGAAAAATATATTCCAGATGATAATTTACAGCAATCATGATAGATGAACAGCACTTCCTTGTATTCTAGTTAAAATACTCATTGATGCATTAATTAAATATGTTATGTTGATTAACCAGAATTAAGAATTTCAAGATTGTGCGCTTCCATCTGGGCCTTTTAGTCTTTTATCTTTATAGTTGTTTGTAATTTAAATGTGCAAAGCAA
The DNA here is from genome assembly GCF_039654945.1 of Dendrobates tinctorius. Taxonomy (NCBI): domain Eukaryota; kingdom Metazoa; phylum Chordata; class Amphibia; order Anura; family Dendrobatidae; genus Dendrobates; species Dendrobates tinctorius. The sequence goes on from NW_027361797.1 coordinate 32,083,407, forward strand.
TTTTTTATGTTGGACGACACATTAACTGCATGAAAACAGAAGGACTTAAAAGTAAGTGGAGAAATAAACTCTTGTAAACTTTTTTGATTCTTACCATGGAAACATGCTCTAAATTCTTTATGATTAGTGGAAACATTCTGACCTTGTCCTGCTCGCACAGCGGATTGGTTTTTCGCACAGTATCAGCATGGGCAACTCTAAGTCTGTGCAGTGTCCTTTGGACCAATCCGAGAAAATTATTTTAAAAGCTTATCAATGCAGAACATGATATCATCACAAAGCATTTGTGTCTAATGTCTTGTAAAGGAACCTTAGGGTCAATTATTTTTTAAATTCTGCAGGCATAGATGTGCCATGATTAGCTGTTATGGTCATGTGATATGATGGGATGTCTCAATGGGCAGAGGAAGACCCAATATAGTGTTTTCTGGTATGCTGTGAAGTAATTTTCTGAAATGTAATTGAGTCTTGGAAAAATTGTAAAATTTGAGAGTCCTTAGTGGTTGATACCTTTTAATGGCTAACTGAAAAGATAGTAGCAAATAGCAGCTTCCGAGACGCCTCCAGTCTCTTCATTAAGCTCAGCATAACACAAAATCTGAAGGAACACATATTTATACACAACAGGACACAGAACAATGCAGTAAATTACACAAGTAAAGTGAAGCAGGACTATCAATACAGTTGTGGCTGTAAATATTGGAGCAGTTCATTGATAAGGAGTGTGAAAGTTTTATTGTCCCCTGATTGAGGTCGAATCCAGGGTTGTGATGTCCTCATGAGGATGTGGACTGTCTTACTCCATCCCTACCCTGAAGACAATTGCGACGTGAATAAGTGTAATATGAACAGTTTAATGCGCTTTATGCGTATAATGTGTATGTGTATAAATCTACGTAATAGGTTATGGTAATATGTTGAATAGCGAGTCAAATGTGGAAACCCCATAATACTGTATAAAGAAAAGTGTTTTATAGATGAAAATGAAGCAAGGATTATTAGTAATATAGTGTAGAGATAGGAAATAGATAAGGAATAGTTAATGTTAGCTACAGGCCCAAAGATGGGCGGGTAATAGTGTTAGTAAAAGGAGAGGTACTTCATAGTTATGGTTGGTTAGGAGTAGTGGAAGGTTTAAGGAAGTTTGTCGTGGTGTTCAAGTGTAGTGGGCTGCTAGGGCCAACATGGGTCTATCAATTGGGGAGTTGATTTTCATACAACTCTTCCATACGGATCTTTTCCTTGGGCTCGGGACCTTGAGATTGGCATCGGGGCCATCAGGCATGCCGCACCTGCAGGTCTGCAGGGGAAGGTGGACTCGGATCCTCAAAAGCACAACTATCCCACTCGGGCACCATATGTAGAAACACATAAATCCATGTGACACATTATTCCCTGTTCTGAACGTGTCAAAGGCTGTCATAAGTTGGTACTCCCAGATTTGTATCTTTGAGATTTGAAGTTACCTTTCAATAGTAGCAATTTCATGTCCATGATACTGTGGTAAGGCTAAAAAATGTTTGGCCACAGGTAGATATAGTTTTTATTCTTTAATTGTGTGGTGATGAGAATTCATTTGTCTTCTCAGCTCTTCTAAGATCTATTTGAGACCATAGGGAGAGATTAAACTAGCCTATCGTCACACCTTACCGGCTTCTCCCATCATTGCTACAGTTGATTGACAGTTCTTTCCTGTGTATGTACATAGGGAGAGACGTGTCAGACTGGGATGAGGCCAGACTAGTTTTGTTTCTGTCTATGGTCGCCAGAGGATCTTAAAACTAATATATTTTCTCTGAAATGTCAGATTGTTTCAGAGAAAAACATACCTGTCTGCAATCGTGCAGCGAGGCTCTGATTCATGAATCCACTGATAGGTTCCCTTCTATGTACATTAAAATATACTAACATTTCTTATCTTGTATTTTTCTTCTGCTACAACCTAAGAATCTGTTTACACAGGCAGACCGGTGGCACTTCAGGATCTCCGATTGGTAAACTTTTACTGATTGATAGTTTTTAATAGCCTGATTACAAATGCAAACTAAAGTAAACGATGCATACTGAGGAGCAGCGTAGCTACTGGGGTGCAAAGGGAGCGGTCACCTGCAGGCTGCACGATCTGAGGGGTCCACCCAGAGATATGCTACTGTAACTGTATCAGAGTGAACAGGTTGCCCATACAGTAAGGGTACCGTTACACTTAGCGATGCACCAGCGATCCCGACAACGATATGGATCGCTGGTGCATCGCTAAGTGGTCGCTAGTGAGCTGCCAAACAGGCAGATCTCACCAGCGACAGAGCAGGGGTCGGGGGTCGCTACTTACCTGTCAGACGCGGCGATCCTGACGTCCTCCCGCCCGCGTCCACGCGTCGCTCGTCTGCACCACAGGAAGCCCAGCAGGAAGCGCCCGACGAGAAATGATCCAGGACGTTTTCGCGCAACCAGCGATGAGCAGCGGGGGGAGCCGGTTGGAGGTAAGTATCAGACATAGCGATATCGCTAGCAATATCGCTGCTACGTCACAAAATCGGTGACATTACAGCGATACTGCTAGCGATATCGCTATGTGTAACGGGGGCTTTATACTCAATCTCCGTGCACAGCCACATGGCCACTATGGGGCCTTTGAGCAGGGGGGGGTCTGACGGTGCTAGCACTGGACCCCCGCCGATCCTCGCAAATTCAACTGTATTGGCTGGATGCTGATACAATAGAAAGAAATGATGAAACACACTCCCTCTCCCACCATTCCCTCTCTGAATCTGATGTCAATGACGCAGATTGTGACAGTAGGTGTGATGATGTCAGTACATGGTGCCCGTTTTGCTGAGATGAGCAAATGAGGAGGAGAGGTGAGTATTTTTTTATGGGGAGTGCTTTATACTGTATGGAGGCCTAAGAGGAGTGCATTACACTATATAGAAGCCTTTGGGGAGTGCATTATACTATATAGAGGCCTTTGGGGAGTGCATTATACTGTATAGAGGTTTTAGGGAATGCATTATTATTATTATTATTATTATTATTTATTTATATAGCATCATTAATTCCATGGTGCTCTGTACATGAGAAGGGGGTTATATACAAAATTATAGATATCTTTAACCATAAACAAATTTACAATGACAGACTGGTGCAGAGGAGAGAGAACCCTGTCCTTGCGGATTTACATTCTACGGGATAGTGGGGAAGAGACAGAATGTCGGGGGTGCAGCAGCTCTGTTGGTGATGAGGCGGCAGCTCGGGAGGGGATGAGGTGGCAGAATGGTTATTGCAGGCATACATTATACGGTATAGAGACCTATGGGGAGTGCATTATACTATATAGAGGCCCATAGGGAGTGTATTATACTATATGAAGGCCTAAGGGAGTGCATGATACTATATAAAAGCCTATGGGGAGTGCATGATACTATATAGAGGCATATGGGTGTGCAATATACTGTATGGAGGCCTAGGGGTAATATTACACTATATGGAGGCCTATGGAAAATTCATTATACAATATAGAGGCCTATGGGGAATGCATTGCATTATATGGAGACCTACGTGGCATCTATTATACCATATGGAGGCCTATGGGGATTGCATTATACTGTATGAAGGCCTATAGAGAGTGCATTATACTTTATGGAGGACTAAGGGATGCATTATACTATAAAGAGGCCTATGGGGAATGCATTACACTATATAGATGCCTATGCGGAGTGCAGTATGCATTAAGGGGATATATGAGGACGGTGATTGAAATGTGAGAAGTGGGATGTGTCTTTGTTGTAATCTCTGCAGCTGAGTCTTGGCTTGAAGAAGTTGTCATGTCAGTCTGGGCCAAATGGAAAAGACGGGAAAAATGAATGACTCCATCAGAAGGGGCTTCAACTGTAAGTCACTATCTGTAACTGTGCTTTAATATCATATGTTTTGCAGCACTGGTATCTACCACTATATGGTCACTATATGGTGATGATATCAGTGTTGGTCTTTGTATAGAGATTTTTCTTAGTAATAGCATGGATAATCATTCACCAACCTGTTTACACTGAAATACTATCATGAAATGAGTTTTCTCAAGAATGTAAAGGCTACCCTAGGTTATAGCCCAGAGCTGCATTAACAATTCTTCAGGTTTTAGAACTTACATTTTCTAGTTTATCCAGCTGGTTCAGTGTCAGCATAAAGCTTAAAGAGCATTCCCCATCAAAATGTTATCCTCTTATTATATTGCAGTACTAATATTATATAGCACTGTGTACTTACAGTTGCTCATTTTGTCCTTCTACCCAGCTAATTATTCTCTTTTCCATTAGGTCTGTGACATCACATAATTAAAAACATATTAGCTAAATCCTTTTAAGCTCTATGTAGAAACGGGAGGTCTCTTTTCCTGTGCGAGTCACCATTAGAACTACAATTTTACATCACTGTAAAAGTCCCAGGCAGGGGAAGGAGGGGAGTAGCTGGGTCAGGAGTTGAATTGGGGGATGCACGGAAGATTGAACTACATAGAGCTTAGAAGGATTCAGCTATCCTGTTTTTATTTACGTGATGTCATAGATCTAATGAAAAGAGAGCAATCAACTGGGTAGAAAGGCAAAATGAGCAATTGTAAGTACACAGTCCTATATAATATGATGATTGTAATATATTAAAAGGGTAAAAACTTTGATGGGAGGAGGAGTGCTTCTTTAATCTACAGTAGATTGACTTCTAGGATGAGTATCCTCTATATCAGGCACTATATAATAATTTCACATAGGATAAAATGATGGTTCTGCTGAATTAAAGGAGCCCTGTCAAATGGTTAGACGACAAGTTTGTTGACAGGTTTCCGTGGACAGCCAGAAAAATTGTCAATGTTGCTCTGGACTATAACGCAGGCTGCAACTAATCATCAGTACAATATAACCATTATGTAATGTGCCGAAGTGTACAGTATTTTCTGTAAGATATTTCTTCTACACATTTTAGGCATTATATTGTAAAGTTCAGTTCCACATTAGGTCTATGAAGTTAAAATTAGCTGGTATATGTGCTGGGTAAACTATATTTACTGAAAATCTACCGTATTATTTCTTGGGTATTTTTCAACAGCAGTTACACATCTGCATCCTTCTTCACTTTCCCCTGAGGCAACATCTTCCAATAGTCAGAAGTGTGATGTGCGGAGCGTGGGCTAAGATAAGCTCTTTCGTTTGGTAACATAGAGGATATATTTTGAGGTGTTAAATGAAAGTAGACCAAGGACGTCTGTGCTTCACCGGTGTTTGCTACTGGGCTGAAAACTATATTGTTGTCTTGCAATAAATGCTACATGTAAGGGCAACCTACACGATAATCAATATGTACTATACACTCTATGTAATCTCTACATAACATATATACTGTATATACTGTTGTGGCCAAAAGTATTGACACCCCTGCAATTTTGTCAGATAATACTCAGTTTCTTCCTGAAAATGATTGCAAACACGCATTCTTTGGTATTATTATCTTCATTTAATTTGTCTTAAATGAAAAAACACAAAAGAGAATGAAGCAAAAAGCAAAACATTGATCATTTCACACAAAACTCCAAAAACGGGGCAGACAAAAGTATTGGCACCCTCAGCCTAATACTTGGTTGCACAACCTTTAGCCAAAATAACTGCGACCAACCGCCTCCGATAACCATCAATGAGTTTCTTACAATGCTCTGCTGGAATTTTAGACCATTCTTCTTTGGTAAACTGCTCCAGGTCCCTGATATTTGAAGGGTGCCTTCTCCAAACTGCCATTTTTAGATCTCTCCACAGGTGTTCTATGGGATTCAGGTCTGGACTCATTGCTGGCCACCAGTCTCCAGTGCTTTCTCTCAAACCATTTTCTAGTGCTTTTTGAAGTGTGTTTTGGGTCATTGTCCTGCTGGAAGACCCATGCCATGACCTCTGAGGGAGACCCAGCTTTCTCACACTGGGCCCTACATTATGCTGCAAAATTTGTTGGTAGTCTACAGACTTCATAAGCCATGCACATGGTCAAGCAGTCCAGTGCCAGAGGCAGCAAAGCAACCCCAAAACATCAGGGAACCTCCGCCATGTTTGACTGTAGGGACCGTGTTTTTTCTTTGAATGCCTCTTTTTTCTCCTGTAAACTCTAAGTTGATGCCTTTGCCCAAAAAGCTCTACTTTTGTCTCATCTGACCAGAGAACATTCTTCCAAAACGTTTTAGGCTTTTTCAGGTAAGTTTTGGCAAACTCCAGCCTGGCTTTTTTATGTCTCGGGGTAAGAAGTGGGGTCTTCCTGGGTCTCCTACCATACAGTCCCTTTTCAGACACCGACGGATAGTACAGGTTGACACTGTTGTACCCTCGGACTGCAGGGCAGCTTGAACTTGTTTGGATGTTAGTCGAGGTTCTTTATCCAACATCCGCACAATCTTGCGTTGAAATCTCTTGTCAATTTTTCTTTTCCGTCCAAATCTAGGGAGGTTAGCCACAGTGCCATAGGCTTTAAACTTCTTGATGACACTGCGCACAGTAGACACAGGAACATTCAGGTCTTTGGAGATGGACTTGTAGCCTTGAGATTGCTCATGCTTCCTCACAATTTGGTTTCTCAAGTCCTCAGACAGTTCTTTGGTCTTCTTTCTTTTCTCCATGCTCAATGTGGTACACACAAGGACACAGGACAGAGGTTGAGTCAACTTTAATCCATGTCAACTGGCTGCAAGTGTGATTTAGTTATTGCCAACACCTGTTAGGTGCCACAGGTAAGTTACAGGTGCTGTTAATTACACAAATTAGAGAAGCATCACATGATTTTTCGAACAGTGCCAATACTTTTGTCCACCCTCTTTTTTATGTTTGGTGTGGAATTATATCCAATTTGGCTTTAGGACAATTCTTTTTGTGTTTTTTCATTTAAGACAAATTAAATGAAGATAATAATAACAAAGAATTTGTGTTTGCAATAATTTTCAGGAAGAAACTGAGTATTATCTGACAAAATTGCAGGGATGTCAATACTTTTGGCCACAACTGTACATCCTGGTGGCTTCATGATTGGCTAATGGCTATAAGGGACCTATGAAGAAGTTTACAAAGAAAGATGAAGGAGCCAACATTACTAAAAATGGCACACGTTGGACTCTCAGATGTTGGACTTCCATAAAAATCGCTGAATATCTTTCCTTGGATTGGCAATTACATGCAGCTTGTAGCTCTTAGGCTGTGTTCACATACAAGCTGTAAACTCTGTCCAGAGCCTATATTACAGATTACATTGCATTTTACTGAAAATAGCAGAGCTCGGAGTATGGGTAAAGTGGCAGAACCCAACAAGCTCCTTAAAAGTCAGATGGGTCCATTGCCTGCCATTCGTGTTTATTACGTGAAGGATCTGTGCTGCATTTTTTATCATAAACAAATATGTGAACAGAGTCCGATTTATGTGGCTCTTGACCCACAATAGTCCTGGAGGCCACCTGTTGATGCTATTGCTAGCAGCTCCCACATTCTTAGCCATGGTATGGACTTTTTTCTTTTATACTACTACATCCATTGCTGTTGCCACATTTTCTGTTATCCCGGGATCACACATGTGAGAAACTTGGACGAGTCTCGCATCTTAATACCCGGCACTGCCGCCAGCACTAGGGAGCCGAGTGTGCGGCTGCATGCATTTCTGTTCAGCCGCACGCTCCGCTGCCAAGTGCCGGCGGCAGTGCCGGGTATTAAGATGCAAGACTTGTCCGAGTTTCTCACATGTGGGATCCTGGCCTTACCATAAATCTTGTTCGAAACTATAATTAACGTTTGACATTCTTTTCAAGCCCAATTATTCAACACGCGCCAAAAAAGGCAAGAAGGACGTAATAAGAAATACTACTTAGTTAGGTACACCTACATAAAGCAAAATGTGGCTGCAGGTCTCAGCATAGTTTTGTCATGTACAGTTGTCAAATTAGACTAATAAAATCAGTATGCAAAAACAGACTTGCATAGTTTAATGTCTACATTTTTCTTAAATGTTTTACATTTTTCTATATTTGTTCTGCAAAACTCAACCTTTTACCCTATAATGACAAAATAATGCTAGGTACCGTGGGTATGGAAAGCATTCAGACCCCTTCAAATTTTTTAGTGGATTTGAATTCATTTAAAAATTCCATATACGGAGATGTTTTCTTCATGCTGATAACAGATTAAAATAGCATGAAAATTTTTGAAAAATAATTAAAAACACAATGCGCTTCTCCTCTAAAAGAGCGTTTCTCAGGTGTATAAAACAAAATGATCAATGTGGAGTTTTATATTGACATCCCCAGCAATTGTGGGCACAGTTTCAACACTGAAAGCTTGTGGGTGTTTCTCTTTGCTTGAAATTAAAACCTGTAAGTTCAAATGGAGTCCCACAAACCCTCATATAGCCATATTGATGGAAAAAAAAATTATGGCTCTGGGAAGAAAGGAAGCAATAAACAAAAACTTAAAAACGTAAAAACCCAAGCTGGTAAAGGGGTTAAAAAATAAATTAACTGTGGTTTATCACATCTTTGGGAAGATGAGTTTAAATTTCCTAGTCACACACAGGCCTGATTACTGCCACACCCGTTCTCAATCAAGAAATCACTTAAATAGGACCTGCATGAGAAAGTGAAGTAGACCAAAAGATCCTCAAAAGCTAGACATCATGCCGCCATCCAAAGAAATTCTGGAACAAAAGAGAAACAAAATAATTGAGATCTATCAGTCTGGAAAAGGTTATAGAGCTATTTCTAAAGCTTTGGGACTCCAGCGAACCACAGTGAAAGCCATTATCTAAAGGGTGAAAACATGTAACAGTGGTGAACCTTCCCAGGAGTGGCTGGCCGTCCAAAGTGATAACAAGAGCACAGTGACGACTCATTCAAGAGGTCGCATAAGACCCCACAACAACATCCAAAGAACTGCAGGACTCACTTTTCTCAGATAAGGTCAATGTTCATAACTGCACCATAAAAAAGAGACTGGACAAGGATGGTCTGCCTGGCAGAATCCCAAGACAAAAACCCCTGCTGAGCAATAAGAACATAAAGACTTGTCCCAGTTTTGTCAGAAAACATCTTGCTGATCCCCATGGCTTAAGAAAAACAAAATTAAGACGTTGAAGTGGCCTAGTCAAAGTCCTGACCTTAATCCAAGTGAGATGCTGTGGCATAATCTAAAAAAGGCGGTTCATGCTCAGAAACAGTCCAATGTGGCTGAATTACAACAATTCTGCAAAGATGAGTGGCCAAAATTCCTCCAGAGCATTGTAAAAGATTCAGTTATCGCAATTGCTTGATTGCAGTTGTTGATGCTGCTAAGGGTGACCCCACCAGTTTTTAGGTTTAGGGGACAATCAATTTTACAACACAGAGCCCTGTAGATTTGGATTTCTTTTATTCATAATAATAAAGACCTTGAATTAAAAACTGCATTTTGTGGTTACTTGTGTTATTTTTGTCTAAAATTTAAATTTTTTTGGTGAGCTGAAACCTTTAAGTGTGACAAACATGCAAAAGAAAAGAAAATCAGGAAGGGGCAAACTCTTTTTCACACAATTGTATATTTTGTTTTAATTTTGAGCACTTTTTTGTGACACCTTCCAAATGGGATCCATATTGGTGTCTGATACAGTTTATCTATCTATTGTGTTTTGTCTCTTTAAGATTCACGCTGTTTGAAAATACAGCAGAATTTTTGCACAAATTTTCCAGATTTTCTACAATGATTTACAGTACCAGCACTATGCAACAGATTTTCAGAAATCTTATACACATACTGAAGAAAATATCCATAAGGCCTCCTTCACACATCCTGGTGACTTTGGTACTGGAAGAAACAGTACTGGTGAGATCCGTGGTCCATGTCCGTGTGTTATTCGTGTGTACATATGTGACAAACATGTGACATACATGTGTCCGTGTACTGTTCGTATGTCACTGTGACACCTATGGAATGAAACGCAGCATAGAAATGGAAGAGTGTTGTGTATGAAAGATGTTCAAAGATAGAGATAGAAATGAGGAACATGATTGATAGAAAAATAGATAATAGAGAGATAGATAATTGATAATAGATATGAGAATGATAGCTAGATAGATACAGAGATAGATAGATAGATAATAGATAGATAGGTAGATAGATAGATAGATAGATAGATATAAAGAAATTTGTCAGGATGCTATATAATCAGTGCTTTATGTGTTTTTTTCTGTACTTGTACTGTGCTAGCGGTGACGTCATGAAGGTTATCATCGTCCAGCTCACATTGAACTGAGCGTGGGAACAGTTGACAGTGACCGGCGGTAACCTACGTGATGTTTTCGCTCATCATCAAAGCAGCATCTCAACTTAAGCTCAGCTCTGTGTCTCCAGGATCCATGGCTGAGTGGTCGCATCATGCCACTGCTCAGCCATGCCATCCAGATGTAGCAGAGTTGGGCTCTTCGTGGGACAAATGGATTGTTGTCAGACAGATAAGGAACATGAAGTTTTATTATTTTTAATTTTACAGTAAAAAATGGGAAAAAGAGGGTGGGGTGTGTTTTTTTCAAATAAACAAGTCTGTGTGTTTACTTCAATTAAAGGACTTTACTCGGTCTCTTTCTTTATTACATTTGACTGTGAGGTTAGTAATGGAGGCGTCTTACAGGCATCTCTCCATTACTAACCCCTGGGCTTAATGTCAGGGGCCATAAACAGCTGACATCAACCCCAACCCTATTATCCCACTTTCCATCGCACCAGGGCAAGTGGAAAGAGAGAGGCTAAGTGCCAGATTTGGCACATCTTATGGATGTGTCATGAGAGTGCACATGTGCAGCACGTATTTTGTGCGTGGTGTTTGTAATAAACTGACATGTCTGCTGTTTTCCACATGGCCTGTGTGAAAAACCTGACATGTGCACACCACCATTGAATACAATGTGTTTGAGCAATGATTTCAAGTCAGTCTATAGTATTTGTGTTCTTTTAAATGGTCATCTCCTATTTCACAGATATAAGTGAGAAAATCAAGTTGGTGGAGTCTGTGATTTTGAACCACCTCTGATCTCCATACTTACATAGTTACATAATTAATACGGTTGAATAAAGGACACGCATGAAGAGTTCAGTTGAGGAATGGGAAAGGATAAACCGAAGGGATATAGGTACAATCAAAATGCATGAACCAATCTGCTTCAAAACAGCAAATTTGTCTCTCCTTATCCTGAGCATTGACCAACGGGATCAACATTCAGAACAAGAATCTTATACATTTGCACAAGTATTTACATTATAGCGTGGAACGTCCTCATAATCTTCCCCCACAATTTCAATTGCCACACTTGCTTTGATATAGCTCCTCACATATAGACCTAGTCCTCCTCCTTTCCTACATTCTCCATCTTTCCAAAAGAGCGTAAAATCAGGAAGATTTACAGCTGAACCATGAAAAATGTTCAACCATGTCTCAGCCGCACCAAGCCTCTGACTCTTCAAGAACAATATTGCTGGAACAGTGCCTCGGCAGGAGGTGAGTATACAGTGTTTTTATTTTACAATGTGGGGTCCTGATTTGATTAAGCTGGGGTTGTCCCAAAATTGGGAATTTTCCCTTATACAGTACACAACATGACTAATGTCTTTCGGCTGATTGCATATTTATGCAGCTTGAAAATCATTGTTGAAACTCTTCCTTAAACAGGGATGTGTTGCTGACAGTAATGTCATGAGGGTAGCGAATAATAATACAACCTCCCCTCCTAATGATTGCTAAGTTAAAATGGTCTTTAATGAGCGATCCCGTGTAAAAGGACAAGTGTACTTACATAATGCCTCACCATCTATCATCTGACACTTAAAGGTTATCCGATCATGTAATCACCGATTACACCATGTACAGTTGTCCTTCTGGTCATAATTAACCGAAAATGATTTTTTAAAATTTATATCAGGGTAGAGTAATCTAATGGGCCACAAACTATAGGGTCTCATTAGTAGAAAAAGTCTGGCGAGAGATCAGCGGGGGCCATCAATTGTGTTTTTAGCCACATTTATCAAGATGTCAGGTAATGATCCAATTATGCTACCCAGAGTTCTTATTGGTCATATGGGACTTGAAGAACCATAGGCTCAATTTATGATGCGGCAGTAGATGGATTTATTGCCAGGTATATAATGTGAATATTCATTACATGATCATGCCAATGGGCCAAGTAATCTGCGTGTGAAATGCCAGGTTTTCTCAACTGTGAATTCAGAGGCATGAATTGAAGCTCCTGGGCCCCAATGCAAAATCTTTACCAGGGCCTCTACATAATAAGTGCCATTTATTATATTTATGTCCTCTAATGAAGCAGAAGGGCCCTTGGGTTCCCTCAGGTTCCAGTTGTGACTGTTGGTTTTCATTCGAAAATTCATTCTTTCATCTCTCCGACATCTACAAGAAATGTAATTCGAGTATTGTGCATATTATTTATGAAGCTCTTTTCCTCATAAATACTAAATATCCATTATTAACATTCACTTTGGTTGCCTTGCAAAACAAAACAGAGAAAAAAAAAGAAAACAAACTTTAGTGTAATGTAATGGAACTGCTATCTTCCTCAAGAGATAATTACCTAAAAGATAATTAAAATTGAAAACAAAATCATTGTACAAACAACATCAGATTACTTTTTCCACATTATGAGCTTGCTCAGAGTACACACTAATACATTTAATTATTGCTGAAATAAATTGATTCTTTGTACCTTTGAAAAATTATTAAATGTATCGTTGCTCACATATACAAGGGGATGTAGGCAAAACCTCATCTACATGAACAGTAGTTTACTTGACAACACATTACTTGGTGTCAATGGTGACAAGGTGACAGCTTAAAGGGAGCCGGTCATGTAAAATAATGCTATTAACCTGCAGCTATGGGGTTAATCTAAAGATTAATAGCAATCTGACACCGTGCGGCGCCGGCACTGAAAGCCCCGCTGCCAGGAGGAAATGAACATTATTTCTCCTAGCAGTTTTCGGCTTCCAGTCATAAGGGTGACGCCAACGCGGTTTCAGTCACCGCTTAGTACAGTGAGCTGTAACCGCGACTGACAGCTCACAGAGAATTAGGGATGGCTGTCAGTCAGTGCCAGGGCACTTTCTATACACTGAGCAGTGACTGAAACCATGCCAGCGCCAACCCTATTACTGGAAGCCGAACACTGCTAGGAAGAAAGAAAGTATTCCTTTCGGGAGTGGGCCTCTGAGTGCTGGCACCGCATGGTGGCAAAATGCAATTAACCTGCAGAAGAACCCAATATCTGCAGGTTAATACCATTATTTTACATGACAGATTCCCTTTAAAGTTCTTAAGCCCTCCCATACACATTAGACTAATGTTGGCTGCACCCGGATATATCAACAAGTTCTGCCAACACTATAATGTGCTTGGGGGAACCTGCCAACTGATTGTCAGGGGAGATATTGATCAGGCATGTCTGATTTTGGAATGATGGTCGCTTTGTTCTCCTGGAGATAACCCACCAACACAACTTCCCAATGAGAACACATTATTGCTAAGCGAAATGAGCACTCCTATGCATGGAAGAGACGATCGACATGGATGTTGGCCAAACAATTGCCCAAAACATTGTTCAGCCAATAGCCATCTAATGTTTATGTGGGCTTTAGACCATACAGCTAAATCTTTGTCTTTCTTATAATATGGTTCTATAAGACATAAAAGTATGCGAACAACTGTTTACTATGTTGTATAGTGTTTTTGGGGCACAGTCATCGACTAGATCCAGATTTTTCTATGTTTTTGCGGCTATCCATAGTTACAAAATTCCTGAAATTTTTTACTTGACACAGGGATACAAACAGAACGCTGACATTTTCTGCTTTCTTCAGCTCATTTGTCAGCTTTCCTTTGTAGACTGTGAAGTGGGCAGGAGATTTAATGATGGCGCTATGCCATAAGTAAGTTAAATAAGCTAGGAGGAATAGCTAATACTAGAGAAGAGAGAGAGAGAGGATTCAGAAAGATATAAATAAACTGGAGCAGTGGGCAGCAACTAGCAGAATGGTTTTTAACAGGGAAAAATGCAAAGTACTACATCTGGGCAATAAAAATGAAAAAACATATATAGAATGGGAGGAATAGGGCTAAGTGACAGCACATGTGAAAAAGACTTGGGTATACTAATAGATCATAAACTGAACATGAGTCAACACTGTGATTCAGCAGCAAAAAAGGCAAATACAATTCTGGGATGTATTAACAGTAGTATACAGTCTAGATCACGTGAAGTCATTATTGCCCTCTACTCCTCTATGGTCAGACCTCATCTGGAATACTGTGTCCAGTTCTGGGCACCACAGTTTAAAAAAGACATCAACAAACTGGAGCAAGTTCAGAGAAGAGCGACCAGAATGGTGACTGGTCTGCAAACCATGCCCTATGAGGAACGGTTACAGGATTTGGGAATGTTTAGCTTGCAAAAAAGAAGACTGAGAGGAGACTTAATAGCTGTCTACAAATATCTCAAGGGCTGTAACATTGTAGAAGGATCATCTTTATTCTCATTTGCACAAGGAAAGACTAGAAGCAATGGGATGAAACTGAATGGGAGGAGACACAGATTAGATATTAGAAAAAACTTTTTGTCAGTGACGGTGATCAATGAGTGAAACAGGCTACCATGAAAGGTGGTGCGTTCTCCTTCAATGGAAGTCTTAAAACAGAGGCTGGACAGACATCTGTCTGGGATGATTTAGTGAATCCTGCTTTGAGCAGGGGGTTGGACCAGATGACCCAGGAGGTCCCTTCCAACTCTTCCATTCTGTGATTCAATGATTCTAAGTAACAAAATAACAGGAAAGGCACTATATTCATCTGGTCTGTGCTCATTATCCAATGTATGCCTCAGATAAAAGGTTTTGTGAGGAAAGAGGGAGACACAAGCGCAATATAGGGTCTTATCCCACAAATAAAGTAAGTGGTTTGATAAAAAACTGCTCACCTGGTAGTAGGTATTCAAAGCATGTATAGATAAGGGCTGCTGCAGATCCACAAGTCGGTCACCGACTATCTGAAACAGAGCTCTGCAAAGGAATACGTGGATTTCATCCGCGCTGCCCAAATGATGAAATTCCAGAAGGTTAATAAAGTTTGACAGTGGTTTATTCTAAATAATAAATAAATAAACCACTGTCAAACTTTACTAACCTTCTGGAATTTCAGCATTTGGGCAGCGCGGACGAAATCCACGTATTCCTTTGCAGAGCTCTGTTTCAGATAAAAGGTTCTCACATATGCCACTGATTGTATGGTATACGCATTCTTGCCAACTCTTCCAGAATGTCCTCTGGGAAATAGGGGAGACCTCCTGGACTCCCAGAGGAGAAGGCACATTTCCTGGATAAATGGGCTTCATTTATGGTGAAGAAAGAAGCTGAAATATATCTTATAGTCAGTGCCCACAGGCGATACTAAGAAATGACTTTACCACTCCGCATGTGCCAGGCAAAATCCGCAGGAAGCAGAAAGACGGGAGACATCAAAACACAGTGTGGGAGCAGGGTGATCTGAGATTAAATTGTTTTTCATTTATTGCCAAAGACACTACATAAAAGGATTCTCCTTTGAGGGATGATAATAATAAGTGGGGGCATAAATGAGGGAATATTACTAAGCGGGGGAACTAATGTGGGAGAATTATTAAATTAGGACACAAGTGATGGATAGTATTGAGTGGGGGCACATATGGGTAAATATTACTTAATAGGGGATCAAATGGGTGACACTACTAAAGGATTATTACTAAGTGGAAGCATGAATGGGGGATATTAACAAGTGAGAGCACAAATGAGGGAATACTACTAATTGGGAGAAAAAATGGGGGCTTTTACTTAGTGGGGACACACATGGGGGATATTACTAAATGGGACAAGAATAGGGAATATAACAAAGTGGAGGTGCAAATTGGGATATTACTTAGCTGGTGTGCAAATGGGAAAGTACTAGGAGGTTGAGGCACAATTTTGCGCATGAGGAAAGGAGGTGTATGCGTGTGGTCTGTAAAAAGAGGCATGGTCTGTAAAAATGGGTCATGGTTTGGCCCATAAATCTCACTGAAGTTATTTTTCAAAATTGACAAGTAATTTGTTCATTTTTTTGGTGGTCTGCTGCACCATCCTATAAACTTAAAATAAAAGCTTGCCTCTATTAGCTAAATAAGGCCCTCTAGATATGAGTGATGTATACCATGGGAGTTAAAAAGTTCAGCTTAAGATCAGCCTTCACAGAGCCTGCATCAGTTCTTTGCAGATTACATAAACTATTGTATATACACTCCTCGACATAGATACTGCAAGACCAAGAAGACACCTCGGCCGCTATCAGCGAGGTTATTAAAGCCTGTCTAAGGAATGTTCTGCCACACTGAGTGCACTTGGGAACATAAATCATACAGATTCGCTATTGGTAGCTATTACTAACTCCCTTGGCACTTGCTGACCAATGATGTCGCAAAGGTGCTCAATGAGAATCAGGTATGGAGACACTGCAAGTCATGGTAGAACATTTACGCCCTGCTGACTCTTCAGTAGAAATAACAATTTGCCTGGATTGTTGTGTTGAAAATTGAATTCTAAAACACTTTGGAGAATCGGCCTTACCACTGGTTCAATGGTTGAACTATTCTGTACTGCAAGTAAAATTGGGTGTCCGATACAAAACCTAAGTCATGCAACAGTGTCTATACAAACCATTAGAAGATATTCATGTCATGGCTCAGTTTGGGGGTTCAATTTGGTGACCTCTTGCTCCATGATTGGCTCTCTTATCTGTTGAGCTATTTCCATTTTCTTCCCTATCGTTATCCTCATGTTTTCTATTGCCTTTTTGTTTCCTTTCTGTGTTTGTTTCTCTTCAGGTGTTTCCCATTGTCCTGTTTTAGTTGCCCTATCCAATTTGGGGTTGCGCTATATATTTTCTCCCTTCATTACATTTCCTTGCTGGCTATACTTCTAAGTGGATTAGTGATTATGAGTTCTAGCTCTTCAGCAAAGAAATTTTCTGTGCTAGAGAAACATCTTTGTATTTCGGCAGTGTGTTTTCTTCTCTACCCTCCCAACTTTCCTTTGTCCTCAGATTGATTGATGGGGGATCATTCTTGTTTCATTTATTATTCTCTTTGGTTCTCCTTATTTCTCCTGTATGTACATGCTTTAAGTTTCCTCACCCTGAGTTGGTGTGCATAACGGCCTTGCCTCTGGTTCCTCAGGAGGTACGAGAAACCCTTTGATGGCCATTAAGGAGACAGGTCCAAGGTGATGTTTTTAGTTCTGTGGCTAGAGATTGTCTAGTCTGTACAGGGACCAGTAGGGTTTGGGTGTGGCTTCTCTGTGTTGTAGGCTTTATTATTCCTGTTACCCATGTATGAGTGAATTACATGCATAACAATTCGAGTAGGAGCTAGACATCCAACTACAGGTGTTCCATTGAACTCACGCCACCGTTTTCAAAAGCTATCATCATTCAGAGCAGGACGACATTGGAGGCTGGAATGGAGATCTACCCTATTTAGATATGATTGCCTTTTTTTGTCTTAGATTCAATCATAGTCAGAGATTTGTCTGGAGACCACGTGTGCAATGCCATGAAGACACCGTTATGAGGGAGTATCATACTGGTTCCACTCTTGAGATTATGATATGGGATGGCATAATGTATGATAGCTATACCCTTGTGCTCTTCATAACAGATACGGTATCAGTTCGGTGTTACATTGATTTGGTAGTGTAACCAATGGTATGGCCAATTCTCAAAGTGCCCTAGGAACTAATTTTTAAATCAACAATGTCAGGTCACAAGGTGCTCTTGCTACAATTAGCAACTTTCAAGGCCTAAATGTGCTACCATGGCCTGCAGCATCTTCAGACTTGTCTCCCATCAAGCATATCTTGGACAATATTGAGTGGCATACACAAAGAGTGCTGCCAGCAGCAGATTTTGATTATTTCTATACCAAAATGCATTCAGCATGGCAGAACATTTCTTAGGCAACCATTAATAAGCTCACTGATAGCAGACAAGGAGTATGAGTGAAACACAGAAAAACAGTATAACAAACGTATAAAAATACTCTGTTGTAAAAAAGTAACAGTAAACAGCAAGTGCTAGTAAAAAGATGATAACAAAACAGGGTATTTGTTTGATATGTTTTTTGCAAAAAATGTATACTAAGCCTCTCTACCAAATGTCAAGGTATACCCATATCAGAGCAGTCCCTAACCAATGTATTTAAAAACCTGACTATGTTTATGGTACCTGTATGAGCAAGATTCAGAAAGGTAATGTTTGATGTGGACACGCTGTGGAAGACGGCTTATATGTACATGGCCCAGAAGAGAGGGGTGGAGACCTCTCTAATCTTGCAAAAACAAGAAACCAATTGAATATAAACACATGGGCCATGCACACACTGAACAAGTCTGTAGGACAGTGTTCACACCACCAAAAGACTGAAACACAGAAAAACAGTATAACAAACGTATAAAAATACTCTGTTGTAAAAAAGTAACAGTAAACAGCAAGTGCTAGTGAAAAGATGATAACAAAACAAGGTATATGGTTGATACATTTTTTGCAAAAATGTATACTAAGCCGCTCTACCAAACGTCAAGGTAACCCCATATCAGAGCAGTCCCTAACCAATGTATTTAAAAACCTGACCATGTGTATGGTACCTATATGAGCAGGATTCAGAAAGGCGTATGAGTGCATGTGTTTATATGTGTGGCAGTCATAATCCTTACTGAATAAATCGAGATGCCTTGATAATTTTATTCTATTTTTTCATCATGTGGATATGTATCATTCCTGTGCTTTCCATAACTCCATTAGGCTAGTTTCACACTTGCTTTTTTTTGCAGCGCGTTTTTCCCGCAAAAAAACGCATTGAAAAAACGCATACAAAAGCATACAACTGCTGCGTTTTTTTCAAGCATTTTTATGAGCATGCATGAAAAAAACGCAGCGTTTTTATGCGTTTGTAAGCGTTTTTAGTGTGTTTTTACCGCGTTTGCGTTTTTTCCAAAAATTAGGTGGCCCCTCACACTAACCCAAACCATGACTTTACTAACCCTAACCCTAACCCTAACCCTTAACCAAACCATACCCTAACTCTAACCCTGACCCTAACCCAAACCCTAACCCTTAACCAAACCATACCCTAACCCTAACCCTAACCCTTAACCAAACCATACCCTAACCCTAACCCTAACCCTGACCCTAACCCTTAACCAAACCATACCCTAACCCTGACCCTAACCCTAACCCTGACCCTAACCCTAACCCTAACCCTTAACCAAACCATACCCTAACCCTAACCCTTAACCAAACCATACCCTAACCCTAACCCTTAACCAAACCATACCCTAACCCTGACCCTAACCCTAACCCTGACCCTAACCCTAACCCTTAACCAAACCATACCCTAACCCTAACCCTAACCCTGACCCTGACCCTAACCCTAACCCTAACCCTGACCCTGACCCTAACCCTAACCCTAACCCTGACCCTAACCCTTAACCAAACCATACCCTAACCCTGACCCTAACCCTAACCCTGACCCTAACCCTAACCCTAACCCTTAACCAAACCATACCCTAACCCTAACCCTTAACCAAACCATACCCTAACCCTAACCCTAACCCTGACCCTGACCCTAACCCTAACCCTGACCCTAACCCTAACCCTAACCCTTAACCAAACCTGACCCTGACCCTAACCCTAACCCTGACCCTAACCCTAACCCTAACCCTTAACCAAACCATACCCTGATCCTAACCCTAACCCTGACCCTGACCCTAACCCTAACCCTTAACCAAACCATACCCTGATCCTAACCCTAACCCTGACTCTGACCCTAACCCTAACCCTAACCCTAAACCCCTTAACTAACCCTAACTCTAACCCAAACCCCTAAATTCCATTGTCTAAACTAATGTTAAAAAAAAAACGCATGTGCAAAAAACCGCATACATAAGCATGCCAATGCGCACGTATGCGCATCCATAGGCTATAATGGCCATTTTTAGCGCAAAACGTGCGCATACGTGCGCATGCGCTTTTTTGCAGGGCCAAAAAATGCAACATGCTGCTTCTGGAAAATACAAACGCACACCCCCAAAAAACGCAGCGCATGAAAATCGCATACGTGCGCTTGCCAGCGCGCAGGTATGCGCACCCATGTTAAATATAGGGGAAAAAACGCATGCGCACGTATGCGTTTTTTTACAGCGCAAAAAAACGCAAATGTGAAACCAGCCTTACTTTTCCTTCATGGTATTGCAAACTCAGTGTTGAGATGTTTTATTTATTATGTTTTTCAAATGTAATAAATAAAATTAGAATTAAATGTACAATGCTTAACAGTAGTTTAAAGATGAAGCAGATTTACCTCCAGCATTATTTGAAGTCTCTATTAATATAATGTGCCTTTATTTCTGTGTTCTGTATGACAATTATAACAAAGCACAAAAACATTGTTTATTTGGCTGCATCAGTATAATAGAATGGCAAGGATCAGAAGTAATTAGAAACGTAATTACTTTTTTAAAAAAAATGTGCCCAATGATAATTAAAATGAAGCATATGGTTAGGAGTGGAGCTTTTCTTTAATTTGCCAAATCAGTTTTAGGCACAATTTACTAATGTTCTTTGCTTGGAATGATGAGTTGACAATTTTGTCATTGGTTGTGCTGATGTGACTAGAATGGGTCTCTGCTAGATATGAGAGAATTTGTTTGAGGTGAATTAAATTCCTCTCTATTTCCATCTCAAATTTTGAAGAAAAGTCATATTCTCCAGAATACAATTTTTTTTGCAATTCGCCTTGTGCGAAATCATCAAAATGTCAGCCAATTAGAAAGGACCATGATAGCTCATTAAAAAGCCTATGGAATTAAAAAAAAAATGGCAAAACAATTATGAAAAGATCCAGACATTTAAATGAGCACTCACATCAAAATTTGTATCCTCTTAATATATTGCAATCATCATGTTATGTGGCACTGTGCACTTACAATTGCTCATTTTGCCTTTCTACCCAGCAAATTCTTCACTTTTCCATTAGGTCTATGACATCATATGATTAAAAACTGACTAGGTGAATCTTTCTGAGGTCTATTTAGAAACAGGAGGTCAATTTTCCCGAGTCATAATTCACTACAAAAGTCCCTCGCAGGTGGAGGAGAGAGCAGAGGGGAATGAGTCATGCAGTGAATAGAGACTTCCTGTTCCTACATAGAGCCGAGAAAAGAGAAGAATTTGCTGGGTAGAAAGGCAAAATGGGCAATTGTAAGTGCATAATGCTATATAATATGATGATTGAAATATATTAAGAGGATAAAAACTTTAATGTGAGTGCTTCTTTAACTAAACAACTGTTTTTGCACACCTATTTTGCTAGTCCAATGTAACACCTAGACATGCCACACCAATAAAGCAGTCAGTTGTAGTTATTAGCTTTTTGGACATGGACTTGCTTACTTAGAATTCTTATTGCATACTTTTTGAGAAAGGGGTAAAATTTTGTTCAAAAACACCTACAAGCGGATACAGACAAAAGAGGGGCCCATGTAAGAATAGTAAATGGATCCTTTGCAGTCCAATTGCTCCTCATCATGCATAACTCTACCTTTTTTCGAGGTGATAGTGGGACCCCTTACCTCTTGGGCCCCTGTGCGGCTGCTCAGGTTGCACTAATGATATGTCTGCCTTTGATAACATCCATCCGTCCACACCAATATCAATATTGTGCCTGTTGCTGCATAAGGATTTTGTGCTGAACAAGGGGTCCTGTGGGACCTTGAAACGCATTGACTGCTAAACCTGTTCAGAATAAATGATTTTAAAGAATTAAGCTGACATCCTGGATTTTTCAGCAGCGCAGAATTGACACATATTTTCCTCCACTGGTTGAATCTCTTCCTCGGTCCACAGACCCGTGTTCTGCTTTCTGCTGCAGCTTATTTAAGTTGTTGTCCATGTTGCTATTTTGCAACTCCACCAGGTGATTTGGCACCCCATTATTTTCTCACCGTTTTTTACCAGTTGAGACCCTATGCGCTTGTGTTTGCTCCCCAGTTTTCTACTCTGTTGCTGCCTATCGCATTCTGGACTTGCATGTATCGACCTAGCTTTACTTGTTGAGTCCTTCTTGGCAAAGATGAATAATTGGGGTTGAAAAGATTGACAAAATTAATTATAGTATTTTAAAGTTACATGGTAAAAGAAAAAATGGCGATAACAATTGACACGATAGTGTAAAATGAAAAAACCCACACATTGGCTTATAATATGGGAGCGACAAGCAGCAGCAGCAGAACCACCACCACCATGAGTTTGTGTAGTAGTATTACCAAGTTCAGGTCCTCACTGGCCTCCTCTGCCTCCGTCAAGTGTATAAGTGGAGAGGAAGCTGAGTGTTTTATGGAATTTATGGCACATCACTTGTATCAATCACAGCATGATGATGTTATCTCTGAAAGTGACACTGGCAGTTTGAGTCAAACTTCTGCAAAGGTCCTCCTTCTCCACTACCATAACAATTAATATTTCAGATTGTAGACTTTCAAGGAGGTGAAATAGATTTCAATAAAACAAATGTTTCCAGTTGACATATTGGATAAGATTACCAGTCAGCCTTTGCATTCGGATTCCATGGTGCTGGAGGAGATGGAAGACACGATTCAAACACTTAGCATTGTTGGTGACTGACAGCTCTCTTGTTAGGAGCATTCTGAGTCAGAGCAAAAACTAGATGTGGGACACAGGCAGGGGGACGAGGAGCTCTGCTCATTTTTTACTTCTGTCAGCTGAGTGAACGATGATGAAAATGGTAATTATGATGACTGTGTGGTGGACAAGACCAGATCTTGTTGTCGAGAAGAAGATGTCAGTAGAGAAGGGTGGTGGCAAGTAGCAGAGCTGACAATCATCTGAAAGATTTTCTGGTGGCAAGTGACCATGAAACTGCTGTTAGTGTAGGCGGCTTAACAGTACATAAAAGTTCTGCTCATCTGCTCATGGTTGTGCTGGTGGTAAATCCTACATGTGGGAAACTTGGTAAGGGATATTTTTTGCAATGATGATTCTTTGCAGTGTGCAAGTTCTGCAAGTGGAAGATAAAATGTGGATGTCTACGCTTCACTAGACTAGGAACTATGGCTCTCCATCAGTACATGAAGCAGCATCACCTGCTGATTTGGGTAAAGAAAATTGACTATAAATATAAGCAAGGCTCATATCCCTTCTTCTATCTCTCAATTTTCTGTCAGCCAGGCCACATTTTCAAGTAGCACCTGCTTCATCATCATCATCATAATCATTGTCATTATCCCCAATTTCTGCCTGTCATAGTCCAATACACAAGAAAAAGCAAAAAAGCCCAGAGTCAATATAATGTCCCGGGACGGCGAGGACTTCATATTTACAGGTGATCTGTTCATGTAAGGGTGGTTTCACATTTGCGTTTCCAACAGCAGCGTCAGCCTGCACATGGCCAACGCTAAGCCCTGCCCCCTGCCACGCCTCCTCCGGTAGCTCCGCCTAGGGGCGCATGACGCTGCATGCGACCTGCGTCCCCTATCTTTAGCACTGGGGACGCAGGCTGTGCACAGGTATGCGTTTGGCGGCGCATGCGTCCTTTTGACGGTGCGCCGATGCGCACCAAATTGCAACAGGTTGCGTTTGGTGCCCATCGGCGCACCGTCAAAAGGGCGCATGCGCTGCCAAACGCATACCTGCACATGGCCTGCATCCCTAGTGCTAAAGATAGGGGACGCAGGTCGCATGCAGCATCATGCGCCCAAAGGTGGAGCTACCGGAGGAGGCGCAGCAGGGGGCGGGGCTTAGCGGCGGCCGTGCGCAGGCCGACGCTGCTATTGGAAACGCAAATGTGAAACCACCCTCAGTGTCACTTTTTTATATATCAATGCCTAAATTGCTAGAGAAAGGGAAAAGTATATCCCATTTAATGGCCAAATTGTATTATTCTTTATCTTTACTTCCTATAATGTGAATGGATTTCACACTGTATATTGTCTTTTGCAGTCCCTGCTCTTTGGTTAGCAGCCACCTTGTTACTACTTGTTATATCATACAATCTTTTTTATCTTTGTTCAAATAAAAAGTGTTTTTATTGGGCACTATATACTCTCTGGGTGTTTTTGCTCTTTCTTTTGTGCTATATTATTGAGTTTTTCATCTTCTCAATATTATATAAATGGGTACCTTGTTGGAGTTATTTTTGTTATAGTCCAACAACTACTCTTCTCCACCCTGATTCAAGTGTAAACTCCCAAGTCATTGACTTGTGTGACTGGCCATTGAACTTCCACCGAAAGTTGCTGAAGGTGCAGCCACTTTCACATAGTGTTCTCTGATGCCTTTCGATAAATGATGGTGTGGATTCGCTCTGTACTTTCACAAATTTGAAAGTGGACTGCACCATAGACACATGGTGCAGCGATTATGGCAAGTGACAATATAGGTCTTTCATGGCCCCATTAGTTCACTGTTTTGAGTAGCAGCGTTGCACCACTGCTACCATAACAAGTGGTGAAGTCTCCATTTGGCACTAGATCTGGTTCCACCACCAAGTGGTGCTTATCCACCTCCCTTGCAGTAAACTGAATATCGTTGCATCACCAGGAGGCACTCATTCTTGTAAGGTTAAACGCTCCCAAGCTGTCACACAGCAAACCTGCTGCTGATGTAAAAATAGGGATAATTTTTGAGTGACTTGTTAAAAAAGCCATTGCTTCCTTTCAAAAGAGCAAACCTATCGCTTAAAGTGAATAATTTTTGGAAGGCTTGCTAAAAAGCTATAGCATCTCCATTTATGAAACAGCAAATCGTATGCTACTCCCCAAACAGGGATAATTTTTGGACCACCACTTGCCAGAAAACCAGTGTGTCATCCTAGTATATAAATTGTCTATAAATAGAAACACGGCCATTATCTCCCCCTTCCACACAAGTGTTATTTTTTAACCATTTTTCCATTAATAAAACATAAATCAGCTGTCAGTGCAGTATGTAATAGCCAAATAAAAATAATAAAAATGATAATAGCCAAAATAGGCTTTTGGCTACCAATGATTACTTTAAGGTGCTTACCCATAATCATTATATTCAGGTCACTTGGACATTACTATATTATAGCTTGAAAGGGAATCAAAACAGTCTTAGGAGACCTCAGAGTGTTACACACCTTTTCTGGGCAGTTGGAGGCTTTGCAGTATTGAAATACATGGCCACACAATTAATCACAAATCATTTTTTTTTTTAAAACTTCAACAAAGCTGGAGAATTTGAAATTTAAAACATTTCCTTATCTTTAATCAAAATGTACAGAATGTTCAAGGTGGATTTCCACATTAAATACACTTGTACCAAAGTCAGATATGAGAAGTTTTAGATCATCCTCTGGTTATCATTAATAAATGTTCCATTTCTTGACAGCAAGGCTACC
The DNA here is from genome assembly GCF_039654945.1 of Dendrobates tinctorius. Taxonomy (NCBI): domain Eukaryota; kingdom Metazoa; phylum Chordata; class Amphibia; order Anura; family Dendrobatidae; genus Dendrobates; species Dendrobates tinctorius. The sequence continues at coordinate 32,108,938 of NW_027361797.1, forward strand.
GAATACAATGTGTGATTCCAATACAAGGTGTCTTAGAAACGCCATTATACAGCGATTAAGCTTGATTTATGTACAACTAGAAATTTCATATAAGAACTTTTCGACGTCATTAGGCCATGTGCACACGATGCATTTTTCCTGCGGATCCGCAGCGGATTTTACCACGCAGAAACGCTGCGGATCCGCAAAGCGATTTACAGTACAATGTAAATCAATTAAAAAAAAAAAACGCAGTGCAGACGCTGCGTTTTTTTCCGCGCGTTTTTTGTGCGGTACAAAAATTGCAGCATGTCACTTCTTTTGTGCGGTTTTCCACCTGCTCCATTCTCCAAATCCGCAGGGGGAAAATCACAGTGGAAAACCGCACAAAAACTGCAAGAAAACCGCACAAAAACAGGAAGAAATCTGCAGGAAAAATCCGCAGGAGGAAAATCTAAGTGTGCACTTAGCCTTATAGTTGTTAATTTACAAAACCTGGCAGTATCTGTGTCTTGGCTATATACATGTATTGAGAAATTCATTTTTTTCTAACATCTGCATGCCTGGCAATATAATTAGATGTGTATATATTTTCATGTTATAAGATTCCAATATATCTTTAGACTGGATGCGCTGTCATTATAAAACCACTGTATATTGCAGGTAGATTATTTGATCATCTGCATGTTGTGGCCTGCATGGTATTCAGTTATGTTTTCTTTAAAAGATCTTTGTGTTTTTCATCAGCGCCATAAATTATTTCACTGACATCTCTATCTCGGCTTTGTTTCAGTATTTTGGCAGTAAAGCTAAGATGGATGGCTTCTTTTCCTGAAGCAGTTTGAATATATGCATTAGAAATTGCAGAGGCGGTGGGGTTACTGCATACCAAAAAGTGTAACAGAAGGAAACACCTTTGTGGAAGAAGCTTTGGTTGTAGGAAGTCTCTTTTAAAGGTTTTGGAAGCCTTTAACAATAGAAAATTATATTAAAAAAATTGCACTAAGTTTCAGTCTCAAACATTTATTATTTCTTTCATTTTTCAGAACCCTGTTATGCAGTTTGTAGCCTACTTATAGCTTTAAAAACTTCTGTTGCAGGAGTGTCTCTCCCTGCATATAGATATTAGAAAAAACTTTTTGACAGTTAGAGTGATCAATGAGGGGAACAAGCTGCCACAAGAAGTGGTGAGTTCTCCTTCAATGGATGTCTTCAAACAGAGGCTGGACAGACATCTGACTGGGATGATTTAGCGAATCCTGCTTTGAGCAGGGGGATGGACCAGATGGCCCAGGAGGTCCCTTCCAACTCTGCGATTCTATGATTCTATGATTCTATGTAATACGTGCTGCTGAGTGTGAGGTCTGTGTGTTCAATATGCTGATGTCTTCAGCATCACTGCTCTCATGTATCAGCACAGCTTCTTTGCTAAAGAGAGTTAGCTTTCATATACTTTCCCCCTATCTACAGTCAGTTTTCTGTTACTATTGCGAATGCAAATGCATTTCCAACTCTCCACAGTCTGGTCTGTTATGAACAACTGAGTTGAGTGAATCGATTAGATGCAAGTTGAATTAGTATTGAATTTTATTAAACTCTCAAATCCTGGAAACTCGCTAATCCCAGTCAATCCAAACAATTTGCATTTCATTGAGGAGATTGCATCAGCCACAAAAGGTTCATATGACCTCAGACTTGACTGTGCAAGCTTTCCCATAATGTCTTGAGATATCACATCACATGGTATGGTATCCAATCCGGACAGAGGAGCAGAGACTGTAGAAATGCCGAGGCAGGGAATGCAGTATCCATTTTTAAAGGGAATCTGTCACCCCTTTTTTTGAATATGAGCTGCTGGCGCCGACATCAGGGGCTTTTCTACAGCATTCTGTTATGCTGTAGATAAGCCCCAATGTAACCTTAAAGAGAAGAAAAAGGAGTTAGATTATACTCACCAGGGTGTTGGTCCGATGGGTGTTGCGGTCCGGCGCCTCCCATCTTCATACGATGCTGTTGGGTCGCCCTCCCAGGGCCGTGGGGTACTCGGTACCGGGGCGGTGTCAGCGGGATGTGTCACAGCAGCGATGGCCCGGTCCGTGGTCCTGGGCACCCAATTAATCGGGGAAGTTGAATGGTGGTGGAATGTAGTTAAATTAATAGTTCGTGATGCCACCTGTGGTGTTCGGCAAGTGAGGTGTTAAGCTGACGCTGCTTGCAGATCCTCTGGGGCTGGTGGTGTGTTGCAGCCAAGATGGTGAAGCTCCCCACAGGTGAAGCTGTAGCCCCAGGGCAGTGTAGATGTGGAATTAGAGGAGAGGCACAATCGGTGTAGAAGCCGGCACCCAGATGTAGCGGTGCCGGGTGCGTTGGCGCAAGAATGAATGGAGGACACCAGGGCTTGTAGTTCCAAAGCTTTACTCACAGTTTGTAGTACACACAGGTGCCCGCCTCCGTGCCGTGTCCTGCGGGTCAGGGACTCAGTCAACCTCCAGGCAAGATGGAATGCTCCCTTCCAACACTCCGCCAACATGTGCCTTTCTGAACGTCTCCTCTATAGCTCCTTTAAGTGTGAAGTACTCCCAGTACTGAGTTATACTGGAGTGCCTCCTGACAGATGTTCCCAAGAACTCTACTTGTACGGCAGACAGCTGTAGCCTGCTTCGGGGACTCCTTACTCCTGAGTCCCGACTCTCTATCCAAGTTGCTGTTGTGCCCCCAAGTCTTAGATGGGAAGTAGTGCATTTACAGCCCACTACTCCACCGGTGTCTGCTGCAGGACCATTAGCATCCATGCAACCTCGGGGACCGGGCCCCGGCCTTGCGCTTAGAACTTCTAGGCAGGGTTCTCTCCTAACCCACATCCTCTCTGTTCCCTTTTACTCTTTCGTTCCGTACTAATCTCTCTCTCTTATGGAAGATCAGGCTTCAGTTCAATGCCTTTCTCCTTCTTTTCTTTCCTGTGCCAGCAGACCCAGGTCACTGAGGTCTGCTGCAGCACCTCCTTCCTCCATCCCTCTCTCAGGGATCTTCTTTCCTCACTCCTCTCCGAGTGGCTTCCTCTCTCAGACTGACCTGTAATCCTAAACATTCCCGCTCTTTTATGTATTCTCAACTCCACCCGCCTCCCAGCACATTTCGTGTTCCAAGCAGGGAGCCACCAAAGGTGCTCTGCTACACTCCAAGCAGGGAGCCGCAATGTGGCTTTGCTGAACTACTGTGTTGTGTGGGGTGCGAGTGTTGGAGCGTGGTCAGGAGCCTCTAACTTACCTGGATGGTGGGGCACCACACCTCAGGAGGAGGTGCAGTACCTCTGTGGCGACTGAGCCTCAGGGGCGCCACACTGTCCTCTTCTTTCCTTCCTGTAGTGGCTCCTGCGCAGGCACACTGCTCTGCCTTGCTGAGGGCAGAGCAAATACTGCAGTGCGCAGGACCTCTCCCGCAGCCTGCGCACTGCAGGACTCTGCTCTGCCCTCAACAGGCAGGAGCCTGCGCAGGAGCCACTACAGGAAGGAAAGAAGAAGACAACATCGTATGAAGATGGGAGGCGCCAGACCGGACAGCGACACCCATCGGACCGTACCGAACGCCAGGGTGAGTATAATATAACTCGCTTTTCTTCTCTTTCAGGTTACATCGGGGGCTTATCTACAGCATTACAGAATGCTGTAGATAACCCCTGATGTCAGTGCCGGCAGCTCATATTCGAAGAAATGGGTGCCAGATTCCCTTTAATAGTGATTTAGGAGGGGATAACTGCCCTCACAGCTCAGCAGTAGAGAATGGAATGAAAACCCTAAAACATTGGACAAATAATCTGAACATTAACGTCTTGCATAACTTACCGAACTGAAGATGAATATTGTAGTCTGTGAATACTGCAAAGAGTAAATTGAAAGAGGAAAAAAGAGATCTGGTAGCAGAGATGCCAGATTCAGCATGATTGATCAGTGATATGGACTAGCTGACATTTGGCCTGGTGCATTTAAATTACAATTCAATTTTTTTCTTCATTCATAATGTACTAGAGAACAGCAAGCCAGTACAATATTTTTAACAGAAAAAATAAAACTCTGATCTTCCGTTCAGTGTGCTGAGTCTTTACATTTTTTGTGCCATAATTTTTATGTAGCTGAGTAAGGGAATAATTGTTTTTAAAACACAAAAAAATCCCCATGTCTCTTGCATGTGTGTTTAATAGGCAAGTTTCACAATCGTACATGCCACACCTACATTGTGACATGCTGCTGCATTTTGCTATCTGTATGTGTAAATATCTACCAAGAATTAATTTTTGCGACCTTCTTTTCAATGGTTGAAGAATTGGCATTGAAAAAATTGTCAAAAATTAATTATAGTGTTGCACAAAATATATGGTTAAAGCAAAAGTGACAATTGCATTGGTTGAGGTATAGTAAAACAAAATGAAAACCCATAGCACAACATCAGGTCTCTGTGTCGCAATACACGCTGCTGGCAAAACAGAGGCCAGCAGCTGATGTCGGCGTGGATGTGACCAGGAGTGCATGACAGTGACATCATGTGCCCCATCGCATGCTGAAGTCAGCTGCCGGCTTCAGAAGAGGCGGGGAAGCGGCGGGATGGTGAATATTTACTTATTTATTTTTTAACATCAGTGGCCATATGACTACATGGGCTATGGACTGTGCATTATACTTTATGGATGACTATGGACCAAGGATTATACTTTGTGGAGGACTAGGGGCTGTGCATTATACTTTATGGAGGACTATGAGCTCTGCATTATTCTATATGGAGGACTATGGGCTGTGCAGTATATTATATGGAGGGCTATGGGGGAGCATTATGCTATATGGAGGACAATGAGCAATGCATTTTGATTCTGCTATGAGGGACATATATACCATGATGGAGGCCGCATATATATATATATAGTATATATATATATAAATATTTATATATCTAATATATAAAGCTCAAGTGTGTGTATGTATGTACAGTAGGGTGACCGCAAAAAATCGATGTCGGAATTTTGTCCGTCTGGACCCCACAAAACGATTCCCCTTTCCAGATATTGAGATAGCCAAAATTTGAGCTCGATCAAACGACGTTAACCCGTGCCGCTCGTCGCTCAAAGTTTGAAAAAATCCAAATTGAGGTATTTTAAGATTTAGGTATTTTGCATAGTCTGTTAGACTATAAAGAATGTGACAACAACATTGCAGAAATAGCCCTGACCAAATTTTCGAACCATTTGTGGTATTTGAATGCAGAGTTGGTGGGATTATCGTTTTTTGATCCCACCATTACAGACAATGAAAAGTTGTTAATGGCTAATAAATTGCTCAGTAGCACAGATGAACCATCAGAGCATGCTAGGGTTGTAAATCCAAAAGTTAGGAAAGAAAAATTAAAAGAGGTAGGAAGTAACCGACTTTAACGACCTTCTGACAAAAGATGAAGAACAAAAGCAATATGTCCTGCAAGTTGTAAGCAAATGCCGAGCATTATATTCTGACGTTTCAAAAACTACTTTAACAAAAGCTCTAGAATAGATTAGATAACTATGTAAAATTATCAACTCATGTAGGTTAGCGTGCTGTGGCTAAAGCCTCTGCCTGCTGCTAAAGAGAAATGAATATTCACTGCTCTGTTTAAAAATGCTTTTTATTTAGGAATGGAGCCTTGTGTGGTGAACGTGCATAGAGGTCATGGAGGATCATTGCATGACTTATTATTTTATTTGAAATAATTGTACCTGCTGATTCAAGTCCTTTTTGTAGCTTTCCACTGCTCTTGAACAACTCTTCTGAAAATTGTTTTCACTACTCTGAAATCTTGCAAGGAGCACCTGATCATACATGGTTTATAGTGAAATTATATACTTTCCATTTACAGATTATGACCCCAAAAGTGTTCACTGGAGCATTCAGTAGTTTAGGAAGTCTTCGGTCACCAATGCCATCAGTAGGTTTTGCAACAATAAGGTTGTGAAGGTCTTGAGACAGCTCACTTGTTTTACCCATTATGAGATTTCTTGTGTGGCACATTGGTAATGGGACACCTTTTTGTAGGTAATCAGTTGAACCAGCTGATCTTATTTTTCACTAGAAGGATTGCTTTTTAATTACTGATAGATTTTAGCTGGTGTTGTGGCTTTCCATGGCTTTTTGCACCTCTCTTTCTTCCTGTGTTCAATATTTTTTCTGTGTCATTTTTACATTATTACAAATAATTTATGGACAACTATGGTTTGATTTTTTTGCCCTTGTGGGTTGAATGGGTTGTTATCAACAAATATATGTTTAGAAATATGTTTACTTAGAAATGGAGACGTATTCAATATTTATTTCATGCGCTGTATGTATACACATACACACACCTCTTTAGATGATAAATCACACATAGCATTTGTAACATACTACGTGAACAAGGTCCATTACAACAGACCCGAGATATACTTTTATGAATCCCTGTAAAGGCAGCAAAGGAAACAAAGAGGATAGTAATATAGGTATAAATCAACAAAATAATATTGGACTTTCGAAATGATCGTGCAAAAATACTGCACAGTGTTCCTCTACAGCCCCAGGTTTATATATATACTGTCATCTTTATACTGTTTTTTCAGCAGCTAGTAATTTTCTCCCCATCTAATTGTTTATTTCCCGATGGACTTACAAGGTTAAAAGTTCCAGGAATCCACTTCTGCTCACATACTGGAGGTCTCTAAATTAAATTAAGTATGGCTGAAACAGCCTCTATTTGCATGTAAAAATGAAGGGAAATTAAATTGCTGTAAAAGGTAGGAATAATTTTCAGGTAACTTATCAAAATATTAGATTGATATATTGCATCGGTCATTGCAATACAGTGATTACAAAATGAGAGTAAATTTTAGGCAAAATGTCATTTTTTTTACATTTTATAATTACAAAAAGGAAAATGATTAGATGCAAAAGTTTGGGCAACCTTGGAGCTTTGTGTGCTCAGATAATTTTTGCCAAAGTTTCGGACATTAATTAGCCTGTAAGAGTGATGCTTGCTCACTATCATCATTAGGAAAGGCCAGGTGATGCAAATTTCACAGCTTTATAAAAACCCAGCCTCCTCTAACGTTGTCCCAAAAAAACAGCAGCCATGAGTAGTTCTAAGCAGCTGCCTAGCACTCTGAAAATGAAAATAGTGGAGGCCCAAAAAGCAGGAGGCTACAAGAAGATAATAAAGCGTTTTCAAGTCTCCCTTTCCTCAGTTTGAAATGTAATTAAGAAATGAAAGTTAATATGAGCAGTGGAGGTAAAGATAAGGCCAGGAAGACCAAGCAATATTTGTGTGATAACTGCTCATAGGATTGTTGAAGACACTTACACAAATATGGGCTTCATGGAAGTGTAATCAGAAGAAAACCTCTCCTGTGTCCTCACCACAAAATTCAGCATCAGAAGTATGCAAAAGAACATCTAAACAAGCCTGATGCATTTCGGAAACAAGTCCTGTGGACTGATGAGGTTAAAATAAAACATTTTGGCCACAATAATCAAAAGTATTTGTGGAGGAAAAAGGGCACAGAATTTCAGGCAAAGAACATCTCGCCAACCATTAAGTATGTGAGTGGATCAATCAAGCTGTGGGGTTGTGCTGCAGCCAATGGCATGGGGAAGAGTTCACGAGTAAAGGGATAAATGGATTCAATGACATTTCAACAAATTCTTGATGGAAACATAACACCATCTGTAAAAAGGATGAAGTTAAAAGGGGATGGCTTCTACAAATGGATAATGATCCTAAACACATGTCAAAATCCAAAATAGACTGTCTCAAAAGGCGGAAGCTGAAAGTTTTATAATGACCATCACAGTACTCTGATCTGAACATTATTGAAAATCTGTGGCAAGACCTCAAAATAGCAGTGCATGCAAGATGATCCAGGAATCTCACAGAGCTGGAAAAATTTTGTAATTTTTAAAATGTAAATGATGAAAATATATATTTTTTGCCTAACATGCAAAGAAAATATGTCATGTGTAACTTTAGGCCTTTTAGAGATCATTTCCTCTTCAACTTACTTAACTGTTCCCTATAACAGTAATTTTGACCAGGAGTGCCCAAACTTTTACATTCCAAAGTATATGAATTGGGATATGCTCCAGAACTCTCTCCATAGAAGTGCATTAGACATGTGACATACATGTAGATTGCATGTCAAGAAAGGGATATATTGTTTTTAAGCACAACACTACTTGTACCCTAGTCTACATGTGTGCAATAAAAAGGGATGATCAGCAGCCATGTGTAATGGTAATGACTATACAAAGTAGTCCAGTGCTATGTATATTCTGCTGTATTGTAATGATCCATAAAAGAAAGCTCAAATATACATGATATATGCTGACTTCATTAATTACTTTATTCAAGTTGGATAATGTGTAAGTTTCCATTAGAAGTCAGGACAGTAGTCTTAAATTTGGCCCTGATGATGATGGGCCCTTGACTCCTGAAGAGTTGTCCATTAACAAGAGAGGAAAAACCCCAGTGGAGGAAACCTCTAGGGAACCAAGGTTAAAGGAGTGCCCTTCCCTTGGGCTGTGGATAGGTGAGAAGAGACCGAGCTTGGAATCTGCCTCTTCTTACAGGCGGTACCTCACCTGTGTCGTGGGTACACTTGGCTACTGAAAGTCTGGTAAATGTCATATGACTGGATGAGAGCAGTCCAAGCCTGGAATCTGCCTCTTCATGCAGCAAGTAAGTCACTTGTCTGTGAACACTTCTGACTGGAAAGTCAGGTAAATGTTATGTCCATAGGTGAGAGCAGTCCAAGCCTGGAATCTGCCTCTTCATGCAGCAGGTAAGTCACTTGTCCATGAGTATGCCTGACTGCGGAAAGTCCGGTAAGTGTCATATCAATAGGTGAGAGCAGTCCAAGCCTGGAATCTGCCTCTTTATGCAGCAGGTAAGTCACTTGTCTGTGAACATGTCTGACTGCGGAAAGTCCGGTAAATGTCATATCCATAGGTGAGAGCAGTCCAAGCCTGGAATCTGCCTTTTTATGCTGCAGGTAATTCACTTGTCCGTGAACACCCCTGACTGCGGAAAGTCCAGTAAATGTCACATCCATGGGTGAGAGTAGAGACCGATCCCGGAATCTACATCATTGTGCAGCAGGTAAGTAACTTGTCCGTGAACATGTCTGACTGCAGAAACTCTGGTAAGTGTCATATCCATGGGTGAATGCAGAGACCAATCCTGGAATCTGTGTCTGTTTTGCTTCATCACTGGTTGCCTGATCCTCACATGGTGGCCACCATGTAAAGGAGTTGTACTGGAGTTGTGTCCTCCTGCTGGATTCCTTTTCAAAATAAAAAAATAGAATTAAGTACTGTAGATAAAGCACTGAAGAAATTACAAACTCATTTCTTTACTGCATCAAGTGTAATCATCCAAATAATGGGACAGGACAGCAAAAGTTAAATCATGTGGCCTGCTGGAATACAGCGATGAAACATTGCACGTCAACCATTTTCAAGAGACAGTATTTGCAGAACACGTATACTGCACCTTAAATATTACCAAATCTCCCGCGTTAGTGGCTGTAATAATTCCTCACCCAAGACCCCAGTCTTTTAATCAATGAACCTATTCCCATCACAATGGTGGGAATATGTTTCATGGCTTAAAAAATGCCGCCGATCATCATGAATTTTATGAGCTGAGGCTGCCATGCCACTCAACCTGCCCAAACTCTGGCACTATATCGGAACTGGGCGAAAATGGCAGAAGAATGCCAAAATCCACAATATTTTAGCACAACCTGTAGGTTCACCAAAATGTTGTGACATTTCAAAGCTTTTGATGGTCAGAATACTGGTGCAAATGAGTTGATAAATCGGGATCCTAAATCCTAAAACCAGTCTGGTGCCGGAGCTCCCGAAAATTATATCATGTGCTAAAATGGCTTTTTGAAAAAGTTTTTTATTCTACATATACCAAGTATAAAAACAATGCGTTTCGGCTTGAAAAGAGCAAAAGCCTTCATCAGGTAAATTATTCTTGGTATAAGTAGAACAAAAAGCTTTTTTTAATAAGCCATTTCAACACGTGATATAATTTTCGGGAGCACCGGCACCAGACTGGTTTTCTGGATCTTTTTTACTTTCACCTGCGGACGATTGGGGATCACCTCATGGACCAGAAGCCGTGCAGCAGACCGACTAACCAGGATTTTGGTTGGATTCCTCCAGGGTCAATACGCTGTTCCTTCATCCTAATCTGGTGAGCACATCAGCTTTGCACTTTTCTTTATGATATTTTTAAATACCCTCGGTATAACACTGTCTATTGCTGGCTGCAAAATGAGATATTGGGATTGGCCACGTGTTCTTTATTTTATCAGATGTGTTGGGGACATGATTTTGGGGAACGTACTGCAAAGTTACAGCCAGTTCTCCTTCTGCTCTTCTTAGTGCATCTCTCCTCATAGACTGCACAGCTTCTCCAGTGGAAAAAAGTGGCCTAACACATCTTAAGGCCCCATCACACACAGCGATCTTGCTAGCGAGATCACTGATTTTGTGACACATCAGCAATCTTACCAGCGAGATCGCTGTGTGTGACAGGGATCAGCGACTGGCCCCCCTGCCGGTTATCACTGATCGTGCAGCATCAGCCAGGGCCGTTTTTCGATCGCTGGTCTCCCGTTGGCCAGCGCGCATCGCTGCGTGTGGTAGCAAGAGACCAGCGACGCTAGACGCTGGTTTCTTATGTAAACAGTGGGTATCCAGGAGTCGCGCAGCTCTTAGATACCCGATGTTTACCTTGGAAACCAGCGTTTACGCCGGTTTCCAAGGTAAACAGCGGGTATCCAGGAGCCGTGGCTCCTGGATACCCGACGTTTACATTAGAAACCAGCGTCCAGCGTCGCTGATCCTGATCGCTGGGGCTGTCTATGTGACAGCTCACCAGCGATCAGCCTAACGATGTCCCAGCGATCCCATCATGTCGGATCGTTGGTGGGATCGCTGGGACATTGTTATGTGTAACGGGGGCTTTACTCCTGTCCATTATCTCCGCTCTTTGTATAAACTTGCTCTGTATAAAGATTTTTAATTAGACATGTGGCTATTCTCAGAAGACACTTTCTTATCTTTACAACAATAGCAAATCTCCAAGGCTGCATTAATTGACCTCTTGGCCATCAAGTTTCTGTTTCCTGTTGCCTGGAATGTCATTCTCATTACAGAGACGATATGTTTGCTAACATTACAAAAACCCATTTATTTAGAGCAACTGTAAGTCATTAAAATGGAGACTAATTATCACTGTATAAACAAATCTAATTTTATTGCTGGTCTCTCGGAAGAAGTATGAATGCAATTACTTTAGTTTATTCTTAAATGTTTGTTTAATTGCATCAATTACCAACATGATAGATCTCCTATGTCTAATCTGCTGGAACTATACAAAATATTGTTATTATTTATCTATCTATCTATCTATCTATCTATCTATCTATCTATCTATCGGAAAACAAGGAACAGCACACTATTTGGTTAGATTGTGCCCAGGCATCCAGCAAATTATCCAATACTTGCCATATAGAAACCAAAAAAGGAAGGCAGCACTCCAGGATTTTTCAAAAAAGTGATTTGGCAACGTTTCGGCTCACATGAGCCTTTCTCAAGCAGTGAAAGTAGTGTACAAACAAGTTTATATAGGAGTAGTTCAATAAGCTTCAATTACTACATTCTTTATAAAAACTACAATACAGTATAAAATTGTTGCATATGTGACGCACTGAGACATGCACAATTTTAATCTAGGGGCGCCAAAATCGGCGTACGTGCTGAATCTAATAGGAAGTATAGCAGTGCACACCCGGTGAGTGAATCTGAAAATAATAAGTCACACATGCAGCAATTTTATAATTAAATGTATATTAACCACATTTGATGAAACTAGACATGGTCGCTAAGCACTTTTTTGCACAGGCACTTTAAACTGACGTATTGATGTTGTACATATTGCCCAATGGGTTTAGTATTATACTGTATTGTAGTTTTCATAAATAATATAGTAATTGAAGCTTATTGAACTACTCCTATATATACTTGTTTGTACACTGCTTTCACTCCTTGAGAAAGGCTCATGTGAGCTGAAACGTTGCCATGCCATGTGGGTCTAATAGAATCCACATCAATTTTTTGAAACATAGTGGAGTGGAGGCTGTGTATCACCCAATGAAGCATTAAAACTCTTGTTCGTTGGGTGAAATCATCTTTTGTGCTACAGAAAAGATGATAATTTTTGGAAGCGCATTTTCCTCCGTACACAGGATTTGCGAGATAATGGTGCCTAGATATTTTCCAGCATGCCAGAGCGTTATCATTTTACCAACAGGAGACACAGCAAAGACTACACCACCAGCAGCTGGACCATGTGGGAGTTTAGGCGACAAATCAGTGGATGACTGGGAGCATATGCCTGTTTCGTGGACACTAGGGTGACCGCAAAAAATCGATGTCGGAATTTTGTCCGTCTGGACCCCACAAAACTATTCCCCTTTCCAGATATTGAGATAGCCAAAATTTGAGCTCGATCAAACGACATTAACCCGTGCCGCTCGTCGCTCAAAGTTTGAAAAAATCCAAATTGAGGTATTTTAAGATTTAGGTATTTTGCATAGTCTGTTAGACTATAAAGAATGTGACAACAACATTGCAGAAATAGCCCTGACCAAATTTTCGAACCATTTGTGGTATTTGAATGCAGAGTTGGTGGGATTATCGTTTTTTGATCCCACCATTACAGACAATGAAAAGTTGTTAATGGCTAATAAATTGCTCAGTAGCACAGATGAACCATCAGAGCACGCTAGGGTTGTAAATCCAAAAGTTAGGAAAGAAAAATTAAAAGAGGTAGGAAGTAACCAACTTTAACGACCTTCTGACAAAAGATGAAGAACAAAAGCAATATGTCCTGCAAGTTGTAAGCAAATGCCGAGCATTATATTCTGACGTTTCAAAAACTACTTTAACAAAAGCTCTAGAATAGATTAGATAACTATGTAAAATTATCAACTCATGTAGGTTAGCGTGCTCTGATGGTTCATCTGTGCTACTGAGCAATTTATTAGCCATTAACAACTTTTCATTGTCTGTAATGGTGGGATCAAAAAAACGATAATCCCACCAACTCTGCATTCAAATACCACAAATGGTTCGAAAATTTGGTCAGGGCTATTTCTGCAATGTTGTTGTCACATTCTTTATAGTCTAACAGACTATGCAAAATACCTAAATCTTAAAATACCTCAATTTGGATTTTTTCAAACTTTGAGCGACGAGCGGCACGGGTTAACGTCGTTTGACCGAGCTCAAATTTTGGCTCTCTCAATATCTGGAAAGGGGAATCGTTTTGTGGGGTCCAGACGAACAAGATTCTGACATTTTTTCCCCCCCATATGAGATCCGGTCACCCTAGTGGACACGCAATCAGTGATGGAAGTCTGGTGGAGTTACTGTAAAGGCGGAGGACTAATCAGGGTATGACAAGCAGTAGTAGTGGATAGTAGTGATGGGCGAACCCATGTAATCTGTACAATCACATATTCCTCCTCTCCTGGCCAGTAATTGTGGTATGTGTTGACCTTGTACTGGAGCAACTCTGCATGGTTGGACACAGCCCTTACACAGTACATTGCACATTTAAAAGAATCTCAAATTTTTAAATATTGCAATGGAAAATTCTTAGTGTAGTACAGAACCTGCAAAAGTGATGAGGTTTGACAAAATTTACACGCTGTAAAGATGTTCACTTCTACATCATGCAAATCGGTTCTGTTTATTTTCATCGTCGATCTTACATACTTCATTGTAGAGGAGTGAAATCAGTGGCAAATCTGCAGGAAAACCACATTGCACTTGTATATTTTGTGCTACTGATTTTCAGAGGAAATTCAGGGTGAATCCAAACTGTGCAGAAATGGTGTGGATTTCCCTTGCAGATTTGCACAGTTATATCCACTGTGGATTACAGTATTTTCAACAAGTGGATGAGAACTTACAAATCCAATCCACATACTGCAAACCTTCAGACCGGGAACTGGTCACGTAGTGCACACGGAATTGTTGCAAATGAGGTGGAAAGGCGAAGATAAATTAATTTACAAATAATTTAGCATTGCAGATTTAAGGAATCTGTAGCAAAACTCGGAAATGCAGATTTTTTATTTTTTTGGCATCAGTGACTTTTTCCCCCCTTTTATCAGCTTTTGAAGAGACTAGTCTACACGTATTTCTCATACTACAAAGCAGATTTCCTGGTGATCTGACAATAGCTGACTTTCCATTTAAGTCCGGGCTCACACTTGCGAGTGCAATGTGAGAAACTCACACGAGTCTCTCTCATCAATACCCGGCACTGCCGCCGGCATTTCGAACCAAAGCATTTAGCTGCATAGAATGACATGAAGCCGCACACTCCGGTCCTGAGTTCCGGCGGCAGTGCCGGGTATTGAGCTGAGAGATTTGCACGAGTTTCTCGCATTGCACTCGCAAGTGTGACCCCGGCCAAAGAGAACCAATAGTCAGATTCATGCTGCCTGCACCAGGGTTAGTGTAAATCAGAAGTTGGCTTCACAATGAGAGGCCGGTCTGGGACCACATCTGACTATTCGGCCCAGACACAGTTCCCAAACAGCTTCTCAAACTTCCGTATGTTTGCTCTTAAATGCTGTAGTGTTTCAGGGCAAAACATACCAGGTTGTAATCGGACAGCCAGTGACAGGCTCCCTTTTAAAGACTTGTGTACACATTTATTTCCTAAATGCAAAGTTTGGCAACTTAAAATAAACCACTAAAAATGTTCTATTTGAAGTTGTAGGAATCTCATTAATTTTTGCTGCTGCTATAAAATGCGTTGTTTTTTTGTTTTTTGTTATTATGCACAAAAAAAAGTGTAGTAAAGCCCATAAAAAAAGCTACATCCCTTTCATCTAGCCGAGTGAGTGCTTGGCAGAGGAAAATTTGAAACTTGGATCAGACAGCATGTGCAACGCTTTGTCAGAAGATATTCTGCATACGTCTATATATGGCCAGGGAGTTGCATTGAGTCTTGCAGCCTGTCGGGATGTATTGTATTAGGAAGTAGGGTACTTATAGAGGTGTCCCCATCTCCAAGATCCTAGCCCAAAATATAGTAGGTGCAATAATAATAATAATTATAATAGTAGCAAATAGTTCCAATTAGAAATGTAGAATAGTTTGTCTAATTCACTATATCACTTACTCTATGTGTAGGGCAGTAACTTAGGCATTCATGATTGTGACCTAAACTACTGCAATACCCTGCACATGGGGTAAGCGACATAGGTTATCAGAAAAACTATACTACATTTCAAATTGGAAGTATTTGCTAATATTATTATTACACCTACTACATTGGGATAGCTTAGTTATCACAATTACGGTATTTTGTCCGCTGTATGGTCAACTTGCTGTAGAAAGGTAGAAAGACATCACAATGTTAATAAGTGGAAAATAAAATGTTAATCAGTGTTAAAAAAAAACGACTTCTAGTTCATCCATTGATTTTATTGATTGTTGATTATGCGCTGTAATATCCACACGTTATGAAGAATTCAAGGTATTAAACTTTAGATATGTTTTATTCTTCGTCCTCCAGCACACAGCATATCACTTGCATTCCCATGCTACCAGAAGTGAAACTGAAACTTCCCTTCTCATCCCTCTTGTCTCCACCCTCCAAGTCCCATAAGTCTGGCTTGCTTAAAGAGACAGATCTAATTATTATACATTACATCATCCCCTTTTTTTTTTTTTTTTTTTTTATAAATAATCTATATTACTGATAAATGCAACAACATGAAAACGTCCAAAGAAATCATATGTCCGTTTTGTCTTATTTGTTCAATTCTAAAACCAGAGAAACAAACAACAACAAAAAAAACAAACAAAACTGTAGTTACACTTCTTCAATAAGCCTCGATGGATCTCTTCTCTCTCGTGTAGGATAACGTCTGGGCTCATTGAGAGAGTTCATTGTTGATGGACCAGCTACCTCTTGTTGGTCCTCTCCACCATCGGATACCAAATCTTCCACCAAAGAGAGTTCATTGTCATCATTCTGCGGTATGACTTTAAAATATGAAGAATTTCGCGTTATGGAGTGTCCATCTCGTTCAGCTGTGATCATGCTGCCTTTCCTTTTGGTAACATAATATTTTGCAGGACCATATACAGGTGAGGTCTTGTTGGTTGGTCTTTGACGTACCACCACGACATCCCCTCTTTCGATGGCACTTGACTGTGTCCTTCGCCTTCTGTCTGCATAACGTTTCATGGCTTGTTTGTTGGGATCTCACTGAGGAGTCACTCGGTCGGGGATGGCTGGTCACATCAGGGAGATGTATACGCAGGGTTCTGCTGAACATTAAATAAGCTGGAGCAGCATTAGTAGTGGAGTGTGGCGTATTGCGGTAATTACGCATGAATTTGTATAATGACTGTTTCAGTGGGATGTGCTCCAGACTCGCTGCCTTGATACGTTTCCCCAGAGTGCGCATAAAACGTTCCACAATTCCATTGGCTTGCGGCCAGCAAGGTGTGATTTTCCTGTGATTGAATCCCAAGTATTCAGAAAATTGTGTAAACACATGTCCATTGAATGGAGGTCCATTGTCTGTTTTGACCACTTTTGGAATACCATATGCCGGAAAAATGTCGTCCAGCTCTGGTATGACATTATTAGCAGATGTTGAAGAGATAAATGAAATGACAGGGTATCGAGAATATTCATCAATTGTTACGAGAATGTATTGGCCATTTGGCAATGGTCCATATATATCGACTGCCACTTCCTCCCAGACAGCAGTGGGTAACGGAGACATTTGTAATGGCTCTAAGTTTGATGATGGAGTGATTAATTGACAAGTAGAACAGCGTCTAATCTTTTCTTCCACCAAGTGATCCATATTTGGGAACCACACTTTTTCTCTGAGTAACTTCTTTGTGCCAACAATTCCTAAATGACCTTCATGTGCTATCTGTATGACTAAGTTACGCAAAGTCTTAGGTACGACTAGTTTGGTACCTCGAAGAATGAGGTGTTCTTCAGTGACTGATAGTTCCTCACGTACGTTTGAGAATAGTTTTAACTCTTTCAGATCAATCTCAGAATCAGGAAATTTTTCTTTTTGAATTTCATGCCACCTTCGATTTTGGATGATTTGTATTAGGGCACAGAGTGTCTTGTCTTTTGTTGTTTCATTTATAAATTGATCAAGAGAAAGTGCTTTTGGCACGGCATGATCTGTAACAAAACGTAGGTATTCTTCAATGGAGGAATGCACAGGTATATCATCATTAGTAGGATGTCTTGAAAGATAATCAGCCGGATTGCTGTATTTTCCAGGTTTGTGAACAATTTTATAGTTGTAGTCCTGTAGACGTAGGCCCCATCGTTCAATTCGTGCAGGCATTTTAGCTCTGGGATTTCCAAAAATTGTAAGAAGTGCTTGATGATCTGTGACAATGGTGAAGGGAGCTCCATAGAGAAATAAGTGAAAGTGTTCACATCCCCAGACAACTGCCAAGCTTTCTTTTTCAGGTTGAGAATATTTTCTTTCAGTGTTTGTTAAGCTCTTACTTGCATAAGAAATGATGTGAGGATTTTGATTGTTATCCTTGTATTGCGCTAGAATAGCACCCAGTCCCACGGGACTGGCGTCCACAATCAGTTCAGTTCGAAGAGCTGGATCAAAATAGGCCATAGTGGTTGTCGAGCAGAGTTCATTTTTAATTGTTTCAAAAGAGGCCTGACAGCCTTGAGACCATTGAAAAATACAACTTTGTTTTGTAAGTTCCCGTAGTGGATTGCTGATTGTTGAAAAATTCGGAATATATCTAGCACAGTAACTTGCCATTCCAAGGAAAGAACGCACTTCACTAGCATCCTGTGGAATTGAGGCTGTTCTGATAGCTTCCACTTTCTTGGGGTCTGGTTGTACTCCTTTTGCCGAGAAGATGTGACCATAGAATTCTAATGAACCCTTGTCAAACTCGCACTTCTCTTTGTTTAAAGTGAGTCCAGCAGAAAGCAGGCATTCGAAGATAGCATATAGAGCACGATTATGCTCAGCTTGAGTTTTACCAAAAACCAATATGTCATCACTGTAATTAAAGGCATTTGGGATGTGTTGAATGACACTCCTTATTGCATCCTGAAAAATTTCTGCTGCTGAGCAGACTCCAAAAGTCAATCTTTTGTATCTTCTGAGGCCCACATGGGTGGAAAATGTGGTCAAATATCGGGACTCTGGACTCAGTTCTAATTGATGATATCCCTTATTGAGGTCGAGCTTTGAAAAGACGGTGGCTCCATTTAATAAATGAATAATGTCATCAATCGTAGGTGAGATATGTCTTTCCCTCTGGATAGCGGTGTTGGGCAGGCGCATGTCAACACACAGTCTCACTTGATCAGGAGCCTTAGGTTTTGGAACTACCACAAGTGGAGAGACCCACGGAGTGGGACCAGTAACAGTTTCAATAACGTCCTCATCCATGAGCAATTGGAGTTCCTTTTCTACCTTCTGTCTCAGGTGAAATGGAATACGCCTGTGAGGCTGGGCTACTGGACGAACATTGTCATCCACATGAAGGTGTACTTGAGAGTCCTTTAGTTTTCCCAAACCACTAAATAGGGAGGGAAAGCTGTTCACCATAGTTTGTACATCCATATCCGCAGGGTCAGTTATGGTATGAATAATCTGGATGAGCCCTAGCTCCAAGGCAGTGTGATAGCTGAGAAGACATCCTCCCGATCCTTGTAATGTGTGGAAAGTGGTTTTCTGCCTGTTTTCTTTATATCTAATTTCAGCATCAAATTGTCCCATTATAGCTAGAGGTGTTTTAGATCCATAAGGAAAGATTTTAGTCTGCACTTGTTGTAAGACTGGCCTTGTTTTCAATTGTTCATATGTAGTGCCATCTATGATATCCACTGAAGCTCCTGTATCTATTGTAAAGGTAATGTCAGTGTTGCAGATTGAGAGTGTAACACAGGGAGACTGTACTGAACCAGTGACAGAGGTAGTGAACACATAGTTCTCAGTCGCAGACATTTCTTCTGTGTCCTGATTTATCACTTTTACATCTGCAGATTTTGTCATAGGCAGCTGAGGCTTGTAATGCGCTGATTTGCAAACAGCTGCAAAATGATTCCCTTTTCCACATTTACTGCAGGTTTGTCCCATAGCTGGACATTTGTTCTGGTGGTGAGGGAAATCCTGTCCACATCTATAACATTTCTTCTGTTTCTGGGCTTGTTTGTCTGGTAAATTTTTCTGTTTGATATTATGCACATGTAATTTATCCCCATTCTCCATTACGGTAGCCTGATGATCTGCTATTTCTATAGCACGGGCCATTTTGAGCAAATCATGTAGAGAGATATCCTGCTGCAGAGCCTTACGCCTTAGGTTATTAGACGAGCAGGTGACAATTATTTGAGTTAGGATTTCATCATCTACATCTGTAAAGACACATCCATGTGCTAACTCTTTCAGCCGTGTGACATAAGTGTCTATGGACTCTTCTGGAAGCTGCTTGGCAATCCTGAATTTATATCTTTCATATCTGATGTTCTGTTTGGGGTTGAAATAGCCAGTGAGAGCTTTAGTGCAGTTGCTGTATGTGTCTGTTTCTGCTACAGGTAACGTACTGTATATGTCATAGACTCCTGTGCCTGCACAATGCAGGAGCAAAGCTCTCTTTCTTTTCTCCTCCTTTATGTTCATGGCTTCTAGGAAATTCTCAAATCTGTTTAGCCATTTTCTCCAGTTATGGGAGAGATTAATGACATCAGTCATATCAAACTGTGGGAATGTGTGCAAGTAGTCAGCCATGATAGAGTCTCTCAGTGGTGCTGGCGTGTGAAGCGGTAAAATAGAGTCCGTACTCACAGCAGTAGGTGATTATATCCCATCCTCATCGCCAGTTGTAATATCCACACGTTATGAAGAATTCAAGGTATTAAACTTTAGATATGTTTTATTCTTCGTCCTCCAGCACACAGCATAACACTTGCATTCCCATGCTATCAGAAGTGAAACTGAAACTTCCCTTCTCATCCCTCTTGTCTCCACCCTCCAAGTCCCATAAGTCTGGCTTGCTTAAAGAGACAGATCTAATTATTATACATTACATGCGCTATCCGTGTTTTTCAGTAATAGAACATGTCTCTATTACAGGAACCTTCTCAACTAATGAATAAACCAAATTAAAGTCCAGATTATAAAGACTTAAAAAGTTTTTATTAATTACACAATAAAAGAAAAACCAGACAAATAGGACATAATACAATACCATAAAATGTCATAATGTAAGAAGGTAGTTACATAGTAGACACATAAGCAATGAGTAAATATGGTGATCATAAAAATTCCAACCGCAAAAAAGTGCATATAGTGAACAGACACAGAGTATAAAAACTCAAATAAAGTGCATAGGAAATGTAATAAGATCATAGATACCCATGATCAATGGCTCAATGCGTCTCCAGCTCCCTCCAACGCGTCTCCAGCTCCCTCCAATGTACGTTTCGCCTACGAACGAAACATACGTTGGAGGGAGCTGGAGACGCA
The DNA here is from genome assembly GCF_039654945.1 of Dendrobates tinctorius. Taxonomy (NCBI): domain Eukaryota; kingdom Metazoa; phylum Chordata; class Amphibia; order Anura; family Dendrobatidae; genus Dendrobates; species Dendrobates tinctorius. The sequence goes on from NW_027361797.1 coordinate 32,129,555, forward strand.
TTGAGCCATTGATCATGGGTATCTATGATCTTATTACATTTCCTATGCACTTTATTTGAGTTTTTATACTCTGTGTCTGTTCACTATATGCACTTTTTTGCGGTTGGAATTTTTATGATCACCATATTTACTCATTGCTTATGTGTCTACTATGTAACTACCTTCTTACATTATGACATTTTATGGTATTGTATTATGTCCTATTTGTCTGGTTTTTCTTTTATTGTGTAATTAATAAAAACTTTTTAAGTCTTTATAATCTGGACTTTAATTTGGTTTATTCATTAGTTGAGAAGGTTCCTATTGTCTTTCATGAATATCCGTAAATGCTATATTGGTTGTTGGCATGTCTCTATTACAGTCTAGGGCAGGGGTGGGCAATTAATTTTCCCAAGGGGCCACATGAGAAACTGGCACTGCTGTGGAGGGCCGAACCAATCGGCTGAACTTAAAGGAGCAGTCCGAAACCAAAGGTGAATTTCATAATAAATGTATATCCATTCAGTGTAATAATCTAATCTTGTTTTCTAATATACTTCAATTTAAAATTCCCTAATGTACTCTCTACATTCTGACTTCCTGTCTTTTTTATTTTAACATCCCATGACATTTTGTTTGACATTCACCAGTGCATGCTGGGATACTCGAATGAGCCATCATCAGGGGGCAGATGCTGCAGACACTGCCACAGCCTCTGCGCCCTCTCTGAAATTAGGCCCCATCAGTGATGCCTGTTTTGGAGGCTCAGCTAGTCCTGCTCATCTGATAATGCGTCGGTTGTAAATTGTGACGTATACTCAGTATGAGTTTTCTGTGCTATCTTCCTTTGAATGCACAGTGACAGTGCGCTCCCTTGCTGGCTCTAAGGAGAAGTGAAGACCCGGCAGGGACCAGTCCAGTCTCTGAAACAGATGATGCTTCATTTCATGGTGGGGAAAGGAGCTATGGAAGTGACCGCATCCTCTGCCCCCTGATGATGTCTGGTTTGAGTACCCAAAAAGGCACTGGGATTCTCAAACAAATTTCATTGGAAGTAAAAAAAAGACACAAGCAGACAGGAAGTTAGAGAAGAGAGGGAATGGTAGAAATTTTTTAACTGAAATATATTAGAAAAGTGATTAGATTATTGAATTAAATTTAGTATGAAAGTCACCTTTGGTTTCGGATCACCCTTTAATTCTGCATCTTATTAATATTGTCACTTTATAAAAAGCAGTTGCTTATGTGATGAAGTTTACATGAGCGTATAAAAAAAATCATTATTTTCATCAAGAAAAGATGACTTTCCATCTGTTTTGTCATCCGTATGGCATCCATTTTTACACATCAGAAGTGAATAAAATTTTAAAGAAGAAATAGTGTCTTGTGTTAGTAATGGAAATGTATTCGTAAAAATCGGATGCTATACGGATGATTCATATGGGATCCAATTTTTCTATTTTTGCACACCCATAGACTTCAACAAGCGAGTCTGATCCGAAATACAGAAGAGACCGGTGGAGGCCGGATGTGGCCAGTGGGCAGCAGTTTGCCCAGGCCTGCTCTAGGGACATGTTCACATGCTGGATTTTTTTGTAGACCATGGATAAAAACACAGACAGCTTCGATTTTCATGGCTCAAAATTTGCCATTCAAGACAAAGGGTACATGAAAAACAAACACCACATATGTGACTTCCATTTTGCATCCTAGTCTTCTTGAAAATGTTCATCTTTTATTTTTTTCATACAAGAAAATTGGATGCCACACTGATGATAAAAACAGACACATGGACATAAAAAGAAATAAAACTGTATCCAGTATATTGAAGAAAATTTGTCCATGTTTTTCTTATGGTAAAAAAAACCCTGATGTGTAATGTAATAAGGTGTATCCTACAAGAAGATAATTTGTAGAACTACTAATAACTCAAGAGATGACTGCATCTTACAAGATTGCAAACAACTTAGTTTGATCCTTCAGACTGCAGCAATAACTCCAGAGTTAAAATTATTAGATGGAAGAGATGATTGGATCGATTAGCAGAGGATCAAATTTGAGATGAATTTCCTGAAATTTTTGGTTTCACACAAATTTGAAAATGTTGAGATTTGATATAAGGTTACCAAAAAAAAAAAACTTTCCACGCACAATGTCCTTCACTGCTGAAGTACCATACCAAAGAGGAAGGTAACATCTTTTTGCAATGCCATGCAGACTTACCATAATGTCCAGCTGTTATGACATATGAATTATGGTCAGTGAGATTCTCTCTTTCTCTCTCCTCTCCACTACGTGTATTTTACAGGCAACTACAAGTTTAAGGCCGGGGTCACACTAGCGATTAAATCGGACGAATGCAATGCGATAAAAAATCGCATTGCATTCGTCCCAATGTTATTCTGTGGGGCAGCTCACATCATGCGATTTTTTATCGTATCCGATCCTCGGACCGAGACAATTGCAGCATGCTGCGATTGTCACCGATTTTCGGATCGGATTTGACAATGCAAGTCTATGGGGGCGAGAAAAAATTGGATTGCAAACGGACCCGATGTGTGAGTTGCGGTAAAGTCGCACCAAAAGCCCAATTTTTTTTTTCAAATACAGTAATATCACAGTGACCGTTAAATAAAGAAATGAATTAATAGATCTAGACACATATATATATATATACATATATACAGTGGGGAAAAAAATATTTAGTCAGTCAGCAATAGTGCAAGTTCCACCATTTAAAAAGATGAGAGGCGTCTGTAATTTACATCATAGGTAGACCTCAACTATGGGAGACAAACTGAGAAAAAAAAATCCAGAAAATCACATTGTCTGTTTTTTTTTCATTTTATTTGCATATTATGGTGGAAAATAAGTATTTGGTCAGAAACAAGCAATCAAGATTTCTGGCTCTCACAGACCTGTAACTTCTTCTTTAAGAGTCTCCTCTTTCCTCCACTCATTACCTGTAGTAATGGCACCTGTTTAAACTTGTTATCAGTATAAAAAGACACCTGTGCACACCCTCAAACAGTCTGACTCCAAACTCCACTGTGGTGAAGACCAAAGAGCTGTCAAAGGACACCAGAAACAAAATTGTAGCCCTGCACCAGGCTGGGAAGACTGAATCTGCAATAGCCAACCAGCTTGGAGTGAAGAAATCAACTGTGGGAGCAATAATTAGAAAATGGAAGACATACAAGACCACTGATAATCTCCCTCGATCTGGTGCTCCACGCAAAATCCCACCCTGTGGGGTCAGAATGATCACAAGAACGGTGAGCAAAAATCCCAGAACCACGCGGGGGGACCTAGTGAATGAACTGCAGAGAGCTGGGACCAATGTAACAAGGCCTACCATAAGTAACACACTACGCCACCATGGACTCAGATCCTGCAGTGCCCGACGTGTCCCACTGCTTAAGCCTGTACATGTCCGGGCCCGTCTGAAGTTTGCTAGAGAGCATTTGGATGATCCAGAGGAGTTTTGGGAGAATGTCCTATGGTCTGATGAAACCAAACTGGAACTGTTTGGTAGAAACACAACTTGTCGTGTTTGGAGGAAAAAGAATACTGAGTTGCATCCATCAAACACCATACCTACTGTAAAGCATGGTGGTGGAAACATCATGCTTTGGGGCTGTTTCTCTGCAAAGGGGCCAGGACAACTGATCCGGGTACATGAAAGAATGAATGGGGCCATGTATCGTGAGATTTTGAGTGCAAACCTCCTTCCATCAGCAAGGGCATTGAAGATGAAACGTGGCTGGGTCTTTCAACATGACAATGATCCAAAGCACACCACCAGGGCAACGAAGGAGTGGCTTCGTAAGAAGCATTTCAAGGTCCTGGAGTGGCCTAGCCAGTCTCCAGATCTCAACTCTATAGAAAACCTTTGGAGGGAGTTGAAAGTCCGTGTTGCCAAGCGAAAAGCCAAAAACATCACTGCTCTAGAGGAGATCTGCATGGAGGAATGGGCCAACATACCAACAACAGTGTGTGGCAACCTTGTGAAGACTTACAGAAAACGTTTGACCTCTGTCATTGCCAACAAAGGATATATCACAAAGTATTGAGATGAAATTTTGTTTCTGACCAAATACTTATTTTCCACCATAATATGCAAATAAAATGAAAAAAAACAGACAATGTGATTTTCTGGATTTTTTTTTCTCAGTTTGTCTCCCATAGTTGAGGTCTACCTATGATGTAAATTACAGACGCCGCTCATCTTTTTAAGTGGTGGAACTTGCACTATTGCTGACTGACTAAATACTTTTTTCCCCACTGTATATATATATTTTATACATGTCATAGAGACACATTTATATATATATTTCTAATTCATACAGTTCTTCATTGCAGAATAGCCGCTGAAACATTTGCCGGCTTTTGTATAATCATTCTTCTGCCCGACATGAAATGACACATGGTTTACATATAGTTAACCATTTCATTTCATGTTTTTTTTTATGTCTATCACTATTAATTATATGAGGGTTTGTGGGTAAAATTTTGGAGTTGTAGGGGTTCATTTAAGGGGTTAATTTGTTGTATTAAATTGCTGGGACTCCGTGTCACTGAGGCTGCAGGGAGTCCCAGCAATTTAATACAACGAATTAACCCCTTAAATGAACCCCTACAACTCCAAAATTTTACCCTCAAACTCTCATATAATTAATAGTGATAGACATAAAAAAAAACATGAAATGAAATGGTTAACTATATGTAAACCATGTGTCATTTCATGTCGGGCAGAAGAATGATTATACAAAAGCCGGCAAATGTTTCAGCGGCTATTCTGCAATGAAGAACTGTATGAATTAGAAATATATATATAAATGTGTCTCTATGACATGTATAAAATATATATATATTTATTTAATGTGTCTAGATCTATTAATTCGTTTGTATGCGTAAACCTGTCATTGGGCTCCATTATATGTCCATTTAGCTATCCTGCGAGAAAATCTCGCCAGACGGATGTCAAACGGATCCTTACATAAGATTAAAATCGCATCAATGAAGAAAAATCGCATCAAAAACGGATCACTGGTTAAGATACTTTTGTGCGATTTCGGACCATTAAAATGGGACCGATTTTTTATTCGTTGTGTGTGACTCCAGCCTAACAGTATTAACATTTGCCAGAATTTATTCAAACCAAATAAAATTTTGGGGAAAAAATTAGCTATTTTGAATTTCAAAAGATTCATTAATTTCTAATAAGAAGTCATCTAATAGCATGCCAACCTTATAATACCTTCTAATATAGGTAGCTTCTTGGGCTTCTCCCAATGTGGTCACCCCGTTGACTATATAATGTTTGCCATGTAATGTGCTAATGAACAGAGAATTAAATTGGGATAAATTGGTTAAAAAATGCAATCCTATCACTGTTTTTTTTGTTTCCTTTTACAGCATTCTTTGGTTTATTATTATTTTCCATTTCTTATATAGTGGCAACAGGAGATGAGCGAACCTTTTGAATTTCAAATTTGCCGAATTCAATACATTTTCTCTAAAAATTTGATTTATGGCTAATAAATTTACATAAATTTCAATACTGGAAAGATTGTAATTGCTCATAAAAAACATGTGGTGGAGAGAAGATAGAAAGAAAGAGAACCCTGCTGACATTAATGGCTTACACTCTATAGGTGAGAGAGAGGACTCCGCTAACCATAACAGCTTACACGCTATAGGACAGAGAGAGGATCTCACTGACCATAAGAGCTTACACTCTATAGGACAGAGAGAGGATCCCACTGACCATAAGAGCTTACACTCTATAGGACAGAGAGAGGATCCCACTTACCATAAGAGGTTACATTCTACAGGAGAGAGAAAGAACCCAACTGACCATAAGAGCTTACACTCCACAGAAGAGAGAAAGGACCCCGCTGACCATAAGAGATTACACTCTATGGGAGAGAGGACGCCACTGACCATAAGAGCTTATACTCTACAGGAGAGAGAGGACCCCACTAACCATAAGAGCTAACACTCTACAGGAGAGAGAGAGGAGCCCGTTGACCATTAGAGCTTACACTCTACAGGAGAGAGAGAGGATCCCAGAGAACATAAGAACTTACACTCTACAGGAGAGAGAGACTTGTTCAATAACTCTGGAGATGAGAATGACTCTTCTGTACAAACTGTGCTGCACTGGGAACCACTGATCTGTGATCACCCATATACTGATCAACTCTGTACAAGATATGGTAATCTGCTAGATGTCATAGCTGCACTGCATAATGGGGAGGCCCATGCAGCAGTGCAAAATGACCTTTGCATGTTATCTGATACTTCAGCAGAGTGGGAAATTGTGCTGGGCAAGTCTATTTTTTTTAGTGCACCACAAATCAAATCTCAAAATTTTGGAATTCTATTGAATCTGCGAATTTCAAGTAAATTGACATGAACTTGATCCTCTGTGAATCGGCTCGCTCATCTAATATATAAAGCTCGAGTGTGTGTATGTATGTATGTATGTATGTATGTATGTGTGTGTGTATGTCCGGGATTGGCATCCGCACCGTCGCAGCTACAGCCACAAAATTTGGCACAGTCACACGTCTGGACCCCGAGAGTGTCCTAGGCTATGTTTTGAGGTGAAATTTTAACCCCGTTCGTTCCAATTCACCAAACAATTTTGCCCCTATCTACATAATGGGGAAAAAGTGTGTGTGTATCAAGCCCTGCCTCTCATTATGATGTCATAATGGTTGCTATGGTGACGCTGATGTCATCATAGGCTGCAAGCCCCACCTCTCATTATGATGTCATAATGGTTGACCTTGGGATGGAGGATGTGTGATGGGTATATGGGCACTGGACTATGGGATGGAGGATGTGGGATGGGTATATGGGCACTGGACTATGGGATGGAGGATATGTATGATGGGTATATGGGCACAGGACTATGGGATGGCAGATATGTATGATGGGTATATGGGCATGGGACTATTGGATGGAGGATATGTATGATGGGTATATGGGCATGGGACTATGAGATGAAGGATGTGTGATGGGTATATGGGCACTCGACTATGGGATGGCGAATATGTATGATGGGTATATGGGCATGGGACTATGGAATGGAGGATGTGTGATGGGTATATGGGCATGGGGCTATGGGATGGAGGAAATGTATGCTGGGTATATGGGCACGGGCCTATGGGATCGTGGATATGTATGATGGGTATATAGGCACGGGACTATGGGATGGAGGATAATTATAATTTGCTATAACTAGCCACAGTTAGTTACTATGTCCAGGCAGCGCCGGGCTCTTCAGCTAGTGTCTAATAACAATCTATTTTGCAGCACTGTACTGAGATTGTCATCTTTCACATCAGTTCATGTTCCCAGCTCAAAATCTAATTTTCCTATTTTAGTCAAACACTAGGGTCAATTTTATTGGGAGTCAATTGAGTTCTTGCATAATTTTAAAGTGTGGGAGAAAAGTGGAGTTAAAAGAAGAAACTCACCCAATCATGGGAGAACATACAAACTGCATGCACATGTTGTTTTAGGTCGGATTCAAACCCAAGAACTACAGAGCTGCAAGGCAACAGCGCTAACCACATGTCGCATATACTGAATATAATATGCATAACTTAAATCTCCTATATTTTTAATATTAATTTCGTATTTGTCTTTGTCTTTACCCCATGTGTCTGTTATATCTTGTCCAGTTATACTCACTGCTTAGATGGGTAAAAAGGAAAGCCTAAGGATATGAAATAATAGAACTGAGTCTATGGCAGCGTGTCCTCTTCATTTGATCTACAGTACTCCCTTACACATCAAAACAAGAACCTTTTTTAGACAGATGTTTTACGACAGTAAAGAGTTGAAAGAAGAACAGTGAACATCATGAAATAAATATCAATGAAATGTTCTTTTGTTTCTTTTCCATTTTTTTTTTCTCCTAACAACTTGAAAAGAATATAATATGTTTTACTTACTTTCAATTTAACTGCTTCAGGACCATTGACGTTAAACCAGGGCCGGACTGGGACTAAAATTCAGCCCTGGCATTTGAAGTGACACAGGCCCACTAGTCACATGGTGACTATATAATATTTTTGTACAGTTGTAGGTTACAAGAAGTGAGAGCAGATTAACACGACTATATAACATGTAGTCAGAGCTGTGCCCAGTATTTCAGCTCAGTCCTATTTATTGCTTTTAGGTACAGTACTCCTCCCAAAGCTCTGTCCCCTTTTGTACGCATAGTGACAGAATTCCTGGCAGAACTGCTATCCATTGGGCAACCAGACCCCCTGGTCATAGCTGCCCCTACCATACCTCCCAACTTTTGAGGAAGGGAAAGAGGGAGAAAGACTGCGGCGCCGCTGCAAATTTTAGGCCACACCTGGCCACACCCATTCCGCAACTAGCCACACCCATGTTCACGCCTAATCGCACCCATTTAGCACTGCTGATCACACTGACTTGTACTGAGGGCACAGTGGCTGGCATTATGGGCACACTGACTGGCACTAAGGAAGAGAGAAAACAGAGAGAGAGAAAAAAGAAAAAAGAGAAAGAAAGAGGGGGAAGAAAGAAAGAACAGAGAGAGACAGAGAAAGAACAGAGAGAAAGAAAGAGGGGAAAGAAAGAACAGAGAGAGACAGAGAGAATAGAGAGAGAAAGAAAGAAGTAAAGAAAAGAGAGAACAGAGAGAAAGAAAGAGAGGAAAAAGAAAGAAAGAGGGGAAAGAAAGAACAGAGAGAGAGAAAGAAAAAAGAAAGATTAGAGAGAGAAAGAAAGAACAGAGAGAGAAAGAAAATGAGGGAAAGACAGAACAGAGAATGAGAAAGAAAGAACAGAGAAAGAAAGAAAAAGAGAGAAAGAAATAAAGAAAGATTCTATAAAGATACTATAGCAGCCCAGCTCCCATTGTAGTGCCCACCTGAGCCTCCCGGTGCAGGACCTATCATGATCCGCTCACGTGGCCGGCATCCCCGATTCCAAGGCGATCATGCTGTCTGCGCTGTCGGAGGAGGACACGGTGATGGAACTGAAGCATTCCTGGTTCTGTTACAATCTCCTTAAGAAATTATCTCATTTCCGGTCAGCTTCAAGCACATCACTTCAGGTGGAACATCATGTGTGTGTTTTAAAATGCTCCTTGGGGCTCTGCCATGTACTCCTGTGTCCATGGGAAAAGCCCGCTTTGTATGCTTCGTACACACTTGGCTCCACTCCGTATACCTCATACACACACGGCTCCGCTCCGTACACCAACTACACACGCGGCTCCGCTCCGTACACATCATACACACGGCTCCGCTCCGTACACCTCATACACGCGGCTCCGCTCCATACACCTCGTACACGCGGCTCCGCTCCGTACACCTCGTACACGCGGCTCTGCTCCATACACCTCGTACACACGCGGCTCCTCTCCGTACACTTCGTACACACGTGGCTCCGCTCCATACACCTTGTACACACGGCTCCGCTCCGTACACCTCATACTCATGCGGCTCCGCTCTGTATACCTCGTACACACAGCTCCGTTCCGTACACCTCGTGCACACACGGCTCCGCTCAGTACACCCCATACACATACAGCTCTGCTACATCTACCCTGTAAACCCCTCCTGACCCCACACATACTTATCTCATCCAGCACCATGACAACAGCCAACAGCACAGCAGAGTCTTGCAGACACCAAGTGGCAAGGCTGAGCGCACAGGACCTGTGATGAGGTCACAGGAGGGGTGGAGTCAGGGTTCACATGATCAGTGGTCTGGACAAAGGCTCCTGATCATGTGACCTCTGACTCCTCCCCTCCTGTGACCTCATCACAGGTCCTGCGAACAGAGAAGGCAAGCGACACTGTGAGTGGCTGCGGGGGGGGCGTGGCTGCTTATCTCCCTGCAGTGCGGGAGGAACTTGGAAACTATCACCGCCATGCCCGCAGAGGGCCAGCGGCAGGAGCAACAGTGGCCGCAGCAGCTGGCAAGCGGCCAGATGATTGGGCGCTGCCGCCCACGGCCCACATGACAGCGGCCCAGCGGGAAAATGCCCGGTTGGTTATATTGCCAATCCGGGCCTGCGTTAAACGTCTAGGCGGTCCCGGTCCTATTCTGTAATGACGTTCTAAAATAATGCTGCTGGGCACAGCATGACAGATAGCCAGAATCCCCATAGAGAGAGCACATATGGTTTACTACCATCTATGCCTTCTGCATCGCTATATAGACAGCAATAGGAAGCGCTGATTTCCCTTCCTCCTCCATACACAGCAGCAATTTGATGGCTCTGTATTGCAAGGGCACAGGAGCTGCTTGTTCATAAGAGATATTGATGTTCTGCCATGAGGCTGTGTTTCCCTTGTAACGCGGGCTAAAATAGAACTGGTTAAATAAGTATTGAACACGTTCTAAAGAATTGTACATTCCTGTAGAATGTAAGTCCGCAAGGGCAGGGCCCTCTCCACCTTTGTACTTGTCTGTCACTGTAGTTTGTTCACTGTAATCTATATTTGTATTTTGTATGTAACCCTTTCTCATGTACAGCACCATGGAATCAATGGTGCTCTAAAACTAAATAATAATAATAAGAAGAATAACTCTTCACCAATGTTGTAAGCAAATATATTTCTAAAGGTGCTATTGACATCAAATTCTCCCCAGGTCTCAGTAACAACCCATCTAATCCGCACAGGCAAATAAAATTGATGACGTGTTCAATATTTATTTCACCATGCCCAGCTACAAGGGAAATAAGGATATTTCAATATTTATCCCCTTACCAACCGCCGATACGCATTAAAACATAAAAAAGGGTACTTATTCCCTCATTGCTATTTTAAAATGGGGATCTGTAATAAAGCTGTAGCATCACCCAGAGTCAAATATGTCTGGTGTTTCGGCTACCGGGGGTAGCTGAGACACTGGATAACATGATCAGAGACGGATTTTTCGGTCCCCGATCACGTGATCACCACTGTTCTGTGAATAACGGCGATAAGAAAAAGTGTACCTGTTGTTACAATGATTTCTCTGTATTCTGACATGATATACATGGCAGAGAAGAGAGAAATGATGCCCCCAACACTCCCTGATACCTCCGCCATCCCCGGGGCCCTCCTGATCTGTCCCTTGACTCCCCGAGTCATCTTCCTGAGTGTTCTCACTGAGATCTGCCTACCGATACCCGGCAACAATAGATAATTGTTCCTATTGGTTCCTTTTGATCACTGTGATAGACCCTATCATAGTGATCAACAGAAAAAAATAGTAAATCGAATCCCTCTTTGACAACCCCTTAGTTATATAAAAAATATATTTTTTTCAATTCTTTGCAGTTGAGTTAGGATTAAAGTTGGGGTTAGGGTTGTGTTAGGGTTGGGGCTAGGATTTTGCTAGGGTTAGAGTTGGGGTAAGATAAGAATTTTTTTTTTTCAAAAGTAAAAAAAGTTGACGATATGGATATGATGCCTATTGTAGAGCGTAAGTGCTTGCTTCTCGAGTTTACATCTGGTGCTCCAGTATGCACAGAGTATCGTGTTTTCTTTGGGTGTCTAACAGCTGCAAAAGATCCAGGGCAGGGACTCGAGCATGTCAGTAAGAACCCACGATACTTGATGCATACCCGAGCCCCCGATACAAACTGGAGTAGAGAGCACTTGCGCTCAACACTAATGTCGACATATTCAATATGACAACTAAATGTTATCAATGTTATCAAATTATCAAATTCTGTGTTGTACCTGTGAGTTCAAAATGCTCACTAATCCCTGGTTAAAATCCTTGAGGGGTGTGTTTCCAAAACGGTGTCACTTGGGGGGGGTTCCACTGTTTGTGCACATCAGGGGCTCTCCAAACGTGACATGGTGTCCGCTAATTATTCAAGAAACTTTAACATTCAAAAACTCAAACGGTGCTCCTTCCCTTCAGAGCCCAGACTTGCACCCAAGCAGTAGATTTCCCCTACAAAAAAGGTATCAATTTACTTAATTGAGATTGCACAATAAATTTTGCAGTCCATTTTCTCCTGTTACCCTTGTGAAAATAAAAAAGGTTTGGTCTAAAGTAATTTTTTTGCGAAAAAAATTAAATGTTCGTTCCCATGAAGCAATTGAAGGGTTAAAAAACTTCTTGAATGTGGTTTTGAGCACCTTGAGGGGTGTAAATTTGGGGTATTTTCTGTCATACAGGCCCCTCAAAGTCACTTCAAATGTGATGTGCTCCCTAAAAAAATGGCTTTGTAAATTTTGTTGGAAAAATTAGAAATCGCTGGTCAAATTTTAACCCTTAGAACTTCCTAAAAAATATATGTTTCAAAAATTGTGCTGATGTAAAGTAGGCATGTGGGAAATGTTATTATTAACTATGTTATGTGACATAACTCTCTGATTTAAGGGCATAACAATTTAAAGTTGGAAAATTGCAAAATGTTCACAATTTTTGCTAAATTTTGTTTTTTTCACAAATAAATGGAAGTTATATTGAAGAAAGTTTTCCACTATCATTAAGTACAATATGTCACGAAAAAACATTCTCAGAATCAGTTAGATCCATTGAAGCATTCTAAAGTTATTATAAAGTGACCCTGGGTAGAATTGTAAAATGTGGCTTTGTAATTAAGGTCAAAATTGACTCTGTCGCTAAGGGAATAAATGACACCCCCACAAAGGTATTTTATCATGTTATAAGGGGGCAAAATGTTTTCCAGAAAATGCACTGCCTGCAGGGACCATTTTCCCAAAACCCCCACAAAGAAAATTATGCAGATCACTTAAACCATCAACGATCAAAACAGATTTTCCAAAGGATTACAGACCCTAGAATAATGTTTCTCTTTGTGGAGAGTGATATACTGTACTGACCCTGGCATGCCAATGTAAAGAGACTTATTTAGCATGCAATGCTTCGTCGAGAATATAAAAATTGCCTCTTCAGATAGGAAGAGGACTAGAGCTCTAAAGCACTACCTTACAACAGGTGGCGCTATAGAGTTCTAGTATTTTTCCTCTCTGAATAGGCAATTTGCAGACCCTAGAATAAAGTCTAAAAATAGCACAAGCCAGACTCGACACAATAATAAACTAAAAATAATTATAGACCCTAGAAAAGACCCCTAAACAAAAAGAGACTTCAGACTAGACTTCAGACCTCTTAAACTAATATAGTCTTTAGACCAGACCCCTTTAAGAAATATACATCTCAGACAGAACCCTCTAAAGTTTTTAGCTGCCAGAAGCAAGGGGAGGGGATTGAGGTTCAGCCCAGAGGGCAGGAGGGGAGTGACCCAAAGGGGATAAATGCTCATGTAAAGCATAGCCTATTGCTATTTCTCTGGGGAAGTCATGATGACACATCATATGGGGAGAATTCAAGGAACAGAGGGGACCACCAGCATCCCATGTGGCAGCCCCTCCCCTGCAAGCCATACCTTTTTTCTGAATGGTAACTGACTCTTATAGTCTGCATACTTTGCCCTACCACTGTTGTATTTGCATATCTGACCATTGTATATGTATAACCATTTGCATATATAGTGTTTTGTCTAGTGTGCCCTTAAGTCGATTAAATATATAATTTAACCTTGTGCTGCTCTTTTATCTCGATCTACGAATCCACATGTCCATGATCTCGGCTTAACTTTCCATGCTAACGAGGCTTTTTTCTTTTTTCCCATTAACAGACCGGGCTTATATCTAGCAATTCACTGGTGGCAGTCCTACCGGACTGACCAGGCACTGGGACCTCTCAGCCTGTTAGGGTTGTGAGCAAGTGCAGAGCCACATAAGTGACTGTGTGGGCTGCATTCTCTGACTCCCTGTGCATTCCTGGAGCCATGTGAGTAACAACTATGTCAAGCTGACCTCACGTGTCCCCAGGGGGTGCGGAACGTCACGTTGGTGCAAGTGAGGATAGTGTACCACATGATCCCTCTGATGTAATAGGGATGTTAGGTGGGGAGGTGTGGATTCATCACTCAGAACCTAGAATAAACCATGCCAAACTCACATAAAGCAACTTTCCATGTGCCACTGTTGCAGTCCTCTTTGTTCACAGGCACCTCTGTGGACAATGTGCTGATACCGGTGATGTAGCATGGAATGAAGAGGATTGCCAGTTTCAGAAATGAGAAGAGGTGAGCATTTAGTCAGGATATGGAGTTCTTTTCTTTCCTTGGAGTTTTGCTCACATTCCACATGAGTTAGCTAGTACTTTCTAAACCCACCCATAGACATTAGATGGCTGTGGCCAAATGATAGTCCAGCCAGTTGACCTGCCAACAGCTATCTCTCCCGACTTTTCCATATACAGAACCATTCACTCTGCTGAGCTCTTCTGTGTTCTCTAAAAGACAACAGACATATTTCGTCTCTTAGAGTACAAAAGAATTAGCAGTCTGAAATTGGACATGCCGGATCCTTGTGTCCCCAACAGCATCTTTCAAAGGATGGTTAGGAGGAGACCCCCCATAAACATTAGACTGTTGACTGAACCCATTGATATTGGCAGGTTTGACCAACGTTAGTTTAATGGACATAACATTTTTCATTATTTGAATACTAAGCAGTTAGTCACTGTATAATTAATATGGCAGTACATCTTATGCTATGTGATGTTAACACGCATATCTACTTAACAAATCAAAACTTTCCTTGACCCCTAATTTAAAACTGACTGCGCAATGGAATCAAATTCAAAAAACCTATTACATTCTATGATCTGAATCAACAGTTGCTAAGCAACTGCAATGTATATCAGATTTACCAGGCAAAATATAAAAAGTAGAATTGTATTATGTTATTGAAAAGATCTGTATTTATTCCCTTAACAACATTTTGCCTTAAATCTGAATAAACATAGCTCATATATTCATGCAAAGAAAATAAAAAGAAAAGATAAAAAGGTCTAATTTTAGACATTACCATAGCTTTAAATGCTTGATTAAGTCAATATTAGGAAATAGGGGGTTGGATGATCTTTATAAGCCATAGTTCAAGTTATGGCGGCTTTTATTAATTATATTTATTGGACTTGATTGTGATAATGTAAAAAACACTTTTACTGCAAAAGTAAGGTTAAAGTCGTCAGTAGAGTTGAGCGAAACGGGTCGAAAAAATTCAAAAGTCGCCGACTTTTGGCAAAGTCGGGTTTCATGAAACGAAACCCGACCCTAGGATGAGGTCGGCCACGAGGTTGGCGACTTACGCGCCAAAGTCGCGTTTCAAAAGTTTGTTTTGCGCTCTTTTTCAGCCAATCAGGATCCACGGACACTGTGGGCAACATGATGACATAGGCACGGGTCACCACCATCTTTCAGAAGGGCATGCAAGTGATTGGCTTGCTTTGATGGGCGTCACAGGGGGTATAAAAGGGCGTGCACGCCGACCGCCATCTTACTTCTGCCGATCTTAGTATAGGGAGAGGTTGCTGCTGATTCTGTAGGGAGAGCGTTAGGCAGGGAAGAAGACAAAAAAACTGCTTCTGCTGCTAGCGATTTGGCCTGCACAACACACCAGTCACTGTGTGTGCAGTGCAAGGGAAGGCTATATAGTGGTGTATCAGTGGTGTTGGTTGTTGGGCTGCCTTTTAAGGCTTCCTGACAGGCTGGCATTGCTGTTTACCCACTGCTCCGCAAACTGCTTTTTTAAAAGCAATCCCAATTTTTTTTTTTTGTCCTGCTGAGAAGAAAAAAAAACTGCTTCTGCTGCTAGCAATTTGGCCTGCACAACACACCAGTCACTGTGTGTGCAGTGCAAGGGGAGGCTATATAGTGGTGTATCAGTGGTGTTGGTTGTTGGGCTGCCTTCTAAGGCTTCCTGACAGACTGGCATTGCTGTTTACCCACTGCTCCGCAAACTGCTTTTTTAAAAGCAATCCAATCTCCCTTATCCTCTAGTCACTTTTGTCACAGCTGTGCCATCGAGCCTGTCACATAGCTCTCAGATATTCATTGGGCCTCACACAATCCAAAAGTGTCCAGTGTCCAAAAGTGTGTGCAGAGATTCAAAATCTCCCTTATCCTCTAGTCACTTTTGTCACAGCAGTGCCATCGAGCCTGTCACATAGCGCTCAGATATCAGTGGGCCTCACACAATCCAAAAGTGTCCAGTGTCCAAAAGTGTGTGCAGATATTCAAAATCTCCCTTATCCTCTAGTCACTTTTGTCACAGCAGTGCCATCGAGCCTGTCACATAGCGCTCAGATATCAGTGGGCCTCACACAATCCAAAAGTGTCCACTGTCCACAAGTGTGTGCAGAAATTCAAAATCTCCCTTATCCTCCAGTCACTTTTGTCACAGCTGTGCCATCAAGCCTGTCACATAGCGCTCAGATATCAGTGGGCCTCACACAATCCAAAAGTGTCCAGTGTCCAAAAGTGTGTGCAGATATTCAAAATCTCCCTTATCCTCTAGTCACTTTTGTCACAGCAGTGCCATCGAGCCTGTCACATAGCGCTCAGATATCAGTGGGCCTCACACAATCCAAAAGTGTCCAGTGTCCAAAAGTGTGTGCAGATATTCAAAATCTCCCTTATCCTCTAGTCACTTTTGTCACAGCAGTGCCATCGAGCCTGTCACATAGCGCTCAGATATCAGTGGGCCTCACACAATCCAAAAGTGTCCAGTGTCCAAAAGTGTGTGCAGATATTCAAAATCTCCCTTATCCTCTAGTCACTTTTGTCACAGCAGTGCCATCGAGCCTGTCACATAGCGCTCAGATATCAGTGGGCCTCACACAATCCAAAAGTGTCCAGTGTCCAAAAGTGTGTGCAGATATTCAAAATCTCCCTTATCCTCTAGTCACTTTTGTCACAGCAGTGCCATCGAGCCTGTCACATAGCGCTCAGATATCAGTGGGCCTCACACAATCCAAAAGTGTCCAGTGTCCAAAAGTGTGTGCAGATATTCAAAATCTCCCTTATCCTCTAGTCACTTTTGTCACAGCAGTGCCATCGAGCCTGTCACATAGCGCTCAGATATCAGTGGGCCTCACACAATCCAAAAGTGTCCACTGTCCACAAGTGTGTGCAGAAATTCAAAATCTCCCTTAGCCTCTAGTCACTTTTGTCACAGCAGTGCCATCGAGCCTGTCACATAGCGCTCAGATATCAGTGGGCCTCACACAATCCAAAAGTGTCCAGTGTCCAAAAGTGTGTGCAGATATTCAAAATCTCCCTTATCCTCTAGTCACTTTTGTCACAGCAGTGCCATCAAGCCTGTCACATAGCGCTCAGATATCAGTGGGCCTCACACAATCCAAAAGTGTCCACTGTCCACAAGTGTGTGCAGAAATTCAAAATCTCCCTTA
Organism: Dendrobates tinctorius; assembly: GCF_039654945.1. Classification (NCBI taxonomy): domain Eukaryota; kingdom Metazoa; phylum Chordata; class Amphibia; order Anura; family Dendrobatidae; genus Dendrobates; species Dendrobates tinctorius. Next base: position 32,146,829 of record NW_027361797.1, read on the forward strand.
TCCTCTAGTCACTTTTGTCACAGCTGTGCCATCGAGCCTGTCACATAGCGCTCAGATATCAGTGGGCCTCACACAATCCAAAAGTGTCCAGTGTCCAAAAGTGTGTGCAGATATTCAAAATCTCCCTTATCCTCTAGTCACTTTTGTCACAGCAGTGCCATCGAGCCTGACACATAGCGCTCAGATATCAGTGGGCCTCACACAATCCAAAAGTGTCCAGTGTCCAAAAGTGTGTGCAGATATTCAAAATCTCCCTTATCCTCTAGTCACTTTTGTCACAGCAGTGCCATCGAGCCTGTCACATAGCGCTCAGATATTAGTGGGCCTCACACAATCCAAAAGTGTCCACTGTCCACAAGTGTGTGCAGAAATTCAAAATCTCCCTTATCCTCTAGTCACTTTTGTCACAGCTGTGCCATCGAGCCTGTCACATAGCGCTCAGATATCAGTGGGCCTCACACAATCCAAAAGTGTCCAGTGTCCAAAAGTGTGTGCAGATATTCAAAATTTCCCTTATCCTCTAGTCACTTTTGTCACAGCAATGCCATCGAGCCTGTCACATAGCGCTCAGATATCAGTGGGCCTCACACAATCCAAAAGTGTCCACTGTCCACAAGTGTGTGCAGAAATTCAAAATCTCCCTTATCCTCTAGTCACTTTTGTCACAGCTTTGCCATTGAGCCTGTCACATAGCGCTCAGATATCAGTGGGCCTCACACAATCCAAAAGTGTCCAGTGTCCAAAAGTGTGTGCAGATATTCAAAATCTCCCTTATCCTCTAGTCACTTTTGTCACAGCAGTGCCATCGAGCCTGTCACATAGCGCTCAGATATCAGTGGGCCTCACACAATCCAAAAGTGTCCACTGTCCACAAGTGTGTGCAGAAATTCAAAATCTCCCTTATCCTTGTAATGTTTTAGGAGAAACTACGTCAGAGAGTGGACCCTCTGGATCGCGGATCCGGAGCCCCTGGGCCGAGCACGCCAGGTGAAGACCGACCCCTATACAGGGATCGTTTGGGGCAGGACCACAGAGGACGGAGGCGCGACAGCCGGAACCAAGAGGGACGGCTCCACGGACAAAAGGGGCTGGGGAGGCAGAGGGCTGAGATATGAGCAGGGACCGGTAGCACAGGGGAAGACACAATACGGGGAATGGCAAGAGGACGGACCAGGGCTGACCGGAGACAGAGGGAAGGGCACAGAGGATAGGAAGGAAGCAGCGCCTGGACAGACTGGGGAGGGCGAGGGAGACGAGACCGAGGACGGCAGGGAGGACAAGGCAGAGGAAGGCAGAGCTACAGGAGAACTGTAGAGGCCAGAGGGTGCAGAATACTACACAATCATCAGGCGTCCTCCTAACAGCGAGGACGCCTGAAATACACCAACCCCCGGAAGTGCGTCCCCCAGTCCAGCCCCTCAGCGCCGCCCACCGCTGGTGAGAGAGAGCGGGAGGGGGCGTGCGCGAGACAGGGGGCGGGTGCCAGGAGCCGCCGTGAGGGCAAATGGGCGACGGGCGCGCGCCCGGACGGGGGCGCGCAGGTAAGGGAACGCTGCGGCGCGCGCTGCTGCAGGAGGGGCATCGGCGGGCATAGCCGCCGATGTCACAATCCTCTAGTCACTTTTGTCACAGCAGTGCCATCGAGCCTGTCACATAGCGCTCAGATATCAGTGGGCCTCACACAATCCAAAAGTGTCCACTGTCCACAAGTGTGTGCAGAAATTCAAAATCTCCCTTATCCTCTATGCAAATTGCCTCTTCAGAAAGAAAGAGGACTTTTACTCTACAGCGCCACCTATTGGTAGTAGCGATCCTACAAGTCACAATCAACCCTTTAACGAGTCTTGTAGTATGACTTAGGAGTCAAGCCAAATCAGAATCTCAATTTGCAGACACGGTGTTTCGAGCTGTTGGCTCTCGTCAGTGCAAAGTATGAGATCTGATTTGGCAAGGTGAGAGGCTCTGGACTAGGGTCTAAGAAGTAAGGTTTCTCCTTGCGGAGAGTGACATGCCAGCTGTGGCTTGTCAAGGTAAGGAGACTTATTCGCCGTGCAATGCTCCTCTGGGAAAATAATATGCAAATTGCCTCTTCAGAAAGAAAGAGGACTTTTACTCTACAGCGCCACCTATTGGTAGTAGCGATCCTACAAGTCACAATCAACCCTTTAACGAGTCTTGTAGTATGACTTGTAGGATCGCTACTACCAATAGGTGGCGCTGTAGAGTAAAAGTCCTCTTTCTTTCTGAAGAGGCAATTTGCATATTATTTTCCCAGAGGAGCATTGCACGGCGAATAAGTCTCCTTACCTTGACAAGCCACAGCTGGCATGTCACTCTCCGCAAGGAGAAACCTTACTTCTTAGACCCTAGTCCAGAGCCTCTCACCTTGCCAAATCAGATCTCATACTTTGCACTGACGAGAGCCAACAGCTCGAAACACCGTGTCTGCAAATTGAGATTCTGATTTGGCTTGACTCCTAAGTCATACTACAAGACTCGTTAAAGGGTTGATTGTGACTTGTAGGATCGCTACTACTACCAATAGGTGGCGCTGTAGAGTAAAAGTCCTCTTTCTTTCTGAAGAGGCAATTTGCATATTATTTTCCCAGAGGAGCATTGCACGGCGAATAAGTCTCCTTACCTTGACAAGCCACAGCTGGCATGTCACTCTCCGCAAGGAGAAACCTTACTTCTTAGACCCTAGTCCAGAGCCTCTCACCTTGCCAAATCAGATCTCATACTTTGCACTGACGAGAGCCAACAGCTCGAAACACCGTGTCTGCAAATTGAGATTCTGATTTGGCTTGACTCCTAAGTCATACTACAAGACTCGTTAAAGGGTTGATTGTGACTTGTAGGATCGCTACTACCAATAGGTGGCGCTGTAGAGTAAAAGTCCTCTTTCTTTCTGAAGAGGCAATTTGCATATTATTTTCCCAGAGGAGCATTGCACGGCGAATAAGTCTCCTTACCTTGACAAGCCACAGCTGGCATGTCACTCTCCGCAAGGAGAAACCTTACTTCTTAGACCCTAGTCCAGAGCCTCTCACCTTGCCAAATCAGATCTCATACTTTGCACTGACGAGAGCCAACAGCTCGAAACACCGTGTCTGCAAATTGAGATTCTGATTTGGCTTGACTCCTAAGTCATACTACAAGACTCGTTAAAGGGTTGATTGTGACTTGTAGGATCGCTACTACCAATAGGTGGCGCTGTAGAGTAAAAGTCCTCTTTCTTTCTGAAGAGGCAATTTGCATATTATTTTCCCAGAGGAGCATTGCACGGCGAATAAGTCTCCTTACCTTGACAAGCCACAGCTGGCATGTCACTCTCCGCAAGGAGAAACCTTACTTCTTAGACCCTAGTCCAGAGCCTCTCACCTTGCCAAATCAGATCTCATACTTTGCACTGACGAGAGCCAACAGCTCGAAACACCGTGTCTGCAAATTGAGATTCTGATTTGGCTTGACTCCTAAGTCATACTACAAGACTCGTTAAAGGGTTGATTGTGACTTGTAGGATCGCTACTACCAATAGGTGGCGCTGTAGAGTAAAAGTCCTCTTTCTTTCTGAAGAGGCAATTTGCATATTATTTTCCCAGAGGAGCATTGCACGGCGAATAAGTCTCCTTACCTTGACAAGCCACAGCTGGCATGTCACTCTCCGCAAGGAGAAACCTTACTTCTTAGACCCTAGTCCAGAGCCTCTCACCTTGCCAAATCAGATCTCATACTTTGCACTGACGAGAGCCAACAGCTCGAAACACCGTGTCTGCAAATTGAGATTCTGATTTGGCTTGACTCCTAAGTCATACTACAAGACTCGTTAAAGGGTTGATTGTGACTTGTAGGATCGCTACTACCAATAGGTGGCGCTGTAGAGTAAAAGTCCTCTTTCTTTCTGAAGAGGCAATTTGCATATTATTTTCCCAGAGGAGCATTGCACGGCGAATAAGTCTCCTTACCTTGACAAGCCACAGCTGGCATGTCACTCTCCGCAAGGAGAAACCTTACTTCTTAGACCCTTATCCTCTAGTCACTTTTGTCACAGCTGTGCCATCGAGCCTGTCACATAGCGCTCAGATATCAGTGGGCCTCACACAATCCAAAAGTGTCCAGTGTCCAAAAGTGTGTGCAGATATTAAAAATCTCCCTTATCCTCTAGTCACTTTTGTCACAGCAGTGCCATCGAGCCTGTCACATAGCGCTCAGATATCAGTGGGCCTCACACAATCCAAAAGTGTCCAGTGTCCAAAAGTGTGTGCAGATATTCAAAATCTCCCTTATCCTCTAGTCACTTTTGTCACAGCAGTGCCATCGAGCCTATCACATAGCGCTCAGATATCAGTGGGCCTCACACAATCCAAAAGTGTCCACTGTCCACAAGTGTGTGCAGAAATTCAAAATCTCCCTTATCCTCTAGTCACTTTTGTCACAGCTGTGCCATCGAGCCTGTCACATAGCGCTCAGATATCAGTGGGCCTCACACAATCCAAAAGTGTCCAGTGTCCAAAAGTGTGTGCAGATATTAAAAATCTCCCTTATCCTCTAGTCACTTTTGTCACAGCAGTGCCATCGAGCCTGTCACATAGCGCTCAGATATCAGTGGGCCTCACACAATCCAAAAGTGTCCAGTGTCCAAAAGTGTGTGCAGATATTCAAAATCTCCCTTATCCTCTAGTCACTTTTGTCACAGCAGTGCCATCGAGCCTATCACATAGCGCTCAGATATCAGTGGGCCTCACACAATCCAAAAGTGTCCACTGTCCACAAGTGTGTGCAGAAATTCAAAATCTCCCTTATCCTCTAGTCACTTTTGTCACAGCTGTGCCATCGAGCCTGTCACATAGCGCTCAGATATCAGTGGGCCTCACACAATCCAAAAGTGTCCAGTGTCCAAAAGTGTGTGCAGATATTCAAAATCTCCCTTATCCTCTAGTCACTTTTGTCACAGCAGTGCCATCGAGCCTGTCACATAGCGCTCAGATATCAGTGGGCCTCACACAATCCAAAAGTGTCCAGTGTCCAAAAGTGTGTGCAGATATTCAAAATCTCCCTTATCCTCTAGTCACTTTTGTCACAGCAGTGCCATCGAGCCTGTCACATAGCGCTCAGATATCAGTGGGCCTCACACAATCCAAAAGTGTCCACTGTCCACAAGTGTGTGCAGAAATTCAAAATCTCCCCTGCCCTATAGACACCTTGTACCTTGTTTTACATTACTATATAGTTTGTTGGATTTTGTCTACATTTCTACCAAAAATGAGGAAGGCTGGTGGAAGAGGCCGTGGAATTGGGCGGGGGTTGGCAGCTGGTAATGATGGTGTTGGTGGTGGATCTGATGGTAGTGGCAAGAGCAAAATAGGACCGAATGCAGGAGGTGCTGACCCTGCGTCATTGTCTGGCTACATAAGGCCTCGAACGCTTAGTTTTCTAGGAGTTGGCAAACCGCTTTTAAAGCAAGAGCATCAGGAAAAAGTTTTGTCTTACATTGCTGACTCAGCCTCCAGCTCTATCGCCTCCTCTTCTTCAGTTGTAAAAAGTAAAAGCACTGAGTCGTCATTGGAGGCTCATGTTCATGAACCACACCTTTCCTTGTGTCCTTCACCCCAACCAAGATTGAAGGATGACGCAGGCCATACTACTGATTACTCCATGGAGCTGTTTTCACATACCATGCCTGGATTATCAAGTCAAATGGTGAATTACCCAGGCCAAGATGAATCTGACATGGAGTGCACTGATGCACAGCCGCTGATGGATGATTCTGCTGGTACATTCACTCAGAGCACTACATTGTCCTCGCAGTGTACAGAGCCAGATTCTGACCCTGATGAGACTCAGGTGCCCCTTCCCGCACACTATACCTCTATACACGGTGACACAGAGGAAGGTGCACATGACATAGAAGAGGAGGTGATGGATGACCCAGTTGTTGACCCAGATTGGCATCCATTGGGGGAAGAGGGTGCTGCTTCCAATAGCTCAGATGAGGAGCATCCACAGCAGACATCGACATCGCAACAGCTGTTATCTGGCAGGCCCGGAGCACTCCAAAGACAGGTTCCAAACATCAAAAGAGTTGCTGGACAGCTTGTCCAGAGGGTCAAAACATCACAGCGTGCTAGGCCGCAAAATGTCTGCCAAAGTAGGAAGAGTGCAGTGTGGCACTTTTTTGAACAAAATCCTCATGATCAGGCCAAGGTTATCTGTAAGAAGTGCGCAAAGACCTTTAGCCGAGGGAAAAATCTGAAAAATTTGAATATCAGTTGCATGCTTAGACATTTAACCAGCATGCACTTGCAAGCGTGGACACAACACCAAACCTCAAGTGCCACATGTGTAACTGATCACATCGAAGGTAGTCAGCAACGCTACATTGTTTCCCCCACTGTAAGCCCACCGGTTAGCACAGCAGCAAATGTTGAGGTGTCGTTGCAAGACCACAGCAGTCAGGGAATCCCACTGTTATATCAACGAAATACTGATTCTAGGCCATCAGAAAGAACACCAACTCCATCACCATCATCAACCCTCTCTCAGTCCGCCCTGTCCACCGCTACTTCCACCATATGCAGCTCTCAAGTCCAGCTCACCCTCCCAGACACTATGAGTAGGTCAAGAAAGTACTCAGTCTCTCATCCGCGTACACTGGGTTTGAACGCCCACATTGCCAAACTAATCTCGTTTGAGATGATGCCCTTTCGGTTGGTGGAAAGCACAGCTTTCCGCAAACTCATGGCCTATGCAGTACCACGCTATGACCTACCCAGTCGCCACTTCTTCTCTTGCAAAGCCATCCCAGCCCTCCACCATCATGTGAAAGACCGCATTGTCCATGCACTCAAGCAGTCAGTGAGCGGAAAGGTGCACCTCACAACTGATGCATGGTCCAGTCGGCATGGCCAGGGCCGTTACGTGTCCATCACTGCGCACTGGGTTAATGTGGTGGATGCAGGGTCCACAGGGGACAGCGGTGGTGGGAAAGTGCTGCCTAGCCCACGGTATAGGAAACAGTTGGCTGTAGGCGTTCGACCCTCCTCCACCTCCTCCAGAAGCGAAAGCTCGTCCACAGAGCGCAGTCGTACGAGCACTCCATCTGCAGCTGCCACTGTTGCACACGATGTGTCCCCCTATCGAGCAGCTAGTGGAAAGCGTCAGCAGGCTGTGTTGCAGATGTTGTGTTTGGGCGACAGACACACCGCCGAGGTGCTGGCCGAGTACTTGAAGCGACAAACTGAGTCATGGCTGGGCAGTGTACATCTTGAGGCAGGCAAGGTAGTTAGTGATAACGGCCGTAATTTTGTGGCAGCCATAGCCCTTTCAAAACTCAGCCACATACCTTGCTTGGCTCACACCTTGAACCTGGTGGTGCAGTGCTTCCTCAAAAATTATCCGGAGTTAACAGCCCTGCTCCAGAAGGTGCGAAGACTGTGCGCGCACATCCGCCGGTCGCCTGTACACTCCGTTCGTATGCAGAAGCTGCAGCGATTGCTCCACCTTCCCAACCACTGCCTCATTATCGACATTGCAACAAGGTGGAACTCCACCCTGCACATGGTGGAGCGGCTGTGCGAGCAGAGGCAGGCCATAATGCATTTGTTGGAGGATACACGGCCAGGCATTTTGAGAGCAGACATGGAGTTGACAGGTGTGCAGTGGTCGAAGCTGAAAGACCTTTGTAAAGTCCTTCAGTGTTTTGAGGAATGCACACGGCTGGTAAGCGCAGACGACGCCATCCTAAGCATGAGCATCCCACTTATGCGTCTGCTCATGCAAACTTTGACGCACCTTAAGGAGCAGGCGTCTGCAGCCAATGTTGATGAGGAGGAAGAGGAGGAGGGAATCCTTGATGACATTCAGCCATTGTCTGCTCAGGGACCTCTCCTGGACGAGGTGGAGGAAGAAGAGGAGGAGGAGGAGGATGATGGGGATGATTAGTTAGGGGAGGAGGATGCATCTCGTGGGGCAAGTGAAAATGTTGGTGTGGCAAGGTCTGGTACAGGGTTTGTGCGTGACTGGAGGGATGTGGATTTGCCAGAAAGTGCTCCTCCACCCAGCACTCGCAGTGCATCATTGACACCGGGAACATTGGCCCACATGTCAGATTATGCCTTGCGGATCCTAAAAAGGGACCCCCGCATTGCCAATATGATGAACGATGACGACTACTGGTTGGCCAGCATCCTGGATCCACGCTATAAAGGCAAATTACAAAACATCATGCCACAGGAGAACCTTGACCTAATATTGGCTAATAAACAAGCAACTCTGGTAAATCGGTTGCTTGAGGCATTCCCAGCACACAGCAGCGGTGATGGTTCTCACACGAGCCGTACGGGCTGGGGGCAGCTTGGCAGAGTTGCTCGTGGTGCACACAGCAGAAGTGGCGTTGGAGACAGGGGTTTCATGACAATGTTGTGGACTGATTTTTCAAATACCGCTCACACAACTGGTAATACTGCATCGATGGAAAGTGACAGGAGACAGCAGTTGTCAACTATGGTAACAAACTACTTTTCCTCCCATATCGATGTTCTCCCACACAGGTCATTCCCCTTTGACTATTGGGCCGCTAAACTGGACACCTGGCCTGAATTGGCCCAATATGCCTTACAGGAGCTCACTTGCCCAGCTGCAAGTGTGCTATCGGAAAGAGTCTTCAGTGCAGCTGGATCAATCCTGACAGAAAAAAGGACCCGTCTGTCAACCCAAAATGTGGATGATCTAACCTTCATTAAAATGAACCACGCATGGGTTTCCAAGGATTTTGTCCCACCTTCCCCTGATGACACATAGGGTGACAGAAAAATGGCTTGCTTTGGTCCACCTCTTCCTGGTACTTCACTTATTTCGCCTTTTGCATCAGCTGAATGTCCAACATCAACATATGCCACTTTCTAAAACTCCCTAACTGTGCTGCCTCCCCCCCATGGCCGGGGTCACCACGTACCGCACGACACCGTGCGAGTGCCGTTGCCCTAGACAGGTGGGTAGGCCGACTCTTGGGCGCGGGCACTGGCACAGGGTCCCTCATAGTGCAATCAAGTGTCTCTGACGGTGGTGGTGCACACCCGCCGTCAGACACACCGCTGTACTATGAGGGGCCCAGTGGCAGTACCGACGCCCACGAGTGGGCCCCCCTTGCTTGGGCAGGGCCCCAGCATTTGCAATCTTTACCTCTCCCTGCTCCTCCGCTGTGTAGTCTGGGCCGTCAAATCCATACTGTGCCTGACACCATCTGAGCCTGCCTCCTGAGACATATATTTTGAATGTGTACGCTATCCATACATGTTATCCAGGGATACGGTACCCTTTCTAACCTTTGTGCAATCACGTGCAATCCATACTGGGCCTAACACCATCTTAACCTGCCTCCTGAGACATATATTTTGAATGTGTACGCTATCCATACATGTTATCCAGGGATACGGTACCCTTTCTAACCTTTGTGCAATCACGTGCAATCCATACTGGGCCTAACACCGTCTGAGCCTGCCTCATGCTGTATAGACATATATTTTGAATGTGTACGCTATCCATACATGTTATCCAGGGATACGGTACCCTTTCTAACCTTTGTGCAATCACGTGCAATCCATACTGGGCCTAACACCGTCTGAGCCTGCCTCATGCTGTATAGACATATATTTTGAATGTGTACGCTATCCATACATGTTATCCGGGGATACGGTACCCTTTCTAACCTTTGTGCAATCACGTGCAATCCATACTGGGCCTAACACCGTCTGAGCCTGCCTCCTGAGACATATATTTTGAATGTGTACGCTATCCATACATGTTATCCAGGGATACGGTACCCTTTCTAACCTTTGTGCAATCACGTGCAATCCATACTGGGCCTAACACCGTCTGAGCCTGCCTCATGCTGTATAGACATATATTTTGAATGTGTACGCTATCCATACATGTTATCCAGGGATACGGTACCCTTTCTAACCTTTGTGCAATCACGTGCAATCCATACTGGGCCTAACACCGTCTGAGCCTGCCTCATGCTGTATAGACATATATTTTGAATGTGTACGCTATCCATACATGTTATCGAGGGATACGGTACCCTTTCTAACCTTTGTGCAATCACGTGCAATCCATACTGGGCCTAACGCCGTCTGAGCCTGCCTCATGCTGTATAGACATATATTTTGAATGTGTACGCTATCCATACATGTTATCCGGGGATACGGTACCCTTTCTAACCTTTGTGCAATCACGTGCAATCCATACTGGGCCTAACACCGTCTGAGCCTGCCTCCTGAGACATATATTTTGAATGTGTACGCTATCCATACATGTTATCCAGGGATACGGTACCCTTTCTAACCTTTGTGCAATCACGTGCAATCCATACTGGGCCTAACACCGTCTGAGCCTGCCTCATGCTGTATAGACATAAATTTTGAATGTGTACGCTATCCATACATGTTATCCAGGGATACGGTACCCTTTCTAACCTTTGTGCAATCACGTGCAATCCATACTGGGCCTAACACCGTCTGAGCCTGCCTCATGCTGTATAGACATATATTTTGAATGTGTACGCTATCCATACATGTTATCCAGGGATACGGTACCCTTTCTAACCTTTGTGCAATCACGTGCAATCCATACTGGGCCTAACACCGTCTGAGCCTGCCTCATGCTGTATAGACATATATTTTGAATGTGTACGCTATCCATACATGTTATCCGGGGATACGGTACCCTTTCTATCCTTTGTGCAATCACGTGCAATCCATACTGGGCCTAACACCGTCTGAGCCTGCCTCATGCTGTATAGACATATATTTTGAATGTGTACGCTATCCATACATGTTATCCAGGGATACGGTACCCTTTCTAACCTTTGTGCAATCACGTGCAATCCATACTGGGCCTAACACCGTCTGAGCCTGCCTCATGCTGTATAGACATATATTTTGAATGTGTACGCTATCCATACATGTTATCCAGGGATACGGTACCCTTTCTAACCTTTGTACAATCACGTGCAATCCATACTGGGCCTAACACCGTCTGAGCCTGCCTCATGCTGTATAGACATATATTTTGAATGTGTACGCTATCCATACATGTTATCCAGGGATACGGTACCCTTTCTAACCTTTGTGCAATCACGTGCAATCCATACTGGGCCTAACACCGTCTGAGCCTGCCTCATGCTGTATAGACATATATTTTGAATGTGTACGCTATCCATACATTTTATCCAGGGATACGGTACCCTTTCTAACCTTTGTGCAATCACGTGCAATCCATACTGGGCCTAACACCGTCTGAGCCTGCCTCATGCTTTATAGACATATATTTTGAATGTGTATGCTATCCATACATGTTATCCAGGGATACGGTACCCTTTCTAACCTTTGTGCAATCACGTGCAATCCATACTGGGCCTAACACCGTCTGAGCCTGCCTCATGCTGTATAGACATATATTTTGAATGTGTACGCTATCCATACATGTTATCCGGGGATACGGTACCCTTTCTAACCTTTGTGCAATCACGTGCAATCCATACTGGGCCTAACACCGTCTGAGCCTGCCTCCTGAGACATATATTTTGAATGTGTACGCTATCCATACATGTTATCCAGGGATACGGTACCCTTTCTCACCTTTGTGCAATCACGTGTAATCCATACTGGGCGTGAGAACGGCTGGCGAGCTGTTAAGTAAGCTACAGCACCTGTCCAGACAAGTACAGGGATTCCCTAGCGAGGAGACTTATTTGATTGTTTTCAATGTTGGGACAGCAATTTTTGGGGAGCACTATACTCTGGAGAATGATAGATGGGGCCCACCATACACTGGAACATTCCAAAGGTGGACATCAGACACTGGAGCAGCATTTACAGGGCCCATTATACACTAGAGCATTAGAAATGGGGCCCATTATGTTTGGAGCATTATTTGGGCCCATAAGACAGTGGAGCTTCATCCATGGGGACCAACATATACTGTAGCATTATGTGGAGCTCATCATATACTGTTTCAAACATTATATGGGACCAATGATTCTGTATGGAGAAATAGATGGGCCTCGTCATGAGATGTAAAAAGTGAGGTATTTTTCATTGTACTATACCGTTATTTCTCTGCCGTATCGGAGCATGATGAGTTGTGGTATGTGTTAAAGGGGCGCTCTTTCGCCCAGGGCACATGAAAACCTGGAGCCAGCCCTCCCCCCCCACAGTTTGTAGCCAAATAACCCCCATTTTTCAGTGCGTAACTTGTATTATGAAGTTAATTAAGGTTGACAAGCTTAAGAAAGAAGAATTGATGCTTTTGGCATTCAAATGGGCACTGTAGGTGTGTTTCCTGTCCTCCTCTCACTGCCGACTTTTATTCCCCATTGACTTACATTGGGTTTCGTGTTTCGGGACGACCCCGACTTTTCCCTATAATCGGACGATCTTGCTCGACCCGACTTTTGGAAAAGTCGGGTTTCACGAAATGAAACGCGACCCTAAAAAAACAAAAGTCGCTCAACTCTAGTCGTCAGTGTAATGTAGGTAAATCCAGTCACCGGCCACTGAAATGCTGGAATGAAGGAAAGTAGACTTGACTTTCAAACGGTGTGATACATCTTGCAAATAGAAGGCAAGTATGGCTCCCATCCAAGACTACTCGAGACATCACTTAAGACTGTTTGTCATTGAACCATGCGCTAAGCAGCATCTTTTTTGTATCTCAAGAACAGTCGTAATTAAATATAATCTAATAGTTTACTATACACCCAAACAAGTGGATGTATATTTTCAACTCACAGATCCACAAGTCTTCAGGACATCACCAATATTGAACTTGAATATGTCATGATTGAATTGTTTCTGACATCAGAACTGATGAGCTATAGCATATAGACATTTTTTTTCGTGACGTAAAGTGAATTTGCCAGTAAGATCAAAACCTCAAAACAAATATATGGTCAAGCAGGTCTTTGAAATGTAAATTCATTGACACCTTTATATCTTCTATCTGTTGCTATATTCCTAAGTAGAGTTGAGCGACTTTTGGTTTTTTGAGGGTCGAGTTTCGTTTCGTGAAACCCGACTTTTCCAAAAGTCGGGTCGAGCAAGATCGGCCGATTATAGGGAAAAGTCGGGGTCGTCCCGAAACACGAAACCCAATGTAAGTCAATGGGGAATAAAAGTCGGCAGTGAGAGGAGGACAGGAAACACACCTACAGTGCTCATTTGAATGCCAAAAGCATCAATTATTCTTACTTAAGCTTGTCAACCTTAATTAACTTCATAATACAAGTTACGCACTGAAAAATGGGGGTTATTTGGCTAAAGTTGTGGGGGGTAGGGCTGTCTCCAGGTTTTCATGTGCCCTGGGCGAAAGAGCGCCCCTTTAACACATACCACAACTCATCATGCTCCGATACGGCAGAGAAATAACGGTATAGTACAATGAAAAATACTTCACTTTTTACATCTCATGACGAGGCCCATCTATTTCTCCATACAGAATCATTGGTCCCATATAATGTTTGAAACAGTATATGATGAGCTCCACATAATGCTACAGTATATGTTGGTCCCCATGGATGAAGCTCCACTGTCTTATGGGCCCAAATAATGCTCCAAACATAATGGGCCCCATTTCTAATGCTCTAGTGTATAATGGGCCCTGTAAATGCTGCTCCAGTGTCTGATGTCCACCTTTGGAATGTTCCAGTGTATGGTGGGCCCCATCTATCATTCTCCAGAGTATAGTGCTCCCCAAAAATTGCTGTCCCAACATTGAAAACAATCAAATAAGTCTCCTCGCTAGGGAATCCCTGTACTAGTCTGGACTCCTCGTCGTCCCCATCTTCCATCTCACTGCACAGTATTTCAACCTTGCAAGTGCTGTGATCCTGAGCAAGCAGGGGGGGCCCACTCGTTGGCGACGGCACTGGCACAGGGCCCCTGATAGTACGGTGGTGTGTCTGATGGCGGGTGGGCCGAACCTGCACTTTCATCTGCAGCTTCCTCTTTGTCACCGTGTAAGATGGAACTGTATATGGGAAGGGTAACCTGAGTTTCATCAGGGTCAGATTCAGGCCGGGTAGCGTGCGAGGGGAATGTAGTGGTCTGGGTAAATGTACCAGCAGATTCATCGAGCAGTGGCTGGGCATCAGTGCACTTGTGTCGCCCCCAGGAGTACGGTTGCCACAGTGGCATTACCTTCCTCCTAGGGAGTGTGATGTCATGCTTGGGAGCAACGAAGGATCTCTCTAGCAGGTTAACTGATTGGGCGGCGTTATTCCCACGAGTCATGACCCTCCAAACAGTGTTCATGAAGGCAAAGTGTTTGTTTTACGTGGGCAGTAGGGTTGCAAAGCTGAACCTTAAAGGAATGTCCAGAAGGGCACCACCAGGAGTGGAGCCTACGGTTAAATTCGACTCCACCTGGGAAACCTCAACCATGCCAGCTACAGAACAGATGCACACATTGCAAGCTTAATTCCGTTAACGAACGAGACTCCGTCATGCCCTGCGGTCCGAGTCCGGCTTACTAGAGGGACACGTGAGGCTCTGGCACATGAGATTGGCCAATAACTGTTGTGTCATGCCCTTACATGTCCGTGGCTGCATGTGTGCTACACTGAAAAGGCCATCATTTGTCGCTTACAGGTGCAGATAACCCGCTGCACAACGTTAGTGATGGGGATCACTGATTACAATTATTACCCGCGAACGATGATTTCCCAGTAAGTGCAGGTCAACCGCAGTTCCGGAATTAGGCCTAACCGTTATTCCTGAAAAAATGAAAAACTTACGTGTGCAAACCACAGGTGCTGTAGCTTGCTTAACAGCTCGCCAGCCGTTCTCACGCCCAGTATGGATTACACGTGATTGCACAAAGGTGAGAAAGGGTACCGTATCCCCGGATAACATGTATGGATGGCGTACACATTCAAGATATATGTCTATACATCAGGAGGCAGGCTCAGATGGTGTTAGGCCCAGTATGGCTTGCACGTGATTGCACAAAGGTGAGAAAGGGTACCGTATCCCCGGATAACATGTATGGATAGCGTACACATTCAAAATATATGTCTATACATCAGGAGGCAGGCTCAGACAGTGTTAGGCCCAGTATGGATTGCACGTGATTGCACAAAGGTTAGAAAGGGTACCGTATCCCCGGATAACATGTATGGATAGCGTACACATTTAAAATATATGTCTATACATCAGGAGGCAGGCTCAGACGGTGTTAGGCCCAGTATGGATTGCACGTGATTGCACACAGGTGAGAAAGGGTACCGTATCCCCGGATAACATGTATGGATAGCGTACACATTCAAAATATATGTCTATACATCAGGAGGCAGGCTCAGATGGTGTCAGGCACAGTATGGATTTGACGGCCCAGACTACACAGCGGAGGAGCAGGGAGAGGTAAAGATTGCAAATGCTGGGGCCCTGCCCAAGCAAGGGGGGCCCACTCGTGGGCGTCGGTACTGCCACTGGGCCCCTCATAGTACGGCGGTGTGTCTGACGGCGGGTGTGCACCACCACCGTCAGAGACACTTGATTGCACTATGAGGGACCCTGTGCCAGTGCCCGCGCCCAAGAGTCGGCCTACCCACCTGTCCAGGGCAACGGCACTCGCACGGTGTCGTGCGCTAGGTGGTGACCCCGGCCATGGGGGGGGGCAGCACAGTTAGGGAGTTTTATAAAGTGGCATATGTTGATGTTGGACATTCAGCTGATGCAAAAGGCGAAATATGTCAAGTCCCAGGAAGAGGTGGACCAAAGCAAGCCATTTTTCTGTCACCCTATGTGTCATCAGGGGAATGTGGGACAAAATCCTTGGAAACCCATGCATGGTTCATTTTAATGAAGGTTAGATCATCCACATTTTGGGTTGACAGACGGGTCCTTTTTTCTGTCAGGATTGATCCAGCTGCACTGAAGACTCTTTCCGATAGCACACTTGCAGCTGGGCAAGCGAGGTCCTGTAAGGCATATTGGGCCAATTCAGGCCAGGTGTCCAGTTTAGCGGCCCAATAGTCAAAGGGGAATGACCTGTGTGGGAGAACATCGATATGGGAGGAAAAATAGTTTGTAACCATAGTTGACAACTGCTGTCTCCTGTCACTTTCCATCGATGCAGTATTACCAGTTGTGTGAGCGGTACTTGAAAAATCAGTCCACAACATTGTCATGAAACCCCTGTCTCCAACGCCACTTCTGCTGTGTGCACCATGAACACCTCTGCCAAGCTGCCCCCGGCCCGTACGGCTCGTGTGAGAACCATCACCGCTGCTGTGTGCTGGGAATGCCTCAAGCAACCGATTTACCAGAGTTGCTTGTTTATTAGCCAATATTAGGTCAAGGTTCTCCTGTGGCATGATGTTTTGTAATTTGCCTTTATAGCGTGGATCCAGGATGCTGGCCAACCAGTAGTCGTCATCGTTCATCATTTTGGCAATGCGGGGGTCCCTTTTTAGGATCTGCAAGGCATAATCTGACATGTGGGACAATGTTCCCGGTGTCAATGATGCACTGCGAGTGCTGGGTGGAGGAGCACTTTCTGGCAAATCCACATCCCTCCAGTCACGCACAAACCCTGTACCAGACCTTGCCACGCCAACATTTTCACTTGCCCCACGAGATGCATCCTCCTTCCCTAAGTAATCATCCCCATCATCATCCTCCTCCTCCTCTTCTTCCTCCACCTCGTCCAGGAGAGGTCCCTGAGCAGACAATGGCTGAATGTCATCAAGGATTCCCTCCTCCTCTTCCTCCTCATCAACATTGGCTGCAGACGCCTGCTCCTTAAGGTGCATCAAAGTTTGCATGAGCAGACGCATAAGTGGGATGCTCATGCTTAGGATGGCGTCATCTGCGCTTACCAGCCGTGTGCATTCCTCAAAACACTGAAGGACTTTACAGAGGTCTTTCATCTTCGACCACTGCACACCTGTCAACTCCATGTCTGCTCTCAAAGTGCCTGGCCGTGTATCCTCCCACAAATGCATTATGGCCTGCCTCTGCTCGCACAGCCGCTCCACCATGTGCAGGGTGGAGTTCCACCTTGTTGCAATGTCGATAATGAGGCGGTGGTTGGGAAGGTGAGCAATCGCTGCAGCTTCTGCATACGAACGGAGTGTACAGGCGACCGGCGGATGTGCGCGCACAGTCTTCGCACCTTCTGGAGCAGGGCTGTTAACTCCGGATAATTTTTGAGGAAGCACTGCACCACCAGGTTCAAGGTGTGAGCCAAGCAAGGTCTGTGGCTGAGTTTTGAAAGGGCTATGGCTGCCACAAAATTACGGCCATTATCACTAACTACCTTGCCTGCCTCAAGATGTACACTGCCCAGCCATGACTCAGTTTGTCGCTTCAAGTACTCGGCCAGCACCTCGGCGGTGTGTCTGTTGCCCAAACACATCATCTGCAACACAGCCTACTGACGCTTTCCACTAGCTGCTTGATAGGGGGACACCTCGTGTGCAACAGTGGCAGCTGCAGATGGAGTGCTCGTACGACTGCGCTCTGTGGACGAGCTTTTGCTTCTGGAGGAGGAGGAGGAGGGTCGAACGCCTACAGCCAACTGTTTCCTATACCGTGGGCTAGGCAGCACTGTCCCACCACCGCTGTCCCCTGTGGACCCTGCATCCACCACATTAACCCAGTGCGCAGTGATGGACACGTAACAGCCCTGGCCATGCCGACTGGACCATGCATCAGTTGTGAGGTGCACCTTTACACTCACTGACTGCTTGAGTGCATGGACAATGCGGTCTTTTACATGATGGTGGAGGGCTGTGATGGCTTTGCGAGAGAAGAAGTGGCAACTGGGTAGGTCATAGCGTGGTACTGCATAGGCCATGAGTTCGCGGAAAGCTGCGCTTTCCACCAACCGATAGGGCATCATCTCAAACGAGATTAGTTTGGCAATGTGGGCGTTCAAACCCAGTGGCGGACTGAGAGAGGGTTGACGATGGTGATGGAGTTGGTGTTCTTTCTGATGGCCTAGATTCAGTATTTCGTTGATATAACAGTGGGATTCCCTGACTGCTGTGGCCTTGCAACGACACCTCAACATTTGCTGCTGTGCTAACCGGTGGGCTTACAGTGGGGGAAACAATGTAGCGTTGTTGACTACCTTTTTTGTGATCAGTTGCACATGTGGCACTTGAGGTTTGGTGTTGTGTCCACGCTTGCAAGTGCATGCTGGTTAAATGTCTAAGCATGCAACTGGTATTCAAATTTTTCCCTCGGCTAAAGGTCTTTGCGCACTTCTTACAGATAACCTTGGCCTGATCATGAGGATTTTGTTCAAAAAAGTGCCACACTGCACTCTTCCTACTTTGGCAGACATTTTGCGGCCTAGCACGCTGTGATCTTTTGACCGTCTGGACAAGCTGTCCAGCAACTCTTTTGATTTTTGGAACCTGTCTTTGGAGTGCTCCGGGCCTGCCAGATAACAGCTGTTGCAATGTCGATGTCTGCTGTGGATGCTCCTCCTCATCTGAGCTATTGGAAGCAGCACCCTCTTCCCCCAATGGATGCCAATCTGGGTCAACAACTGGGTCATCCATCACCTCCTCTTCAATGTCATGTGCACCTTCCTCTGTGTCACCATGTATGGTGGTATAGTGTGCTAGAAGGGGCACCTGAGTCTCATCAGGGTCAGAATCTGGCTCTGTACACTGCGAGGACAATGTAGGGCTCTGAGTGAATGTACCAGCAGAATCATCTATCAGCGGCTGTGTATCAGTGCACTCCATGTCAGATTCATCTTGGCCTGGGTAATTCACCATTTCACTTGATAATCCAGGCATGGTATGTGAAAACAGCTCCATGGAGTAATCAGTAGTATGGTCTGCATCATCCTTCAATCTTGGTTGGGGTGAAGGACACAAGGAAAGGTGTGGTTCATGAACATGAGCCTCCAATGACGACTCAGTGCTTTTACTTTTTACAACTTCAGAAGAGGGGGCGATAGAGCTGGAGGGTGAGTCAGCAATGTAAGACAAAACTTTTTCCTGATGCTCTGGCTTTAAAAGCGGTTTGCCAACTCCTAGAAAACTAAGCCTTCGAAGCCTTATGGAGCCAGACGATGACGCAGGCTCAACACCTCCTGCATTCGGTCCTATTTTGCTCTTGCCACTACCATCAGATCCACCACCAACACCATCATTACCAGCTGCCAACCCCCGCCCAATTCCACGGCCTCTTCCACCAGCCTTCCTCATTTTTTGTAGAAATGTAGACAAAATCCAACAAACTATATAGTAATGTAAAACAAGGTACAAGGTGTCTATAGGACAGGGGAGAATTTGAATTTCTTCAGACACTTGTGGACACTGGACACTTTTGGATTGTGTGAGGCCCACTGAATATCAGAGCGCTATGTCACAGGCTCGATGGCACAGGTGTGAAAAAAGTGACTACAGAATAAGGGAGATTTTGAATTTCTGCAGACACTAGTGGACACTGGACACTTTTGGATTGTGTGAGGCTCACTGAATATCAGAGCGCTATGTCAGGCTCGATGGCACAGGTGTGAAAAAAGTGACTACAGGATAAGGGAGATTTTGAATTTCTGCAGACACTTGTGGACACTGGACACTTTTGGATTGTGTGAGGCCCACTGAATATCAGAGCGCTATGTCACAGGCTCGATGGCACAGGTGTGAAAAAAGTGACTACAGGATAAGGGAGATTTTGAATTTCTGCAGACACTTGTGGACACTGGACACTTTTAGATTGTGTGAGGCCCACTGAATATCAGAGCGCTATGTCACAGGCTCGATGGCACAGGTGTGAAAAAAGTGACTACAGGATAAGGGAGATTTTGAATTTCTGCAGACACTTGTGGACACTGGACACTTTTGGATTGTGTGAGGCCCACTGAATATCAGAGCGCTATGTCACAGGCTCGATGGCACAGGTGTGAAAAAAGTGACTACAGGATAAGGGAGATTTTGAATTTCTGCACACACTAGTGGACACTGGACACTTTTGGATTGTGTGAGGCCCACTGAATATCAGAGCGCTATGTCACAGGCTCGATGGCACAGGTGTGAAAAAAGTGACTACAGGATAAGGGAGATTTTGAATTTCTGCAGACACTAGTGGACACTGGACACTTTTGGATTGTGTGAGGCCCACTGAATATCAGAGCGCTATGTCACAGGCTCGATGGCACAGGTGTGAAAAAAGTGACTACAGGATAAGGGAGATTTTGAATTTCTGCAGACACTTGTGGACACTGGACACTTTTGGATTGTGTGAGGCCCACTGAATATCAGAGCGCTATGTCACAGGCTCGATGGCACAGGTGTGAAAAAAGTGACTACAGGATAAGGGAGATTTTGAATTTCTGCAGACACTAGTGGACACTGGACACTTTTGGATTGTGTGAGGCCCACTGAATATCAGAGCGCTATGTCACAGGCTCGATGGCACAGGTGTGAAAAAAGTGACTACAGGATAAGGGAGATTTTGAATTTCTGCAGACACTTGTGGACACTGGACACTTTTGGATTGTGTGAGGCCCACTGAATATCAGAGCGCTATGTCACAGGCTCGATGCAACAGGTGTGAAAAAAGTGACTACAGGATAAGGAAGATTTTGAATTTCTGCAGACACTAGTGGACACTGGACACTTTTGGATTGTGTGAGGCCCACTGAATATCAGAGCGCTATGTTTCAGGCTCGATGGCACAGGTGTGAAAAAAGTGACTACAGGATAAGGGAGATTTTGAATTTCTGCAGACACTTGTGGACACTGGACACTTTTGGATTGTGTGAGGCCCACTGAATATCAGAGTGCTATGTCACAGGCTCGATGCAACAGGTGTGAAACAAGTGACTACAGGATAAGGAAGATTTTGAATTTCTGCAGACACTAGTGGACACTGGACACTTTTGGATTGTGTGAGGCCCACTGAATATCAGAGCGCTATGTCACAGGCTCGATGGCACAGGTGTGAAAAAAGTGACTACAGGATAAGGGAGATTTTGAATTTCTGCAGACACTAGTGGACACTGGACACTTTTGGATTGTGTGAGGCCCACTGACGCTGTATGGTGTGAAAAAATGCACGCTCAGTACCTCAGCAGGACAAAAAAAAAAATTGGGATTGTTTTTAAAAAAGCAGTTTGCAGAGCAGTGGGTAAACAGCAATGCAGCTGTCAGGAAGCCTTAGAAGGCAGCCTAACAACCATCACCGCTGATCCACCACAATATAGCCTCCCCTTGCACTGCACACACAGTGACTGGTGTGTTGTACAGGCAAAATCGCTAGCAGCAGAAGCAGTTTTTTTTTCTTCTTCCCTGCCTAACGCTCTCCCTACAGAATCAGCAACCTCTCCCTATGCTAAGATCGGCAGAAGTAAGATGGCGGTCGGCGTGCACGCCCTTTTATAACCCCTGTGACGCCCACCAAAGCAAGCCAATCACTTGCATGCCCTTCTGAAAGATAGTGGTGACCCCTGTCTATGTCATCACGTTGCCCACAGAGTCCGTGGATCCTGATTGGCTGAAAAAGAGCGCAAAACAAACTTTTGAAACGCGACTTTGGCGCGTAAGTCGCCGACCTCGTGGCCGACATCATCCTAGGGTCGGGTTTCGTTTCATGAAACCCGACTTTGCCAAAAGTCGGGGACTTTTGAAATTTTTCGACCCGTTTCGCTCAACTCTATTCCTAAGTAATTAGCATTCCAAGTTATATGCAAATGATGTAGGGGATAAAAGTGCTCTTGGCATGACAGAGCACTTAACAATCCTATGCATCCAGAGATTTCTCCCCTAGCACAAGCCTCTTTAACTTGATTGATAGCTCACTGTTTGATTTCCTAGCTTGGCACTTTACATGAATCAAGGTAAAGAGGCTGGTGCTGGGAAAGGGTAACAACCTGGGCAGGTAGAGGCTTCTTAAAGTGAACCTGTCACCAGGGCTGCTCAATACGAGTTATGACCATCACCTTTTAGGGCTTATCTACAGCATTCTATAATGCTGTAGATAAGCCCCCAATCCAACCTGCAAGAGAAGAAAAATAACCTAGGGGTGGTCCAGTCTGATGGGTGTCACAGGTCCTTGTCCGGCACCTCCCATCTTCTTGTGATGCCGCCCTCCTGCTTGCTTCATGGCTCCCCGGCATCGCACTCATGCGCAGGTGTACTTCTCTGCCCTGTTGAGGGTAGAGAAAAGTACTGCAGTGCGTAGGTGCTGGGCTTCTCTGACCTTTCCCGGCACCTGCACACTGCAGTACTTTGCTCTGCCCTCAATAGGTCAGAGAAGTACACCTTCGCAGGAGCGCAATGCCGGGGAGCCATGCATGAAGCAAGCAGGAGGGTGGCTTCACAAGAAGATTGGAGGTGCTGGACCCGGACCTGTGACACCCATTGGACTGGAAGGCCCTACAGGTGAGTATAATAAATTTTTCTTCACTTGCAAGTCGGATCAGGGGCTTTTCTACAGCATTATAGCCCTGAAAGGTGATGGCCGTATCTTATATCGGCCAAACCTGGTGACAGGTTCCCTTTATGTGCTCTGTGACACCCAGAGCATTCAATGCCTCACATGCATATGAATTGAAATGCTGATCACTTGGGAATGCACAACAGATTGAAGATATAAAGATTTTAATTAATTTATATGCGGTTTGGGAGTGGGTTTGATCTGATTGACAGATTCTCTTTAATACTTTGCTTTTTTTGTAACATACAGCTCTGGCAAAAATTAAGAGACCACTTCCAAATGTTCAGTTTGTCTGATTTTTCTCTTTATAGGTATATTTTGAGTAAAATGTAAATTGTTCTTTTAGTCTACAAACTTCTGAAAACATGTCTCCAAAGTTTCAAGCAATAAATTTTGGTGTTTTTTTTCTGAAAAGGCGAAATGGTCAAAATTAAAAAAAACAGTGCTTTCAGACCGCAAATAATGCAAAGAAAACAAGTTCATAATCATTTAGAAACAACAATACTAATGTTTTAACTCAGGAAGAGTTCAGAAATCAATATTTTGTGGAATAACCATGATTTTTAATAACAGCTTTTATGCGTCTTGCATGCTTTCCATCAGTCTTTCACACTGCTTCTGGCGCAAAAATTTAAGCAGTTCTTTGTTTGATGGCTTATGACTAGCCATCATCCTCTTGATTACATTCTAGAGGTTTTCAATGGGGTTCAGGTCTGGAGAATGGGCTGCCCATGACAGGGTTTTGATGTGGTGGTCTCTTAATTTTTGTCCGAGCTGTATATACTTTTTGAGACCTCAGTACAGCATATAAGGGATAGAAAAATATAAATTCATTCTGGGACCCCATTGCTCATCTAGTGTCAGTTTTCCCATAACTCTTCTCAACCATAATTTATGATGATTTCACACTAGAATGGCCATTGCAGTTCTAGATTTTTGTATTTCCCATATTTGAACATTTGCCCACTAGGTCCTCTAGCATAGCACCTATACATGTAGGTAAGGTAATGCAAACGTTTCCCTGGGTTCCATCAATCTTCACCAAATCAATATCCAAAAAGCAGTGGAATACCCTTTCTTTCCCCATACTGCCACTGATGTAAATGTAGTTTGAAAGTCCTGGTAATGGATGTCATTGCCTGTGAGATTTTACAAGAACTCGGTCATTGTGACTGAATGGCTCTTAGTTGCTTTACTTTTGAGCTAAGCTATAAAACTTTTATTCTTGAGTATACAGAAATGAAATTGCACCCCATGTTTAGTATATCTTATGCCATCAATGGCTTAGATTGGCATACTGTCTCAAAGTATTATAGCTTAGTATATGGCATAAGCAGTAGACATAGTATGGTTGGTAACATGGCTCACCTCTACTCTTAGCCTTTTTTATTTTATATCTTTACTTCATAGGTTGATCAATAGTTCAAGGAGGCTAAAACAATATACATAAAGCACAAGCTACGTAACCAGGTAGAGAACCTGTTCAAATTATTTTGTGATGTTCTCCCTGAATTTAAATAAGAAAAAAATTAAAGCGATGGAGTACTCCTGGCCATATTGAAAACACCAAGTAACCACAAACCATCAAACAGAACAAAAAAATTGCAAATTTATGAAATGTTAAGGTCTGTATAAGGAGGAAACATGAAAAACGTGCAAAAAGAGGCAAAGTCCAGAATGGGATAGGAAAGCAGCACATAGGAGTTACAACAAATATGTCAAACAGTACAGGTTGGGCCATTTATATGGATATATCTAAATAAAATGGGAATGGTTGGTGGTATCTACTTCCTGTTTGTGGCACATTAGTATATGGGAGTAGGGAAACTTTTCAAGATGGGTGGTGACCATGGTGGCCATTTTGAAGTCGGCCATTTTGGATCCAACTTTATTTTTTCCAATGGGAAGACGGTCATGTGACACATCAACCTTATTGAGAATTTCACAAGAACAACAATGGTGTGCTTGGTTTTAACATAACTTTATTCTTTCATGAGTTATTTACAAGTTTATGACCACTTATAAAATGTGTTACAAGTGCTGCCCATTGTGTTGGATTGTGAATGCAACCTTCTTCTTCCACTCTTGACACACTGATAGCAACATCGCAGAAGAAATGCTAGTCTAAGGGGGTCAGATTCCTTGTAGTAATGCTCGGACCTGACACCCATAATGTGGTGGTGCACCATCTTGCTGGAAAAACTCAGGCAATGTGCCATCTTCAGTGCATAAAGAGGGCAACACATCATCATATAGCAATTTCAGATATCCAGTGGCATTGAGGTTTCCATTGATGAAGAATGGCCCCACTATCTTTGTACCCCATATACCACACCATACCATTAATTACAGGTGTCAGTTCCGAGCATTCCTACATGAACAGTTTCCTGGAAAGTGGATTGGTCGCTGTGGGCCAGTTGAATGGTCACCAAGGTCTCCTGATCTGACCCCCTTAGACTTTTATATTTGGGGTCATCTGAAGGCAATTGTTTATACTGTGAAGATACGAGATGTGAAGCATCTGAAACACCGGAGACTGGAAGCCTGTGCTAGCATTTCTTCTGCGGTGTTGCTATCAGTGTGTCAAGAGTGGGAGAAGAGGGTTGCATTGACAATCCAACACAATGGGAATCACTTTGAACACATTTTATAAGTGGTCATAAACTTGTAAATAACATGAAAGAATTAAACCAAGCACAAACATTTTTTTTCTTGTGAAATTCTCAATAAGGTTTATGTGTCACATGACCCTCTTCCCATTGAAAAAAATACAGTTGGATCCAAAATGGCCAACTTCAAAATGGCCACCATGGTCACCACCCATCTTGAAAAGTTCCCCCCTCCCATATACTAATGTGCCACAAACAGGAAGTTGATATCACCAACCATTCCCATTTTATTTAGGTGTATCCAAATCAATGGCCCACCCTGTATAGTAAGTACTAGATTCAAAGTAAACCTGGTCGGTGCTTAGCCATAGTGTGTCTGGACCCCAGGTGCCCTCCTTGAAGCCCCTGATGAGTGTTTCACATAGCTGCTTTCTCAATAGGACCCTGTATCCTGTGTGTAGCATTTCTGAGTATAGTGACCAGTGGCTCTTCTTCCTGTTCCGATCTCATACATGTGATCACTACATGTCAAAAACATCAACAACAGAGTGCTGAATGGCTAAATAATCCACAGATATTTACCTTTTTCCTTTCCCATAAACCACTGGAAATGTCATTAATTATCTCTACACGCTATTCTATTGGGGGTTTTGCCACTGCAGGGTCCTGATAAATGCCTATCTTACTTACTCATTTTCTCCTCTTTACAAGTACAGTCTCCTGATGATGCCTTGCTATAGAGGCTGAAATGCGTCGGGAAGGATTTAGGGGCATTTTTTCCATCACATACAGGTTCTACATTTAGGTACTGTTCTTTTTAGGGCCGGAAACACTACACGGGGCATGAAAGGGGATATCAGCTATTCATTATCTATCCCTAGCGTCATTTTTCTGCTTCTTGGATGGTTCATCTCCACTGCTGCGATTGGGTGAGATCTAAGTGCATTGCCTCTTTTGAACACCATATCACCATATATGGTCCCATTTTATTATTTATTTATTTTTGTTACTTTGTGACTGTCTTAGCATAGCTATTTTTACTATTACGATTAAAAGTTAGATTTTATTGATTTATTTTTGTATTAATATTACCTCTGTGTTTGTACTCTCCTGCTTCTTGTCTGACTATCTGAGAGCGTTCTGTTGCCACCATGGCTGGTGGTGACTTATTGCTTCATTAGTGTCATTATTGCCACCAATGATTTGGCCTTTCAGCTTTCACTCTTGTAGTCCACCAGAAATATTGCCATGAACCTATTTTTCTACCTTAGGTTAGCAAGGATAGACGGTGAGCTCTAACAATGTGACGGTGAGTTCTAACTATGATGGTGTTCTATTGTAAAGGGGGGAGTTTATGCTACAGCTCGTTGTCTTACAGTCATACTCATGGCAGAGAGAAGAGGGGATATGTCTGAGCACCACGGATACATAAAGAATATACCTATACAGTATTTCTCAATTGCAAAAATAAAATTTAAAGTTAAAGAGGCATGACAATAGCTAACAGTACTGAGGAATTTATATACAGTATGTCTCAGTAAGCTTTAAAGTGATCTAATGCACTTAATCACTATTTATACCATCCCTCATCTCCAAGAACATGCTGGAGGAGAGGGATGGATAACGCACGTCTTATTTTTAAACAATTTGTGATAGTCACTTGGAGCCTCACTATATAACGTTTAGCATCTAACCAGTGGACAGTTGTTAACTATTAATGGCTGGTAAGATGTTTGAAAAAAAGAAACAAGACCGATGAAGAATTGACGCCTTCGAAATGTGGTACTGTAGAAGGATGTTATCAATACTATGGATGGCAACAAGAACAAGCAAATCAATTTTGGAACAAATCAAGCCAGGCATGTCACTCGAAGCAAGGATCACCAAGCTACGACTTGCTTAGGCTGGTTTCACATTTGCGTTTTTTTCGCGGTATTTTAGCGCTAAATAGCGCATGCGTTTTTTTTCCTATACTTTGCATGGGATGCGCTTATGTGCGCATACATATGCGTTTGTACGCGTTTTACCGCGCATGCGTTTTTTTGCGGTATGTGCTCGGGCGCACAAAATGCAACCTGTTGCATTTTTTGGTGCGTCCGACTTGCCTCAAAAAAACGCATGCGCGCGCAATGCGTTTTTTTACAGCAAGACACCCATTATAGTCTATGGGTGCGCATATGTGCGCATTGGCATGCTTAGGCCGGTTTCACATTAGCGCTTTTTAAGCGCACGCACGGCCGGGGGTAGCTCCGCCCCCGAGCCGGCTCTCTGCCCGGCGTGCCCGCCCCTTGCTTGTAGCGCCGCCTACAAGCGTACAGCGGCGCCTGCGATCGGCGCACCCTATCTTTAGCATAGGGTGCGCAGATCGTGCGCAGGCCGTGCGCTAGTTGCGCTTTGACCTGCGCTGCGCACTTTTGACGGTGCGCCGTGCGCGCCAAAATCCGAAAAGTTTGATTTTGGTGCGCACGGCGCACCGTCAAAAGTGCGCAGCGCAGGTCAAAGCGCAACTAGCGCACGGCCTGCGCACGATCTGCGCACCCTATGCTAAAGATAGGGTGCGCCGATCGCAGGCGCCGCTGTCCGCTAGTAGGCGGCGCTACAAGCAAGGGGCGGGCACGCCGGGCAGAGAGCCAGCTCGGGGGCGGAGCTACCCCCGGCCGTGCGTGCGCTTAAAAAGCGCTAATGTGAAACCGGCCTTATGTATGCGTTTTTTTGCACATGCGTTTTTTTTTGTTAACCATGGAATTTAGGGGTTTGGGTTAGAGTTAGGGTTAGTTAAGGGGGTTTAGGGTTAGGGTTAGGGTTAGGGTTAGGTTTAGGGTCAGGGTTAGGGTCAGGGTTAGGGTTAGTTAGGGTTTAGGGTTTGGGTTAGGGTTAAGTATGGTTTGGTTAAGGGTTAGGGTCAGGGTTAGGGTTAGGGTTAGGGTCAGGGTTAGGGTTAGGTTTAGGGTCAGGGTTAGGGTTAGTTAGGGTTTAGGGTTTGGGTTAGGGTTAAGTATGGTTTGGTTAAGCGTTAGGGTCAGGGTTAGGGTTAGGGTTAGGGTTAGGGTCAGGGTTAGGGTTAGGGTTAGGGTTAGGGTCAGGGTTAGGGTTAGGGTTAGGGTTAGGGTCAGGGTTAGGGTTAGTAAAGTCATGGTTTGGGTTAGTGTGAGGGGCCACCTAATGTTGGAAAAAAGCGCAAACGCAGTAAAAACGCACTAAAAACGCATATAAACGCATAAAAACGCTGCGTTTTTTTCATGCATGCTCATAAAAATGCTTGAAAAAAACGCAGCAGTTGTATGCTTTTGTATGCGTTTTTTCAATGCGTTTTTTTGCGGGAAAACGCGCTGCAAAAAAAAGCAAGTGTGAAACCAGCCTTACTTTGGACACATCCTACGAAGAGAGCAATCACTAGAGATAGTCGGAAGAATAGAAGAAACAAGGCGAAGAAGAAGACCAGGAACCCGATGGCATGATACTATCAAGATAATGGTGGAGAAGGTCCCCGTGGATGTATCTTGACTTGTACAAGATTGAGTTTCCCACCTCCATTAAGATTGAGTTTCGTTCATCCATCAAATCATCTTGGCTCGAGATTTAGCCGAAGGCCGATAACAATAAAAAAGATGGTTTGAATGAAAAGTTAATTATCCACTAAATAGGGCAAGTTTCCCAAACTAGGAAATAAGTCATAACAATCTGTAGATGTGTTTTAGGAAGAAAAATATTGCACAGTGAAAGAAACTAAATTTAGTTAGCTAGTTGATGTGCAAACTCATTTTACCCTATTTTTTTGTGGCGTGACAAATCGAAAGGAAATGTGATGACTGTCAGAGTTGATTTCATCTGCAGTGTAAAATAATAATATGTCTTTGCAATTTTAGCACATACGAAATTAGAAGGTACAAACCGTAATAGCAAGCAAGTCTGAAAAGTTTGCTAATGGATTATAAATTATATAAAGTAGATTCTTTGCTATGTAATTAATGGAATTTCACCATTTTTAAACATCTACTGGGAAAATTTCCATGTCAAATCAATTTGTAGATGGGACCCAAGAGGCAGGAAACCACAGCTGTTTCAGCATCCTTTTTCATTACATTGTGGCTGCCTTTTAAATTTTCAGTCACGTTCCTTGATGACTTTGATCTTTCATGACAGTGTTAACTCTATTTGGTCCTCAATAGAACATTGATTTTTTTTAAGTGCCTTTCGAGATATTCCCACTAATTATTTTGCTGGAACTTTAATTACATTTTTTCACTTAGGAATTCTCTAAAACGTAAATATCATGAAATATCGTGTAAATTGGAGAAATGTGCCAAGAGAGAGAAATTAAATGTGGAACAGAAGAGGTAGATTTAATTGAAAATCTTCCAAAACAATTGCCATAGAGTGTAGTACTAAATCAAGAAAAGAGCACCTGGTTCAGAGAGGCTTTTTATAGTGCTGCCAATCATTCAGAACTGCTTGATTGGGAAATGTTTCTTTTACAGGTAATGTCTAAGAAAGATTCCAGTCTTTGATATCACCTTCACAATTCTTGCATCCATTGATCTTGTGAGTTTTTGGAGAGTTTCTGCTTGGATTTCTTTGCATGAAGTCAGAATAGCCTCCCAGAGCTGCTGTTTTGATGTGAACTGCCTCCCACCCTAATAGATCTTTTGCTTGATGATACTCCAAAGGTTCTCTATAGGGTTGAGGTCAGGGGAAGATGGTGGCCACACTATGAGTTTAACTCCTTTTATGCCCATAGCAGCCAATGACTCAGAGGTATTCTTTGCAGCATGAGGTGGTGCATTGTCATGCATGCAGATGATTTTACTCCTGAAGGCACGTTTCTGCTTTTTATACCATGGAAGAAAGTTGTCAATCAGAAACTCTATATACTTTGCAGGTGTCATTTTCACACCTTCAGGAACCTTAAAGGGCCCTACCAGCAGTTTCCCCATGATTCTGGCCCAAAACATGACTTCTCCACCTCCTTGCTGACGTCCCAGCCTTGATGGGACATGGTGGCCATCCACCAACCATCCACTACTCCATCCATCTGCACCGTCAAGGGTTGCTCGACACTCATCAGTATACAAAACTGTTTGAAAATTAGTCTTCATGTATGTCTGGGCCCACTGCAACCGTTTCTGCTTGTGAACACTGTTTAGGGGTGGCCGAATATTAGGTTTATGCACCACAGCAAGCCTTTGAAGGAACCTACACCTTGAGGTTCGAGGGACTCCAGAGGCACCAGCAGCTTCAAATATCTGTTTGCTGGTTTGTCATGGCTTTTTAGCAGCTGCTTTCTTAATCCGATGAACTTGCCTGGCAGAAACCTTCCTCATTCTGCCTTTATCAGCACGAACACGTCTGTGCTCAGAGTCAGCCACAAATCTCTTAGCAGTACGAAGATCAGGCTTAAGTTTTCGGGAAAAATCTAATGTTTTCATCTCTTGACCAAGGCATTGCACTATTTGATGCTTTTCGGCAGTAGAGAGATCCTTTTTCTTTCCCATGTTACTTGAAAACTGTGTCCTGCTCAATAGTGTGGAACATCCAGTTTTCCTTTTATTGGGCTCACATGGCAAACTAATTATCACAGGTATCTGAGATTGGTTTCAGTGATCCAAAGAACTCTGAGACACAATACCGTCAATGGGTTTCATTAAAACAGAAAAAAACGCTATGACACTTAAAAACAATTTTCATAATAATTTGGAACATGGTGTAAGAAAGATTCTGTTGATGACTGCTAACTATAGATGGGAGAATCGATTATCAAAACTTTGGTCCTTGTGCCAGGTAAGTAGTCTTTGACCACTTGACGGGAGGCCTGCAAACTCCTTACCTCCCGTCATTCTCGGTTCATCTTTCAATTAGCTTGACTGGCGCAATGTCATCATTGCGGCATGATGTATCACATCAGCTTGGCTAATCAAAATAGGAGCCAGTAATGCCAGGAAATAAAGACATTTCCAAGGCTCCCATCTTGGGTTGCCAACTTCACTTTTTATTTTTTCTGGACAGCTTACCAAAAAATCATGGCCAGACAATATTTTTTATGGACATATTGGAAAACCATAATAAATCGTTATGATTAAAACTGATACATGTACACAGGACATAATTCTAATATGAAGACATTATCTACATTCACTGCGAGGGGTAAAATGATGATAATTGCACTGAAAATTATCGGTAAAAGTTTCTCCAGCTTATAAAAAAAATCACAACTGTTGTAAAAAATTTTTTTACAGATAGCGCAAAAAAGTGCCCTATTTTTACAGACTGTCCTGGAATTTCTGGACACTTGGCAACCTTGCTTCCATCCAGCGGTCACAGATTACTAAAATGGTCCATGGACCGGAGTCCTGTAAACTGATTCTTCCATCTTTATCAATAATAGTAATATTATATTCTTAGAGTGGAATTAATTTCTACTCTAATTTTATAAAAATGTGCTTATGCCAAATCTTCAGATCGCCACTGGTCTCGCTAAAATCCCTACTCTCTCACAGTGAGCTGGGACTACCTGCCAAAGTGCATAAAAGGTCACATGATAGAGTCCAGGGATTGCAGTGTGAACAGTGGCAATCTGAAATTGCGGCAAGGATCGGGTGATTCCGAGAAGGGGGCTAAAGAAGTGAGTGGTAAGGTGAATATAAGGATTTTTATTTTTTACATTTTACGTTCTAAGATCTTGGGTCTAGAGAGATGCGAGAGCATGTTAAGGGACATTAAATTCACAGAGAAATTTAAGTTTTGCCTGATCCACGCATTTCTATTTGAGGCTGGAAAAATATGGCTATTTTCTTCACTCACTTCACTGGAAAGAAACATTACCAGATGCTACTTACGGACAAGAGTGATGCTGATAACAATAACAATAATAATAATAATAAAGTTTATTTCTATAGCACCGACATATTCCGCAGCACTTTACATTTCAGAGGGGACTTGTACAGACAATAGACATTACAGCATAACAATAATCACATAGATCATAACAGATACCAAGAGGAATGAGGGCCCTGCTCGCAAGCTTACAATCTATGAGGAAAGAGGTAGACACGAAAGGTGGGTGGTAACAGTTGCCCTGATTGTATGGACCAGCCATAATGTTAAGTGTGTAACAGTACAGATGCAGAGGGCTAATGGATGCATAAAGCATGTGGGAACATAATCCGGGGAACCTGGTTATGGTAAAAAAACTTTTGGCTGTGCCACACAGGGATAGATTAGGTTAATGTGTTGAGGCGGTAGGCCAGTCTGAATAAATGCGTTTTCAGGGCACGCTTAAAATTGTGGGGATTGGGGACTAATCGTATTGACCTGGGAAGTGCATTCCAAAGAATTGGCGCAGCACGTGTATAGTCTTGAAGACGGGAGTGGGAGGTTCTGATTATTGAGGATGCTAACCCCAGGTCATCAGGAGAACGGAGGGCGCGGGTAGGATGGTATACTGATTACAAAGAATCTCCATGCAGGGAGCAAGTGTACAGTGTGGGGAAACTTGACAGTAAGGCTACGTGCCCAGAAATGCTGTTTAAATGTCCACAGCGTTTCCGCAACTCCCTGCCATGGGTAAAACGCATGTGGAATTTGCATGCGTTGTCCCGCAAAACACAAGCATTTTTAGCTTGCAGAATTCTTACGTTTTCCAAGTGATTTGAAGCATTGCTTGGAAAGGTGACAGGTTGGTCACACTTGTCAAGCATAGTGCTTGACAAGTGTGACCAACTTTTTATTATTGATGCTGCCTATGCGGCATCAATAGTAAAAGCTAGAATGTAAAAAACAAAAAAAATATGGTTATTTTCACCTTCCAACGGCCCCCCAATCTCTTCAGCGATGCTACCGGCAAGCTCTGTTCTGAGGAATGCATTGTAAGAATCATCCCAGATGACGTCACGCTCGCGAGACCACATCATCTGGGGTGATTCGCGCAATGCATCCCTAGGACCGTAAGATGCCGGCAGCATGGCTGAGGGCAGGAAGGACTCAGGGGGCCATCAGAAGGTGAGTATATTGCTATTTTTTATTTTAATTCTGTTTTTTACAGGGATATGGTACCCAGTCATGGAGGAGAATCTCCTCTCCACTCCTCCAGACCCTGGGTATCATCCACACATGAAGTGCTCACTTTATGCATGGTGGGCATAGCCACATGCGTAAAGTGAGAGTTTCAATGCAATCCTATGGCGGCGGAATCCTATTCCGCATGAATAATGAAAATGCTGCAGATTTTACCGCTATGCGATTCAGCAGCGGTAAAATCCGCAGCTTTGGCACAGCAACAGCTGAATCAAATAGGATTGCATGGGATGTGCTTTAATTGTGTTTTTTAAGCGTTTCCGCTGCGGAAAAAAGCGGCAAAAAAGCTTAAAAAACGCAACGTGGGCACACAGCCTAAGTGTTAATTGTCCCTTCAGCTCCACCCCAGGTGAAATTAAGTATTACCTTGTCCGCCAAAGTGGGAGTTGCTCTTTGTAACCTATTTCCACTCTGGCCAAGAGATGATGAACATGAACCAAGGACCACCTTTAGATTTCACTAACCAAGCTATACAAAAAGAGGTTTTCCAAACAAGAAACTTGTTTAAATTGAAAACTTGTGAAACATCCATGTTATAATTCCTTTCATTTTTGATGAGACAAAATGAGAAAACAGAAAAAAGAACATATCATTAAAAGAATGTTAATTCAATTTAATTTATGACATTTATTTTATGGCATTCAGTCTCATCCAGGTGTCTAATGTCATGTAGCATCTGTTGAAGAAAGGTTTCTATTTTGAAATGTGAGGGAACCGATGAAAAGAAGAGATATTACAGTAGATAAAGTTCAAATTAGTTGTCTAAATTAGTCAACTGATATAAGCTGAACCAGACAGCTGATAAATGCTGCCCAATGTATCAGTCAGTGACTGCATGATCTCAGTCAGGCAGGAGCATACATAGAAATCTTGGGGCCCCATATCAGAGGTTCTAATTGGACCCCCCAAAAAATTAATATTTGGCAGGGTCACAGAACAGCAAATGCAACAACTTTGCCGCCTTGCAAAGTGATTTTCCTCCTATTGAAGCCTCTAGATTTCCTTCTCATTGCCCCCACAAAGTATGATGCCAACAGAAGTGTTCCCAAACACAGCATGATACCCCCACAGTGAATTCCTCTACATACACAGTATGATGACCCAACTGTACCTCACGGCAAAGTATGGTGACCCCAATGCAGTATGATGCCCGAACTTTGACCCCAACACAACTCCCCATACTGTGTAATGGTCCCAACACAACACTCCACACAGTATGATGGCCCCATTACAATCCTCCAAACAGTATAATGGCTTCCACATAGCCCTCCATACAGTATAATGGCCCCCACACAGCTGCCCAACACAAACCTTCACTCTGTATGATTGCTTGCATACAGTATAATGGCCCCCATCGCAGCCCTTCAAAGAGTATAATGTCCCCAAAAGCTCTGATAACAATATAATGGACCACCACATTCTGCAGCAGTATAATTGCCCCCACAGAGCTCTGCAGACAGTATAATCACCTCCTCATAGCTCTTCTTAAAGTATAAAGGCCCCCACATAGCCCTCTAAATAGTAATGGCCCCACATAGCCTTCTATATAATATAATGGGCCACACACATCTCTCCAAATACTATAATGGCCCCACACATAGCCCTCCAAATAGTATGATGGCCCTCACATAGTACTCCAAATATTAAAGAGCCACACACATAGCACGATAGGCTCCACATAACCCTTCAAATAGTATAATAGCCCCTACATAGCCTTCCATACAGTATAATCAGCCTCACATAGCCTTCCACATAGTATAATGGACCCCACATAGCCCTCT
Source organism: Dendrobates tinctorius (assembly GCF_039654945.1). Taxonomy (NCBI): domain Eukaryota; kingdom Metazoa; phylum Chordata; class Amphibia; order Anura; family Dendrobatidae; genus Dendrobates; species Dendrobates tinctorius. Next base: position 32,181,752 of record NW_027361797.1, read on the forward strand.
ATATAATATAATGGCCCCACTTAGCAATGCATATAGTATAATGGCTCCCACATTGCCTTTCAAATATTATAATGGCTCCTACATTGCTCTCCATGAGGTAATGTGGTATAATGTGCCCCTTATTACCCTTCATATAGTATAATGCGTCCCAATTGCCTTCCATATAGCATAATGTGCCCCATTAACCTCCATATAGTATAATGTGCCTCCATATAGTATAATGTGCCCCATTGCACTTCATATAATATATTGCACCCCCATTGTACTTAATACAGTATATTGTATTATATATAGTATGAGATGTTACATCTTAGATGCTGAGGGAGAATGACTGGGGAGGGAGCAGATGGCTTCTTTCCTATATCATTACTATCAACTTTATTGACATTAACAATGCCGATATAGTTGATAGTAGAGTTGAGCGAAACGGGTCGGTCAAATTCATGTCGCCAACTTTCGCTAAAGTCGGTTTTCAAACGAAACCCGACCATAGCGTGAGGTCGGCCATGAGGTCGGCGACCAGGGCACCAAAGTCGCGTTTCAAATGATGCTTCCAGCGCCCTTTTTCAGCCAATGATGGAGGACGCACACTGTGGGCAACGCGATGACATGGGCAGCAGTCACCACCATCTTTGAGAAGGGCATGCAAGTGATTGGCTTGCTTTGTGTGGCGTCACAGGGGCTATAAAAGGGCATGCACGCAGACCGCCATCTTACTTCTGCCGATCTTAGCATAGGGAGAGCTGCTGCTGATGATGATTCTGTAGGGAGAGCATTAGGCAGGGAAGAAGAACAAAAAAACTGCTTCTGCTGGTAGCGATTTTTACTGTACAACACAACAGTTTGTGTGCAGTGACAGGGGAGGCTCTATTTTTGTGCATCAGCTCTGTTGGCTATTAGGCTACCTTATAAGGCTCCCAGATAGCTGCATTGCTGTTTGCACACTGCTGTGAAAACTGCTTTTTTAAAAGCAAAAATACTTTTCTTCCTCTTTTCTGCACAGTTACCAAGCGTTCATTTTTCCACACTTTTGTGTGCAGCAGTCCTGCTTATTAGGCTGCCTGCTGCCATACTTGGACTGAGAGCATCATTGTCAGCCTCCTAAAATCGCTAGGGAGATTCAAATTCTCCCCAATACTATATATACACCTTGTCCTTTGTCATACACCTGCCTATTTCAGCCTGTTAAATTGAGGTGTAATCTATAGTGGGCCTGAGATAATAGTTCAGCCTCCTAAAATCTCTAGGGAGATTCAAATTCTCCCCAATACTATATATACACCTTGTACTTTGTCATACACCAGCCAATTTCAGCCTGTTAAATTGAGGTGTAATCTATAGTGGGCCTGAGATAATAGTTCAGCCTCCTAAAATCTCTAGGGAGATTCAAATTCTCCCCAATACTATATACACCTTATACCTTGTTTTACAGTACCATATAGCAGGTGGTACATTTTCCCAAAAATGAGGAAGTATGGTGGAAGAGGCTGTGAGCGTGGGCGGGGTTGCCATCTGGTACTGATGGTGGTGGTGGTGCATCTGCTGGTAGTGGCAAAAGCACAATAGCACCTAAAGCAGGAGGTGTTGAGCCTGCATCATCGTCTGGCTCCACAAGGCCTCGAAGGCTCCCTTTTCTGGGAGTAGGTAAACCGCTTTTAAAGCCGGAGCGTCAAGAACAAGTTTTGGCTTACATTGCTGACACAGCCTCCAGCTCTATCACCTCCTCTTCTGAAGTTTCAAAAAATAAAAGCACTAATTCTTCAGTTGAGGCTCCTGGTCAGGAACAACACCTTTCCTTGTGTCCTTCACCCCTACCAAAAGTGAAGGATGCGGCAGGCCACACTACAGATTACTTCATGGAGCTCTTTTCACATACCATGCCTGGGTTATCAAGTCAAATCGTGAATTCCCCAGTCCAAGATGAATCTGACATTGAGTGCACTGATGCACAGCCACTGCTTGATTTTTCTGCTGGTGCATTCACTCAGAGCACTACATTGTCCTCACAATGTACTGAGCCAGAATCTGACCCTGAGGAGACTCAGGTGCCCCTTCCCGCATACTATACCACCTTACACGGTGACACAGAGGAAGGTGCACATGAAATTGAAGAATTGAAGAGGAGGTGATGGATGACCCAGTTGTTGACCCAGATTGACATCCATTGGGGGAAGAGGGTGCCGCTGCCAATAGCTCAGAAGAGGAGGATCCGCAGCAGGCATCGACATCGCAACAGCTGTTAGCTGGCAGGCCCGTAGCAGTCCAAAAACAGGTTATAAAAACCAAAAGAGATACAGGACAGCTTGGCCAGACGTTCAAATTAGCACAGCGTGCAAGGCCTCAAAATGTAGGAAGAGTGCAGTGTGGTACTTTTTTGAACAAAATCCTAATGATCAGGCAAAGGTTATCTGTAAGAAGTGCGCAAAGACCTTTAGCCGAGGGAAAAATCTGAGAAATTTGAATACCAGTTGCATGCTTAGACATTTAACCACCATGCACTTGCAAGCGTGGATGGACTAACAAACCTCACGTACCACATGTGTACCTGCTTTGAATGAAGGTAGTCAGCAACGCTACATCGCTTCCCCCACTGTGAGCCCACCGGTTAGCACACCACCAGCAGCAAATGTTGAGGTGTCATCGCAAGGCCAAAGCAGTCAGGGAATCACAATGTTATTGCTACGAAAGACTGAATCTAGGCCATCAGCAAGACCACCAACACCATCACCATCACCAACCCTCTCTCAGTCCGTCATGTCCACCGCTAGTTCCACCATATGCAGCTCTCAAGTCCAGCTCACCCTACCAGAGACTCTGAGTAGGACAAGAAAGTACTCATCTTCTCATCCGCGTACACTGTGCTTGAACGCCCACATTGCCAAACTAATCTCTTTAAAGATGATGCCCTACCGGTTGGTTGAAAGCGAAGCTTTCCACAAGCTCATGGCCTACGCAGTACCACGCTATGACCTACCCAGTCGGCACTTCTTTTCTCGAAAAGCCATCCCAGCCCTCCACCTGCATGTGAAAGACTGTATTGTCCATGCACTCAAGCAATCAGTGAGTGGAAAGGTGCACCTCACAACAGATGCATGGTCCAGTAGGCATGGCTAGGGCTGTTACGTGTCCATCACTGCGCACTGGGTTAATGTGGTGGATGCAGGGTCCACAGGGGACAGCAGCGGTGGGACAGTGCTGCCTAGCCCACGGTATAAGAAACAGTTGGCTGTAGGCGTTCGACCCTCCTCCTCCAGAAGCGAAAGCTCTTCCACAGAGCGCAGTCGCATGAGCACTCCATCCGCAGCTGCCAGTGTTGCGAACAGCTAGTGGTAAGCGTCAGCAGGCTGTGTTGAAGATGATGTGTTTGGGCGACAACAGACACACCGCGGAGGTACTGGCCGACTACTTGCAGCGACAAACTGAGTCATGGATGGGCAGTCTACATCTTGAGGCAGGCAAGTTAGTTAGTGATAACGGCCGGAATTTTGTGGCAGCCATAGCCCTTTCAAAACTCAGACACGTACCTTGCCTGGCCCCCACCTTGAACCTGGTGGTGCAGTGCTTCCTCAATAATTATCCGGAGTTAACAGCCCTGCTCCATAAGGTGCGAAGACTGTGCTCACACATCCGCCAGTTGCCCGTACACTCCAGTCGTATGCAGAAGCTGCAGCGATTGCTCCACCTTTCCAAGCACCACCTAATTATCGATGTTGCAACAAGGTGGAACTCCACCCTGCACATGGTTGAGAGTCTGTGCGAACAGAGGCAGGCTGTAATGCATTTGTGGGACGATACACGGGCAGGCAGTTTGAGGGCAGATATGGAGTTGTCTGGTGTGCAGTGGTCGATGCTGAAAGACCTCTGTAAAGTCATTCAGTGTTTTGAGGAATGCACATGGCTGGTAAGCACAGACGACGCCATCATAAGCAGGAGCATCCCACTTATGCGTCTGCTCATGCAAACTTTGACGCACATTAAGGAGCAGGCGTGTGCAGCCGAGGAGGAAGAGGAGGAGTGAAGCTTTGATGACAGTCAGCCATTGTCTGCTCAGGGAACTCTCCTTGACAAGGTGGAGGAAGAAGAGGATGATAGGGATGATTATTTAGGGGAGTAGGATGCTTCTCAGGGGGCAAGAGAAAATGTTGGCGTGGCAAGGTCAGGTACAGGGTTTGTGTGTGACTGGAGGGATGTGGATTTGCCAGAAAGTGCTCCACCACCCAGCACTCGCAGTGCATCATTGACACCTGGAACATTGGCCCACATGTATGATTATGCCTTGCAGATCCTAAAAAGGGACCCCCGTATTGCCAAAATGATGAACGATGGCGACTAGAGTTGAGCAAAACGAGTCGAAAAATTTCAAAAGTCGCCGACTTTAGCGCCAAAGTCGCGTTTCAAAAGTTTGTTTTCCGCCCTTTTTCAGCCAATCAGGATCCACGGACACTGTGGGCAACGTGATGACATAGGCAGGGGTCACCATCATCTTTGAGAAGGGCATGCAAGTGATTGGCTTGCTTTGGGGGGCATCACAGGGGGTATAAAAGGGCGTGCACGCCGACCGCCATGTTACTCATGCTGATCTCAGAATAGGGAGAGCTGCTGCTGCTGATTCTGTAGGGAGAGCGTTAGGCAGGGAAGAAGACACCAAAAACTGCTTCTGCTGCTAGAGATTTTGCCTGTACAACACACCAGTCACTGTGTGTGCAGTGCAAGTGGAGGCTATATTTTGCTGGATCAGCTGTGTTGGTTGTTAGGCTGCCTTATAAGGCTTCCTGATAGCTGCATTGCTGTTTTCCCACTGCTCTGCAAACTGCTTTTTTAAAAGCAATCCAAATTTTTTTTTCTTGTCCTGGTGAGGTACTGAGCGTGCATTTTTTCACTCCATACAGCGGTGTACGCTCCTCTCACAGTACCGTGTAATGGCTGTTATCACGGCCACAGTGAAGCTATCTGTGTGTTACTCTGTAAGAATAAGTCGAGGACATGTTCCGTTCTTACAGACCTCCACCTTCTAGTTTTGTTTGCTTTTCAAACAGTTAAGTATATTTGCTGTTTGATCACATTCAAAACTATAGAGAGACAGCGTGTGTCAGTCCGTATACTTAAAAAACACGGAGCTTGACAATTTTATGGACACAGGACAGCGGTGTATGTGCATGCTCCTCTCTCAGTACCATGTAACGGCTGTTATCACGGCCACAGTGAAGCTATCTGTGTGTCACTCTGTAAGGATAAGTCGAGGACATGTTCCGTTCATACAGACCTACACTCTAGGGAGATTCCTATTCTTCCCAATTCTATATACACCTTGTAGTTTGTCATACACTAGCCAATTTCTGCCTGTGACATAGCGGTGTGATATTCACTGGGCCTCACACAATCCAACAGTGTCCACAAGTGTGTTCAGAAATTCTACATCTCCCCTGTCCTATAGTGACATTTTTGACACCTACGACATTGAGCCTGTGACATAGCGGTGTGATATTAACTGGGCCTCACACAACAGTGTCCACAAGTGTGTTCAGAAATTCTACATCTCCCCTGTCCTATAGTGACATTTTTCACACCTGTGACATTGAGCCTGTGACATAGCGGTGTGATATTAACTGGGCCTCACACAATCCAACAGTGTCCACAAGTGTGTTCAGAAATTCTAAATCTCCCCTGTCCTATAGTGACATTTTTCACACCTGCGACATTGAGCCTGTGACATAGCAGTGTGATATTAACTAGGCCTCACACAATCCAACAGTGTCCACAAGTGTGTTCAGAAATTCTACATCTCCCCTGTCCTATAGTGACATTTTTCACACCTGTGACATTGAGCCTGTGACATAGCAGTGTGATATTAACTGGGCCTCACACAACCGAGTCCACAAGTGTGTTCAGAAATTCTACATCACCCCTGTCCTATAGTGACATTTTTCATACCTGCGACATTGAGCCTGTGACATAGCGGTGTGATATTAACTGGGCCTCACACAATCCAACAGTGTCCACAAGTGTGTTCAGAAATTCTAAATCTCCCCTGTCCTATAGTGACATTTTTCACACCTGTGACATTGAGCCTGTGACATAGCGGTGTGATATTAACTGGGCCTCACACAATCCAACAGTGTCCACAATTGTGTTCAGAAATTCTACATCTCCCCTGTCCTATAGTGACATTTTTCACACCTGCGACATTGAACCTGTGACATAGCGGTGTGATATTAACTGGGCCTCACACAACAGTGTCCACAAGTGTGTTCAGAAATTCTACATCTCCCCTGTCCTATAGTGACATTTTTCACACCTGCAACATTGAGCCTGTGATATAGCGGTGTGATATTAACTGGGCCTCACACAACAGTGTCCACAAGTGTGTTCAGAAATTCTACATCTCCCCTGTCCTATCGTGACATTTTTCACACCTGCGACATTGAGCCTGTGACATAGCAGTGTGATATTAACTGGGCCTCACACAATCCAACAGTGTCCACAAGTGTGTTCAGAAATTCTACATCTCCCCTGTCCTATCGTGACATTTTTCACACCTGCGACATTGAGCCTGTGACATAGCGGTGTGATATTAACTGCGCCTCACACAACAGTGTCCACAAGTGTGTTCAGAAATTCTACATCTCCCCTGTCCTATAGTGACATTTTTCACACCTGCGACATTGAGCCTGTGATATAGCGGTGTGATATTAACTGGGCCTCACACAACAGTGTCCACAAGTGTGTTAAGAAATTCTACATCTCCCCTGTCCTATAGTGACATTTTTCACACCTGCGACATTGAGCCTGTGACATAGCGGTGTGATATTAACTGGTCCTCACACAATCCAACAGTGTCCACAAGTGTGTTCAGAAATTCTAAATCTCCCCTGTCCTATAGTGACATTTTTCACACCTGCGACATTGAGCCTGTGACATAGCGGTGTGATATTAACTGGGCCTCACACAACAGTGTCCACAAGTGTGTTCAGAAATTCTACATCTCCCCTGTCCTATAGTGACATTTTTCACACCTGCGACATTGAGCCTGTGATATAGCGGTGTGATATTAACTGGGCCTCACACAACAGTGTCCACAAGTGTGTTAAGAAATTCTACATCTCCCCTGTCCTATAGTGACATTTTTCACACCTGCGACATTGAGCCTGTGACATAGCGGTGTGATATTAACTGGTCCTCACACAATCCAACAGTGTCCACAAGTGTGTTCAGAAATTCTAAATCTCCCCTGTCCTATAGTGACATTTTTCACACCTGCGACATTGAGCCTGTGACATAGCGGTGTGATATTAACTGGGCCTCACACAATCCAACAGTGTCCACAAGTGTGTTCAGAAATTCTACATCTCCCCTGTCCTATCGTGACATGTTTCACACCTGCGACATTGAGCCTGTGACATAGCGGTGTGATATTAACTGGGCCTCACACAATCCAACAGTGTCCACAAGTGTGTTCAGAAATTCTAAATCTCCCCTGTCCTATAGTGACATTTTTCACACCTGCGACATTGAGCCTGTGACATAGCGGTGTGATATTAACTGGACCTCACACAATCCAACAGTGTCCACAAGTGTGTTCAGAAATTCTACATCTCCCCTGTCCTATCGTGACATTTTTCACACCTGCGACATTGAGCCTGTGACATAGCGGTGTGATATTAACTGGGCCTCACACAACAGTGTCCACAAGTGTGTTCAGAAATTCTACATCTCCCCTGTCCTATAGTGACATTTTTCACACCTGCGACATTGAACCTGTAACATAGCGGTGTGATATTAACTGGGCCTCACACAATCCAACAGTGTCCACAAGTGTGTTCAGAAATTCTAAATCTCTCCTGTCCTATAGTGACATTTTTCACACCTGCGACATTGAGCCTGTGACATAGCGGTGTGATATTAACTGGGCCTCACACAACAGTGTCCACAAGTGTGTTCAGAAATTCTACATCTCCCCTGTCCTATAGTGACATTTTTCACACCTGCGACATTGAGCCTGTGACATAGCGGTGTGATATTAACTGGGCCTCACACAACAGTGTCCACAAGTGTGTTCAGAAATTCTACATCTCCACTGTCCTATAGTGACATTTTTCACACCTGCGACATTGAGCCTGTGACATAGTGGTGTGATATTAACTGGTCCTCACACAATCCAACAGTATCCACAAGTGTGTTCAGAAATTCTAAATCTCCCCTGTCCTATAGTGACATTTTTCACACATGCGACATTGAGCCTGTGACATAGCGGTGTGATATTAACTGGGCCTCACACAATCCAACAGTGTCCACATGTGTGTTCAGAAATTCTACATCTCCCCTGTCCTATCGTGACATTTTTCACACCTGCGACATTGAGCCTGTGACATAGCGGTGTGATAGTAACTGGGCCTCACACAATCCAACAGTGTCCACAAGTGTGTTCAGAAATTCTACATCTCCCCTGTCCTATCGTGACATTTTTCACACCTGCGACATTGAGCCTGTGACATAGCGGTGTGATATTAACTGGGCCTCACACAATCCAACAGTGTCCACAAGTGTGTTCAGAAATTCTACGTCTCCCCTGTCCTATATACACCTTGTACCTTGTTTTACATTACTATATAGTTTGTGGGATTTTGTGTACATTTTTACCAAAAATGAGGAAGGCTGGTGGAAGAGGCCGTGGAATTGGGCAGGGGTTGCCAGCTGGTAATGATGGTGTTGGTGGTGGATATGATGGTAGTGGCAAAAGCAAAATAGGACCGAATGCAGGAGGTGTTGAGCCTGTGTCATCGTCTGGCTCCACAAGGCCTCGAAGGCTTAGTTTTCTAGGAATTGGGAAACCGCTTTTAAAGCCAGAGCTTCAGGAAAAAGTTTTGGCTTAAATTGCTGACTCAGCCTCCAGCTCTGTCGCCTCCTCTTCTGAAGTTGTAAAAAATAAAAGCACTGAGTCGTCATTGGAGGGTCATGTTCATGAACCACACCTTTCCTTGTGTCCTTCACCCCAACCAAGATTGAAGGATGACGCAGGCCATACAACTGATTCCTCCATGGAGCTGTTTTCACATACCATGCCTGGGTTATCAAGTGAAATGGTGAATTACCCAGGCCAAGATGAATCTGACATGGAGTGCACTGATGCACAGACACTGATAGATGATTCTGCTGGTACATTCAGTCAGAGCACTACATTGTCCTTGCAGTGTAATGAGCCAGATTCTGACCCTGATGAGACTCAGGTGCCCCTTCCCACATACTATACCACCATACACGGTGACACCGGTTAGCACAGCAGCAAATGTTGAGGTGTCGTTGCAAGGCAAAAGCAGTCAGGGAATCCCACTGCTATATCAACGAAAGACTGAATCTAGGCCATCAGAAAGAACACCAACTCCATCACTATCATCAACCCTCTCTCAGTCCGCCCGGTCCACCGCTAGTTCCACCATATGCAGCTCTCAAGTCCAGCTCACCCTCCCAGAGACTATGAGCAAGTCAAGAAAGTACTCAGTCTCTCATCCGCGTACACTGGGTTTAAACGCCCACATTTCCAAACTAATCTCGTTAGAGATGATGCCCTTTCGGTTGGTGGAAAGCGCAGCTTTCCGCGAACTCATGGCCTATGCAGTACCACGCTATGACCTACCCAGTCGCCACTTCTTCTCTCACAAAGCCATCCCAGCCCTCCACCATCATGTGAAAGACCACATTGTCCATGCACTCAAGCAGTCAGTGAGTGGAAAGGTGCACCTCACAACAGATGCATGGTCCAGTCGGCATGGCCAGGGCCGTTACATGTCCATCACTGCGCACTGGGTTAATGTGGTGGATGCATGGGTCCACAGGGGACAGCGGTGGTGGGACAGTGCTGCCTAGCCCACGGTATAGGAAACAGTTGGCTGTAGGCGTTCGACCCTCCTCCTCCAGAAGCGAAAGCTCGTCCACAGAGCGCAGTCGTACGAGCACTCCATCTGCAGCTGCCACTGTTGCACACGAGGTGTCCCCCTATTGAGCAGCTAGTGGAAAGCGTCAGCAGGCTGTGTTGCACATGATGTGTTTGGGTGACAGACACACCGCGGAGGTGCTGGCCGAGTACTTTCAGCGACAAACTGAGTCATGGCTGGGTAGTATACATCTTGAGGCAGGCAAGGTAGTTAGTGATAACGGCCGTAATTTTGTGGCAGCCATAGCCCTTTCAAAACTCAGCCACATACCTTGCTTGGCTCACACCTTGAACCTGGTGGTGCAGTGCTTCCTCAACAATTATCCGGAGTTAACAGCCCTGCTCCATAAGGTGCGAAGACTGTGCGCGCACATCCGCCGGTCGCCTGTACACTCCATTCGTATGCAGAAGCTGCATTGATTGCTCCACCTTCCCAACCACCGCCTCATTATTGACATTGCAACAAGGTGGAACTCCACCCTGCACATGGTTGAGCGGCTGTGCGAACAGAGGCAGGCCATAATGCATTTGTGGGAGGATACACGGCCAGGCACTTTGAGAGCAGACATGGAGTTGACAGGTGTGCAGTGGTCGAAGCTGAAAGACCTCTGTAAAGTCCTTCAGTGTTTTGAGGAATGCACACGGCTGGTAAGCGCAGACGACGCCATCCTAAGCATGAGCATCCCACTTATGCTTCTGCTCATGCAAACTTTGACGCACCTTAAGGAGCAGGCGTCTGCAGCCAATGTTGACGAGGAGGAAGAGGAGGAGGGAATCCTTGATGACATTCAGCCATTGTCTGCTCAGGGACCTCTCCTGGACGAGGTGGAGGAAGAAGAGGAGGAGGAGGATGATGATGGGGATGATTACTTAGGGGAGGAGGATGCATCTCGTGGGGCAAGTGAAAATGTTGGCGTGACAAGGTCTGGTACAGGGTTTGTGCGTGACTGGAGGGATGTGGATTTGCCAGAAAGTGCTCCTCCAACCAGCACTCGCAGTGCATCATTGAAACCGGGAACATTGGCCCACATGTCAGATTATGCCTTGCAGATCCTAAAAAGGGACCCCCGCATTGCCAAAATGATGAACGATGACGACTACTGGCTGGCCAGCATCCTGGATCCACGCTATAAAGGCAAATTACAAAACATCATGCGACACGAGAACCTTGACCTAATATTGGCTAATAAACAAGCAACTCTGGTAAACCGGTGGCGTTGGAGACTGGGGTTTCATGACAATGTTGTGGACTGATTTTTCAAGTACCGCTCATACAACTGGTAATACTGCATCGATGGAAAGTGACAGGAGACAGCAGTTGTCAAATATGGTTACAAACTACTTTTCCTCCCATATCGATGTTCTCCCGCACAGGTCATTCCCCTTTGACTATTGGGCCGCTAAACTGGACACCTGGCCTGAATTGGCACAATATCCCTTACAGGAGCTCGCTTGCCCAGCTGCAAGTGTGCTATCGGAAAGAGTCTTCAGTGCAGCTGGATCAATCCTGACAGAAAAAAGGACCCGTCTGTCAACCCAAAATGTGGATGATCTAACCTTCATTAAAATGAACCATGCATGGGTTTCCAAGGATTTTGTCCCACCTTCCCCTGATGACACATAGGGTGACAGAAAAATGGCTTGCTTTGGTCCACCTCTTCCTGGGACTTGCTTCCCTCTTCCCTGCTTGAATCTGAAGATTTATGGCCACGGCGTGGTCATTTGGATGTGCAGCAAGCTGACCTTTGTTTCTTTATGCCTGATACTCTCCTGCAGAGGGTGAGTATAAATCATTGTCTTATATCTTTATTTTTCTCGGGTAAGACCCTATTGCGCCCTTTTCTTTCAGTTTCTACTAACCCAAAATGTGGATGATCTAACCTTCATTAAAATGAACCATGCATGGGTTTACAAGGATTTTGTCCCACCTTCCCCTGATGACACATAGGGTGACAGAAAAATGGCTTGCTTTGGTCCTCCTCTTCCTGGGACTTGAACAATTTCGCCTTTTGCATCAGCTGAATGTCCAACATCAACATATGCCACTTTCTAAAACTCCCTAACTGTGCTGCCCCCCCCATGACCGGGGTCACCACCTAGCGCACGAAACCGTGCGAGTGCCGTTGCCCTGGACAGGTGGGTAGGCCGACTCTTCGGCGCGGGCACTGGCACAGGGTCCCTCATAGTGCAATCAAGTGTCTCTGACGGTGGTGGTGCACACCCGCCGTCAGACACACCGCTGTACTATGAGGGGCCCAGTGCCAGTACCGACGCCCACGAGTGGGCCCCCCTTGCTTGGGCAGGGCCCCAGCATTTGCAATCTTTACCTCTCCCTGCTCCTCCGCTGTGTAGTCTGGGATGTCAAATCCATACTGGGCTTGACACCGTCTGAGCCTACCTCCTGATCTATAGACATATATTTTGAATGTGTACACTATGCTATCCATACATGTTATCCGGGGATACGGTACCCTTTCTCACCTTTGTGCAATCACGTGTAATCCATACTGGGCCTGACACCGTCTGAGCCTGCCTCCTGATCTATAGACATATATTTTGAATGTGTACACTATGCTATCCATACATGTTATCCGGGGATACGGTACCCTTTCTCACCTTTGTGCAATCACGTGTAATCCATACTGAGTCTGACACTGTTTGAGCCTGCCTCCTGATCTATAGACATATATTTTGAATGTGTACACTATGCTATCAATACATGTTATCCGGGGATACGGTACCCTTTCTCACCTTTGTGCAATCACGTGTAATCCATACTGGGCCTGACACCGTTTGAGCCTGCCTCCTGATCTATAGACATATATTTTGAATGTGTACACTATGCTATCCATACATGTTATCCGGTGATACGGTACCCTTTCTCACCTTTGTGCAATCACGTGTAATCCATACAGGGCCTGACACCGTCTGAGCCTGCCTCCTGTTCTATAGACATATATTTTGAATGTGTACACTATGCTATCCATACATGTTATCCGGGGATACGGTACCCTTTCTCACCTTTGTGCAATCACGTGTAATCCATACAGGGCCTGATACCGTTTGAGCCTGCCTCCTGATCTATAGACATATATTTTGAATGTGTACACTATGCTATCCATACATGTTATCCGGGGATACGGTACCTTTTCTCACCTTTGTGCAATCACGTGTAATCGATACTGGGCCTGACACCATCTGAGCCTGCCTCCTGATCTATAGACATATATTTTGAATGTGTACACTATGCTATCCATACATGTTATCCGGGGATACGGTACCCTTTCTCACCTTTGTGCAATCACGTGTAATCCATACTGGGCCTGACACCGTCTGAGCCTGCCTCCTGATCTATAGACATATATTTTGAATGTGTACACTATGCTATCCATACATGTTATCCGGTACCCTTTCGCACCTTTGATGTGTGTGATGTGTGATGTACCCTTTCTCACCTTTGATGATGTGATACGGTACCCTTTCTCACCTTTGTGCAATCACGTGTAATCCATACTGGGCCTGACACCATCTGAGCCTGCCTCCTGATCTATAGACATATATTTTGAATGTGTACACTATGCTATCCATACATGTTATCCGGGGATACGGTACCCTTTCTCACCTTTGTGCAATCACGTGTAATCCATACTGGGCCTGAGAACGACTGGCGAGCTGTTAAGCAAGCTACAGCACCTGTGGTTTGCACACGTAAGTTTTTCATTTTTTCAGGAATGACGGTTAGGCCTAATTCCGGAACTGCGGTTGACCTGCACTTACTGGGAAATCATCGTTCGCGGGTAATAATTGTAATCCCAGATTCCCATCACTAACGTTGTTCAGCGGGTTATCTGCACCTGTAAGCGGCAAACGCTGGCCTTTTCAGTGTAGCGCACATGCAGCCACGGACATGTAAGGGCATGACACACCAGTTATTGGCCAATCTCACGTGCCAGAGCCTCGCGTGTCCCTCTAGTAAGCCGGACTCGGACCGCGGGGCATGACGGAGTCTCGTTCGTTAACGGAATTAAGCTTGCAATGTGTGCATCTTTTTTGTTGCTGGATGGTTGAGGTTGCCCATGTTGAGTCAAATTATGCCGTAGGCTCCACTCCTGGTGGTGCCCTTCTGGACATTCCTTTAAGGTTCAGCTTTGCAACCATACTGCCCACGTAAAACAAACACTTTGCCTTCATGAACGCTGTTTGGAGGGTCGTGACTCGTGGGAATAACGCCGCCCAATCAGTTAACCTGCTAGGGAGATCCTTCGTTGCTCCCAAGCATGACATCACACTCCCTAGGAGGAAGGTAATGCCACTGTGGCGACCGTACTCCTGGGGGTGACACAAGTGCACTGATGCATAGCCACTGCTCGATGAATCTGCTGGTTCATTGACCCAGACCACTACATTCCCCTCGCACGCGACACGGCCTGAATCTGACCCTGATGAAACTCAGGTTACCCTTCCCATATACAGTTCCATCTTACACGGTGACAAAGAGGAAGCTGCAGATGAAAGTGCAGGTTCGGCCCACCCGCCGTCAGACACACCACCGTACTATCAGGGGCCCTGTGCCAGTGCCGTTGCCAATGAGTGGGCCCCCCCTGCTTGCTCAGGATCACAGCACTTGCAAGGTTTAAATACTGTGCAGTGAGATGGAAGATGGGGACGACGAGGAGTCCAGACTAGTACAGGGATTCCCTAGCGAGGAGACTTATTTAATTGTTTTCAATGTTGGGACAGCAATTTTTGGGGAGCACTATACTCTGGAGAATGATAGATGGGGCCCACCATACACTGGAACATTCCAAAGGTGGACATCAGACACTGGAGCAGCATTTACAGGGCCCATTATACACTAGAGCATTAGAAATGGGGCCCAATATGTTTGGAGCATTATTTGGGCCCATAAGACAGTGGAGCTTCATCCATGGGGACCAACATATACTGTAGCATTATGTGGAGCTCATCATATACTGTTTCAAACATTATATGGGACCAATGATTCTGTATGGAGAAATAGATGGGCCTCGTCATGAGATGTAAAAAGTGAAGTATTTTTCATTGTACTATACCGCTATTTCTCTGCCGTATCGGAGCATCATGAATTGTGGTATGTGTTAAAGGGGCGCTCTTTCGCCCAGGGCACATGAAAACCTGGAGCCAGCCCTACCCCGCCACAACTTTAGCCAAATAACCCCCATTTTTCAGTAACTAGTATTATGAAGTTAATTAAGGTTGACAAGCTTAAGTAAGAAGAATTGATGCTTTTGGAATTCAAATGAGCACTGTAGGTGTGTTTCCTGTCCTCCTCTCACTGCCGACTTTAATTTCCCATTGACTTACATTGGGTTTCGTGCTTCGGTCAGACCCCCGACTTTTCCCTATAGTCGGCCGATTTTGCTCGACCCGACTTTTGGAAAAGTCTGGTTTCATGAAACGAAACTCGACCTTAATAAAGCAAAAGTCGCTCAACTCTAACGACGACTACTGGTTAGCCAGCATCCTTGATCCACGCTATAAAGGCAAATTCCAAAACATCATGCCACTGGAGAACCTAGAGTTAATATTGACTAACAAACAAGTAACTCTGGTAAACATGGAAGAGGTGTTCATGGTGCACACATCCGAAGTGGCGTTGGAGACAGGGGTTTCATGACCATGTTGTGGACTGATTTTACAAGTACTGCTCACACGACTGGTAATACTGCATCAATTGAAAGTGACAGAAGACAGCAGTTGTCAACTATGGTTGCAAACTACTTCTCCCATATCGATGTTCTCCCTCACAGGTCATTCCCCTTTGACTACTGGGCCTGTAAACTGGACACCTGGCCTGAATTGGCACAATATGCCTTACAGGAGCTCGCTTGCCCTGCTTCTAGTGTGCTATCCGAAAGAGTCTTCAGTGCTGCTGGATCAATCCTGACAGAAAAAAGGACCCGTCTGTCGACCCAAAATGTTGATGATCTAACCTTCATTAAAATGAACCATGCATGGGTTTCAAAGCATTTTGTCCCACCTTCCCCTGCTGACACATAGGTTGCCAAAAAAATGGCTCACTTTTGTCCTCCTCTTCCTCAGACTTCTCCAATTCCTCCATTTGCAGCTGCTGAATGACCAACATCAACATTTGCCATTTTTTCAACCTCCCTAACCGGGCTGCCTCCCCCCCAGGGCTGGGGACACCACCTGGCACAAGCACCCGTGCGAGTGCCATTGCCCTGGACAGGTGGGTGGGCCCACTCTTGGGCGACGGCACTGGCACAGGGTCCCTCATAGTACAATCAAGTGTCTATGACGGTGGGGGTGCACATCCGCTGTCAGACACACCGGCGGACTATGAGGGGCCCTGTGACAGTACCGCCACCCACAAGTGGGCCCCCCTGCTTGCTCAGGACCCCAGCACTTGCAATACTTACCTCTTCCTGCTCCACAGCTGTGTAGTCTGGCCTGTTAAATTCTTCACTCGGACTGCCGCTACAAATTTGGTGAACTGATAGATGATGGTTAAGACGTAGCTATGCCCTGTCCTGCTGGGCTCTATCTTCAGATGATCAATGGCTTCCATTTGATTTGGACGTCGACTCACAATGAGATGCAGTGGTGGTTTATCATCAGCTTTCACAGTTTTCCTACTCACAGACATGTGACATTCCTGCCAACATTTTTAAATGTTTCCTCTCATGCCAATCCAATAGAATCTCTTACGGCCTGTGGCTTCTGTCTTTTGCACTCCAAAGTTACCTGACAGATAATGATAGGCAGTGAGGACCATGTCTACATCTCTCCCTGTGATCACAATTTGATGGAGATGAGTAACGGTGATGGGATCCACCATACTGCGATACAGCAAACCTTTCTTCACAAAGAACTGTTTTCGCTGTCTCCACAGACAAAGCAATTGATGGTCAGCATTGCCTCTGAGAATTCTCCTGGGAGTTTTTCCCGTGATTAGTAATTCCAAAATTTCTGCAATCACTCGACTTTCCGTCTGTACTTGTATCCATCACGTTTCCTCTTGCGGAGAGTCTGGACTGTCTTACTGAGACTGAAATATATATGAAGATTTAAAAATACCCCAACAGTGTATACTGGTGTGCGCTTCGAATACATTACCCTTTTTCTACTTTTTAGATTCTTGTCTAATCCATACTGAGGCTGTGAGTGTCTTTGTTGGTCTCCGGAAATATACACAGAGATTTTTAATGTTTAAACTATGCTATATATACCTGTTATCCAGTGATACTGTACCCTTTCTCAACTTTCCACAATCTTGTCGAATCCATACTGGGCCTGAGACCGTCTGAGTATGCCTCCTGATTAGAAATGAGCGGTGTTCGAGTCGAACTGTTTGCCAAGTTCAAATTCGAGCTGTTTTGGGCGGTGTTCGAGACGTTCATCGAACTCGAACACTTTGTTTAAAATTCAGCTGTTCGAGGTTCCGTTCGAGAACGGTTCGTTCACCAAAAGCGTAACTTTATTTTCACATTAATAATGCTTTTCAATGTTAATAGACAGTTTCATGGCATAGTAGCGGTGTCTGGTAGCCAGCGGTGTAGTGCACCTGTCAAGGAGCTACACCGTGTGTGTTTCTAATAATTTTTTACCGCATCTTGTCCAGGAAATCCTTTTGGGCCTTGTTGCACTGTCTGCTACTCAGCAGAGGAGACCAGTTTTTGACTGCATTTAGCCCAGTTAATACTTTGGGCCTAGTAACTGTGTCTGCAACTCAGCAGAGGAGCCCACCCATGAACCAAGCTGTGCCGCCTGTTTATGTAAGAACCATTTTTTAACTCCATTTAGCCCAGTCAATACTTTGGGCCTAGTACCTGTGTCTACTGCTCAGCAGAGGAGCCCTCCCAGGAACCTAGCTATGCCATCTATTTATGTAAGCACTGTCTGCTACTCAGCAGAGTTGCTCACCCGTGAATCAAGCTATCCCGCCTGTTTATGTAAGAACTGTGTGCTACTCAGCAGAGGCACCCAGCTGTTAAGCAAGCTACAGCACCTGTGGTTTGGACACTTAATTTTTGCACATTCTTTCTGGAATGCCGGTTAGGCCTAATTCCGGAATTCCGGTTGACCTGCACTTACTGGGAAATCCTCGTTTGCGGGGAAGAATTGGAATCCCGGATCCCCATCAGTAACAGGGTTCAGCAGATTATCCGCACCTGTAAGCGACACACGCTGGTCCTTTCAGTGTAGCGCGCGTGCAGCCCCGGACATGTAAGGGCATGACAGACCTATTATTGCTCGATCTCGCATGCCAGAGGCTCACGTGTCCCTTTAGTAAGCTGGACGTGGACCACGGGGACATGCCGGAGTCTCGTTCGTTAGCGGAATTAAGCTGACAAATCGCTAGCACAACTAAAAAACGGCCATGCACCACCACCCACAGAATACAGAAAGCTTGCAATCTGTCCATCTTTTCCATGGCTGTCATGGTTGAGGTTGCGCGTGTGGAGTCCAATGAAGCCGCAGGCTCCACTCCTTGTGGTGGTGTCCTTCTGGACATTCCTTTAAGGTTTAGCTTTGCAGCCATACTGTCCCCATAAATCAAACACTTTGCCTTCATGGACGCTGTTCAGAGTGTCGTGGGAATAACGAAGCCCGATCGGCAGTTGGCATAATTTATGGTGGGAAGTCCTACGGTATATGATCGTCTTCGATTTTAGAATTTTTTTGTATTTTAGATTTTTATTACAGCCTTTCTTGACTTTATAAGGGCATGACATGCCTATATCTGTGTCTCCTCCTCCTCCTATTACTCCTCCACCTCTTTTCTATATGTAGTTGCCCTTTTCCATATGTTATTTGTGTCTTCTGAGCATTTTGTCTGCTTTGGGACACCTTTTAAGGTGTCTTGTATGTATTTTCTAGGTGTTTGTATGTGTTTGTGTTTGCCTGCCATTGTTTTCAATGGGGTTCGACGGTGTTCGTCGAACGTTCGACGAACATTCGACGAACTTGCCTCCTGTTCGAGGAACCGAACTTAAACACTTGCGGGGTGGCTCAACACTACTCCTGATATATAGATGTACATTTTTAATGTTTAAACTATGCTATATATACCTGGTATGTGGTGATACTGCACCCTTTCTGCCAGAAAATCCTCCTCCACCCACCACTCTAAGTGTATCATTGACACCTGGAACATTGGCCCACATGTGTGATTATTTCTTGCGGATCTTCTTTTTATATTGTGGTGTGATCCATCCTGAGCGTGTGAGAGTCTGTGGGTTACTCCTGCAATTTATATGTAGATTTAAAAATTACCCCAACACTGTGTACAGCTCTACACATTTACTGGTTTTTATATCCTGGTCTAATCCAAACTGACCAAGTGAGAGTCTGTTTCTGACTCTGGAAATAAATACTGAGATTGACAATGACCCCCACACTGTATACAGCTGTAGGCTTCATATCCATTACCATTTTACGGCTTTTTATATTGTGTTGTAATCCATACTGAGCCTGAGAGCGTCTGTGTCTGCCTCCTGAACTATATATGGAGATTTAGAATGTATAAACTATACTATATATACATGCTATCTGATGATACTGTACACTTTTTATACTTTTTATATTCTTATCTAATCCATACTGTGCCTGTGAGCGTCTCTGTGTGGCTGATGGTATATATAAGGAGATTGGCAATCATCCTTTGACTGTATAGAGCTGTCACTGCCGCTGTGACTACTCCCATTGAAGCCCACGGGCCCGGTACCGAGTACCCCACGGCCCTGGCGGGCGACCCGTTTGACTCATGAAATATATATGGAGATTTACAATTATCCTTTGACTGTATACAGCTGTACGCTTCTGATACAGTACCATATATCTGATGTTATTTTGGGTACATTTTCTCCAAAATTTGGAAGTATGGTGGAAGAGGCCACGGACTTGGGCATGGGGGGGCCAGCTGGTACTGATGGTGGTGGTGCATCTGCTGGTAGTCGCAAAAGCACAATAGCAGCTAAGGCAGGAGGTGTTGAGCCTGCGTCATGGTCTGGCTCCGGAAGGCCTGAAAGGCTACCTTTTCTGGGAGTAGGTTAATCGCTTTTAAAGCCGGAGCATCAAGAACTAGTTTTGGCTTACATTGCCAAAACAGACTCCAGCTAATATGCCCTCCTCTTCTGAAGTTTCAAAAAATGCAAGCACTGAGTCGTCAAGTGCTGGCTCCTGGTCAGGAAGAACCCCTTTCCTTGTGTCGTTCACCACCACCAAAAGTGAATGATGCAGCAGGCCACACTTCACATTAGTCCATGTAGCTCTTTGTCACATACCATGCCTGGGTTATCAAGTCAAATTGTGAATTCCCCAGTCCAAGATGAATCTGACATGGAGTGTGGGTCGCCAGCCAGGGCAGTGGGGTTAATCGGTACCGGGCCAGTGTCTCAGAGGGATGTGTCACGGTGGTGGTGACCCGGTCCGTGGCCCTGGGCGTCCATGCAAAGGAGTGAATAACATTTATAAGTGAATGATACGTGACGCCACCTGTGGTTTCTGATCAGATTGACCAGCGCTGCAGTGTCGCTTCTCTGGGACAGATGTTGTGATGCAGCTAAGATGTAGAAGCCCTGCACAGGTAGGGCCGTAGTTGCAGGGCAGATGAAAGAGTTAGTAGATGGTGTGCAGTGCAGGATGTAGCAGAGCCATGCGCCAGGCACAGGAGAAAGATGACAGACACAGTCGTGCAGTTCCTTTACCTGTACTTGGTAAGTGCCATCCAGGACCCAGAGTACAGATGGAAAAGGAGTTGGTCAGCCTGGAAGCAAATTAGGAATTCTCTCTCTGCAGATAGGTAGTGTGGCCTCCGGTCTAGCGCTTATGTGAGGTACTCGTAGTACTGAGTTCACTGAAGACTCAGACGTTAAGGTTAGATTTCAGAAAGGCAGATTTTAAGGGATTCAGAAAGAGAATTGGAGGGATCCAATGGCTGGATATCCTTAAAGACAAAAATGTCCAGGAAGGATGGGAAATCTTGAAAAATGAAATTCTCAAAGCACAGTTGTTAACAATTCCGAAAAGAGGGAAGAATAGGAAGCATTTAAGGAAACCAGGATGGATGAACACAGAACTTAAGCACATGCTAAAAAGGAAGAAAAAAATGTTTATAAAATGGAAAGAGGGAGGCATATCTAAAGAAGAATATAATGCTGTCTGCAGAACCTGCAGGGCACAAATCAGATTAGCTAAAGCAGAAAATGAATTGAGGCTTGCAAGAGATGTCAAAAGCAATATTAAAGGATTTTGGGGATATGTCAAAAGTAAAAGAAAAGTCAAAGATGCTATAGTATTTTTACAGGATGAAAATGATGAAATGGCAAGACAGGATGTTGAGAAGGCTGAACTTTTAAATTCCTATTTTGCATCTGTTTTCTCTCAGAAAGGAAATGTAACTTCAACTGTTATTCACTGTCCTATTAAGGGAATAGAAGAATACAGGATATCTATAAACAGAAAGATAGTGAGGAAACACTTAGCTAACCTAAATGAATTCAAGTCTCCAGGTCCAGATGAATTACACCCCAGAGTACTGAAGGAGATAGCAGAAGAAATTTTTGACCCCCTCTCCATAATCTTTGAAAATTCTTGGAGAACAGGAGAAGTGCCAGAAGACTGGAGAAGAGCAAATGTTGTTCCTATCTTCAAAAAGGGGAAGAAGGTGGACCCAGGCAACTATAGGCCGGTGAGTCTGACTTCTATACCAGGAAAGATCTTTGAACAAATTATTAAACAACATGTATGTCAATACCTGGATGAGAATGAAGTGATTAAACAGAGTCAGCATGGGTTTGTAACTAATAAGTCATGTCAGACTAACTTAATTTCCTTCTATGATGGTATCACTGATTGGGTGGATCAAGGAAATGCTGTAGATATAGTATATCTTGACTTCAGCAAAGCATTTGACAAAGTCTGTCATACAATCCTTATTGAAAAAATGACTAAGTATGCAATGGACAAGGCAACTGTTAGGTGGATTCATAACTGGCTTAGTGATCGGACCCAAAGAGTGGTCGTAAATGGCTGCACATCCAGTTGGAAGAATGTCTCAAGTGGGGTACCACAGGGCTCTGTCCTGGGCCCTGTATTGTTCAACATCTTTATCAATGATTTAGATGAAGGAATTGAGGGTAAACTGATTAAATTTGCTGATGACACAAAGCTAGGAGGGATAGCTAATACTAGAGAAGAGAGAGAGAGGATTCAAAAAGATTTAAATAAACTGGAGAAGTGGGCAGCAACTAACAGAATGGTTTTTAACAGGGAGAAATGCAGAGTACTACATCTGGGCAATAAAAATGAAAAAAGCAGATATAGAATGGGAGGAATAGGGCTAAGTGACAGCACATGTGGAAAAGACTTGGGTATACTAATAGATCACAGACTGAATATGAGTCAGCAGTGTGATGCAGCAGCAAAAAAGGCAAATGCAATTCTAGGATGTATTAACAGAAGCATACAGTCAAGATCACGTGAAGTCATTATTTCCCTCTACTCCTCTTTGGTCACACCTCATCTGGAATATTGTGTCCAGTTTTGGGCACCACATTTTAAAAAAGACATCAACAAACTGGAGCAAGTTCAGAAAAGAGCGACCAGAATGGTGACTGGTCTGCAAACCCTGTCTTATGAGGAAAGGTTGCAGGATTTGGGAATGTTTAGTTTGCAAAAGAGAAGACTGAGAGGAGACTTAATAGCTGTCTACAAATATCTAAAGGGCTGTCACATTGTAGAAGGATCAACTTTATTCTCATTTGCACAAGGAAAGACTAGAAGCAATGGGATGAAACTGAATGGGAGGAGACACAGATTAGATATTAGAAAAAACTTTTTGACAGTTAGAGTGATCAATGAGTGGAACAGGCTGCCACGAGAAGTGGTGAGTTCTCCTTCAATGGAAGTCTTCAAACAGAGGCTGGACAGACATCTGACTGGGATGATTTAGCGAATCCTGCTTTGAGCAGGGGGTTGGACCAGATGGCCCAGGAGGTCCCTTCCAACTCTACGATTCTATGATTCTATGATTCTAAGTTCCCCCTGTTGACTCTCTTTTGGAACTTTCTCGTATGGCAGGCAGCCGTAGCCTTTTCCTTCTGGCTCAAACACGTCGCTGCTGGGGCCTCCGAGCCTTAGTTGGGAACAGATTATTGACAGCTGCTACTTCCTCCGGTTTCTGCTGCAGGACCGTCAGTGTCCCAACAAACTCGGAGACCGGAATCCCGACCATGCGCCCAGCTAGGAGTGAGCCTTAACTCTGCTCATCCTCCAGCTCCCCTTCTCACGTCCACACACTTCCCCTTC
Organism: Dendrobates tinctorius; assembly: GCF_039654945.1. NCBI lineage: Eukaryota > Metazoa > Chordata > Amphibia > Anura > Dendrobatidae > Dendrobates > Dendrobates tinctorius. Next base: position 32,204,991 of record NW_027361797.1, read on the forward strand.
CCTTCACAGACTGCCCTAACTTCCCTCCTCCCGACTACAGAGAGCAGCTCCTCAGCAGTCAGGTTCAGAGCTCTCCCTGCTGGCCTGGAGTGGGAACTGTGTTGTGTGTTAGGTTAACTGCCAGAGAGATCCTCCGTTGCTCCCAAGCATGACATCGCACTCCCTAGGAGGAAGGTAATGCCACTGTGGCGACCATACTACTGGATTGCAAACACAAATTCTTTGGTATTATTATCTTCATTTAATTTGTCTTAAATGAAAAAACACAAAAAGAATTGTCCTAAAGCCAAATTGGATATAATTCCACACCAAACATAAAAAAGAGGGTGGACAAAAGTATTGGCACTATTTGAAAAATCATGTGATGCTTCTCTAATTTGTGTAATTAACAGCACCTGTAACTTACCTGTGGCACCTAACAGGTGTTGTCAATAACTAAATCACACTTGCAGCAAGTTGACATGGATTAAAGTTGTCTCAACCTCTGTCCTGTGTCCTTGTGTGTACCACATTGAGCATGGAGAAAAGAAAGAAGACCAAAGAACTGTCTGAGGACTTGAGAAACCAAATTGTGAGGAAGCATGAGCAATCTCAAGGCTACAAGTCCATCTCCAAAGACCTGAATGTTCCTGAGTCTCTGTGCGCAGTGTCATCAAGAAGTTTAAAGCCCATGGCACTGTGGCTAACCTCTCTAGATGTGGATGGAAAAGAAAAATTGACAAGAGATTTCAGCGCAAGATTGTGCGGATGTTGGATAAAGAACCTCGACTAACATCCAAACAAGTTCAAGCTGCCCTGCAGTCCGAGGGTACAACAGTGTCAACCCGTACTATCCGTCGGCGTCTGAATGAAAAGGGACTGTATGGTAGGAGACCTAGAAAGACCCCACTTCTTACCCCAAGACATAAAAAAGCCAGGCTGGAGTTTGCCAAAACTTACCTGAAAAAGCCTAAAACGTTTTGGAAGAATGTTCTCTGGTCAGATGAGACAAAAGTAGAACTTTTTGGGCAAAGGCATCAACATAGAGTTTACAGGAGAAAAAAAGAGGCATTCAAAGAAAAGAACACGGTCCCTACAGTCAAACATGGTGGAAGTTCCCGGGATGTTTTGGGGTTGCTTTGCTGCCTCTGGCACTGGACTGCTTGACCGTGTGCATGGCATTATGAAGTCTGAAGACTACCAACAAATTTTGCAGCATAATGTAGGGCCCAGTGGGGGAAAGCTGGGTCTCCCTCAGAGGTCATGGGTCTTCTAGCAGGACAATGACCCAAAACACACTTCAAAAAGCACTAGAAAATGGTTTGAGAGAAAGCAATGAAGACTTCAAAGGTGGCCAGCAATGAGTCCAGACCTGAATCCTATAGAACACCTGTGGAGAGATCTAAAAATGGCAGTTTGGAGAAGGCACCCTTCAAATATCAGGGACCTGGAGCAGTTTGCCAAAGAAGAATGGTCTAAAATTCCAGCAGAGCATTGTAAGAAACTCATTGATGGTTACCGGAAGCGGTTGGTTGCAGTTTTTTTGGCTAAAGGTTGTGCAACCAAGTATTAGGGTGAGGGTGCCAATACTTTTGTCTGGCCCATTTTTGGAGTTTTGTGTGAAATGATCAATGTTTTGCTGTTTGCTTCATTCTCTTTTGTGTTTTTTCGTTTAAGACAAATTAAATGAAGATAATAATACCAAAGAATTTGTGTTTGCAATCATTTTCAGAAAGAAACTGAGTATTATCTGACAGAATTGCAGGGGTGTCAATACTTTTGGCCACAACTGTAAGAAGTGAAGTATTTTTCATTGTACTATACCGCTATTTCTCTGCCGTATCAGAGGATCATGAATTGTGGCATGTGTTAAAGTAGCCCAGTGACACTCTTTGGCCCTGGACCACGAAAATCTGGAGCCAGCCCTACCCCCCCCCACAACTTTAGCCCAATAACCCCCAGTTTTCAATGCCTAACTATTATTATAAAGTAAATTAAGGTTGACAAGCTTAAGTAATAAGAATTGATGTTTTTGGCATTAAAATGGGCACTGTAGGTGTGTTTCCTGTCCTCCACTCACTGCCGACTTTTCTTCCTCATTGACTTGCATTGGGTTTCGTGTTTCAGTCGGCTTTCGACTTTTCACGATAATCGGCCGATTGCGTTCGACCCGACTTTTGCAAAAGTCGGGTTTCATGAAACCCGACTCAACCCGAAAAAAGGCAAAGTCGCTCATCTCTAGTTAATAGTGCAATGCAGAGAGGCCCGGTGCCAACTCTGGAACAGGCTCACCAGACTCACATAGCGACTGCATGGTCTTATGCGATGAATAAGAGCTGTTGGATCGCTCGAAACTAGAGTTGAGCGATACCGTCCGATACTTCAAAGTATCGTATCGGATGGTATCGGCCGATCTTTAAAAAAAGTATCGGTATCGCCGATTCCGATACCGGAAGTCCCATTCAAGTCTATGGGACTTCCGGTATCGGAATAAGAAAAACCCTTTCCTGCCCTTGTACAGCCTCTCTGGGGTCTGTACGGGCCTTTCGGGGGGCTGTGCCGGCCTGCCAGGGGGTCTGTGCAGGCTCCGGTGGTCTGTGCCGGCCTGCCGGTGGTCTGTGCAGGCTCCGGGGGGCTGTGCCGGCCTGCCGGGGGGCTGTGCCGGCCTGCCGGGGGGCTGTGCCGGCCTGCCGGTGGTCTGTGCAGGCTCCGGGGGTCTGTGCAGGCATCGTCCGATGGGACTACAAGTCCCATCGGGCGATGCCTGCTACCATGACAGTGATTGACACATTAGCCAATGATGGGACAGTAGTAGTCCCATCATCCGGCTAATGTGTTAAATGTAAAAAAAAAAAAAAAAAAATAATTACATGCTACATACATACAACATGCATACTACATACATGCTACATTCATACTACATACTACATACATGCTACATTCATACTACATGCAACATACATACTACATATATACTACATGCATGCTACATACATACTGCATGCTACATACATACTACATATATACTACATACATACTACATGCTACATGCATGCTACATACATACTACATACATACTACATGCTACATACATACCACATATATACTACATACATACAATACATTCATACAATACATACATAGACATACAGTACATATAACATAGAGTAACATACTTACCAATACTTGTCACATTGTTCCCCGAAGCCATTGTCTTTCCGGAATAAATATTAACATAACAAACCACAAAAATACTCACCCACGATCCGAAGCAGTCCACGAGTGTGTCCCACGACGATCTTGGGTAGAGAACGGCAGCATCAGATGATGCTGCCGTTCTCTACGGGCTGCAGGAATCCAATGACGGAAGGTAGGTATCCTTCCGCACTGTATTCCTCCGCCACTTAAAAAAAAAAAAAAAAGTCCCTAGTCTCACTTTATGCCATTGCTGTGTGGGAAATTCCCACGCAGCAATGGCATAAAGTGAGACTAGGGACTTTTTTTTTTTTAAGTGGCGGAGGAATACAGTGCGGAAGGATACCTACCTTCCGTCATTGGATTCCTGCAGCCCGTAGAGAACGGCAGCATCATCTGTTGCTGCCGTTCTCTACCCAAGATCGTCGTGGGACACACTCGTGGACTGCTTCGGATCGTGGGTGAGTATTTTTGTGGTTTGTTATGTTAATATTTATTCCGGAAAGACAATGGCTTCGGGGAACAATGTGACAAGTATTGGTAAGTATGTTACTCTATGTTATATGTACTGTATGTCTATGTATGTATTGTATGAATGTATTGTATGTATGTAGTATATATGTGGTATGTATGTAGCATGTAGTATGTATGTAGTATGTATGTAGCATGCATGTAGCATGTAGTATGTATGTAGCATGCATGTAGTATATATGTAGTATGTATGTAGCATGCATGTAGTATGTATGTAGCATGCATGTAGTATATATGTAGCATGTATGTAGTATGTATGTGGTATGTATGTAGCATGTAGTATGTATGTAGCATGCATGTAGTATATATGTAGTATGTATGTAGCATGTAGTATGTATGTAGTATGTATGTGGTATGTATGTAGCATGTAGTATGTATGTAGCATGCATGTAGTATGTAGTATGTATGTAGTATGTATGTGGTATGTATGTAGCATGTAGTATGTATGTAGCATGCATGTAGTATATATGTAGTATGTATGTAGTATATATGTAGTATGTATGTAGCATGTATGTAGCATGTAGTATGTATGATGCATATATGTAGTATGTATGTAGTATGTATGTGGTATGTATGTAGCATGTAGTATATATGTAGTATGTATGTAGCATGTATGTAGCATGTATGTAGCATGTATGTAGTATGTATGTAGCATGCAGTATGTATGTAGCATGTATGTAGTATGTATGTAGTATATATGTAGCATGCATGTAGTATGTATGTAGCATGTAGTATGTATGTAGCATGCATGTAGTATGTATGTAGCATGTATGTAGTATGTATGTAGTATATATGTAGTATGTATGTAGCATGTAGTATGTATGTAGCATGCATGTAGTATGTATGTAGTATTTTTTTTTTTTTTTTTAACATTTAACACATTAGCCGGATGATGGGACTACTACTGTCCCATCATTGGCTAATGTGTCAATCACTGTCATGGTAGCAGGCATCGCCCGATGGGACTTGTAGTCCCATCGGACGATGCTTGCACAGACCCCCGGACATCAGCACAGCCCCCCGGCAGGCCGGTACAGACCACCGGCAGGCCGGTACAGACCACCGGCAGGCCGGCACAGCCCCCCGGCAGGCCGGCAGAGACCCCGGGCAGTCCACACAGCCCCCCGGCAGGCCGGCACAGCCCCCCGGCAGAGACCCCCGGAAGGCCCGAAATGACGGCGCATCATGATGCGCACACACCGCGCATCATGATGACGTCAGGCCGTCAATCAACTGAACTTCCGATTCCGATGCCGAATTCCGATATTGAAAAAATATCGGAAGTCGGTATCGGAATTCCGATACAGCAAGTATCGGCCGATACCCGATACTTGCGGTATCGGAATGCTCAACACTACTCGAAACACATCAGTTTTTGTGTTCCCCTGTATGTATGCTTTTTTCATTTTTTAATGGATCTTCAATAAAGCAACTTTTTTATCTATCCACGGATAGTTGTGCAGAAATTCCTCCTCTATTGCCTAATTATCGATGAAGTCTGCCAGCTGAATACTTCACCCGCCGTGTTGGATCATTTCATTGGACAATGTCATTAGCAGTGTTGGTGAGCTTTCTATTCTTTTTTTTGTACAAGCATTTTTTACTATGAAATGCTGCGGCGTGAAAGCTTTGAAAGCCACCGGGGATTGAGCCACACTGGCACAGTTACCCATGCCCACTGGCATGGAGTGACAGGTCTCTGCCTTTGTGCACATATAGGGGAAATTTCTGGTCCAGAATGCAAAATTAAGTGTAATACAACAGGGTGCTATATCATGTATCAAAGGAGAGTCATCACAAGGAGAGAAGAAAGACAATAGTGATGTGCACACCTAAATAGTCAAAAAGTTTAATACAAAACAGAATCACACCACTGTAAAACCAAAAAAATGTTAATGCCTAAACCTGACAAATAATCAATTGATCCACGCTGGCACAGTTTCTCCCCGCTCATTGCCCTGGAATGAGGGGTCTTTTCTTACTTGCGTGTATAGGGAGATTTCTGTCACTTCAGGGCAGCGGATGGAGAGAAGTCGCTGAGGATTTGCGTAACCGACTCGTTTCTGGTGCAGCAGCATTTAAGAGTAAAACATAATTGGCTGTGATCATACAGCAGCCAGCGCTTGATACATGCTGCCCACGGACAGAGCAGCATGTATCAGCTGTCACGTTCACATAATCAAGGACCTCACATATATGGTAGGGGCTCACATACAGTGGATGCAGCCAACCTGGTATACTGTGAGACTTTCCTCCATAAGGAGTTCCAGCAGAGCTTAATAAAGGCGTTCCCATCTAAACGGAATGGGGCAATGGATCCATTGACTATAGATGGAAAGCTATAAAAAATATATAAACTTAAAGAAAAAATGTGCTTTGGCAGCATCCAGCCTTCCTCATGTGTGGTACCTAAGGAAGGCTGGATTCAGGCGAAATGCGTAGTTCTTTAGATAAAAGTTTATCTATTTATATATATTCCAAGAGACATGCTAGATATATTTTTTTGACAAACATAAGTCCTTGACTATGAGAAAGTGAGTAGAAAAAGTTATATGACCTAAATCACGATCCCAGAATTGCACCAAAAACTGTTGTAACCCTCTGGACTAGACCAATCCAATTTAAAAATAGGGTAAACTTAGCCCAGACAATTTAAAGATGATCAGATTTATTGGCCAGCATGATTCACTGTGATAAATTTGGCTCATTTTAAGATTGTCTACTCAAGCTTAGAAAAACAGCCCCAATGTTTTTGTTTTATTACAAGTTCGTACTTCAAAAATAGTATAAGTGATATTATTATTAGCAGTAGTGGTATCTAAATATATCCTTTTACCATTGAAGGCAAAGTTCACCTGTACGATTGAGGTAAAGTTAAAAGATTTCATCACAGATTCCACCAAAATTGACTGTTGTATAATAGGATAATGATCCGACGGGTGCACCTATAGTCAACAGGAACCATCAGACATAGTTGATTGCCGTCAAATGCGAGTTTCAGCAATGCCAATGTTTCGGTTCCCGGAATAGAGCAGGAAAACAAAAATAACTAGAAGTTTACGTCTTCTCAATCAGATGTCTTCTTTTTGGCCTAATGACCATGAACATATCAGACGTGGTATCTCTGAAGTATTTTTTCTTTGTCATCTGCTATCCAATTGTATCTGAGTAAAGAACTATTCTACTTTCGGCAGGCTTTAGAATTGCAGATTATTCTTCGATAAAGGCAAAGGACACACTCTTGCAATTGTTTCATGTTTTACCACGTTGATAAGTAACAGAAATGTGATGGCCTTTCAGCAGTAACTGCTAATTACTATTTGGATTGAAAAATCTATAACGCTATTTTGACCTTTTAACATCAAAAGGCCAGACACGAGACTCATTTGGTTGTACCGAAGTGCATAGCATTTTAATATAGATGTGTCTAATGGGGAGTAAAACGCAGAAGTATATTATACTAAACCACTTAGTGCGAGATGATGGCTTCTTGTATCTCTGAGCGTCTCAGACGTTGTTCTTGATATGTATAAATTCTCTTCATCGGAGGCAGTGGTTATTTTAAATGCAATCTCTCCATTATGACTGGAAAGACCAATTACTACAATGATTGTATGTGATACACAATGCAATAAATTTATAACACATATCAACAGAAATTGTTCATTGCTACAGCTGTCAATAATATTTATTCACACATGTTATCCTGATATCAGAGCCTGACAACGAGCGGTGTCTTATCATTTCATAAGGAAGCGCCTGGCACACATTGATTTTGAGAGAAAAAGAAAACTCGAAATAATTCTGCATTGATTCTTTCTCTTTATGAACACTGCTGCTTCTAATTTTGGTGCCTCTATTACCATGACTTTATTTTTCTAAATTTCATTGTTTTTGCTATTATTTATTACTCATTGCCGTGAGTTATTCTTCAATGTCACTACATTTGGTGTAAAGAATCCTTTCCTACACTCATTGATAGATAACCAAAATAGGATCAAAAAGAGATGGATCACCTTAAGAGTAGTGGGCCTGATTCATCAATATCGGCGTTGTTCATGCTGGTCTTGATAAAGAACGGTCCTGAAGCTAGAAATCCCTGATTCATGAAGAGGTGCATATCTCTTCATGAATGTGGAGTGTCTGATGAGTGGTGTGCGCTTCCGTGCTCTACACCAGAAGCTTCACTTCAGTCATGTACTGAATGAAATCTCTGGAATAAGGAATGCTACAGCTCATCATGATTTAGACAAACTGTAGTGTACTGCTCCAGTTCTAATGAAATGTGCAGTACTAGACTCACCTGGTAAGGTGGATCCAATAAGCCCCAGGTCCAGGTGGAGCCACGGGCCCCGGGCATTGGGGCAGCAGGCAGGAAGGCACATGTGGAGTAAGGCACACTGGAGACCACAGGCCATCAGGCACAGAGAGGGTACAGACAAGACTGAAGCAGCAATTAAGGGAGGTAGAGTAATCACAGGTATAAGGCAGGAACAAAGGTTCTATGTGAACAGAGTCCAACAGCAGCATAGTAGTCCACGAGGGGTTAGTCAAGGTGATGGCTGGCAAAGTATCGACCAACAGGGAAGAGGTTATACAGGTCCAGCAAGGTGAATACAATAGTAGCTGAAGGTTGGGCACACCTAACAAACAAAACACAATCCTAAGACACAGGTGTGCTTCTTAGTGGGCCTTTAATAGATCTAGCGAGATGAGGTCATAGAGCCACAATGGGCAACTTTCAAAACTGGACGTGGAGTATAGCAGAGAGCAGCAGATCCAGGGGAAGAAAGTGAATGCCCAGGCCAAGTGTATAACATTGGCAGAAACTGGCATGAAGACTCCAAAAGTCACAAAAACTCAGAGTTGCTCCTAAGTTTTGTGACTTTTCAAAGCAAAAATCTTACGTAAAAGGTTTGATAAATTGGACTCAGTATATTGAACACAATGGTAAGGTTGATCATCAGAGCTTATCTTTAAAGCATTCGATCTTATTTTTATGAATAAATAATCATATTAAAGCCATTGCATAAAATTGGGAGAATTGCACAAAGGAAGCAAACCGCTAAAGGGTTTCATAGGCTAAATAATAGATATACCATATATACTCGAGTGTAAGGAATTTTTCAACACATTTGTTTGTGCTTAAAAAGTCCCCCTCGGCTTATACTTGAGTGATGGTCCCCGAAGATGGAGAGGGAGCGGCAGCGGCAAAGCAGGGGGTCACAAGAGGCAAGAGCCGGATGCTGCGGCTAAAATCTGTGCCCGCAGCTAATGAGAAATGAATATTCACTGTGCTGGCTGTGAATATTAATTTCTCTCTAATAGTGACAGCCGCAGTCGCCAGCTTCCAGCAGCGGCTGGGCGATCACGTGTGCCCGCTACTTAAGAGAAATGAATATTCACTTCTCTCCACTCCCATAGGTGTATAGAATAACTGAATAAGCATTCTGTATACATCAGTACAGTTAAGGGTTGCATTCACTGCTGCCCCTAGTAGCTAAGCTACTGCCTGCACGCCTTCCATTCATACATAGCATGATGTTTTCACTGAATGGAAGACTTCAAAAAATGCAAAGTTCTGTGGGTAAAGATCCATGATGATACCTGTAGTGTCGTGATGTCGGCAATAAAGAATTCAGAGACGTACACTGATGTGCTGGTGCTTGGCTGCTAGGCCGTGCTTTTTTTTATTCCTTACTTCCTCCTTCCTCTCCACGTCCCTGCCTCTGACTCCTCCTCTCCCCTACATCACTGTTACTAGGCAAAGAATGCAAACAAGGGCAACAGCCCACAAACAACAGGAGATGTGACAACATCACACCTCTTCTTTTCTCACAACAAAAAAAACTGAAACATTTGAAGAATATTGTCGTTCAAACATTGTCTCACTGCAGAACATAGTCTGTAAGGTGGGCAGGTGGTCTGCGATAGGTCCTAGTCGGATAGCGGTGAGACGGACCATCACCAGATAAGCCCTGAGTATCCCCGGAGACATCCCCTGTTAGGCTTACGGCATCTCCAGTCTCTGGCAGGAAGTCGTCGCTCTCCGCTTCCTCAATAGGCATGGTTTTTGGGACGTGTCCCCGGAGTTTTTTTAAAGTGGGACACATTTCGTGTGACCTGACGACTTTGATTCCGGGCAGTAACCATGGTGCCCTTAACGCCTATAACTTGAAAGGGTTCCGGATAGTACGGTGACTCAAACTTGCTAGTCGCTTTTAACCTTTGTGCCAGGACCCAATCGCCCACCTGTATTGCCGGCTGTCTGCCTCGATGGTTGCGCTTATCTGCATACCGTTTCATCTTTTCCTTTGATATGGAGTCATTAATAGAAATCGGGGTCTGGGCGGAGATTGCTGGAATGCTTGGAAGTTTGACCCGTAAGGGCCTGTTGAACAGTGCCGTTGCAGGTGGTATTCCCGTTGTAGAGTGGGGTGTAGCCCTGTACTGTCTGAGGAATGCGTTCAACTCTTGCTGTAAGTCCTTGTGCTCCATGGTAGCAATCCTTAGGGTCTTGTTGAGCGATTGCATGAATCGTTCGACTTCACCGTTGGCCTGAGGCCAGCAAGGAGTTATTTTCCGGTGTGTGAAACCCAGGTAGGTTGCGAAGGACTGAAAGTCTGTGCTATTAAAAGGCGGTCCATTGTCAGATTTCACAATCTCCGGTATGCCATACGCCGAGAAGATCTTGTCTAATTTTGGTAAAACAGCCTTGGCCGAGGTTGTAGAAACATGTTCGATGACTGGAAACCTTGAAAAGTCATCCATGATCACCAGCAGATAGGAGCTATCCGGTAGACTGCAGAAATCGATGCTAACAGCTATCCATGGGCCGGCTGGCAGGGGTGTCATTTGTAATGTTGCACGTCTATGGGCAACTGTAGTGGCTTGGCACGGTATGCATGTTTCAACGAGTGCCTCCACCTTTTTGTCAAGTCCGGGAAACCTCACTTTCTCCCGCAGTAGCTGCTTCATTTTCACGACCCCTTGATGAGCTTCATGCGCCAGATCCAGTACCCTGCTCTGAAGTTTCTGAGGTATCACCAGGCGATTATCTCTTAAGAGCATATTTGAGTCTGATACTGATAGTGAATATCTCGCGTTAAAGAAAACCTCCAGGTACCCAGCTTGATCAGTAGGGTGAAGGCGGGCCTCAGCGAGAAAACTGTTCCAGTTCTTAGACCGAACCGTCTCTATCACAAATTGAAGTTGGTGATCGGCATCCAGCGCTTGCTTAATTTCCTGTATGGTCATAGCTTTCGGTATCGAATGGGCGACGACAAAGTTGACATGCTCCTCCGCCAGAATCGTCGCGGGGATGTCGTCTGTGGTGGGCTGTGGTGCTGGGTGTCTCGAGAAATAGTCTGCGGGATTTCCAGCTCCCGCCTCGTATCTCAACTGGAGATGATAGTTCTGTAAGCGGAGCAACCAGCGTTCAAGACGCGGGGGAGGCTTTGAAGAGGGCTTATTGAAAATTGGAACGAGTGGCTTGTGGTCAGTTATCACTGTGAATTGATGTCCAAAAAGGTATAAATGGAAATGAAGGCACCCCCACACAACTGCCAGGGCTTCTCTCTCAGTTTGTGAATATCGCTGCTCTGTATCCGTTAGTGTCTTGCTGGCATATGAGATTGTGGATATGTCGCCTGCACTAGACACTTGTGTGAGAATTGCCCCTAGGCCTACTGGACTAGCATCCACCAGTAGCTGTGTGGGTTTTGACGGGTCAAAATAGGCCATGACAGTGTCGCTGGTTAGGTTGGTTTTCAATGCGTCAAAAGCAGCTTGCTGCTCAGTGCCCCATGTCCACGGAGAGTCTTTCTTTGTGAGCTTTCGCAGAGGTTCAGAAACAGTGGCTAGGTCAGGTATAAATCGCCCACAGTATGTGACCAGTCCCAGGAAGCTGCGAACATCTGACACATTTTGCGGTGGGCTAGCCGATTTTATGGCAGCCACTTTCTGTGGGTCAGCTGAAACTCCTTGTTCAGAAAATATGTATCCAAAAAAAGTTAATGATTTTTGGTTAAATTCACATTTTGACGGATTGACAGTGAGATTGCAGGCTTGGAGTCTTTGAAATACTTGTTCTAGGCGATTGTCATGTTCCTCTTGGGTTGTGCCATAAATGAGAATGTCATCACTGACGTTGAGGACTCCTGCAATGCCAGACAGAACCTGGCTGACGATATTTTGAAAAATTTCTACGGCCGATGAGATGCCAAAGTTCAATCTCTTAAATCTGCGCAGGCCCACATGCGTGCTAAAAGTTATAATGTACCTGGAGTCTGGATGCAATTCCAGTTGATGATAGCCTGAGTTTAGGTCAATTTTTGAAAATACCTTCGCACCATTCAGGTCTGCGAGAATGTCATCACTAGTGGGCGTGATGTGCCTTTCTCTTTGGATCGCCCGATTGGCGTGGCGCATATCCACACATAGTCGGATTTTACCTGGCTGCTTCGGTTTAGGTGCAACAACGATTGGTGAAACCCAGGGGGTCGGGCCTTCAACGCGTTCGACGACATCGGACGCCTCCAGGTCTTGCAGTTCTTGCTCCACAAGCTTGCGGACATGGAATGGAATGCGCCTGTGGGGCTGAATAGAGGGCTGTACTGACGGATCTATATGCAATTTTATTTGAACATCCTTTAGCTTACCTAGGCCTTTAAAGAGATTTGGGTACTTCTGCATAATGTGGTGGGCCGAAGGACCTGTAATGCTGTTGACAAGGTTCACAAGGCCCAGAGATATTGCACTGGTACAGCTGAGAAGTGTGTCCGCAGAGCAATCTACCACATAGAAGGTGTCAGTGATGGACTTTCCTTCAGCTGCTACTTCTGACTGAAATTTTCCGCACAGGGGCAGTGCAGCTGCTGAGCCATAAGGAAAAATCTTTATGTTAGTACTTTGTAGAGTAGGTTTGTTTAGGAGCTGGTTGTAGACTGTATGACTGATGACGTTGACTGATGCCCCCGTGTCCACCAGGGCTTCTATTGGATTGCCATTCACTAGGATTACTCGTTTTGGATTAGTAACTGCGTGCACAGTATTAGATCCCTCTTCCGTCACGGAGAATAAATAGGTGCTGTGGGACTCGTCATTAATCTGCAGTGTTTGGATCTTCGGTGACCTAGGTTGTGCGGTGGTATGAGGAGATTGTGGCTTGGATCTACACACCTTTGCAAAATGATTTTGCTTTCCGCAATTATGACAAGTTCCTCCCTTTGCTGGGCAGACATTCTGGTGAGGATACGATCCACCGCAGTTGTAACATGTGGCTGCCTGCGTGCGAGGCACATTTGGTTTCTGTGTAAGCTTTGCTATAGAAGATGTCGCGTCTGGCTCATGCTCGATGTTCTCTATCAGTTTAGCTTGTTTGTCTGCAGCATCATTTATACGCGCTGTATCTAGCAACTTCGCTAACGTCATGGTGGGGTCTCTGAGTGCTTGTCTCCTTAACTTGGAGGAAATACATCCTTGTACGATCTGCATTTGGATTTCTTTGTCTACCTCCGCAAATTCACAGTGCGCTGCAAGGTGTCGTAGCCGGACATGATACTCAGCCATGCTTTCTGTTGGCGACTGCTTTGACTGCCTGAACTTAAAAATTTCAAATGCCGGATTTCTGTGAGGGGAGAAGTGCTTGCTTAACGCAGCTTTGCTGAGCTCATAGTCCTTGTCCTCCTCTGTATTCGGCAGAGTAGTGAATATATCGTAAACCTGCTCTCCTGCGTAGTGTAATAGCATGGCTTTTTTCCGGGTATCATCAGAGACATTCATGGCTTGCAGAAATATCTCGAATCGCTTTAGCCATTTATCCCAAGATACTGCCAGGTTTGCTTGGGACTGATGCACATCAAAAGCGGGAAATGCGGGTAGACAAGCCATAGTGAGTGCTGATAGCCTTGTAGACTGTTCGTGGGACTGAAATACCTGTGGCTGATAAATGAACGCTTCCTCGTCGCCAGTTGTAGTGTCGTGATGTCGGCGATAAAGAATTCAGAGATGTACGCTGATGTGCTGGTGCTTGGCTGCACAGGCCGTGCTTTTCTTTATTCCTTACTTCCTCCTTCCTCTCCACGTCCCTGCCTCTGACTCCTCCTCTCCCCTACATCACTGTTACTAGGCAAAGAATGCAAACAAGGGCAACAGCCCACAAACAACAGGAGATGTGACAACATCACAATACCCAGTTGTCATTTCATTAATACATTTTACAGAGTATAAATTTTCATGAAATTATTATTAATTGACCAATTTGGAAACAGATTGCATGAGTTCTACAAAATAATTCTATGATGTCTCCCCTGTAATATGTGACAACAGTAGAAATGACGCAGTAAGCCGGACTGGAATTTATCATTATTTTATTTACTCCAAAAACAGCTAAATCATTGTAGAGCACACACATTGCCGGATAAGGATCCTGGTGAGGACTATTCCACTACATGGTTAGGTCTTCCCGGTAAGTTTCACCAGTACAAAGCTTGGAAAGGAGTTGTCTTTCAGCAGGGTAACTGGTATTTATCATTGTAGGTAACTCACAATATCACCTGTACCTAGCATCTTGGCCACATTCATGCTGGGTCTTGCTGGCATCTCAGCCTCACTTCATGTATGGCATAAAGAGGAGCCAGCACTCAGCGTAGTTGATAGTAAATGTCTTGTTAGGCTGGTGTCTAATGATGGTGATGATGATGGTAATAGCATCTGCATTATTTCTGCCTAACAAGATCCTGTCATAACAACAGGTGGGATTTCTCACTGCTGTTTAGGGCACATGGAGAAGACCTCTTCCTCACATTGGTGGATCGTGATGAACCTCATAATTTTGCAGACAAAATAGTACATGAAGAGCTGCTCTCACATTGCTGTCCATGCATGCCACATGAGTGAGGACTTCCAGGAATTCGTTCTTCTTTCTGTTATATTCTTCTCTGTGTATCTTTACTTTCTCTATATTTTCCTGGTTATTAATGAGGCTTTTCAGCTTCATCAAAATATACTCCAAAGAAATGTCAGCGGCTGACTTTAGGATAAACCTTTCCAGCCAGAACATTTTTTATCCAAAATGTAATCCAATAAACGCAGTCACTTGCACGATCCAAGCAACCAAATCACTCGCTGTGCAGAAAGTGACTGAAGAACCTCTGTAGCACAGAACCTTCAGAACTCGCAGCAGTGACTTCACAATGCGGTGACATCACAGACAGAAATCCAATACAGAAAAATCAGATTATTTAGTAAATATGGAAACTTACTTGTATTCCAACCAGATATTCACTTTGTGACCACCAATACGTCTTTTTACTTACCTGCAATATAAGAGACTAGTATCCCCTTACAGGTGGCTCTTTCAGCTGTACACTATAGCTGACAACTTGCTGCATCAGCCACGATCAGTGTTGGCACCAATTATAGTCATTTAACCCCTTATATGCTGCTCTCAATAGTGACTATGGCATCTAGATGGCTAACAGAGTGTGGAGGCTTTCTCTTTAACCCCATCGGCACCCTGAGATATTGATTGTGTGGTCCTGATGTTTGTCATGGCAATTCATGGCCAAATAATGGCCTGAAAGTCTTCTAGATATAGAAGTTATCATCATTTAGGTAGTAAAAATAAACTTTTTCATTCCTTTCATGTCAATTTGCATTCATTCTTGAAAAGCACCTGAAGGGTTAAATAAGTACCCGAAGCCAATTTTGAATATGTTGAGGGGTGTGGATTTTAAAATGGTATCACTTTTGGTGGTTTTCAAATATCTAGAACCCCCAGAGTCACTTCAAAACTGAACAGGTCCCTAAAAAAATAGGTTTTATAAATTTCCTTGAAAAAATTAAAAATGAATGTTACATTTGTAAACCTTCTAAAATGCTAATAAAATAAAACATCATTTTACAAATGGCTCTGATGTAAAGTTGACACAAGGGAAATGTTATTTATTAATGTTTTGCTTGGGTATTACAATCTGGATTAAATGAATAATCATTTAAATTGTGAAAATTGCACATTTTTAAATATTTTAATTAAGTTTTTGGCGTTTTTAATAAATAAATGCAAAACATATTAACCTAAATGTAACATTATCATAAAGTATAATGTGTCACGAAAAAACAATCTTAAAATCAATGGGATATGTTGAAGCATTCCAGAGTTTTTACTAGATAAAGTGACACTGGTCAGATTTAAAATAAAATTGCCTGGTCACTAAGAGGATATTATAACTTTTTATAGTTTGTCACTCACCTGATTTTATTTCAAAAGATCACTGATCGTCGCAGTCTCCAGGCACTATGGGATTGTTATTAAATATGACCTGTCACCGGGTCATAAGTTGCCAGTTTTTGCTCTCATTTTATTCCTGCACATTCCCTGACTAATCCGTTTTTTGGTTTGTTTTTAAATCCCTTTTGTAAGCGCTAATTTTTAAGATCTTTTTCAAGGGGTAATAATGCAGAGCAACCTAAAGACACGTGAGCCACGGCCCCCTTGTAAAGACCATTAAAATCAGCACAAAATAAGAAGGCTCAAATCTCTGGAACTGCATGGCTAAATGTAAAAAAAAAAAAAAAACACCTGAAAAAAATAAAAATAGTGTAAGAGGAAAGCAACGTATTTTTATTCAATTTAGGTAGGACATGGTATGGGGCAATATTCATGAAATTACATAAAAGAGTACCATTAAGGTTCCAGTGTAGGATTTACTATAACTCCTTATATTAAAATAAAATGGGTAGGTTGGAATCTGCAGAAAGCCTGAAGTGTTTATTAGCAACTATATAACTAACATTAGGGGAAGTGTTAGTTATGACATGAGAATGTTGAATACCGTACTTTAAAATTACTGGCGAAAACTTTTGGAATTCATGAAGACCCATGCTGGTGCTCCAAGAATTATGCATCCGATTCCTATGATCTGCCTGTTTGGGCTTGTGGACGAGCTACCTGAAGACATGGCAAAACACTGCTTATAAAAAATCTTATTAATAGCAGGAGTCCCAGCTGCATGCTACATGCCATGGTGGCATGAGTTTTAATTTTTTAAAAATTCTGAGGACGCATGGATGAAAAGCAATGTCTGTCTTTCATTTGTTCATTTTCACAGATTTTTAATATATTATTACTTTTTGTCAGATTCAAGTTATTTCTGTGACCATTGTGGGCTTTTCTGTCATTAAACGAGGGGCACCAACAACTTTTACCGCGTGTTTGCATTTGCCTGTGATTATGTATTTTTATATAGCTATCGTTTTTTTCTATATTGCCTGGTATAGATTTGGGGTTATTGATTCTTTACCAACAATTTTGACAGTGTGTATAACGCAGAATGCCAAGGGTATGATAATCCATATAAGGTATAGGGCTATGGTCCTCAGCTGAAAGGATGATGACATGCTGTATTCAGGTGCCAGTGAGAGGAGGGCCAGATAAACATCATTGTGGACACCAAGGGTCAAAAGGTCACTATAAATGATATACACAATAAAGAACATAGATGAATATAAAACTAGCACTAAAAGCAAGGATAAAATAGAATAAACAAATGAACATCTGGAGAAATGGGGTACAAAGCAATGGGAAGAGGAAGGTCAGAACCGAAAATAGGTAAAAGTTACAAAAATAGGGCCAAAACTGAGGGATTCATTCAGACCCCTAGGGCTCATAGTGTCCAGAGCAGGGCTGCCACTAGGAATTTCGGGGCCCCATGCTGGCAAAATTTTTGGGGCCCCCTTGAGACTCCGCCCAGGCTTCACCCCAGCCCCGCCTCCATCCCTCGAACTGTCCACAGCCTCACCGCTCTCTCTTGAAAACACTCCATTTCTCACCAGTCACACATTAACAGTTCCCATCACCAGATCACACATATAGCCAGCAGCTTTTGTTTTAGCCAAATGATTTTTTAAGCTGCCACCATAACACGGTAGACACTTTTGGCTGAGCTCTACTCTACTGTAACCTATTACATATTTGTTTAAATATGCAATACAATTTAGATATATTTTTATTTATCTTTCAATTTTTAAAACGACCAATAATATCACATACAAGGAACAAATACCGCCACACCATGTCCAGATCACATATTACCACTACAGTGACCTAATAATATTACATACAAGGAACAAATACTGCCACACCATGACCAGACCACATATTACCACCACAGTGACCAAATAATATCACATACAAGGAACAAATACTGTCACACCATGTCCAGACCACATATTACCACCACAGTGACTGAATAATATCACATACAAGGAACAAATACCACCGCACCATGACCAGACCACATATTACCACCACAAAGTGACCAAATAATTTGCACATACAAGGGACAAATACCACAACACCATGTCCAAACCACATATTACCACTACATAGTGAATGAATACTACAATTCTGATCATTAATAAAAAAACAATACTATCACCATAAGTGCCATTATACACAGGAGATCTGTACTTAGCATGCAGTGTCTGTGTACAGGTAATACAGGGATCAATGACATTATACACAGGAGCTCTGTTAATAATGTATAAGCAATACAGTGATCACTGGTGACATTATACACAGGACCTCTGTATATAGTATACAGTGTATAGTGTCAGTGTATAGGTAACACACTGACTCACCAGTGACATCTCTAGGTGAAGTCCTTCATCTTTGCTTTTCATCTTTCATCCAGCACAGATCGCCATCACTTCTTCCAGCCAGGACTCGTCTCTGCAGGAAGCAACACAGTTATCTAGAGCTCCACTTGCAGAACACATTACTTATTTTTTTCCCAACTTCTACATTACACCACATGAAGACATAAAGGTAACATAGTATCAATCTGCACAGTAACAGGACCGCCCCCCATTTAAAACAGGATACTCAAAAAATAAAATAACTACATCACTGCAGTAATAATATCCCTTAATTAGCTCCTATGGTAATAATATCCCCCATCCTGGCCCCCCGTGTTTTCTCATTCCTGGCTTCAGCCATATGTTCTCTCATCCTGCCCTCATGAGTATCCATTCTGCCCCATATGATCTCCCCATCCTGCCCCATCTGTCTCCTTTGTATCCATCCTGCCCCATGATCCTGCATGATCTGTCTCCAACCCTGCCCCATCTGTCTCCAACCCTGCCCCATATGTCTCCAATCCTGCCATGTCTTTCATCCTGCCCCCTGTGTCACCAATAATGCCCCCATATTTTTCATCCTGCCCCCTGTGTCTCCAATCATGCCCTAAATCTCCATTCTGCCCCTGTGTCTCCAATCATGCCCCCTGTGTCTCCAATCATACCCCCAATGTCTGCAATCCTGCCCCCATATTTTTCATCCTGCCCCGTGTCTCCAATCATACCCCCAGTGTCTGCAATCCTGCCCCCATATTTTTCATTCTGCCCCATGTCTCCATTCCTGCCCCATCTGTCTCCAATCCTGCCCCCAGTGTCTCCAATCATGTCACCAGTGTCTCCAATCATGCCCCCATGTCTTTCATACTGCCCTGTGTCTCTAATCCTGCCCCTTGTGCCTCCAATCCTACCTCCATGTCTTTCATCCTGCCCCGTGTCTCCAATCCTGCCTCGTGTCTCCATTCTGCCCCCTGTGTCTCCAATCCTGCCCAGGTGTCTTCAACACTGCCCCCTGTGCCTCCAATCATCCCCCTGTGCCTCCAATCATGTCCCCGTGTCTCTATTCTGCCCCCAGTGTCTCCAATCATGCCCTCTGTGTCTCCAATCATGCCCCAGTGTCTCCCATCATGCCTCATGTGCCTCCATTCTGCCTCCAGTGTCTCCAATCATGCCCCCTGTGCATTCATTCTGCCCCCAGTGTCTCCATTCCTGCCGGGGAAACATATTGGCCACTTTCAATAATAAAATAAAAAAAACAAAAAACTTTCTTCTTACCTGGCTGTGCTCCTGTGGCAAAGATGCAGCTGCTGCTGTGTGAGCTAAAGGACCTGTGGTGACGTCATCGTCATGTGATCAGGGGGCGGAGCTGATCAATAGTGAAGGCCTGTGATAATGATGATGTCACCACAGGTCCTTCAGCGCATCCACTTTTGTAGCTCTGATGATGGCTGCTGTGCTGATGTGTGCACCACAGGCCCGGCCGCAGTGCACAGTACTTGGGGCCCGGCCGCAGCACACAGCACTTGGGGCCCGGCTGCAGCAAACAGCATTTGGGGTCCGATGACTAGAAGCACAGGAGCTGGGCCCCTGACCTGCAGGCCCCCTTTTATACTGCTGTTCACTGGGCACCATACAGCAGTAAGGGCAGTCATGCCCTGATGGTGGCCCTGGTGCAGAGTTATAATCCACCTTGTCTCTATTTGTGCAAGGAGTTTTTTATTGTCACCCCCCGATTCCCATATGAAAGGCATCGATACCCATAACCTTAAGTGATTTTGCATCATAATCATGATAACGCTTAAAATGATGGGGGATCGTTTTTAAATCAGAGAGGTCGGACACCGTCTTGGCCGTGCCAATGTCCCACACATGCTCACGCTCTGAGCTCTCTTGAAGTAAGGCCAACATATATCTTGGAGCAAGCACATGTAGCATAATAAATCACGTTAGTGCTGCCACAAGATATACGCTGGTAAATTTTAAATTCGTAAAGATCCATGATGATACCGAGTTTTCATGTCATTAATACATTTTACAGCATATAATCATTCATGAAATTATTATTAATTGCCCAATTAGGAAACTGATTGCATGAGTTCAATAAAAGATTTCAATGATGTCACCTCTGTAATATGTGACAACAGTAGAAATGACGCAGTAAGCTGGACTGGAATTTATCATTCTTTTATTTACTTCAAAAACAACTAAATCATTGTAGAACACAAACATTGCCGGATAATGATCCTGGTGAGGAATATTCCATGAGATGGTGAGGTCTTCCAGGTAAGCTTCACCAGTACAAAGCCAGGAAAGAAGTTGTCTTCTCAGTGGGGTAACTGGTATTTATCATTGTAGGTAACTCATAGTATCACCTGTACCTGGCACCTCGGCCACATCCGTGCTGGGGACTCGCTGGCACCTCGGCCACATCCATGCTGGGGACTCGCTGGCACCTCGGCCACATCCATGCTGGGGACTCGCTGGCACCTCGGTCACATCCGTGCTTGGGGCTCACTGGCATCTCAGCCTCGTTTCATACATGGCATGAAGAGGAGCCGGTACTCGGCGTAGTTGCTGGTAGATGGAGATGTTTTGTTAGGCTGGTGTCTGATGATGATGGTAAGGACAAATGCTGTATTTCTGCCTAACAAGGTCCTGTCATAACGACAGGTGGGATTTCTCACCATTGTTTAGGGCACATGGAGAAGACATCTTCCTAATAATTTTTCAGACAAAATAGTACATGAAGAGCTGCTCTCACGTCACTGTCCATGCAGGTCACATCACTGAGGACTTTCAGGAATTAGTTCTTCTTTCTGTTGTATTCTTCTCGGCGCCTCTTTATCTCTATATTCCTGTTTTTTTATGAGGCTTTTCAGCTTCATCAAAATATACTTCGAAGAAATGTCAGAAAGTGACTGAAGAACCTCGGTGGCACAGAACTTTCAGAACTCGCAGCAGTGACATCACAACGCGGTGACAGCAACCAAATACAGAAAAAAACAGATTATTTAGTAAATATGGAAACTTACTTGTATCCCAACCATATTTTATAACTTTTTATAGTTTATCACTCATATGACTTTATTTCAAAAGATTACTGATTGTCACAGTCTCCAGCCACTATGGGATTGTTATTAAATATGACCTGTCACTGGGTCGTAAGTCACCTGTTTTTATCTCATTTTATTCCTGCAGATTCCCTGACTAATCAGTTTTTTGGTTTGTTTGTTTTTAAATCCTTTTTGTAAGTGCTAATTTTTAGGATTTTTTTCCAAGGGGTAATAATGTAGAGCAACCTAAAGACATGCCCCTTGTAAAGACCATTAAAATCAGCACAAACTAAGTAGGCCCAAATCTCTGGAACTGCATGGCTAAGTTAAAAAAACCCCTGAAAAATATAAAAATAGTATAAGAGCAAAGCAACATATTTTTCTTAAAATTAGGTAGAACATGGAAAATGTCAATATTCATGGAATTACAGAAAAGAGTACAGTTAAAGTTCCTGTATTGGATTTACTATAACTCCTTATATTAAAATAAAATGGGTAGGTTGGAATCTGCAGAAAGCCTGAGGTGTTTATTAGCAACTATATAACTAACATTAGGGGAAGTGTTAGTTATGATATGAGACTGTTGAATACTTTAAAATTACTGGCGAAAAGTTTTGAAATTCATAAAGACCCATGCTGGTGCTTCAAGAATTATGCATCCGATTCCTATGATCTGCCTATTTGGGCTTGTGGACGAGCTACCTGGAAACATGGCAAAACACTGCTTCTAAAAAATCTTTTTATACTATGCCTAAAGGAAATGGAAATATCTAAAAAGACCCTTTATAAGGACATAGTTATGAGAGTAAAAATAATGTGTTTACGACGTATAAATGGATGACTGAAAAAGAAAATTTTTATTAACATATTTTATTCAACACATTGCTGAATTTTTGTTATTGGCACACATTTTTCTTTTTCGGTCATTTATTTACCCCTGTGCCTTATGGGGACCTATAATTAATTTGGGTTATTCAAGATATATTGGTAAATTATGTACAAATATACATACACAGTAAGAGATTGTCTAGATAAGTTTACAAAAATATTTGGAAGGTGGATTGATGCTCCAGCTACAAATTCAGGAGTGAGATCTGACATCTGTTACGATATTGGCTCTAGGGTCCAAAACAAGTATAAAGTCATTGTAACTCTGATTTGGAATTTGTTGCATTGCACAAATTCCACTCCTTTTTTTTCTCCTCTTTCCTCTCATTTCTTTATGACTATTTTACTGTTGTACTTAGCAGGCCCCTTGTTGTGTATTTAGCACAAAATGGTTCCAATCAAATCTTCTACTCAACAAAACAAGCCTCCATTCAAGTCTGTGATCTGCCAATGGAAACATGGGGGGCGTTCCACATTACTGGTTGCACAGAGGCTCTGGTAAAGCAAAATGGCTACCCAAAAATAAATCTGTCAAAATATGCACTCCAAAAGCCAAATAAACTCCTCCTCTCTGAGCCTTGTAGTGTGTCTATAACGTGGTTAGCTTCCACATGTATGAAATTTCCATAGCGGAAGTAGCAGAGAGATCCCTCTTTGCAATTTATGGGATACATGTTTCCATACACACAAGCTGAGCACAACGTATTGCGCACTACAATGGCATATTTGCAATTTTCACTTTGCAACACTCCCTGTGTGCTAATTTCCAGAAAACACCTTTAAGGTCAGTATAGTTAATAGTTACTGTAGCCATATATAAATTCTATGAGGGAAGTAATTTACAAAATTAGGTCACTATTAGAGGTTTCTGCTGTTCTGTCACTTTGGTTCTTAGTAAATGGCATCTGCCAAGTATTCCAAGAAAATGTACTCTCTAAATTTTAAATAGTGCTCAAACATTCCGAGCCTTGACGTTTGACCACCATATATGGACTATCATTATATTCAGGAGCAGTTCAGCCTTATCAGAATGAAAAATTTGGAGCTAAAACAACATTTAATTTGAGAAAAATGTTTTTTTTTTTACAGCCCTATGTTATAAAATGATGTGAGACACCTATGTGTGTGATGAATTCTCCTTAAATGGAAGTCTTCAAACAGAGGCTGGACAGACATCTGTCTGAGATGGTTTAGTGAGTCCTGCATTGAGCAGGGGGTTGGACACGATGACCCTGGTGGTGTCTTCCAACTCTAACATTCTATGATTCTATGTTGTAAATAAGCACATTACACCCCGAATGGATTTCATAAAGGGTTTAGTTTCCAAAATGGGGTCAATTATGGGCGGTTTCTGGAGTTTGGGGCTCTGTCAATGGCTCCTACAATCTATTCCAGCACAATCTGTGCTCCAATATCCAAATGGTGTTCCTTCCCTTCTGAGTTCTGCCATCTGTCCAAACATTTAGGCCCCAATTCATCAATGTTGGCGATTTTCACATGGGGCTTGATGATGAGGAATGATGGAGTCAGACACTCATGATTCTTTAAGAGGTGCATGCCCCTTTATGAACTAGGAGTGCCTGACTAGTGGCGTGCGACTCCATGCAGAGTAAGATTTCTGGAGAAAGGAATATCACAGCCCATCAAGGATTAGACTAGTTATGGCATCATTCCCCTTTGTGTCACCATTCCCCAACAGATTCTCCTATTTTGGCTGTGCTAAACTGACCTGGAAATGTCAAAAGTTTCAAAATTGCTGGGCAAACATTTTACAACTTTTCAAAACTATTTAAGCCAGAATTCCGGTGTAGTTTTCCTGATGAATCTGGGCCTTAGAGAATTGCAGCATTCTTTAGAAATTGTACAGCAAATTGTGAGACCCTTTGTCCCATTACCCATTATGAAAGTGAAAAATTAGGTGTTTAAACAATATTTTAATGGAATAAAGTATTTTTTGCTTTCACTGACAAATGCTGTAAAATTTGTGAAGCATATGTGGGTTCAAAATGCTCACCACAACCCAAGATGAATTTCTTGTATGTGTTTAATTGTGAGAGAGTTTATCTTTGCAAATGCTACATGGCATCTGCAATCTATTCTAGACATATTTATGTTCTAAAAATCAAATAGTGCTCCATTCCTTCCAAACCCTGCCGTTTGCCCAAGTAGGAGTTTTTGAACACATGTGTTGGGGGAAAAATGTGTTCAGATCTCTATTAGCCTGAAGATTAACCCCATATCTGCAGGCGAATAGAGCTTTTTTACATGACAGATTCCCATTAAGGTTTCTAACATTTGTAAACTATTTGCTAATTTTGTTTAATTATTATTTTTTCAATTCCGTTTCATCAAACAGGAGAAAAAATGAAAGAAAAATTAATGACCCCATATTACGACACATTGGCAATAACGCCATCCTTGCTTTTACATATGAACATAACACCTGAACATAACACAGTGCACTCAGAAGCAAATATTGAGTGTGGAGAGTGATAAGACATATTAAAGGTCACGGAGATGGAAATGTATTTACTTTGCTCTAAATTGAAAATGTGCAGTCATCACTATGAAAAGAAAAAAGTAAATTGCTATGAACAAAATTAGGAATAGAGACAGGATGTGGGGAGAAGTAATGGATGTTGTGTCTGAGTCATAAACCTGACAAAGGTGTTAATTGTAGAGTTGAGCGAAACGGGTCGAAAAATTTCAAAAGTCGCCGACTTTTGTCAAAGTCGGGTTTCATGAAACGAAACCCGACCCTAGGATGAGGTCGGCCACGAGGTCGGCGACTTACGCACCAAAGTCGCGTTTCAAAAGTTTGTTTTGCGCTCTTTTTCAGCCAATCAGGATCCACGGACACTGTGGGCAACGTGATGACATAGGCAGGGGTCACCACCATCTTTCAGAAGGGCATGCAAGTGATTGGCTTGCTTTGGTGGGCGTCACAGGGGGTATAAAAGTGCGTGCACGCCGACCGCCATCTTACTTCTGCCGATCTCAGTATAGGGAGAGGTTGCTGCTGATTCTGTAGGGAGAGCGTTAGGCAGGGAAGAAGACAAAAAAACTGCTTCTGCTGCTAGCGATTTGGCCTGCACAACACACCAGTCACTGTGTGTGCAGTGCAAGGGGAGGCTTTATAGTGGTGTATCAGTGGTGTTGGTTGTTGGGCTGCCTTCTAAGGCTTCCTGACATTCCTGCATTGCTGTTTACCCACTGCTCCGCAAACTGCTTTTTTAAAAGCAATCCCAATTTTTTTTTTTGTCCTGCTGAGAAGAAAAAAAAACTGCTTCTGCTGCTAGCAATTTGGCCTGCACAACACACCAGTCACTGTGTGTGCAGTGCAAGGGGAGGCTATATTGTGGTGTATCAGTGGTGTTGGTTGTTGGGCTGCCTTTTAAGGCTTCCTGACAGGCTGGCATTGCTGTTTACCCACTGCTCCACAAACTGCTTTTTTAAAAGCAATCCAATCTCTCTTATCCTCTAGTCACTTTTGTCACAGCTGTGCCATCGAGCTTGTCACATAGCGCTCAGATATTCATTGGGCCTCACACAATCCAAAAGTGTCCAGTGTCCAAAAGTGTGTGCAGAGATTCAAAATCTCCCTTATCCTCTAGTCACTTTGGTCACAGCTGTGCCATCGAGCCTGTCACATAGCGCTCAGATATTCATTGGGCCTCACACAATCCAAAAGTGTCCAGTGTTCAAAAGTGTGTGCAGAGATTCAAAATCTCCCCTATCCTCTAGTCACTTTGGTCACAGCTGTGCCATCGAGCCTGTCACATAGCGCTCAGATATTCATTGGGCCTCACACAATCCAAAAGTGTCCAGTGTCCAAAAGTGTGTGCAGAGATTCAAAATCTCCCTTATCCTCTAGTCACTTTGGTCACAGCTGTGCCATCGAGCCTGTCACATAGCGCTCAGATATTCATTTGGCCTCACACAACCCAAAAGTGTCCAGTGTCCAAAAGTGTGTGCAGAGATTCAAAATCTCCCTTATCCTCTAGTCACTTTGGTCACAGCTGTGCCATCGAGCCTGTCACATAGCGCTCAGATATTCATTGGGCCTCACACAATCCAAAAGTGTCCAGTGTCCAAAAGTGTGTGCAGAGATTCAAAATCTCCCTTATCCTCTAGTCACTTTGGTCACAGCTGTGCCATCGAGCCTGTCACATAGCGCTCAGATATTCATTGGGCCTCACACAATCCAAAAGTGTCCAGTGTCCAAAAGTGTGTGCAGAGATTCAAAATCTCCCTTATCCTCTAGTCACTTTGGTCACAGCTGTGCCATCGAGCCTGTCACATAGCGCTCAGATATTCATTGGGCCTCACACAATCCAAAAGTGTCCAGTGTCCAAAAGTGTGTGCAGAGATTCAAAATCTCCCTTATCCTCTAGTCACTTTGGTCACAGCTGTGCCATCGAGCCTGTCACATAGCGCTCAGATATTCATTGGGCCTCACACAACCCAAAAGTGTCCAGTGTCCAAAAGTGTGTGCAGAGATTCAAAATCTCCCTTATCCTCTAGTCACTTTGGTCACAGCTGTGCCATCGAGCCTGTCACATAGCACTCAGATATTCATTGGGCCTCACACAATCCAAAAGTGTCTAGTGTCCAAAAGTGTGTGCAGAGATTCAAAATCTCCCTTATCCTCTAGTCACTTTGGTCACAGCTGTGCCATCGAGCCTGTGACATAGCGCTCAGATATCAGTGGGCCTCACACAATCCAAAAGTGTCCAGTGTCCAAAAGTGTGTGCAGAGATTCAAAATCTCCCTTATCCTCTAGTCACTTTGGTCACAGCTGTGCCATCGAGCCTGTCACATAGCGCTCAGATATCCATTGGGCCTCACACAATCCAAAAGTGTCCAGTGTCCAAAAGTGTGTGCAGAGATTCAAAATCTCCCTTATCCTCTAGTCACTTTGGTCACAGCTGTGCCATCGAGCCTGTCACATAGCGCTCAGATATTCATTGGGCCTCACACAATCCAAAAGTGTTCAGTGTCCAAAAGTGTGTGCAGAGATTCAAAATCTCCCTTATCCTCTAGTCACTTTGATCACAGCTGTGCCATCGAGCCTGTCACATAGCGCTCAGATATTCATTGGGCCTCACACAATCCAAAAGTGTCCAGTGTCCAAAAGTGTGTGCAGAGATTCAAAATCTCCCTTATCCTCTAGTCACTTTGGTCACAGCTGTGCCATCGAGCCTGTCACATAGCGCTCAGATATTCATTGGGCCTCACACAATCCAAAAGTGTCCAGTGTTCAAAAGTGTGTGCACAGATTCAAAATCTCCCTTATCCTCTAGTCACTTTGGTCACAGCTGTGCCATCGAGCCTGTCACATAGCGCTCAGATATTCATTGGGCCTCACACAATCCAAAAGTGTCCAGTGTCCAAAAGTGTGTGCAGAGATTCAAAATCTCCCTTATCCTCTAGTCACTTTGGTCACAGCTGTGCCATCGAGCCTGTCACATAGCGCTCAGATATTCATTGGGCCTCACACAATCCAAAAGTGTCCAGTGTCCAAAAGTGTGTGCAGAGATTCAAAATCTCCCTTATCCTCTAGTCACTTTGGTCACAGCTGTGCCATCGAGCCTGTCACATAGCGCTCAGATATTCATTGGGCCTCACACAATCCAAAAGTGTCCAGTGTCCAAAAGTGTGTGCAGAGATTCAAAATCTCCCTTATCCTCTAGTCACTTTGGTCACAGCTGTGCCATCGAGCCTGTGACAAAGCGCTCAGATATTCATTGGGCCTCACACAATCCAAAAGTGTCCAGTGTCCAAAAGTGTGTGCAGAGATTCAAAATCTCCCTTATCCTCTAGTCACTTTGGTCACAGCTGTGCCATCGAGCCTGTCACATAGCGCTCAGATATTCATTGGGCCTCACACAATCCAAAAGTGTCCAGTGTCCAAAAGTGTGTGCAGAGATTCAAAATCTCCCTTATCCTCTAGTCACTTTGGTCACAGCTGTGCCATCGAGCCTGTCACATAGCGCTCAGATATCAGTGGGCCGCACACAATCCAAAAGTGTCCACTGTCCACAAGTGTCTGCAGAAATTCAAAATCTCCCCTGTCCTATAGACACCTTGTACCTTTTTTTACATTACTATATAGTTTGTTGGATTTTGTCTACATTTCTACCAAAAATGAGGAAGGCTGGTGGAAGAGGCCGTGGAATTGGGCGGGGGGTTGGCAGCTGGTAATGATGGTGTTGGTGGTGGATCTGATGGGAGTGGCAAGAGCAAAATAGGACCGAATGCAGGAGGTGTTGAGCCTGCGTCATCGTCTGGCTACATAAGGCCTCGAACGCTTAGTTTTCTAGGAGTTGGCAAACCGCTTTTAAAGCCAGAGCATCAGGAAAAAGTTTTGTCTTACATTGCTGACTCAGCCTCCAGCTCTATCGCCTCCTCTTCTTCAGTTGTAAAAAGTAAAAGCACTGAGTCGTCATTGGAGGCTCATGTTCATGAAACACACCTTTCCTTGTGTCCTTCACCCCAACCAAGATTGAAGGATGATGCAGGCCATACTACTGATTACTCCATGGAGCTGTTTTCACATACCATGCCTGGATTATCAAGTCAAATGGTGAATTACCCAGGCCAAGATGAATCTGACATGGAGTGCACTGATGCACAGCCGCTGATGGATGATTCTGCTGGTACATTCACTCAGAGCACTACATTGTCCTCGCAGAGTACAGAGCCAGATTCTGACCCTGATGAGACTCAGGTGCCCCTTCCCGCACACTATACCACCATACACGGTGACACAGAGGAAGGTGCACATGACATAGAAGAGGAGGTGATGGATGACCCAGTTGTTGACCCAGATTGGCATCCATTGGGGGAAGAGGGTGCTGCTTCCAATAGCTCAGATGAGGAGCATCCACAGCAGACATCGACATCGCAACAGCTGTTATCTGGCAGGCCCGGAGCACTCCAAAGACAGGTTCCAAACATCAAAAGAGTTGCTGGACAGCTTGTCCAGAGGGTCAAAAGATCACAGCGTGCTAGGCCGCAAAATGTCTGCCAAAGTAGGAAGAGTGCAGTGTGGCACTTTTTTGAACAAAATCCTCATGATCAGGCCAAGGTTATCTGTAAGAAGTGCGCAAAGACCTTTAGCCGAGGGAAAAATCTGAAAAATTTGAATACCAGTTGCATGCTTAGACATTTAACCAGCATGCACTTGCAAGCGTGGACACAACACCAAACCTCAAGTGCCACATGTGCAACTGATCACAACGAAGGTAGTCAGCAACGCTACATTGTTTCCCCCACTGTAAGCCCACCGGTTAGCACAGCAGCAAATGTTGAGGTGTCGTTGCAAGGCCACAGCAGTCAGGGAATCCCACTGTTATATCAACGAAAGACTGATTCTAGGCCATCAGAAAGAACACCAACTCCATCACCATCATCAACCCTCTCTCAGTCCGCCCTGTCCACCGCTACTTCCACCATATGCAGCTCTCAAGTCCAGCTCACCCTCCCAGACACTATGAGTAGGTCAAGAAAGTACTCAGTCTCTCATCCGCGTACACTGGGTTTGAACGCCCACATTGCCAAACTAATCTCGTTTGAGATGATGCCCTTTCGGTTGGTGGAAAGCACAGCTTTCCGCGAACTCATGGCCTATGCAGTACCACGCTATGACCTACCCAGTCGCCACTTCTTCTCTCGCAAAGCCATCCCAGCCCTCCACCATCATGTGAAAGACCGCATTGTCCATGCACTCAAGCAGTCAGTGAGCGGAAAGGTGCACCTCACAACTGATGCATGGTCCAGTCGGCATGGCCAGGGCCGTTACGTGTCCATCACTGCGCACTGGGTTAATGTGGTGGATGCAGGGTCCACAGGGGACAGCGGTGGTGGGACAGTGCTGCCTAACCCATGGTATAGGAAACAGTTGGCTGTAGGCGTTCGACCCTCCTCCTCCTCCAGAAGCGAAAGCTCGTCCACAGAGCGCAGTCGTACGAGCACTCCATCTGCAGCTGCCACTGTTGCACACGATGTGTCCCCCTATCGAGCAGCTAGTGGAAAGCGTCAGCAGGCTGTGTTGCAGATGATGTGTTTGGGCAACAGACACACCGCCGAGGTGCTGGCCGAGTACTTGAAGCGACAAACTGAGTCATGGCTGGGCAGTGTACATCTTGAGGCAGGCAAGGTAGTTAGTGATAACAGCCGTAATTTTGTGGCAGCCATAGCCCTTTCAAAACTCAGCCACATACCTTGCTTGGCTCACACCTTGAACCTGGTGGTGCAGTGCTTCCTCAAAAATTATCCGGAGTTAACAGCCCTGCTCCAGAAGGTGCGAAGACTGTGCGCGCACATCCGCCGGTCGCCTGTACACTCCGTTCGTATGCAGAAGCTGCAGCGATTGCTCCACCTTCCCAACCACCGCCTCATTATCGACATTGCAACAAGGTGGAACTCCACCCTGCACATGGTGGAGCGGCTGTGCGAGCAGAGGCAGGCCATAATGCATTTGTGGGAGGATACACGGCCAGGCACTTTGAGAGCAGACATGGAGTTGACAGGTGTGCAGTGGTTGAAGCTGAAAGACCTCTGTAAAGTCCTTCAGTGTTTTGAGGAATGCACACGGCTGGTAAGTGCAGACGACGCCATCCTAAGCATGAGCATCCCACTTATGTGTCTGCTCATGCAAACTTTGACGCACCTTAAGGAGCAGGCGTCTGCAGCCAATGTTGATGAGGAGGAAGAGGAGGAGGGAATCCTTGATGACATTCAGCCATTGTCTGCTCAGGGACCTCTCCTGGACGAGGTGGAGGAAGAAGAGGAGGAGGAGGATGATGATGGGGATGATTACTTAGGGGAGGAGGATGCATCTCGTGGGGCAAGTGAAAATGTTGGCGTGACAAGGTCTGGTACAGGGTTTGTGCGTGACTGGAGGGATGTGGATTTGCCAGAAAGTGCTCCTCCACCCAGCACTCGCAGTGCATCATTGACACCGGGAACATTGGCCCACATGTCAGATTATGCCTTGCAGATCCTAAAAAGGGACCCCCGCATTGACAAAATGATGAACCTATGACGACTACTGGTTGGCCAGCATCCTGGATCCACGCTATAAAGGCAAATTACAAAACATCATGCCACAGAAGAACCTTGACCTAATATTGGCTAATAAACAAGCAACTCTGGTAAATCGGTTGCTTGAGGCATTCCCAGCACACAGCAGCGGTGATGGTTCTCACACGAGCCGTACGGGCCGGGGGCAGCTTGGCAGAGGTGTTCGTGGTGCACACAGCAGAAGTGGCGTTGGAGACAGGGGTTTCATGACAATGTTGTGGGCTGATTTTTCAAATACCGCTCACACAACTGGTTATACTGCATCGATGGAAAGTGACAGGAGACAGCAGTTGTCAACTATGGTTACAAACTACTTTTCCTCCCATATCGATGTTCTCCCACACAGGTCATTCCCCTTTGACTATTGGGCCGCTAAACTGGACACCTGGCCTGAATTGGCACAATATGCCTTACAGGAGCTCGCTTGCCCAGCTGCAAGTGTGCTATCGGAAAGAGTCTTCAGTGCAGCTGGATCAATCCTGACAGAAAAAAGGACCCGTCTGTCAACCCAAAATGTGGATGATCTAACCTTCATTAAAATGAACCATGCATGGGTTTCCAAGGATGTTGTCCCACCTTCCCCTGATGACACATAGGGTGACAGAAAAATGGCTTGCTTTGGTCCACCTCTTCCTGGGACTTCACCTATTTCGCCTTTTGCATCAGCTGAATGTCCAACATCAACATATGCCACTTTCTAAAACTCCCTAACTGTGCTGCCTCCCCCCCATGGCCGGGGTCACCACCTAGCGCAGGACACCGTGCGAGTGCCGTTGCCCTGGACAGGTGGGTAGGCCGACTCTTGGGCGCG
This sequence comes from Dendrobates tinctorius, assembly GCF_039654945.1. Classification (NCBI taxonomy): domain Eukaryota; kingdom Metazoa; phylum Chordata; class Amphibia; order Anura; family Dendrobatidae; genus Dendrobates; species Dendrobates tinctorius. Next base: position 32,237,172 of record NW_027361797.1, read on the forward strand.
GGCACTGGCACAGGGTCCCTCATAGTGCAATCAAGTGTCTCTGACGGTGGTGGTGCACATCCGCCGTCAGACACACCGCCGTACTATGAGGGGCCCAGTGCCAGTACCGACGCCCACGAGTGGGCCCCCCTTGCTTGGGCAGGGCCCCAGCATTTGCAATCTTTACCTCTCCCTGCTCCTACGCTGTGTAATCTGGGCCATCAAATCCATACGGTGCCTGACACCGTCTGAGCCTGCCTCCTGATGTATAGACATATATTTTGAATGTGTACGCTATCCATACATGTTATCCGGGGATACGGTACCCTTTCTAACCTTTGTGCAATCACGTGCAATCCATAGTGGGCCTAACACCGTCTGAGCCTGCCTCCTGAGACATATATTTTGAATGTGTACGCTATCCATACATGTTATCCGCGGAAACGGTACCCTTTCTAACCTTTGTGCAATCACGTGCAATCCATACTGGGCCTAACACCGTCTGAGCCTGCCTCCTGAGACATATATTTTGAATGTGTACGCTATCCATACATGTTATCTAGGGATACGGTACCCTTTCTAACCTTTGTGCAATCACGTGCAATCCATACTGGGCCTAACACCGTCTGAGCCTGCCTCCTGATGTATAGACATATATTTTGAATGTGTACGCTATCCATACATGTTATCCGGGGATACGGTACCCTTTCTAACCTTTGTGCAATCACGTGCAATCCATACTGGGCCTAACACCATCTGAGCCTGCCTCCTGATGTATAGACATATATTTTGAATGTGTACGCTATCCATACATGTTATCCGGGGATACGGTACCCTTTCTAACCTTTGTGCAATCACGTGCAATCCATACTGGGCCTAACACCGTCTGAGCCTGCCTCCTGAGACATATATTTTGAATGTGTACGCTATCCATACATGTTATCCGGGGAAACGGTACCCTTTCTAACCTTTGTGCAATCATGTGCAATCCATACTGGGCCTAACACCGTCTGAGCCTGCCTCCTGAGACATATATTTTGAATGTGTACGCTATCCATACATGTTATCTGGGGATACGGTACCCTTTCTAACCTTTGTGCAATCACGTGCAATCCATACTGGGCCTAACACCGTCTGGGCCTGCCTCCTGATGTATAGACATATATTTTGAATGTGTACGCTATCCATACATGTTATCCGGGGATACGGTACCCTTTCTAACCTTTGTGCAATCACGTGCAATCCATACTGGGCCTAACACCGTCTGAGCCTGCCTCCTGAGACATATATTTTGAATGTGTACGCTATCCATACATGTTATCCGGGGATACGGTACCCTTTCTAACCTTTGTGCAATCACGTGCAATCCATACTGGGCCTAACACCGTCTGAGCCTGCCTCCTGAGACATATATTTTGAATGTGTACGCTATCCATACATGTTTTCTGGGGATACGGTACCCTTTCTAACCTTTGTGCAATCACGTGCAATCCATACTGGGCCTAACACCGTCTGAGCCAGTCTCCTGATGTATAGACATATATTTTGAATGTGTACGCTATCCATACATGTTATCCGGGGATACGGTACCCGTTCTAACCTTTGTGCAATCACGTGCAATCCATACTGGGCCTAACACCGTCTGAGCCTGCCTCCTGATGTATAGACATATATTTTGAATGTGAACGCTATCCATACATGTTATCTGGGGATACGGTACCCTTTCTAACCTTTGTGCAATCACGTGCAATCCATACTGGGCCTAACACCGTCTGAGCCTGCCTCCTGATGTATAGACATATATTTTGAATGTGTACGCTATCCATACATGTTATCCTGGGATACGGTACCCTTTCTAACCTTTGTGCAATCACGTGCAATCCATACTGGGCCTAACACCGTCTGAGCCTGCCTCCTGAGACATATATTTTGAATGTGTACGCTATCCATACATGTTATCCGGGGATATGGTACCCTTTCTAACCTTTGTGCAATCACGTGCAATCCATACTGGGCCTAACACCGTCTGAGCCTGCCTCCTGAGACATATATTTTGAATGTGTACGCTATCCATACATGTTATCCGGGGAAACGGTACCCTTTCTAACCTTTGTGCAATCACGTGCAATCCATACTGGGCCTAACACCGTCTGAGCCTGCCTACTGATGTATAGACATATATTTTGAATGTGTACGCTAGCCATACATGTTATCTGGGGATACGGTACCCTTTCTAACCTTTGTGCAATCACGTGCAATCCATACTGGGCCTAACACCGTCTGAGCCTGCCTCCTGAGACATATATTTTGAATGTGTACGCTATCCATACGTGTTATCCGGGGAAACGGTACCCTTTCTAACCTTTGTGCAATCACGTGCAATCCATACTGGGCCTAACACCGTCTGAGCCTGCCTCCTGAGACATATATTTTGAATGTGTACGCTATCCATACATGTTATCTAGGGAAACGGTACCCTTTCTAACCTTTGTGCAATCACGTGCAATCCATACTGGGCCTAACACCGTCTGAGCCTGCCTCCTGATGTATAGACATATATTTTGATTGTGTACGCTATCCATACATGTTATCTGGGGATACAGTACCCTTTCTCACCTTTGTGCAATCACGTGTAATCCATACTGGGCGTGAGAATGGCTGGCGAACTGTTAAGCAAGCTACAGCACCTGTGGTTTACACACGTAAGTTTTTCATTTTTTCAGGAATGACGGTTAGGCCTAATTCCGGAACTGCGGTTGACCTGCACTTACTGGGAAATCATTGTTCACGGGTAATAATTGTAATCAGTGATCCCCATCACTAACGTTGTTCAGCGGGTTATCTGCACCTGTAAGCGACAAACGCTGGCCTTTTCAGTGTAGCGCACATGCAGCCACGGACATGTAAGGGCATGACACACCAGTTATTGGCCAATCTCATGTGCCAGAGCCTCACGTGTCCCTCTAGTAAGCCGGACTCGGACCCCGGGGCATGACGGAGTCTCGTTCGTTAACGGAATTAAGCTTGCAATGTGTGCATCTGTTCTGTAGCTGGCATGGTTGAGGATTCCCAGGTGGAGTCGAATTTCACCGTAGGCTCCACCCTGGTGGTGCCCTTCTGGACATTCCTTTAAGGTTCAGCTTTGCAACCATACTACCCACGTAAAACAAACACTTTGCCTTCATGAACGCTGTTTGGAGGGTCATGACTCGTCGGAATAACGCCGCCCAATCAGTTAACCTGCTAGAGAGATCTTTCATTGCTCCCAAGCATGACATCACACTCCCTAGGAAGAAGGTAATGCCACTGTGGCGACCGTACTCCTGGGGGCGACACAAGTGCACTGATGCCCAGCCACTGCTCGATGAATCTGCTGGTACATTGACCCAGACCACTACATTCCCCTCGCACGCTACACGACCTGAATCTGACCCTGATGAAACTCAGGTTACCCTTCCCATATACAGTTCCATTTTACACGGTGACAAAGAGGAAGCTGCAGATGAAAGTGCAGGTTCGGCCCACCCGCCATCAGACACACCACCGTACTACCATTGGCCCTGTGCCAGTGCCGTCGCCAACGAGTGGGCCCCCCCTGCTTGCCAGGATCACAGCACTTGCAAAGTTGAAATACTGTGCAGTGAGATGGAAGATGGGGACGACGAGGAATCCAGACAAGTACAGGGATTCCCTAGCGAGGAGACTTATTTGATTGTTTTCAATGTTGGGACAGCAATTTTTGGGGAGCACTATACTCTGGAGAATGATAGATGGTGCCCACCATACACTGGAACATTCCAAAGGTGGACATCAGACACTGGAGCAGCATTTACAGGGCCCATTATACACTAGAGCATTAGAAATGGGGCCCATTATGTTTGGAGCATTATTTGGGCCCATAAGACAGTGGAGCTTCATCCATGGGGACCAACATATACTGTAGCATTATGTGGAGCTCATCATATACTGTTTCAAACATTATATGGGACCAATGATTCTGTATGAAGAAATAGATGGGCCTCGTCATGAGATGTAAAAAGTGAGGTATTTTTCATTGTACTATACCGCTATTTCTCTGCCGTATCGGAGCATGATGAGTTGTGGTATGTGTTAAAGGGGCGCTCTTTCGCCCAGGGCACATGAAAACCTGCAGCCAGCCCTCCCCCCCCCACAACTTTAGCCAAATAACCCCCATTTTTCAGTGCGTAACTTGTATTATGAAGTTAATTAAGGTTGACAAGCTTAAGTAAGAAGAATTGATGCTTTTGGCATTCAAATGGGCACTGTAGGTGTGTTTCCTGTCCTCCTCTCACTGCCGACTTTTATTCCCCATTGACTTACATTGGGTTTCGTGTTTCGGGACGACCCCGACTTTTCCCTATAATCGGACGATCTTGCTCGACCCGACTTTTGGAAAAGTCGGGTTTCACGAAACGAAACGCGACCCTAAAAAACCAAAAGTCTCTCAACTCTAGTTAATTGCATTTTCCGATATATTGACGGAATTAGAAATACTTAGATTTTTAGAGAATATATTACAGACAATAAATTATTTTAAAGCAAGTCTTTAATTTTATTACATTTATACCTTTCTAGTATAATTTCGTTGGGGCATTTTAGAGAAATCTATTTATGAAGTTTTATCATCAAGTGCATCCGAGCGGGCACTGAACTCTTCAACTGTGTGGTAAGTCACCATCCACTGCCTGATTGACAGATCACCCTTCCCTAACTGATCCTTCATAATTGCCCTGGTTTGTTTCATCAGAAGCAGTGGCGCCTGGTCAGTGAGCTCCTGAGTAGAGTTGAGCGAGCATGTTCGGAATCGGTCGCCAAATCTGAATTTGCCTTACACGAGCCATATTGGTAACTTATTCATGCTGAACTGATGTCTGATGAACAAATTCATTCATTTCTACTCCCATTGACGTTCGACTGTATTCGATGAATATTGCAAAAATAATATAGGATTACTTAAAGTGGAGCCTAAATTCAATATAAAATATATTTTTTTACTAAAGATTCATCACTGGAATATACAAAAAAGACAATTTCGCTTCTTGAGGAGAAGTAGAAGATAGATGTTCAGGTAGACGGCGTTGCTGTGAAAAGCAGTAGTTCAATGTGTGGTAATACATCAAGTAGCTTATATTAATATTTTTCAGGTTTGTAAAATTGATGAAGTTAAGTTTTGAGAAAGGGTTTGGTATGAACCTGAAAAGCCTAAATATTAGCTACTTGAAGTATTATCACACGTGAAACTACTCTTTTTCACAGCAGAGTGGTCTACCAAAACGTATATCTCCTATGTCTCTTCAATCTACATCCAAAAGAAGATCCTTTTTTATCTGCCGATGTGAGTGCAGCAGCTGAATAACCATTATTGGAGTTGTGAGCAGGTACGCACTAGGGCTGAAATTCAGCCCTGACATTTGAAATCACACAGGTCCATGTTGTCCCCGTTCCCAAGCACCAGATGGGATATAATACCCTGGATGGAGGAAAGCAAGACTTACTACAAGACCAATATTTCTAATGATTCTCATGGCCTGCTGGGGTAAGTGACGGAGTCAGCGACTTTGTGCTTTGTCACAACTCTTAACATTATCGGTGTCTTCAGTACACCGATTCTATTAACAACGCAGCAGAAAAGGCGGCCCATGACCAGACAGGCCCTTCTGGCATTTGCCAGAATTGCTAGATGGCCAGTCCGGCCCTGGTTGTGACATACACAACCCAATCAGGTGAGCAACCCCCTCATCCTCCGACTGCACTTTTACAATACATTATTACACTATCTGCACTTGTATCTCTTTTTCTTTTCTACAAGTCCATTTCCTAGCTCAATCAAAATTGTTTTTTACAGAAAATCATCTGTTTCTAAATTCATTTTATCCTGATCTTGATAGACACATTAATCACAGACAATACAAATACTTGGTGCATTTATATGAGACATTCTCCATGAGTAAAAAAAAATGTTACTACTATCAATAAATCCCTAAGATGTGCGAATCTTTTGAATGTTGAGATTCGGACAATTTTTTCAAAACAATGCTATTAGCTGCTAATTCATTGATTTGTCATAATAAATCAATGAATTAGCATCAAAAGTCCGGCAATGCCTCCCATTGTCCTGAAAAGACATGTGCAACTCATAAGACTGTATTCAACCTTTTTCAAGCTCATTAATGCAAACACAACCTTAGAAATGTCAAAGTGACCTCAATATAGTTGACTCTGGGTAGATTGATGGCAAACATTCTGCTGTGCTCTCACACTTTGTTTTACCGCTTCTTCAGTGTTTTATCTCTCCCTAGTCAACTTGAGTGTTTTTAAGCTTTCTGATATTCTTTCAATAAACTCTAGGCTCTAGCCATGAAGAGACGTATGAAGAGAAGCTGTTCTGGCATACGTCCAAGAATAATAATTAAAGGCAGAAATTCATTTTGACCATTAAAATATATTAGTGCAAAATGTGGAAAACACAAATGTTTTGAGTCTGGTACATGTTTCAAACGCTGGTTCCCGGATAACTACCTCCTGCATCTGAAAGCTCTGGTTCAAAACTCATTGACAAGGAGTGACAGATTTAACTCTTCCTTCTGTCTGGTACTAGGCCTAACCCTTGTTTTATTTTGTCCAACAAACTTACTATAGATTTTAATATTCTGTACGGCAAGCTAAACCATTTTAATCATATTTTATTTTAAATTAATTTTCACCTCTGAATATTTTGATATATCAGCCTTTAATGGACTCAACCAAACCATAATATGCTTTTTTTTATTTTAATATATTTTTTTCAATTTTTGTACTTTATTTTTAGTCCCCTGTGGGCAACTTGAGCCTGCAATGGTTTGATCACTTGCCCTATACACTATATTACCGCAGTATTGCAGTATATAAAGAGAATCATAGTTTCCTGCGAAGCCCTGCCACAGGCTGGTCTTCACAGGAATACTGTAATGGCTGGCACAAGAGCCTTCAGTAGGCCACCAGCAGCCATGGCAACCCTTTGGCACACCATGAATATGTTGCAAGGGTGCTGATGAAAAGGAGTAACCCCTGGACTGCGCTTCTTAGCTGCTATCAGAGTTTGGCATTGGCATTTAAGAGGTTAACAACAGTGAGCAGAGCGCAGCTCTTTGCGCTGCTGTTAGAGGCAGATGCAAGCTATATGTAGGCATCTGTCTTCTGAAAATGGTGCGGATGTGGCTATTGAGCCCGCATGATCAAAGCGGACCCTACGCCAGTACATCCAAAGTTAATAAGGGGTTAAAATATTAGTGAAGAATAGAAAGTACCAGAGAAATGTCACAGGAGTTAGACCACTGATGTATATCTACTATAAATCTATTGAAGTCAAGCTGTTGCTTCTCGATATTGTGAAAACCATCATGATTGTTGTCTCATATAAGACTTTGTAACCACCAATCTTGTTACCGCTTTATGAGTAAAGTGCTGTTGAACAGTCTGTGTATGCCTTCACTTGTTCAAACATCCCTAAGTAAGGAACTATTATATAATCGAGGGCTACAGCAGTATACATTACTTAGAGGGTCACACCACCTGCTGGTGCGTCAGGAGTTTTAGTTTGCCCTAGGCCAGACTATACGAATGTGCTCCATTTAGAGGAATACATTTCCATCAAATAGTTTAGTATGAGCGGAAGGCAGTGTTAAACATTGTAAAAGCTTGTGCGGAAGTACAGTATAGGGATAACAGCTTGTATTGTTCTTTCTTTTAATTGTTTCCCTCTTGGTGCTGATTTTAGTGACCAAGTCACTCTCCACTGCAGTGGCCTCATAGTTCCTCGCTTTTCCACTCTAGAAGTTCCCTCTCTCTTGGACTATATTAACTCCTATGGTACTGGGCTTCTATAGGGTGTCTTGGTATAGACTCTGTCTTTCTCTTCATGCCTCTCAATCTCAGGGCCTCTTTACCCTTAAGGCTCACATGCAAGTCAGTCCTCTCCTCTACTTCCAGGTTGACTCAAACATTCTCTTCACCATCATAGCAGACTCAACTATTTGCTCTTAGTAGTGTTTCAACTTTGCCACTGCTCACTAGTGGTTTACTTCCACCAATACTGTTCTCACTAGGTACTTCTGTGGGTCTCCTTGTCCTGCACACACTATAAACTGGTGGGTATTCCAATCCTGGGTCAGTGCACCGGAGCAACACCTCCTTTCGGGAATTTGAGGACGTGCACCCATTGATTAGTCTTCCATTTTATATGTTGCAGGCTCTTGAGGTCACATGAGGCTTCAAGCTACTAACATGACCACTGTACCTGTCCCCAAAATATGAGATACAGAGGCAATTATATGTGCTGGGCGCTAGCTCAGGGGTACTCTGTCCTAATACTGACCGACCCCTACAATTCTCTAAACCAATTCAGTAATTGAGAACAGTCAGGCTGAAATATCCCTATGCCAAAAATGTTCAAGTCTCTTGTAAAATGTAATTCAGAGGATAGTTTTTAGCCCTCTTACATACCAATGCCTCCATCTCCACTTATGAGTAATCTAGTAATTTGGGTATAGTCAGTGAAGTCAGCTACTAGCCACTTACTGCCACTCACTCTAAGAAGATAGTGAGCTGGAATGGAAAAGGTGGTAGAACAGATGCTTAGAAATTATTATTTGGACAAGATTTAATAGTGCTATGATTGGTCTAAAAGTCACATTGTCAAATAGTTAATGCAATGTGTTAGGGACCCTATGCGCATTAGACTAATACTGCATAAACCCCAAAAACAGACTGAAAAGGATGCAAATTGTAAGGACTCGAGAATCAGAAAACAAAAAAAATCCTTAAAAACAATGTAATTTTTTAAATATGTATTAAAACCAACAATCAAAGACATTCAATAAATGATAAAAAATGTGGCGGGGCTCAAAGAGGGGAAAACAATTCTAAAAGTAGTTGAGAGTCTCTCTTTTACTATATGTATCCTATATAGGTAACCCTACCTGTCTGCGGAGGTTGACACCCTAATAGATTGATAAGGTGCCCCCGCTCAACGACTAATATCCCTCCCTAGCCCAAGTGAGCCCTACCACCGGTATAAGTACAGTAACTGTATTCAAATTGCTGTTATGTTTTTCAATAGTTTTCAATTACGTGGCAGACTAGGAGTGTAACTCTGCCATTTCTAATATCTCCCAGGTGTTCATTTAAGTCATTACGGAGCTGTCTCTTAATTTTACCCATATAGTTCATAAGGCTGGTGCACGTACACAAATACACCAGTCAAGTTCTCTTAAAATTCGCAAATTGTTTTGTGTAATAATTTCGACCAGTCACCGTGCTCCTGAAGGTCTTAGAAGGGGTAACAAAACAACAGAAACTACAAAAGCCATATCTATGTGTGCACACAGATCTGAGGTAATGCCATGTGCCCGCTGGTCTGGGTGGAGTAAAATGACCATGAACTAAGGAGTCCCGTAAGCATTTTGGTTCTATATATACAGCTTTGGCAAAAATTAAGAGACCACTTTAAAATGTTCAGTTTGTCTGATTTTTGTCTTTATAGGTATATTTTTGAGTAAAATGTAAATTGTTCTTTTAGTCTACAAACTTCTGACAACATGTCTCCCAATTTCCAAGCAATATTTTTTTTTTTTCTGAAAAGAAGAAATGGTAAAATTTTTTAAAAAAAACCCAGTACTTTCAGACCTCAAATAATGCAAAGAAAACAAGCTCATAATCATTTACAAACAACAATACTAATGTTTTAACTCAGGAAGAGTTCAGAAAAAAATATTTTGTGGAGTAACCATGATTTTTAAAAACATCTTTCATGCATCTGGGCATGCTTGCCACCAGTCTTTCACACTTCTTCTGGCCCAAAAATTTAAGCAGTTCTTTGTTTGATGGCTTGTAACTATCCATCATCCTCTTGATTACATTCCAGAAGTTTTCAATGGGGTTTAGGTCTGCAGAATGGGCTGCCCATGACAGGGTTTTGATGTGGTGGTCTCTTAATTTTTGCCAGAGCTGTATGATTATCAAATTCAACCCATTAAACAATTTCTTCTGACAATTCATATGCCTTTTGTTTGCTACAACTATACATGATCAAAATGTATTTGGTGTCTTATACTAGTACTGGGGCTCACTAGAGCTAGAGAGGGATATTCGTCATTGAGTGGGGGCCCAATATTGTTATATTAGTGTGCCAATCTCCACTTACAGGCAAGGTTACCTCTTTAAGGCACAGATAGAGAAAGAAAAACTTTCGTTGTCTTTTAGAATTGTCTTCCTCTCTTTGAGCCCTGCCTCTGACAAAATTATTATCATTTATTGAATGTCTCTGAGTGTTGGCTTTAATAGATAAAACTTCCCCTGATGAAGCCGTACGGGTTACGGCGATACGCGTGGGGTGATGGTCTAGGGCATGGCATCTATGGATTTGCACCTTAATTGCGGCAATTGATTCTTTTTTGGTAATATTTTCTACCTCTTGCTCTCCCTTCTTGCCTTCTTTTGGATTATTAGTATATTGAAGGTTGGATCTTTGCCCTTTCTGGCCACCTGGACTTATTATAGTCTTGGATTGATTTGTTGTGTGTGGCTGTACTCTTGTACTTATGGGCTGTATTTTGTTTAGGGCTATATAGCCCTCATGAGCCTGGGAATAGGGGGAGTCTATTGTCACGCTGTAATCAGATTTATTTGCAGATATTGTATATGCTTTCGTGCTTGATGTATATTGTATTAATATGTATTATGGATATCATGGATGCCATTGTTTTCTGATTTTATCATGTTTGTATCCTGTATAACTTTTTGTATCAATAAAATGATTTCACTATAGTATAATCTACTTTTGGATCAGTATGCGCCTTTTTTGCCGTGGTGTTTTGCTCTTTGCGTCTTTTCCCTAATTTCTATATCCACTGCTGCAGCACCTGGTTACATTATTGATGTTGTGATTATGTTACACAGCTTGGTGCGCCAAAACCCCACTTTTTGTCTTGGTTTAATAGATATTGAATAAATTCCATTGTTTTTACGTTTTTTTGGCTTTGTTTTCTAATTCACAAGCCTACCAATATTGGCAGGATTATTTGACATTGTAATGTTTATGGGGGGGATCCCCCGACTTTCCACTGACTGATGATGTTGGGAGAGAGCAGGATATGACTTATTGGATTTTCCTTTTCTTCTTAGAGAGAAAAGCTGAGACCAGAGGTATCTGGCAGCGGCTGTCATATAGAAAACAGCAATGCTAGAGCAAGCTGAGCATTTCTGTATATTGGGGGATTTTTGAGAGATGGTTGTCACTCAACGGTTGGCTGAAAGTTAATTCCGCTGACAGCTAGCTGTTGTGTATGTTGGGGGCTTTTAAAAAAGAAAAGTTGTGTAAAGTGTGTTTCCCTTTATCCTCTCTCTAGGTTTATTATCTCGGCATGTAAGATTTAATCCATAATGTTGTAGACCTCCGTTGCATTTATATGGTGTGTTATTCAGACAGTGATTGATTATGAAGAACAAGTGCCTAAAGAACAAGGAGCTTAGAAGATTTTCAGAAGGTGTTATAAATATCTCACTTAGTGTTGCATTATAGGATCTGATGACATTTAAACTAATGATCATTCAGCCCATAAACATTGCAAAATAATGACAAGCCTTTTAGGAAATTACACTGACCTTAATATGTTGTGAGGGCATGTGTATAAAGAGAACATATCGTGGCATGCAATAACTCATTAAAGGAGAAAATATGAGTTAGGTTTAGTGTGAGCAGATAGCACAATAGGTTTCCCCTTAAAAGCATGGCTTATTTTGCATTGTCATGTAAGGGTGCTATTGTGTTTGTACCCTTGAAGGCTTCAATCACGTCAATGTATAATATGAATTGTGTCTTGCATCTTTTGTAAATATTGTGTCATGTGAATTGTTTTGTATTGTGATGACTGCCTGTGTAATGTATAATGTGAAGTAATATAAGATAAGTAATGTAATATATAGTGTAAGGAACATTAATAGTTGGGACTAGGCCACAGTGGGAGGGGCTAGTGTTAGGGAGAGTGATTGCTTCCTGCTAGGAAAGCAGATAGGGTCTGGAGTGCAGAATGAACAATGCTGCTTCCGAGGGTGACTCTAAATGAGAAGAGACTGAACAGAAGGGGTAGCGAAATCCTGAGGATGTGACGGAGAGACAGAGTGGCCTTCTTAAGACGGTTCCTAGGAGAGGATGCCTAGCCACAAAACCTTGGGCTTGTAATGCTGAAAAAGTTACAAAATTACATAGTTATATAGGTTGAAAAAAGAACCAGGTCCATCAATTTCAACCTTTCTCCACCAATAATACATTTTCTCACCTATTAATGTGCCCAAATGGCACTAAGAGACTAGGACTAGTGAATGGTCCTGAGCGGAGGCCCAGGGAGCCAGAAGTGGAAGAAATAGGATGCCAAACTGCTGAACAAGTAAAGAAGACTTGTTGTTCAGGACTGTAGCATTAAATCTGGTTTATCGCAAGGTAGGGAGAAACATTGGACATAAATAGTCTTGGAGTATACTACAGAGGAAGGAGACTGTTTGGCTTCATGTTGCAAAGGAAACGTTCATAAGACTTTGTACCGTCTACCGCTAATATATAACTGTTACCAAGTTGCCATTTAGTAAAGAGTTTATTTTTGAATGGTGGTGTACCTCATGGAACTGTGAAATGTATGCTACTGGCAAATCCTGCAACAGCAGTTATATGCGGCCTGCATAGTCAAAATGCCCTTACAGCACAAGTCCACACACCCAGCCTGGATCTCCACCTCCATGTAATGTGCCAGGGTACCAAAGACGAGTGCATCACCCACGGCTACCACCCCGTGCCACGTCTGACACTATTTTTTATAAGGATGAAGGCTAGCCACGTACATATAAATATGTGTGTGCATATATATATATATATATATATATATATATACACATATACACAGGGTGTGCCATTTATAAGGATACACCTAAATAAAATGGGAATGGTTGGTGATAACCACTTCCTGTTTGTGGCACATTAGTATACGGGATGGAGGAAACTTTTCAAGATGGGTGGTGACCATGGTGGCCATTTTGAAGTTGGCCTTTTTGGATCCAACTTTATTTTTTCAATGGGAAGAGGGTCATGTGACACATCAAACTTATTGAGAATTTCACAAGAAAAACAATGGAGTGCTTGGTTTTAACTTAACTTTATTCTTTCATGAGTTATTTACAAGTTTATGACCTCTCATGAAATGTGATCAAAGTGCTGCCCATTGTGTTGGATTGTCAATGCAACCCTCTTCTCCCACTCTTAACACACTGATAGCAACACCGCAGAAGAAATGCTAGCACAGGCTTCCAGTATCCGTTGTTTCAGATGCTGCACATCTCGTATCTTCACAACATAGACAATTGCCTTCAGATGACCTCAAAGATAAAAGTCTAAGGCGGTCAGATCGGGAGACCTTGGTGGCCATTGATCTGGCCCACGACGACCAATCCACTCTCCAGTAAACTGTTCATGTAGGAATGCTCGCACCTGACACCCATAATGTGGTGGTGCACCATCTTGCTGGAAATGAATTTTTAGAACGGTGAGTGCCATCTTTTCTTCTCACATGGATTCAATTATGTCTGTGATGCTATCCTGGAGTATTGCTCTAGTGCACATAGCACTAAGAGGATGGGTTGGTGCATCTGAGCCAGATTTTACCAGCAGCCTGAGAGATGGGACTCTATGGCTGGCCAGATACCTCACCTCTGGATGAGGTAAACAAGTTAAAATGGAGTCCATTGTTTGGCACATGATTGTGTGTGGAAGGAGAAGGCCTCCTGTCTGGCATGTCAGATCGAACTGCTGTACTGGACGTTATCCAGCCTGTGTGATCAGGGCTGGCCTTCAAGAGACTTTACCAAAGCAACTGTGCACTTTATTTTGCCTGCAATAATGGCTGTTTATTTTTCCTTTGCTTGTGGCATGGTTTATGAAGATCAGAACACACTGAACCAGAGCAATACACACAGTATACAGTATATCAACTAGTACTCTTGTATAGACATATAAAGTGCATACGGAAAGTATTCATACCCCCTTTAAATTTTCACTCTTTGTTTCATAGCAGCCATTTGGTAAATTCAAAAAAGTTCCTTTTTTTCTCATTAATGTACACTCTGCACCCCATGTTGACTGAAAAAAACCCCAGAAATGTAGACATTTTTACAAATTTATTAAAAAATAAAAACTGAAATATCACATGGTCATAAGTATTCAGACCCTTTGCTCAGACACTCATATTTAAGTCACATGCTGAACATTTCCTTGTGATCCTCCTTGAAATGGTTCTACTCCTTCATTAGAGTCCATCTGTGTTTAATTAAACTGATTTGTAAAGGCGCACACCTGTCTATATAAGACCTCACAGCTTACAGTGCATGTCAGACCATATGAGAATCATGAGGTCAAAGGAACTGGCCAAGGAGCTCAGAGACAGAATTGTGGCAAGGGACAGATCTGGCCAAAGATACAAAAGAATTTATGCAGTACTCAAGGATCCTAAGAGCACAGTGGCCTCCATAATCCTTAAATGGAAGAAGTTTGGGACCACCAGATGTCTTCCTAGACCTGGCCGCCAAGCCAAACTGAGTAATCGTGGCAGAAGAGCCCTGTTGAGAGAGTTAAAGAAGAACCCCAAGATCACTGTGGCTGAGCTCCACAGATGCAGTAGGGAGATGGAAGAAAGTTCCACAAAGTCAACCATCACTGCAACCCTCCACCAGTCTGGCCTTTATGGCAGAGTGGCCTGACAGAAGCCTCTCCTCATTGCCAGACATATGAAAGCTGGCATAGAGTTTGCTAAAAAACATTTGAAGGACTCCCAGCCTATAAGAAATAAGATTCTCTGGTCTGTTGAAACGAAGATAGAACTTTTTGGTGATAAATCTAAGTGGCATGTGTGGAGAAAACCAGGCACTGCTCATCACCTGCCCAATACAATCCCAACAGTGAAACATGGTTATGGAAGCTTCATGCTATGGGCGTGTTTTTAAGCTGCAGGGACAGAACGACTGGTTGCACTTGAAAAAAACATGAATGCGGCCAAGTACAGAGATATTCTGGATGAAAACCTCTTCCAGAGTGCTCTGGACCTCAGACTTGGCCGAAGGTTCACCTTCCAACAAGACAATTACCCTAAGCACACTGCTAAAATAACAAAGGAGTGGCTTCCTTGCAACTCTGTGACCAGCCAGAGCCCTGACCTAAACCGAATTGAGCATCTCTGGAGAGACCTGAAAATGGCTGTCCACCAACGTTCACCATCCAACCTGACAGAACTGGAGAGGATCTGCAAGGAAGAATGGCAGAGGATCCCCAAATCCAGGTGTGAAAAACTTGTTGCATCAGTCCCAAGACTCATGGCTGTACTAGCTCAAAAGGGTACTTCTACTCAATACTGAGCAAAGGGTCTGAATACTTATGACCATGTGATATTTCAGTTTTCTTTTTTAATAAATTTGCAAAAATTTCTACATTTCTGTTTATTTTCAGTCAACATGGGGTGCAGAGTGTACATTGATGAGAAAAAAAATGAACTTTTTTGAATTCACCAAATGGCTGCAATGAAACAAAGAGTGAAAAATTTAAAGGGGTCTGAATACTTTCCATACCTTCTTTAATTGGTGGTAGTGATACATATGTGCATACAGAGGAATGGCAGACCTTTCAGATTAGTGCAATAGAACCAAAGGAGAAGATGCTGAATAAAGGTCAAAGAGGGGTCATTCAAAGGATGAGATGAAGTAGCAATGAACTAGCTTGGACATTTCAAAGGAAACGCTTCCTTTCGCCTCCTGACGAACCCAAGTGAGTAACATCCCCACAATATATATATATATATATCTTTATTCTATAGAATCCACTTGCTCTAGCAGCAATTAAGGTAAATGTACAAGCTTGTTGACTCTGGTGAAAAGTATTTTGGAAGTTTAGAGTCATCATAACCTTCAGCAAAGTCCTCATGAAAAGAAAATAGCCCTTTTCTGGGCACAAAGGCAACAGAGAATAAACAGTCCATATATACAGCACCAGTTCAGCCATATAGCTATCAGTCCTGCACTCACTACTTTCTGGAAGAGATTGAGCAATACAAACAAGGTCCTTCCTCTTCCGTGCACAGACAATAATGACATCCTACCTGCTTTATATAGGTCATACCACATAACCACGGTGACTCATGTCTCTCCTCGAGGACCTGTCAAGCGGCCATCTTACAGTATACATATATACATACACACGTACACTCACTGGCCACTTTATTAGGTACACCATGCTAGTAAGGGGTTGGACCCCCTTTTGCCTTCAGAACTGCCTCAATTCTTCGTGGCAGAGATTCAACAAGGTGCTGGAAGCATTCCTCAGAGATTTTGGACCATATTGACATGATGGCATCACACAGTTGGCGCAGATTTGTCGGCTGCACATCCCTGATGCGAATCTCCCGTTCCACCACATCCCAAAGATGCTCTATTGGATTGAGATCTGGTGACTGAGGAGGCCATTTGAGTACAGTGAACTCATTGTCATGTTCAAGAAACCAATCTGAGATGATTCGAGCTTTATGACATGGCGCATTATCCTGCTGAAAGTAGCCATCAGATGTTGGGTACATTGTGGTCATAAAGGGATGGACATGGTCAGCAACAATACTCAGGTAGGCTGTGGCGTTGCAACGATGCTCAATTGGTACCAAGGGGCCCAAAGAGTGCCAAGAAAAAATTCCCCACACCATGACACCACCACCACCAGCCTGAACCGTTGATACAAGGCAGGATGGATCCATGCTTTCATGTTGTTTACGCCAAATTCTGACCCTACCATCCGAATGTCGCAGCAGAAATCGAGACTCATCAGACCAGGCAACGTTTTTCCAATCTTCTACTGTCCAATTTCGATGAGCTTGTGCAAATTGTAGCCTCAGTTTCCTGTTCTTAGCTGAGAGGAGTGGTACCCGGTGTGGTCTTCTGCTGCTGTAGCCCATCTGCCTCAAAGTTCGACGCACTGTGCGTTCAGAGATGCTCTTCTGCCTACCTTGGTTGTAACGGGTGGCAATTTGAGTCACTGTTGCCTTTCTATCAGCTCGAACCAGTCTGCCCATTCTCCTCTGACCTCTGGCATCAACAAGGCATTTCCGGCCACAGAACTGCCGCTCACTGGATTTTTTTTCTTTTTCGGACCATTCTCTGTAAACCCTAGAGATGGCTGTGCGTGAAAATCCCAGTAGATCAGCAGTTTCTGAAATACTCAGACCAGCCCTTCTGGCACCAACAATCATGCCACGTTCAAAGGCACTCAAATCACCTTTCTTCCCCATACTGATGCTCGGTTTGAACTGCAGGAGATTGTCTTGACCATGTCTACATGCCTAAATGCACTGAGTTGCCACCATGTGATTGGCTGATTAGAAATTAAGTCTTAACACACAGTTGGACAGGTGTACCTAATAAAGTGGCCAGTGAGTGTATATAGACAATATAAGTGATCCAATTCTGTCCTGAGCTATTGGGCACCTTTGTTTTGTTATTTTTGGTCATAAAATTGACCCTTATCCTGGCTACAGCTCACAATAATTTCTGGCAAAGAATTTTTTACACTTCTTTTTCACATACCAATAGAAAAGTGGACCTTACCTTAGCTTCCACTTTTGGTTTGTTGAGCAAAGACAAGATGCCTTACTTGAAACCTATATAATATATTATGACTTCTACCAGATTATTGGAGATGGGATGTTGATCCATGGAACAACTCTGATTGCCGCAGCTGCAGTCGGGAAGACATTTTGCTCCTAATATCTAGTAATTGACATCTTCTGTGGTCTTAAGAAGGTCTTCCAGATGCAAGTATTATATATGGCTCCCCAACACCCACTGAATTTTACATCAGTAAAACAAAAAACCTAAAGAGAAATACGTTTTTCTTCTTTTCTACCCTGTAAGGAGCATCCAATAATTCAACAATTGCAATTTTTTTTTTATTTTCTAATACATTGATTTACTTTTTGCAAGAACATGCATCTTCATTGAACCATAACCAGGCTGATCATAGACTAATCTGCCTTCTGGTAGAATGTAGGTATGGGAAAAAGGTTAACTGAAATTATCACTATTTCTAGCAAATATCATGCATTGTTTAAATGGCTTGCATTTTTTTTAATTAGGCCGGGATCACACATGCGAGGAATACGGACGCGTCTCGCATGTTAATACCCGGTACTGCCACTGGCACTCGGGAGCGGAGCGTACGGTTCCATGTATTGCTATGCGGCCCCACGCTCCGATCTGAGTGCCGGCGGCAGCGTCGGGTATTAACATGCGAGACGCGTCCGTATTCCTCGCATGTGTGATCCCGGCCTTAGACCGATTTTCTTATGTTAAAGTTGATAAATGAGAAGACCATGGTATGTATCAGCTAATATCTCGCTAGTTAGTCTATGTACTTTATATTTTTTTGTGTTAAGTCATTTTACCATACTATGCATTTTTGCTTTCAAAATATGAAGAGTGAATTTGAAGAACCTTATTGCTAAGAACCATCAAATCGAATCTAAACAAAATCCAGTTCATTTTTAATTAGAACAAATTTTGCAGATTTTAGC
The DNA here is from genome assembly GCF_039654945.1 of Dendrobates tinctorius. Classification (NCBI taxonomy): domain Eukaryota; kingdom Metazoa; phylum Chordata; class Amphibia; order Anura; family Dendrobatidae; genus Dendrobates; species Dendrobates tinctorius. The sequence goes on from NW_027361797.1 coordinate 32,255,795, forward strand.
AAACCCACATTTTTGGGAATCCAGGGAGCTGCCATTTTGATTGATTTACATGGGCCAGAAAAAAGATTAAAACAGAAAAAAAATCAAACTTATCTAGCTCCTCGAGTGTCCCTGCTGCATGTCCTGCTTTAGTTTCCCAGGCCTCTGCTCCACTCTGGCCCTAGTTCTCCTCGATCATCTCCGGTGACGCCTCTGATGCCAGTGAAATCTTGACTCACGTTCAGATGTCATGTCTAGCTGACTCCGATGGGAATATATACTACTATTGTGCAATATAGACAGTGTAAGCTAATTAAATAGTTTAAAAATGCACAAAACTATTTCAGGCAAACACATATGGTATATATACATACTGTATATATGTATTGTACAAGTCTAATTTCAATAAATTCTGAGTTTCAAATATTCTACTTAGTCTAAATGTTCAAAATCAACCTGCCACCAGTTTTTAGTGTCAGAACAAATGCCCCCACCTTTTACAGCTCCTGTCTCTCTGTATATCCCCAAAAATACCTTTTGAATTGTTAATGAGGTTTGAAAATCAGATGGTCTGGTTAGGTGGGCGTCATTGCTGCGGCATCTGTGCCTCCTCTCGTCACTAATCACCATCCTCCAGCTTTGATTGATGTGGATAACATGTCCTGCAATTTCTAAAAAATTGCTTTTATTGTGTAAAAGTAGCAAAACATAAAAACTCTGCATACAGTAGAGGAAATAAGTATTTGATCCCTTACTGATTTTGTAAGTTTGCCCACTGATAAAGACATGAACAGTCTATAATTTTAAGGGTAGGTTAACCCCTTAATGTCCAATGATGGACACAGTCCGTCATCAGACATCTCCCCTGCTTTGATGAGGGCTCCGGCGCTGAGCCCGCATCAAAGCCGGGACATGTCAGCTGTTATGAACAGCTGACGTGCCCGCAATAGGCGCGAGTGGAATCACCGTCCGTCCGCGCCTATTAACTAGTTAAATGCCGCTGTCAAAGCTGACAGCGTGCATTTAAATAGCATTTCCGGCCGCCGGGCCGGAAATGACGTCACCGCCGACCCCCGTCACGTGATCGGGGGTCGGCGTCATGTTGCCTGGACAACCAGAGGTCTCTATGAGACCTCTATGGTTGTTCCAGGCATATGGCTTTCAGCACCACCCGGTGGTCGGCGCTGAAAGCACAGCAGTAAATCTGCCACATATGGGCGATCTGCTCATCGCCCATATGTAGCAGAGCCGATCGGGTTGCGCAAGCTTCTAGCCTCCTATGGAGGCTATTGAAGCATGCCAAAAGTAAAAAAAAAAATGTTTAAAAATAAAAAAAAACCTAAAAGTTCAAATCACCCCCCTTTCACCCAATCAAAATAAAACAGTAAAAAAAAAATCCCACATACACATATTAGGTATCGTCGTATTCAGAATCGCCTGATCTATCAATAAAACAAAAGCATTAACCTGATCGCTAAACGGCGTAGCGAGAAAAAAATTAAAAACGCCAGAATTACTTTTTTTGGTCACCAAGACATTGCATTAAAATGCAATAACGGGCGATCAAAAGAACGTATCTGCACAAAAGTGGTATCATTAAAAACGTCAGTCCGGCACGGAAAAAATAAGCCCTCACTCGACCCCAGATCATGAAAAATGGAGACGCTACGGGTCTCGGAAAATTGCGCAATTTTTTTTTTTTTTTTAGCAAACTTTGGAATTTTTTTTCACCAGTTAGATAAAAGAGGACATAGACATGTTTGGTGTCTATGAACTCGTAATGACCTGGAGAATCATAATGGCAGGTGAGATTTAGCTTCTAGTGAACCTAACAAAAAAGCCAAGCAAAAAACAAGTGTGGGATTGCACTTTTTTTGCAATTTCACCGCACTTGGAATTTTTTTCCCTTTTTCGAGTACACGATATGGTAAAACCAATGATGTCATTTAAAAATACAACTCGTCCCGCAAAAAATAAGCCCTCACATGGCCATTTAAACGGAAAAATAAAAAAGTTATGGCTCTGGAAAGAAGGGGAGGGAAAAATGAAAATGTAAAACCAAAAATACCCCTGGTCATTAAGGGGTTAATTTTAACATTGAGAGATAGAAAAACAAAAATAAAATCCAGAAAATCACATTGTATAAATTCTACAATTTTTTTTTAATAAATTTTTTATAATTTACACAATGTGATTTTCTGGATTTTATTTTTCATATTCTATCTATCAGTGTTAAAATTAACTGACCCTTAAAATTATAGACTGTTCATTTCTTTGTCAGTGGGCAAACTTACAAAATCAGCAAGGGATCAAACACTTATTTTCTTCACTGTACATGAGTGTGTGCATGCATGTGTATGAATGAGTGTGTGTGTGCATGCGTTTATGCATGTGTGTATGTATCTGTTTGTGCATGTATGTGTGTGTCTGTATGTGTGTGTTTATGAATATGTGTGTGTATGTGTTTATGCATGTAAGTGTTTATGAATGTGTATATGTGTAATTAGTCCTGGTGCCCGCCCGTACCACAGTATTAGCACAAAAGATTTAAATTCTGAAATGTGGCCTCCTGCCTGCACCACACTATTAGCACAAACCATTTAAATGCTGGAAGGTTGATTACACACAGGATCCTACCTAGCTGAACGAGCTGACAATAAACCACCTACCTAAATATCTAACTACTTGCGGCAGCAGCAGCAGCCTCTATGCGCTGTTACACTTACAAAATGGTGCAAAAACAACTTGTTTTTTTTTTTTTATCTGGAGAGGGACACGTCACTTTGGCAGCCAATGACAAAAGCCCTTGTGTCTGGATGTTGTGAATGGTTTTTGTGACATGATTGGGTGCCTAGATCTCCACCCATTAAGTTAAAAAAAAAAAAACTACATTCGGCCGCTACTCCAAGTTCGCACATCTCTAATGACAAGCACTTTTTACTCTTTGTGTCATCCCTATTTCCTTACAGATTGTAAGCTCTTGTGATCAGGGACCTCCTTTCACCTGTCCGGTGATGAGTCCGCACCTTTTCAAGCACATGATAGCTGATCCGATCAACTGACTTGTGCCGCTATCAGCCGCAAGAGGAATCGTGATCCTCCCGCTGCTGTTAACCTGTTAAATGCTGCTGTCAAACACTGACAGCGGCATTTAATGGAGCATTTCCAGTAATCCAACCTGTGGTCATCACTGCCGGATTGCTATGAGCACCACCTGGTGGTCAGCGCTCATAGCAAGTGAGGTATTCTGCTACATGCAGGTGATCTGATCATCAACTGCATGTAGCAGAGCCAATTGGGTTATGGCAGCTTCTAGTCTCCCATGGAGATTATTGAAGCATGCCAAAAGTGAAAAAAAGTTTTTAAAAATATAAAATGAATAAAAAATATGAGGCTGCGTTCACACATCACGTTTTCGCAGCGATTTTGCTGCGAAAATGCAAAAAAACAGCATCCCATGCAATCCTATGGGATTCCGCAATGCTGTGCTAATGCTGCGGATTTTCCCGCGGCGGAATCACATCGCGGAAAAATACGCAGCATGCTCATTATTTTGCGGAATTGCAGCGATTCCGCCCACATAGGAATGCGTTGTTCTGCTTACTTCCCGCATGTAGCTGTGCCCAACATGCGAAAAGTAAGCAGAACATTTGTGGATGGTACCCACGGTCCGGAGGAGAGGAGACTGTCCTCCGGGCTCTGGGTAACGTATCCCTGTAAAAAACAGAATTAAAATAAAAAATTGGGTTATAGTCACCTTCCGGCGTCCTGCGCAGCCTTCCGATGCTCCCGCCAACTCCTGTTCCCAGTAATGCTTTGCGGCAAGGACCTGTGATGACATAGTGGTCTCGCGAGACTGCTACAGTATCGCGAGACCGCGACGTCATCAAAAGTCTCGCAAGGCATTACCGGGATCGGGAGCATCGCGATGATCGGGAACGCTGCGTGGGACGCTGGAAGGTGAATATAACACGATTTTTTATTTTTTTAATTATTTTTTACATTAGATCTTTTTACTACTGATGCTGCGTAGACAGCCTCAATAGTAAAAAGTTGGTCACACTTGTCAAACACTGTTTGATGAGTGTGACCAACCTGTCAATGCGTTTTCCAAGCGATGCTACAGATCGCTTGAAAAACGCTAGCATTCTGCAAGCTAATTACGCTTGCAAATCGCTAGTTTTTCCGTGGGAAAATCGCGGGAATTTAAAATGCGGTTTTCCCATGGAATGGAATCCGGAATTCTCACAGTAACTTCCATGGGAGTTCAGCAACGTGTGCACTTAGCCTAAAAGTTCAAATCACCCCACTTTCACCCCATTCAAAATAAAACAATTAAAAAAATCAAACATAAACATATATGGTATCGCCGTGTACAGAATCGCCCCAGCTATCAATATAAAAAAGGATTGACCTGATCATTGAACAGTGTAGTGAGAAAAAAAGTCAAAACACCAGAATCACATTTTTTGGGTCACCGCGACATTGCATTAAAAAGCAATAATGGGCGATCAAAAGATCATATCTGCCCCAAAATGGTATCATTAAAAAGTCAGCTTGGGGCGCAAAAAATAAGCCCTCACCCAACTCGAGATCACGAAAAATGGAGACGCTCGGAAAATTTTGCAATTTTTTAACAAAGTTTGGAATTTTTTTTTCACCATTTAGATAAAAAAGAACCTAGTCATGTTTGGGGTCTATGAACTTGTAATGACCTGGAGAATCATAATGGCAGGTCAGTTTTAGCATTTTGTGAACCTAGTAAAAAAGCCAAACAAAAAACTACTGTGGGATTGCACCTTTGTTGCAATATCACCGCACTTTAATTTTTTTTCCCATTTTCCAGGACATAATATGTTAAAACCAATGGTGTCATTCAAAAGCACAACTCATCCTGCAAAAAATAAGCCCCCACATGGCCATATTGACGGAAAAAAAAAATGTTGTGGCTCTGGGAAGAAGGGGAGCGAAAAACGAAAACGCAAAATCAAAAATACCTCCGGTTATGAAGTGGTTAATTGTTGAATTTTATGTTACCCTATAATGCCTGATATTGTTTGTAGATGCCCTCTCTGGCTTGTTAAGTGCTGTGGAATGTTAGTGCTATATGAATAAAAGTATTATTATAATTAGGATTATTTATACACACTATATATAGTACACTTATGCTACAACCACTCAGAAAATACATGGTGAAAACATTATCAATGAAACATTAATACTTATTACGAACGTCCAAGGCAAACACAAAATACTAAGCTACTCATATATAAAGGGCAAGATTTTTAGAGAGATGGATGAATCAGTTCCATGGAATAAAATGGATTGTAGAGATTTTATCTGACTGGAGATTTTCTACTCACTGCTTTATAAATCTAGACAAAGACTCTGGAGATACCAAGGGGCTTAATTTACACCACACAATATGAACAATACTGCAGGCATCCCCATAAATGTCACGCTAAGCCCCTAAATCTTGATATGGAATAAGGATGCAAGGCATGTTTGGAGTCATTTGTCAATGCATTAAGCTGAATTTATGTTCCAAATATTCTCTGCGTGTCCATAAAACATCTGCCGAGTAAAAAAAAAAAATCACAGCTTTTATTCAGGAAAATGACACAGATATCAGCAGCACAGCTCTACTATTGCTTAAATTTCAATACCATTTCCTCATCCTTGTGTTAAGTATAACTTCCTAGGCAATAAACATATGCAAGTATATATACTGTGTATATATATATATACATATATATAAAATAAGTGTTTGATACGCTGCCGATTTTGCACGTTTTCTCGCCTACAAAGAATGGGGAGGTCTGTAATTTTTATCGTAGGTACACTTTAAAGGGAATCTGTCACCCCATTTTAGTCCTATCAGCTGCTGGCACCACCATCAGGACTTATCTACAGCATTCTGCAATGCTATAGATAAGCCCCCGATGAAACCTGAAAGATAAGAAAAACCCGTTAGACTATACTCACCGGGGGGCGTGGTCCGGTGTGGTGGGTGTTGCAGTCCGGCGCCTCCCATCTTCATATGATGCCATTCTCCTCCTTGCTTCTCCATCAGCTCCTGTGCAGGCATACTTTATCTGCTCTGTTGAGGGCAGAGTAAAGTACTGCAGTGCGCAGAAGCCGGGAAAGGTCAGAGAGGTCCGGCGACTGCGCACTGCAGTACTCTGCTCTGCCCTCAACAGGGCAGATAAAGTACGCGTGCGCAGGAGCCGTGGCAGAAGTAAGAAGGAGGATATCATCGCATGAAGATGGGAGGTGCCGGACCGGACCGCGACACCCATCGAACCGGACCGAACGCCGGGGTGAGTATAATTGAACTCATTTTTCTGATCTTTCAGGTTACGTTGGGGGCTTATCTACAGCATTACAGAATGCTGTAGATAAGCTCCTGATGGCAGTGTCGGCAGCAGATAGGGCTAAAATGGAGTGACAGGCTCCCTTTAACTGTGAGAGACAAAATCTTAAAGAAAAATCAAGACAATCTCACTGTATGATTTTTACATAATTAATTTGCATTTTGTTGCATGAGATAAGTATTTGATAGAATAGAAAAAAAAGAATATTGGGTGCAGAAACCTTTGTTTGCAGTTACAGAGGTCAGATGTTTCCTGTAGTCCTTGACCAGGTTTGCACACACTGTAGCAGGGATTTTGGCCCCCTCCTCCATACAGATTTTCTCCAGATCTTTCAGGTTTCGGTGCTGACGCTGGATAACAATGAGTGATGTATACTCTCTTGAGGGTCCACAAACATGAAATAGCAGACAAAATACAGCCATTTTTTACTTGGAAAATTGTTGAGAAGCCATTACGTCTTCAATTTTAAAACAGTGAACATTTTTCAGTGTCATAAATAAAGTGATACTTTTTGATTGCTTGTGATAAGCTATTGTGTCCTCATCTAGTAAAAAAAACAAAGTCAATTTTTGCCCCCTTGCATCCCTGCCAACCATGACTTCTTTCCTTTGTGCTGCTTGTGTATAAACATAAGCAAGGCAGGCATCTGCCCTCAAAGGAAGATAATTTTGGACCGTTTTTTACAATTTAAGTAGTCTAAATATTCCGATACTGCAGAGTGTGGTTACTAAGGCTGTTGGTTACCATCTAGTTTTTCCTAGTCAGAGAGCTTGAGGTCACTTGTACTTTGATAAGACTGTGTTTGTATTTAAGAGCTCAAAATGGTTCAAAGTAGGCAAGTCATAGCTTGGTGATCTTTGCTTTGACTGATATGATTGGCTTAATTTGTTCCAAAATTGATTTATTTGTTCTTTTTCCCATTTCAAAGGCATCAATTCTTCTCCTTTCTTGTTTCTTCATTTTCCACATTTCCCATGAGTATGTTACCACGGAAAAGACCAAACTATGTACTAGCCCTGTCTTCTTTGTTATTGAAATGTTCCTTGATTTGAATACTTTGTTCAGTGACTTTATTATTGCTTTGCCCATAGCAATTCTATTGACTTCCGGTGTCGTCCCTGCATCTTGAGTGATCATTGATCCAAGTAGGTTGAATTCCTTTAGAACTTCCAGTTCATTGATGTTCATGTCCAAATGTGTCCTGGTTGTATATGGCAGTAGTCAATAGCTTTGTTTTCTTTGTATTGAGTAGCATTTTGATGTTCAAGCTTTCCATCTTGACACGCTGTAATAAGTCCTTCATTCCATCTACACTTCTTGCTATCAATGTTGTATTGTCTGCGTATTTAATATTGTCCAATTGATTGCTTCTTCTTTTCGGCAAGTCCAGCCTTCCTGACAAAACCTTCTGCATATAAATTGAAGAGAAATGTTTACAGGATGCAGCATTGTCTGATGAACCATGTCATGTCGATGTGTTCTGTTCTGACTTTTGCTTCTTGATTGATGTAAAAGTTTCTATTGAGACTGATGGTATTCCAAATTTTCTGGTGATCAACACAGTCGAAGAGTTTGCTGTAGTCAATGACACAAAAACAGATGTCCTTGATGTATTATTCAGCCTTTTCCATTATCAGTCTAATGTTAGCATTCACATCTCTTGTTCCTCAGCCTTTTTTGAATCCTGCTCATTCCTCTGGCAGACAAAATAGCACTGCAACTGTCCTTGTAGGATCTTCAGTGGTATTTTTGCCGGCACAAGGTATGAGCGCCATAGTCATATAGTCACCACAGTAGGTACCATCTCCCGTCTTCAGAATAGGAACGTCTATCTTGTCCTGTTCTTGAGCCATTTACCAGTTGTCTATATCTGTTGACACAGACATGTGATGACATCAACTGCTGTTTCAGAAGACTTTATTAGCTGTAGTTGAATATTGTCACATCTCTTTGTTGTTTGACAGCAGCATTATCGCAGCAATGACTTTGTTTTTCAGGATGTTTGGCTCTCTATCATTTCCAGTCTCATTTCCTTCCCATACCTCAAAGTCATTTTTGTAGAGGTACTCCATGTACTCTCTCCATCTTTCCTTGATCTTTTCTGGCACAAGTTAGTTTCTTGCTGTTGACGTCTATCAACATGCCTACTCTTGGTTGAAACTTTTGTTGTATCTCTTTGATCTTTAGGCGTGCCTTTCTGACCTTACCCCTCAAATGTCCACTTTCTATTTCTGTACATATCTATTATAGCACCCCGCTCAAATTCAGGGGCCCATTGTTTCACTAATGTATTAAAAGCAGACTGCTTGGCTAGTTGCTCATGTTACGTACCTGTGTGAATTTATGAGCAAAACCTAAATTCATTGAGTAAGAGGTGTGTTCCAATGCTTTAGTTCATGTAGTATGTTTTGAGGCTTTGCCTTTGATGGTACATTTTATAAGTGTTTTTTTTTTGTACATGGATAGATTTGTATTATTATTTATTAATACACTGGCAGACTGTCATAAATGGTTTTAAAACCAAGTAAAAAGGGAATATTTTATTGCTAACAGAGCAACTTAGCTACATCCCTGTAGAACATCCACACACAAGCTATTGATATTGTGCCATATTACATTATTATCACAGAACTAACTCCCAACCAAATGAAACCTTAAATTCCTTGAAGCAACAAGGTAACAACAAGCTGCCACTTTGCTTTATTTTAGTACTTCTGAATGATTTCCCTCTGGACAAACTAGAAACATTCAAATGATGGCTTGAAAAAGTAGATTTGACAGGCAACAAGGTTAGTACAGAAGCAAGAGATTTACAGTACGGGTGGGTCAGAGTGTTACAGATTCTATGACACTGTGACAACTTCAGTAACGTAATACAAAGTTTTATTGAAAAAATGTAAAAAAAAAACTATTTTTTTCTAGGTCTAAAACATGATATTTTATTGAAAGCACTGAGCAGACAGATAACAATTTATACTATGTTGAACTACAAAAGGTTTACGGCTTAACGTCCAAAGTAAAATCAATTTTAGGCAGCCTTACTAAGTCAGCGGATTGGGTTTTGTGGTTTTAGTGATTTGAACCTAGATGACCATGGGACCTTAAGTATTTATCACATAGACAACATTTATCATACATCCACAGAATAAATGAGGAATGTATCTAAGTATGAGATCCAGCTACTAAGACCACCACCGATTCCAAGAACTGAGGGCATGAACTCTCTTCTGTCAGTTCAGAGCATGTGTGACCACCACTACTATGGACAGTGAATGGAGTAATGATCACTAGTGTTGAGCATTCCGATACCGCAAGTATCGGGTATCGGCCGATACTTGCTGTATCGGAATTCCGATACCGACTTCCGATATTTTTTCAATATCGGAAGTCGGCATCGGAATCGGAAGTTCAAAGTTGATTGACAGCCTGACGTCATCATGATGCGCGGTGTGTGCGCATCATGATGCGCCGTCATTTCGGGCCTTCCGGGGGTCTCTGCCGGCCTGCCGGGGGGCTGTGCCGGCCTGCCGGGGGGCTGTGTGGACTGCCCGGGGTCTGTACCGGCCTGCCGGGGGGCTGTGCCGGCCTGCCGGTGGTCTGTGCACCCTGTGGGGGTCTGTACCAGCCTGCCGGGGGGCTGTGCTGGCCTGCCGGTGGTCTGTGCACCCTGTGTGGGTCTGTACCGGCCTGCCGGGGGGCTGTGCCGGCCTGCCGGGGGGCTGTGCTGATGTCCGGGGGTCTGTGCAAGCATCGTCCGATGGGACTACAAGTCCCATCTGGCGATGCCTGCTACCATGACAGTGATTGACACATTAGCCAATGATGGGACAGTAGTAGTCCCATCATCCGGCTAATGTGTTAAATGTTAAAAAAAAAAAAAAAAAAAAAATACTACATACATACTACATGCATGCTACATACATACTACATGCTACATACATACTACATACATACTACATACATACTACATACATACCACATATATACTACATACATACTACATACATAACACATATATACTACATACATACTACATACATACTACATATATACTACATGCATGCTACATACATACTACATGCTACATACATACTACATGCTACATACATACTACATACATACTACATGCATGCTACATACATACTACATGCTACATACATACTACATATATACTACATGCATCCTACATACATACTACATGCTACATATATACTACATACATACTACATACATACTACATGCATGCTACATACATACTACATGCTACATACATACTACATATATACTACATGCATGCTACATACATACTACATGCTACATACATACTACATATATACTACATACATACTACATACATACTACATGCATGCTACATACATACTACATGCTACATACATACTACATATATACTACATGCATGCTACATACATACTACATGCTACATACATACTACATATATACTACATACATACTACATACATACTACATGCATGCTACATACATACTACATGCTACATACATACTACATATATACTACATGCATGCTACATACATACTACATGCTACATACATACTATATATATACTACATACATACTACATGCATGCTACATACATGCTACATACATACCACATATATACTACATACATACTACATACAATACATTCATACAATACATACATAGACATACAGTACATATAACATAGAGTAACATACTTACCAATACTTGTCACATTGTTCCCCGAAGCCATTGTCTTTTACGGAATAAATATTAACATAACAAACCACAAAAATACTCACCCACGATCCGAAGCAGTCCACGAGTGTGTCCCACGACGATCTTGGGTAGAGAACGGCAGCATCAGCTGTTGCTGCCGTTCTCTACGGGCTGCAGGAATCCAATGACGGAAGGTAGGTATCCTTCCGCACTGTATTCCTCCGCGCCACTTAAAAAAAAAAAAAGTCCCTAGTCTCACTTTATGCCATTGCTGCGTGGGAATTTCCCACACAGCAATGGCATAAAGTGAGACTAGGGACTTTTTTTTTTTTTAAGTGGCGGAGGAATACAGTGCGTAAGGATACCTACCTTCCGTCATTGGATTCCTGCAGCCCGTAGAGAACGGCAGCAACAGCTGATGCTGCCGTTCTCTACCCAAGATCGTCGTGGGACACACTCGTGGACTGCTTCGGATCGTGGGTGAGTATTTTTGTGGTTTGTTATGTTAATATTTATTCCGTAAAAGACAATGGCTTCGGGGAACAATGTGACAAGTATTGGTAAGTATGTTACTCTATGTTATATGTACTGTATGTCTATGTATGTATTGTATGAATGTATTGTATGTAGTATGTATGTAGTATATATGTGGTATGTATGTAGCATGTAGTATGTATGTAGCATGCATGTAGTATGTATGTAGTATGTATGTAGTATATATGTAGTATGTATGTAGCATGTAGTATGTATGTAGCATGCATGTAGTATATATGTAGTATGTATGTAGCATGTAGTATGTATGTAGTATGTATGTAGTATATATGTAGTATGTATGTAGCATGTAGTATGTATGTAGCATGCATGTAGTATATATGTAGTATGTATGTAGCATGTAGTATGTATGTAGCATGCATGTAGTATGTATGTAGTATATATGTAGTATGTATGTAGCATGTAGTATGTATGTAGCATGCATGTAGTATATATGTAGTATGTATGTAGCATGTAGTATGTATGTAGCATGTAGTATGTATGTAGCATGCATGTAGTATGTATGTAGTATGTATGTAGTATATATGTAGTATGTATGTAGCATGTAGTATGTATGTAGCATGCATGTAGTATGTATGTAGCATGTAGTATGTATGTAGTATGTATGTGGTATGTATGTAGTATATATGTAGTATGTATGTAGCATGTAGTATGTATGTAGCATGCATGTAGTATATATGTAGTATGTATGTAGCATATATGTAGTATGTATGTAGTATGTAGCATGCATGTAGTATATATGTAGTATGTATGTAGCATATATGTAGTATGTATGTAGCATGTAGTATATATGTAGTATGCATGTTGCATGCATGTAGTATATATGTAGTATGTATGTTGCATGTAGTATGTATGTAGTATGTATGTTGCATGTAGTATATATGTAGTATGAATGTAGCATGTATGTAGTATGTAGTATGAATGTAGCATGTATGTAGCATGTAATTTTTTTTTTTTTTTTTTTACATTCAACACATTAGCCGGATGATGGGACTACTACTGTCCCATCGTTGGCTAATGTGTCAATCACTGTCATGGTAGCAGGCATCGCCCGATGGGACTTGTAGTCCCATCGGACGATGCCTGCACAGACCCCCGAAGCCTGCACAGCCCCCCGGCAGGCCGGCACAGCCCCCCGGAGCCTGCACAGCCCCCCGGCAGGCTGGCACAGCCCCCCGGCAGGCCGGCACAGCCCACCGGAGCCTGCACAGCCCCCCTGGCAGGCCGGCACAGCCCCCCGGCAGGCCGGCACAGACCACCGGAGCCTGCACAGACCCCCTGGCAGGCCGGCACAGCCCCCCGAAAGGCCCGTACAGACCCCAGAGAGGCTGTACAAGGGAAAAACAGGATTTTTCTTATTCCGATACCGGAAGTCCCATAGACTTGAATGGGACTTCCGGTATCGGAATCGGCGACACCGATACTTTTTTTTAAGATCGGCCGATCCATTCCGATCCGATACTTTGAAGTATCGGACGGTATCGCTCAACTCTAATGATCACACATTTTCACTTCTGCTCCATTTACGAAGAGGACATTGAGCTTAATATACCTGAGCATAAAGGCTCCAATTCATTAACACTGGTGTTGCACCAGTTTTGGTGAAGGGGTGTGTTGGAGTCAAAGGTGCCTGATTCATTAAGAGGCAAATTCCTCGTAATGAATCAGACATGAATTATAAATCGCGTGAGTCTCTGTGTGACTCACCACAAATCTTACTTTAGCCAGTAAATGGAGTAAAATTTCTGGCATAAAGGTACATGATTTTGATGAACTGGTGTTGTCATGCCACATCCCGCATGTGGTCTTACTCCATTTACTGACTAAAGTAAAATTTGTGGGGTGTCGCACAGAGACATGTCCGATTAATTACGAGGAATGGTCCTCTTAGAAAATCAGGCACCTCTGATTCCAACACACCCCTTCATCAAAACTGGTACAATGCTGGTCTTGAAAAAAATAAATCAAAAGTAGAGTGAAAATGCCAGAAATCGCAACATTTTTTCACAACTTCTTGTTGCGTAAAAATTTTGCAGATGTTCATCATGGTTTATGCCAGAATATGGCATAAACACTGTGACAAATCTAGTAGTTTACAAAATGGAACCACACTGCACAAAGTATCCTTGGGAACTTCCAGATGTCGTCCAATTTTACTCCAAGTTTTCCTCTAGAAATGCTAAATTCAGTTCTTGTGGAGGAAAACTATCTAATTTAATGCATATAATTTTTGTCAACTTGCGTGCATTAGCCTTTTCTTTTTTTTCCACAAATTTTGTGCATGTTTCATTGAAATGAAGTAATGCCACGTGTTCTGCCCTCTTAATAGGGCAAAGAATGTTTTATTATTGCTGGGTTAATTATAGCACCATCTAGTGGTGGCTGAATTAATAGCAGTGTCTTCAATAGCATTATAAAGCCTGTGACTTTAACAGATGCAATGCACATGGGATTAAAGCAGTGCTTTGTGGGAAGGAAGCAATGTATTCTGGGATGAAGAAGGGCCATTTTGCTTCTGTGGATCTCATAGGATGCACATGTTATTTTGTCTTCCTGTGTAAACTTTGTTTTTCCTGCAATTTCTCTACTTGAGTCACTACCCGGCTAAAGCATATCTGGTAAGCTTAATCTTTCTTGCAATGCAGTGATTCAGAGAGGTGTTATTTACTGTCTAGCAGCCAAGAGATGTCATTAACCCTTTAGTTGCCAGTTCTCAGTAAATGTAATCATAAACTAATGTGTTTCTATGTAATGTTTGCATCTCAATGTACACTTCTGTGATTGTGTTAGCTGTGATCATTTGCCCAATACTTATGCATGTTATTTGTATTCCTTGTAGTTATACCGCGCATGTTCTATACCCTTCAAAAATAAACAAGTTAGACTACAGAGAACAGTCTGCTTATTTTGGAAGACAGAGCTGTGGTTTATACTGTATGCTGGATTGCACATCGTGTCATCGTGCCTGAAGGCAGAAGAGTAAAACAGATCGTCATATGCCTGCGACAGTGAATTCAAGCTGCAAGGGACCGCTATCACCCAGACTGCTCTGCACATGGGTACTACAGCAGCTGCCATACAGCTGCAGGAGACAAGCCCAGGGCTCAGTAAAGGACCGCCTGTTGCACGTGGTTATTGCATAGACAGTACGGGACTGCTAACACCCACTGCTCTGCATACGGGTATCACAGCAGGCGCCATACAGCCGCAGAACGCCACTGCAGCCCGCCAAGAAGTACTACATCTTTCCCGCCATGCGGAAACCCACCATACATAGACTGTTTCCCTCTAATATACTAAGCAGTACTTAGCTAAATGCACTATGTCTTGGAAAAGTACATCCTCACTCAAAACAAGGTCATGGGCAAGCTCCAGCAGGTCGTCCTTAGCAAAGCTAGCTGCTGTTGCTCATGACGAAGCAGCCAAAGCGAGATCCTCCTTCGCCGAAAGAGAGATGCATCTAAAGCTGAGACTAGCAGATCAAGATACAGAAACCGCACGCCTGCAAGCCGAAACCGCACATCTGCAGGCAGAGAGAGAGGCAGAAGCTGCATGCCTGCAAGCCGAAACCATATGTTTGCAGGCAGAGAGAGAAGCGGAAACTGCACGTTTGCAAGCAGAGCTAGAAAGACTTGCGGCAGACAAAGAGACAGCAGCTGCAATAGCTAAAGCAGAGTGCTTGGAAGCTATGAAGAATCCTGCTTCTTAAAGACACAGGAGCATTCTCGGACCAGATCTAGAGCAGCAAGATCCAGCGCAACGCCTTCCGACGTAGATGACAGCCCTGGCCCATCATATCGATCAGCCCATGCCAATTACCAGCAATCCAACCCCGAGCTTCACTACCATAGGCGAGGAGACTTCCAGCACAGAGATGTCGACCACAGCTGCCGTTCCACTGAAAAGAAGGTACAGATCCCAACCCGCCTTAAAGAGACATCTTCTTCACCAACAAGGTACCGCACACATTATCCGGAGTCACAAGTGTCTTACAGGTATGGTGATGCACCAGACACTAGACATGACTATCACACACCTGCTTGTGCCAGCACTGATGGAGCCATCAAGGACCTTGCAAAGTTCCTTGCCCGCCAAGATATGGTTACAAAGGGACTTGTAAAGTTCACTGACAAACCCGAGAACTATCGGTCATGGCGAGCCTCGTTCCGGAACGCCATTCATGGTCTGGACCTTTCTTGTGGTGAGGAGTTAGATCTCCTGGTGAAGTGGCTCGGAAGAGAGTCAGTCGAGCATGCCAAAATACTGAGAGACATTAATGTAAAGCATCCTCGCACAACCCTACGTAAGGTGTGGGGAAGACTCGATGAATGCTATGGGGCAGTAGAAGTCATAGAGAATGCTTTATATAAAAGAATTGAGGATTTTCCTAAGATAGGACCTAAAGGTTATCTAAAGCTTAGAGAACTGAGAGATTTGTTGAATGAGTTGCAGGTTGCTCAGCAGGAAGGAGACTTGCCCGGATTGGCATTCTTAGATACCGCTAGGGAGGTCAATCTGATAGTACAGAAACTTCCTTACAACCTACAAGAAAAGTGGATTACATGTGGTTCAGGGTATAAACACAATCATAACGTATCATTTCCTCCCTTCACTGCATTTGCTGATTTTGTCACCAATCTAGGATTAGAAATGACCCGAGTTTTGATTTTACTCTGTCGTGCTCCACTGCCACTGCTGTCAAACCCGGTAAGACACCCGTGGCAGTCCATAAAACTAACATTGATTACACAGGCCCTCATCACAAGGTGATTAAACCCCCTCCAGACGAGAGTAAATCTCAGGATGTCAGTAAATATCGTCCTCTACACAAGAAACCACATCCTCTACTAAAATGCAGAGCCTTCAGGGAGAAGTCTTTAGAGGATCGCAAAGGTTTCCTCAAGGAGAACAACATCTGCTTCAAATGTTGTGCCGCAACCTCTTACTTTGCCAGGAACTGTGAAGCTAGCATGAAATGTGCAGAATGCAGCAGCACGGATCACAATACAGCCTTGCACCCTGGATCACCTACACGAGTGTTGTCGCAAGCAGAGGAGCACGATGGAAAGCAGAAGGACACTGACGAAGACACCCCGAATGTCAGCTCTAAATGTACTGAGATCTGTAGAGGACTCACAGGAGGAAGATCCTGTTCAAAAATCTGCCTTGTCCAAGTTTATCCTGCAGGCCACAAGGGCAAAGCCTTCAAGATTTATGCAATCCTGAATGACCAAAATAACAGGTCTCTAGCCAGATCCATCTTCTTTGACAACTTCAGCATTGTAGGCCCTGGTTCTCCCTACACCCTGAGAACATGTTCAGGTACCTTTGAGACGGCGGGGAGAAAAGCAACTGGATACAAAGTGGAGTCCATAGATGGCCAGACCTGCCTATCACTACCGACCATCCTGGAGTGCAACCAGATTCCTGACAACAGGTCAGAAATACCTTCATGGGAGGTGGCGACATATCACCCCCATCTAAAGCGTATAGCCCACCTGATACCTGAACTAGATCCTGGAACCCCAATAGCTCTACTTCTGGGGAGAGATATTCTACAAGTCCACAAGGCTAGAGAATGTATAAACGGCTCCAGGAACGCTCCATATGCACAGAGGCTCGACCTTGGATGGGTCATCATAGGAGATGTCTGCCTAGGAGGAGCACACAAACCAGCCTTAGTCGACAGCATGCTTACCAATACTCTTGAAAATGGACGTCCGTCTCTCTTCCAGCCATGTAAGAGTAGCTTCCTGGTAAAAGAGTTGCCACACAATGCTCCTCTACCTTGTCCATTAGCTGATCCTTCCTGTAAAGAGCACTCATGTGACGGTGACCAAGATCACATAGGGTGCACAGTTTTCCACAGAACAAGAGAGGAGAACAAGGTAGCAATGTCCATAGAAGACAGATTGTTTTTGGACATCATGGATCGAGAGATGGTAAGAGATGAGTCAAAGAGTTGGATGGCCCCTCTACCATTTAAACCCCAGAGGCAACGCTTACCCACCAGTCAGAAGTCTTGTAAGGGTTGGCACCATTGCAAACACGCATTTACCGCTCCGAACCTGGAAAATGCCCAAAACACGATAATTCGTACCATACAACGCGAGTGTTATGCCAAAGAAGTAGACAACCTCAACAAAGGTCAACCCATTTCTAGAGACAGCGTCTTGAAAAAGCTTGATCCAATAATTGACCAAAACGAGCTGATAAGAATTGGAGGTCGTCTTCAGGAAGCCAATGTGGAATTCATGAAAAAAACACAAACTCCGTGGCGCGACTCAAAGCCCAAAGATGGCCAATCTCCCATCAGACAGACTTAGTATGGATCCTCCCTTTACCAGTGTTAGACTGGATGTATTCGGGCCGTGGTCTGTGGTTGCATGGCATACTAGAAGAGTCCAAGCCAACGCAAAACGCTAGGCAGTTATGTTTACCTGCATATCCATCAGAGCGGTCCACATCGAAGTGATTGAATCCATGGACACATCAAGTTTCATAAATGCACTCCGACGCTTCATTGCCATCAGATGCACCGTGAAATACATTGGCTCTGACAGAGGCACAAATTTCATAGGAGCAGTGAAAGAACTCCAAATTCCTTCCAACCTAGACATTACCAGTGTGGAAAGATCAATTTACCACTCTCTTCTCACATGGGAGGTGCTTGGGAGAGGATGATAGGAATAGCACGCAGAATCTTAGACTCTATCTTCTTGCAAGAAGGTAGCACAAGACTCACACATGAAGGTTTTACTACATTCTTGGCAGAAGTTTCGGCCATCATAAATGCCAGACCATTGACTGCACTATCCAGTGATGCGGAAGATCCAACCATTCTCACTCCCGCCATGTTACTCACTCAGAAAACCGAGACTCCTAGCGCTCCACTGGGAGAATTCAGCAACAAGGACCTCTACAGATGTCAATGGAGACAAGTTCAAAGTCTCTCCAATACTTTCTGGGACAGATGGAGAAAGCAATACCTCTCCACCTTACAGCCTAGGAAGAAGTGGCAGATCGACAAGCCGAACATCAAACCCGGGGATATTGTGCTCATGAAGGACAGTCACATCGAAATGAGTGGCCTCTGGGCCTCATCACCAAGGTGTTCTTAAACAAAGATGAGAAGGTGCGCAAGGTCGAGGTCAAAGTGTGGAAGGCTGGGGAGAGAAAACTATTCCTCAGACCAGTTGCGTAGCTAATTCTATTGCTTTCGCCTAAAGAGCCTGTAAGTGGCATTAGTTAATGCCAAGTGGGGAGTGTTCTGCCCTCTTAATAGGGCAAAGAATGTTTTATTATTGCTGGGTTAATTACAGCACCATCTAGTGGTGGCTGAATTTATAGCAGTGTCTTCAATAGCATTATAAAGCCTGTGACTTTAACAGATGCAATGCACATGGGATTAAAGCAGTGCTTTGTGGGAAGGAAGCAATGTATTCTGGGATGAAGAAGGGTCGTTTTGCTTCTGTGGATCTCATAGGATGCACATGTTATTTTGTCCTCCTGTATAACCTTAGTTTTTCCTGCAACTTCTCTACTTGAGTCACTACCGGGCTAAAGCATATCTGGTAAGCTTAATCTTTCTTGCAATGCAGTGATTCAGAGAGGTGTTATTTACTGTCTAGCAGCCAAGAAATGTCATTAACCCTTTAGTTGCCAGTTCTCAGTAAATGTAATCATAAACTAATGTATTCCTATGTAATGTTTGCATCTCAATGTACACTTCCGTGATTGTGTTAGCTGTGATCATCTGCCCAATAGTAATGCATGTTATTTGTATTCCTTGTAGTTTTACTGCGCATGTTCGATTCTCTTCACAAATAAACAAGTTAGACTGCAGAGAACAGTCTGCTTATTTTGGAAGACAGAGCTGTGGTTTATACTATATGCTGGATTGCACATCGTGTCAGCGTGCCTGAAGGCAGAAGACCACATTTTAGAACTGGCTGATACAGATTCTAGATCTCACTGATGAAAGAAGGCTAGAATTGGCACAACCATGTGTATTAGATCCGTAATTAATCGGGGTTGAGATTATGGCTTGATAATGTACCCATGCTAGGCTTCCTGGGTGCACACCATAAGAAAATAACAATTATCAAATCTGCAATGCTGAATAAGGAAAATGGTGGCCCTCACCGTCCCATTAAAAACTGTCTTTTATTGTAGAATCATGTAAAAAAGCAGAGGCAGGAGAGAACCATGTGGACTCTAACACACACTTTTTTCCTCCAAAATTTTGGAGGAAAGTGGTGGGTGCATCTATAGTCCGGATGTACCTTAGTTCCGCTGTGGCTGGGGGGTGGTGGTGGTGGTGGCGAACCAGTGGATGACAGGATGCAGGGGCCGGCTGCTGCAGCAAACTCATATGCCCACTGTTAAAGAAAATTAATATTCATTGCTCCCCATGCCCATGGTCCCTCCCACCTCTATGCACTTAAGCTGGTACTGAGAGGTGGGAGGGATTACAGGAGTGGAGAGCAGTGAATATTCATCTTCATTAATAGCAGGCACACTGTTAGCCACAGCTGCTGTCTTCCTGCATCTGCTATCACATTTGCCCTCTGTTAAAGAAAATAAATATTCACTGCTCCTCACACCTATGGAAGTGCAGTGCAGTAAATATTCATTTTCTTTAATAGCAAGCACATGTGATCACCCAGCAGCTGCAGGAAGCCGGTGGCTGCAGCTAACACTGTGTCCACTATTAAAGAAGATGAATATTCACTGCTCTCCATTCCCATAATCCTGAGCATGGGGAGCAGTGAACATTCCGGCAGCTGACCTCGTTGTGTGGACGCACATGGCAGAGATATCATGCGCTGCTTACAAGCTGAAATCAGCTGTTGGCATTAGCACAGGATGCCGCGGAGCAAGGGAGCGAAGGGAAGGTAAGTAGAATCGTTTATTTTTTATGTTTGCAGCACGATAGGGGCCATGTACAGTTGTGGCCAAAAGTATTGACACCCCTGAAATTCTGTCAGATAATACTCAGTTTCTTCCTGAAAAAGATTGCAAACACAAATTCTTTGGTATTATTATATTTATTTAATTTGTCTTAAATGAAAAAACACAAAAGAGAATGAAGCAAAAGCAAAACATTGATCATTTCACACAAAACTCCCAAAATGGGCCAGACAAAAGTATTGGCACCCTCTGCCTAATACTTGGTTGCACAGCCTTTAGCCAAAATAAATGCGACCAACCGCTTCCGGTACCCATCAATGAGTTTCTTACAATGCTTTGCTGGAATTTTAGACCATTCTTCTTTGGCAAACTGCTCCAGGTCCCTGATATTTGAAGGGTGCCTTCTCCAAACTGCCATTTTTAGATCTCTCCACAGGTGTTCTATGGGATTCAGGTCTGGACTCATTGCTGGCCACCTTAGAAGTCTCCAATGCTTTCTCTCAAACCATTTTCTAGTGCTTTTTGAAGTGTGTTTTGGGTCAATGTCCTGCTGGAAGACCCATGACCTCTGAGGGAGACCCAGCTTTCTCACACTGGGCCCTACATTATGCTGCAAAATTTGTTGGTAGTCTTCTGACTTCATAATGCCATGCACACGGTCAAGCAATCCAGTGCCAGAAGCAGCAAAGCAACAACAAAACATCAGGGAACCTCCGCCATGTTTGACTGTAGGGACTGTGTTTTTTCTTTGAATGCCTCTTTTTTTCTCCTGTAAACTCTATGTTGATGCCTTTGCCCAAAAAGTTCTACTTTTGTCTCATCTGACCAGAGAACATTCTTCCAAAACGTTTTAGGCTTTTTCAGGTAAGTTTTGGCAAACTCCAGCCTGGCTTTTTTATGTCTCGGGGTAAGAAGTGGGGTCTTCCTGGGTCTCCTACCATACAGTCCCTTTTCATTCAGATGCCGACGGATAGTGCGGGTTGACACTGTTGTACCCTCGGACTGAAGGGCAGCTTGAACTTGTTTGGATGTTAGTCGAGGTTCTTTATCCAACATCCGCACAATCTTGCGCTGAAATCTCTTGTCAATTTTTGTTTTCCGTCCACATCTAGGGAGGTTAGCCACAGTGCCATGGGCTTTAAACTTCTTGATGACACTGCGCACGGTAGACACAGGAACATTCAGGTCTTTGGAGATGGACTTGTAGCCTTGAGATTGCTCATGCTTCCTCACAATTTGGTTTCTCAAGTCCTCAGACAGTTCTTTGGTCTTCTTTCTTTTCTCCATGCTCAATGTGGTACACACAAGGATACAGGACAGAGGTTGAGTCAACTTTAATCCATGTCAACTGGCAGCAAGTGTGATTTAGTTATTGCCAACACCTGTTAGGTGCCACAGGTAAGTTACAGGTGCTGTTAATTACACAAATTAGAGAAGCATCAATGATTTTTCGAACAGTGCCAATACTTTTGCCCACCCTCTTTTTTATGTTTGGTGTGGAATTATATCCAATTTGGCTGTAGGACAATTCTTTTTGTGTTTTTTCATTTAAGACAAATTAAATGAATATAATAATACCAAAGAATTTGTGTTGGCAATCATTTTCAGGAAGAAACTGAGTATTATCTGACAGAATTGCAGGGGTGTCAATACTTTTGGCCACAACGGTATGCCAGGATGGGGATGAGGAACATGTATATCAGGATGAGGGGACCATGTATACCAGGATGGGTGATCATGAATACCAGGAAGGGGAAGGGGGACCATGTATGCCAGGATGGGGGGACATACATTCCAGGATGGGGATCATATATACCAGGATGGTGATATTAGTACAGAATTGAAGGACATTACCCCTATAACAGTGTCAGCAGCAGATATCCCCTCCATAACAGTGAGTCATGACCACATTTTTGATTCATTTTCCTCTTCTAAAACTTAGGGGCATCTTATGGTCTGATACGTCTTATAGTCTGAAAAATATGGTATATTTAATACATATTTTTTCAAATCTGGTAATGCACGGAGGGCTTAGCTATGATGGCAGGTGTTGTGGTGGAGAAAGATTGGTCTTTTGGAATTCAATATGCCAGATCCTTTATTTTTGGGAGAGTTTTGCTGCCTCCAGAGATGATGGGCAGCTGCTCACTTTCCTGTCCCAACACACAACACATGCTCATTCAGATTAGCTATGTGGGGGAGAAGTTGTAAGGAAATGAAGGGCCATCCTGCCAACATCCCAACAGTGGGGACTTTTGTCAGTATCACATTCTATCGTCTTGTCTTTTTTTATTGCCCGATTCCTTGGAGGATCTGTTGTGTAGTAGATCCTGATGGATGCCATTGACTTTTATTACAGTTAGAATAAAAACAGCATTGATTATTGTTGAAAATTACACCTCTATTCTTTTGCATCAGTTTTCCAAAATAAGCTTCATTGTACTTTAAATTGAATTAAAACATAAATATATATAGGAAGGTTCAGATAACATTCAGCCGGCAAAAAAATGTTCTTTCTTCGTGCTTTAGACACATTTTAATCTAGATGTTATTCTTCAATCACCCAGTTTTGTTATTTCCATTTCATGCTACAGCAGATTTCACTTAAACAAGCCTCTGTGACATTCTGTTTAGGAAGTAAAAATCATTTTGTTGTAGAGTCATTTTTATATGTAAGACAAATATAACCCAATGAGGCTCAACTTTCTCCACAAATCTATAAAGAGGACTCATCATTGTCCATTATTTCTCTTAAAAGACAAGTGTAATAAGAAAGGCAGTAAAATAAAAGGATTTTCTTCTAAGCTGTAGGAATCTGAATGTAAGAGAATATGAGTAAATGCAATGCATTGATAGTAGCCTCAAGTGCTAAAAGGATCATCTGGTTTAGAAAATAACCTCCATCAATTTGCCAGAAAGGAGAAGGGCTAGAAAACCTTTTTTCTCTTTGGAGGCATAGCTTTCTCATTCATTATACAGATATGGTGGCTTGAGAAAGTATTCACCCCCTTGGCATTTTTCATGTTTAGCTACCTCACAACTTAGAATTTCACTGTTGTTTTTTGAGGGTTTGCATCAGTTCGTGTAAAGAATATGCAAACAACTCTGAACATAAAACCTGCAAAAGACAAAGTGAGCAAAAACCCTGCTGTAACTAAATAAGTAAAAGCAAAAGCGCATCTAAATAATACAGAGTTTTTAGTAATACTGTTTTTGATCAAAAGTAGCATGAAAGCTATCCCACCCCGACACGGTAACTCTGTTCGGGATAGTCCTACACTGTCTAATATTAAAAACCTTGCCTTGTGTCAAAGTTGACCTCAATGTGTGAACAAGGGCAGACAAATGGACTGGGTCCCAACCAGTGGACATCATCCAGGGGAAGCCTTATATACAATTTCCAGCTCAGGAGAGGAAGGCCACACCCCAGCTTGCACAGAATGCAAAAATACAAAGAAAAAAACACAAAAATTGAGCTTGGTTTGAGTTGATACACACGCAGCATATAAATGCATGTTGACATTGGCCATAAAACATAAAACATTTAGTTTTCTTTGTTTGTGAAGCAAACAACAAATAGGACAAAATAACTGAAAACCTCAGAGTGCTTAACTATTCACCCCCTAAGGTCAATACTTTGTAGTGCCTCCTTTTTCAGCAAATACAGCTGCAAGTTGCTAGGGATAAGTCTCTGAGCTTTCCAGATCTTTCCGCTGGGATTTTTGCCAAATGCTCAAGGCAAAACTGCTCCAGCTCCTGCAAGTTAGATAGTTTCCTCTGGTGAACAGCAATATTCAAGTCTGACCACAGATTCTCAATTAGATTAAGGTCTTGGCTTTGACTAGGCCACTTCTAAACATTTATACGTTTCCCCTTAAACCACTTGAGTGTGCTTTGAGTCATTGTTTTGTTGGAAGGTGCAACCCAGTCTCTAATCACTGAAAGACTGAAACAGGTTTTACTCAAGAATATCCCTGTTTTTCACACTATCTTCCCCTCTTCTCGGATCATTTCACTGTACCTGGTGCTGAAAAGCATCCCCACAGAATGATGGTGATGCTCCCATGTCTCACTGTGGGGATGGTGTTCTTGGGATGATGAGCGTTGCTGGTTTGGCACCAGACATAGCGTTTACCTTGGTGGCCAAAAAGACCAATTTTGGTTTCATCTAAATACAACACCTTCCTAAGTACATTTGGGCAGTCTCCCACATGTCTTTTGGCAAACTTAGAATGAGCCCTACAAATTTTGTGTTTAAGTAAATGCTTTTTCCTGCCCACTCTTCCATAAAAGCCACATCTATGGAGTGTGTGGCTCATTGGGGTCGTATGGACAGATACTCTGCTTGGGAACTTTGCAGCTCCTTCAGGGTTTCCATTGGTCCCTGTGCTGCCTCTCTGATTAATGCCTTTCTTGCCTGGGCTGAGAGTATAGGTGGACAGCCCTCTCTTGGCATGTTTGTTGTGGAACCATGTTCTTTCCAATTGATGATAATGGATTTAATGGTGCTCTGGAGATCAATAGAGCTTGGGATATTTTTTATAACACAACCCTGACTTTTACTTCTCAACAACTTTGTCCCTGACTTGTCTTGAGATCTCCTTGGTCTTCATGGTGTTGTTTGGTTAGTGGTGCCTCTTGCTTAATGGTGTTGCAGCCTCTGTGGGCTTTCAGAAAAGGTGTGTATATACTGACAGACTATGATGGCACACAGGTGGACTTCTTTTCACTAAGTGTGTGACTTATGATGGTAATTGATTGCATCAGAAATTTTTATAGGCTTCATCGCCTAAGGATCTGAATACGTATGCTCATGCCAATATTAAGTTATTTGATCCCATAAATTTAATTTATGCCTATATTGTAATCACTTCATTTCACTAAATTAGATTATTTAGTGGTGAGGTGATGCATTGCACAAATTGAATTTCAAAAATATTTAAACACAGGTTATAGTGTAACAAAATAAGTAAAAAGTCAAGGGGTGAATACTTTTCCAAGCCACTGTAGCCCACTCATCTAACTGGGCACCAGATTATCCTTCATTTCCTCTTTAAGGTACAATTGAACAATTAAACACTTGCTACCAGCAAGTGCCAACATGCCATAAAAGCACATGGTGCAGTTCCAATGGGAATAATGATGAACCTTGATTGTTTGTTGTCCCTTTGATATTGGGTTGTGACGATGTATAGATAGAAACTAGAGATTAATGAATATTTCAAAATTAAATTTTGCCAAATATTTCCCAAATATCTGATTCTCATTGAATCGATTCGCCATGAATCGCAAGTACTGATAAATATTTCATTATCCATAAAAGATATGTAACACTCTGAGGTCTACTAAGAATGTACTGAACCTTTTTTCAGCTTTTAAGTGCAAACAAAGCCCTAGAAATGTGAAAGAAATTGTAAAAGCTTTTGATTCTTTCACGGGAGCTTTTTAAATGGCACTGTGATGCGTTGCTCAGTGCAAAAAATATATATACACATCTCTTTACGGGTTCTTTTGGTTCCTACAAAGCAGGGGTCTTATGCATGCAATGCCATTATAGAACCTCAGGTCAGAGGTCCAAAAACTTTTACCATTTCCTTGTCTCATCCCTCCGGTAGGAGTCTGGATTCTGGGATTAGGCAGCAGAGATGGAACAGCGTTCTAAATGTGTGCACAAGGCAATTGATTGGTGTTGTTCATATAGCGCAACTAAACTAGGTGAGAAGTATTTTGGTCAACCTATTCAATATCTGATCTCTGTTACAGCAGGAAATGCTGTTTCTTTCTTTTTTCTTAGAAATATGAAGTGACCTCAACATATCTTGCTTGGGACAAATGGACGGTAACTAGTAATAACCAACTACTATTTAACAGCACACTCACTAACAGATGATTTAGGCTTTTTTAACTGTATATGTAGAAAAAAAAAATTAACCTTTTTGGAGGGTATATGCCTGCTTTGCTGATATTGTGGCTTTTTCACAATAAATTGTGCAAAAATGTTCCCTGTTTCGGGAACATAAAGAGTTTTATTCTTTGCTACATGAGGAAACTATAGTTTTTTTACAAGTCGTCCAAAAATTATCTCTTTTTTGGAATCAGCAAAAGAAAAAGTTTTGTCTTCTGAACAAGTTGTGCAAAAATTAGTCCTATTGTGGAATCTTAGAGAGGTTTGCTATTTTCAAAATAAATAAACAATGGTGTATTCTCAAGCTTTGCAAAAATTATCCCTTTATTTAGGGAGCAGAATTGGGTAAGCTGTTTTGAAAGCGAAGGCGAAATGGATTTTTAACTAGATATGAAATAGTTATCCCGTTTTTTGGAATCCACAAACAGTTTGCTATTCGCAAAATGAAAAAACAATTTCAATAGTAAGCCATCCAAAAATTATCAATTATTTAGGGAGCAGGAACAGGTAAGCTGATTACAAAGTGGGGAATCAATGACTTGTCTACAAGTGGTGAAACAATTATCCCTATTTTGGGAGCAGTTTCAAGTTTGTTAACCTGAAGAGGGTACTTTTCTCAGCAGCAGTACAGGATAACTATAGATCATGCTGGACAACCAGGAGACGTGTGTGGGCATCTAGCAGCAATGGCATCAAAAGTGGCAGCGGTAGCAGCAACCACACAGTATAGAATATCACATGGTAAGAAAGTACATGTCTGTCAGTGTTTGGACAGATCTGGCAGTTCAGGCAGCAGTAATAGAGTATAACACCCTGGGGAGTAGAGAGGGATCTTCCAGTCAGCGATGTAGACAGCAGACGTATGCTTTCCTAATCAAGGAACACAGCTCATACTGGTGATACATCAATTTTGACTTCCTTTTGAAAGCCTGAAAAAAATCCCAAATTTTACTTTTAAAGGGAATCTGTCACCCTTTTTTTGGCCTATCAGCTGCCGGCATTGACATCAGGGGCTTATCTACAGCATTCTGTAATGCTGTAGATAAGCCCCCGATGTAACCTGAAAGATAAGAAAAACACGTTAGATTATACTCACTGGGGGGCGGTCCGGTCCGATGGGTGTCGCGGTCCAGTCCGACACCTCCCATCTTCATACGATGCCGTCCTCTTCTTCCCTTCCTGTAGTGGCTCCAGCGCACGCACCCTGCTCTGCCCTGTTGAGGGCAGAGCAGAATACTGCAGTGCACAGGCACCAGACCTCTCCCGACGCCTGCACACTGCAGGACTCTGCTCTGCCCTCAACAGGGCAGAGCAGTGCGCCTGCGCCGGAGCCACTACAGGAAGGGAAGAAGAGGATGGCATCGTATGAAGATGGGAGGTGTCGGACCGGACCGTGACACCCATCGGACCGGACCACCCCATTCCGGTGAGTATAATCTAACGTGTTTTTCTTATCTTTCAGGTTACATCGGGGGCTTATATACAGCATTTCAGAATGCTGTAGATAAGCCCCTGATGTCAATGCTGGCAGCTCATAGGGCAAAAAAAGGATGACAGATTCCCTTTAAACCAATGGTCTAAAAGCATGCCTATCCAATAATTATCCCTATTGCTTGATGTTAACAATATGTCTGTCATTCCCAAAACATTCAAGGATACATCTTGTCAGCAAGACCAAGGGCCCTTTGTGTTCACTTTCCTCACCATGTTGCGACGGTTGGTAATCATGGCATGTCATCACTTTCATTGTCATTTTCTTTTCACTCTGTCAGCCTCATCTTTTGTCTGTGCCTAGAATAACTCAATGTTTGCCTCAACATCCATCTGTTGCTGCTTCTCCTCCTTCACATACAGCCATAAAGTGGTGATGAACACGTACAAGTTACTCTTCTTCCTCCATCCTTTGTTGCATCCTGGTGAGCGTTTTTCCAAGATAAATAAGAGGGGATGACAACACTGATGCCACAGTTGCCCCTACAGACAAATTTAGTAGCCTATTCAATAGGCTTCAATAATGAACACTAGTGATAAGTGAGTATACTTGTTGCTCGGGTTTTCCCGAGCATGCTCGGGTGACCTCCGAGTATTTTGGCATGCTCGGAGATTTACTTTGTGTCGACGCAGCTGCATGAGTTGAGGCTGCTAGACAGCCTGAATACATGTGGGAATTTCCTAACACACAGGCAATCCCCACATGTAGTCACGCTGTCTAGCAGCTTCAAATCATGCAGCTGCGTCGACAGACTAAATTTCCGAGTACGCCAAACTACTCGGAGGACACCCAAGCATGCTCGGGGAAACCCGAGCAACAAGTATACTCGCTCATCACTAATGGATACGCATGCCTCATCGGCTGCCAATAGTGGATCTCAAAGTAACCCTTGCTCCAGTTTGGCTGTTGCATGAAATACAGTAGTTTGTCACCATTTTACGCTGCACATACAAATAATCCAACAAATGGACTGTGAAATCGAATTGAGATGTCACTCTGGCAGACCATTTTGTTTTGTAAAGCCATTATGCATTTTAGGTAACACGTAGAAGGTATCTGTTTGGGGATTGTCTGGTATTAGTTCCAGTAGTGAAGATGAAGTAGAATCAAACCCATTGATGATATGTGTTAGTTCCTCTATGTATTTTTTGGTGGGATCTTCATGAAATGGAGTGTAGTATTTTCTATCTAAGAGTTGTTGTGTTCTTTCTAGATGTAAGCTGACATGTTCATGATGACTACAGTTCCTTCTTTGTCTGCCGGTTTGATGATGATACTGTTATTGGATTTTAAGGATTGTATGGCTTTTATTTACTCTATGCTGATATTGTGAGACACTTTTTTGTCCAATCCTTATGGTCTTTGGCAAAGTACAGCCTGGCTCTCCTTTGCTTCTCATTGATGAAAGACTTTTTTCTAGCGCTACATGACTTGAACCCTACCTCTAGAAGCCTGCTACAAACTGGTCTTGACGTGCACTTCACCCCAGCTGCCATTTGCCATTCCTTTTGTAGGTCACTTGATGTCATCCTGTGGTTGCTAAGTGACATTCGAATAAGATGACGGTCATCCCGATCAGTGAAGAGTCATTTTCGCCCTCTGCCGGTCTGTTTTGTTGTCTTCAATGTCTGCTGCTTGACCTAGTTGTAATGGACTTCCATCTTAGAAATTTTAAAGATGGAGGCAACATGACTCTCACTGTATCCCTCTGCTAGTAAAGCCAGAATTGAGCCCTTATTTTCCTCCCTCAAGACTTTTCTGTTCAACTCCTTTGGCATGGTCAAAAGTTATTTTTTCTTTCCTATTACTTTTGGGATATTACTAGCACATGTTTTGCCATCCAGCTTGTCCTATTGCAAGAGGATTGTGAACACCACAGCAGGGTTTTTTATACTTTCCTTCGTTAAATAAGATTTGGTTTAGGTGATCACCTAATCAGAAGCACATTAAGTAGAATGAGGTGTACTCTGGTCAGAATTCAACTGACACTGGAATGGAATGGCTGTCAGACATGTAGAGAAGCTGATTTTTATAAAACTGTGCAGTGGTCTCTTAATTTTTGCCAGAGATGTATATTTTTTTCAGTCAAGAAGGAGTGCAGAGTGTACATTAAGGAGAAAAAAAAATGAACTTTTTTGAATTTACCAAATGGCTGCAATGAAACAAAGAGTGAAAAATTTAGAGGGGTCTGAATACTTTCCGTACCCACTGCATATATATATGTATATATATATATACATATATATATGCAGTATATCCGCAGTGGCTACGGAAAGTATTCAGACCCCTCTAAATTTTTCACTCTTTGTTTCGTTGCAGCCATTTGGTAAATTCAGAAACAGTTCATTTTTTCTCCTTAATTTACACTCTGTACACCATCTTGACCATTCTTGACCAGCTCTGTGACCATTCTTGACTGGCCCAGCCAGAGCCCTGAGCTAAACCCAATTGAGCATCTCTGGAGAGACCTGAAAATGGCTGTCCACCAACGTTTACCATCCAACCTGATCAAACTGGAGAGGATCTGCTGGAAGAATGGCAGAGAATCCCCAAATCCAGGTGTGAAAAACTTGTTGCATCATTCCCAAGAAAACTCATGGCTGGGCCAGACATGGCTCAAAACTTATGACCATGTGATATTTCAGTTTTTCTTTTTTAATAAATTTGCAAAAATTTCTACATATCTGTTTTTTTCAGTCAAGATGGCGTGCAGAGTGTACATTAATGAGAGAAAAATGAGCTTTTTTGTATTTACCAAATGGCTGCAATGAAACAGAGTGAAAAATTTAAAGGGGTCTGAATACTTTCCATGCCTACTCTATATAAATACTGTACAAATGCATTGTAGTGCACAAATAAGTAGTATAGGCAGTAGGCTCCCTGGCAGCAATAGTTTCTTAATGATATGCAGAAGAGGAGCAGCATAGACTAGCATAAAACATGTCATAATATGTGCAGAAATATATATGGTATCAGCATACTAATAAGGCAACTTAGGGAACCTGGTGGTGTCTTCACTGCTATAGGAACAGCAAAGGATATACAGTTGTGGCCAAAAGTATTGACACCCCTGAAATTCTGTCAGATAATACTCAGTTTCTTCCTGAAAATGATCGCAAACACAAATTCTTTGGTATTATTATATTCATTTAATTTGTCTTAAATGAAAAAACACAAAAGAGAATGAAGCAAAAGCAAAACATTGATCATTTCACACAAAACTCCCAAAATGGGCCAGACAAAAGTATTGGCACCCTCTGCCTAATACTTGGTTGCACAGCCTTTCGCCAAAATAAATGCGACCAACCGCTTCCGGTACCCATCAATGAGTTTCTTACAATGCTTTGCTGGAATTTTAGACCATTCTTCTTTGGCCAACTGCTCCAGGTCCCTGATATTTGAAGGGTGCCTTCTCCAAACTGCCATTTTTAGATCTCTCCACAGGTGTTCTATGGGATTCAGGTCTGGACTCATTGCTGGCCACCTTAGAATTCTCCAGTGCTTTCTCTCAAACCATTTTCTAGTGCTTTTTGAAGTGTGTTTTGGGTCATTGTCCTGCTGGAAGACCCATGACCTCTGAGGGAGGCCCAGCTTTCTCACACTGGGTCCTACATTATGCTGCAAAATTTGTTGGTAGTCTTCAGACTTCATAATGCCATGCACACGGTCAAGCAGTCCAGTGCCAGAAGCAGCAAAGCAACCCCAAAACATCAGGGAACCTCCGCCATGTTTGACTGTAGGGACCGTGTTTTTTTCTTTGAATGCCTCTTTTTTTCTCCTGTAAGCTCTATGTTGATGCCTTTGCCCAAAAAGTTCTACTTTTGTCTCATCTGACCAGAGAACATTCTTCCAAAACGTTTTAGGCTTTTTCAGGTAAGTTTTGGCAAACTCCAGCCTGGCTTTTTTTATGTCTTGGGGTAAGAAGTGGGTCTTCCTGGGTCTCCTACCATACAGTCCCTTTTCATTCAGACGCCGACGGATAGTGCGGGTTGACACTGTTGTACCCTCGGACTGAAGGGCAGCTTGAACTTGTTTGGATGTTAGTCGAGGTTCTTTATCCAACATCCGCACAATCTTGAGTTGAAATCTCTTGTCAATTTTTGTTTTCCGTCCACATCTAGGGAGGTTAGCCACAGTGCCACAGGCTTTAAACTTCTTGATGACACTGCGCACGGTAGACACAGGAACATTCAGGTCTTTGGAGATGGACTTGTAGCCTTGAGATTGCTCATGCTTCCTCACAATTTGGTTTCTCAAGTCCTCAGACAGTTCTTTGGTCTTCTTTCTTTTCTCCATGCTCAATGTGGTACACACAAGGACAGAGGACAGAGGTTGAGTCAACTTTAATCCATGTCAACTGGCAGCAAGTGTGATTTAGTTATTGCCAACACCTGTTAGGTGCCACAGGTAAGTTACAGGTGCTGTTAATTATACAAATTAGAGAAGCATCATATGATTTTTCGAACAGTGCCAATACTTTTGTCCACCCTCTTTTTTATGTTTGGTGTGGAATTATATCCAGTTTGGCTGTAGGACAATTCTTTTTGTTTTTTCATTTAAGACAAATTAAATGAAGATAATAATACCAAAGAATTTGTGTTTGCAATCATTTTCAGGAAGAAACTGAGTATTATCTGACAGAATTGCAGGGGTGTCAATACTTTTGGCCACAACTGTAATATCGTCTGTCATTCTAGAACACAATAGTGAGTTTCTTGTGGCACATGTTCTTATTTTTTGTAAGTGTTTCAGACTCACTTTCAACCCATTTACAAGCTATTTTGACCCAATTAACGATGCTAAAGACATATTGGAATGGATTAATGCCCAAGAAGCAATAATATATTGCAGTACTGACAAAAGAAAACTGTTTGCTGAATACTTTTTATTGTTTTTGACTTCTTGTGTCATTTGCTTTCATGCAATAGAAGAGCCCTTGCTGTTAATTTTCACTTTGGCAGTCCACCATTATGAGCCTTGGGAATCACTGCAGTATTAACTAATTTGGGATACTTGGGGGAGTCAGCGGGCGCAGAACCAGCATGGACCAGGGATCGTCCCGCCACACTCCCACTCTCCCTTTAATATGGGCAAAACGCTACTCTGACACGCCAGGGTGAAGATAAAACAATGTGGCAATACTTTATTGAACCACAAAACAGGCAGATAACATTTACAACAGTCCCAGCAAACTTCCCCAAGATGGTGCACATTACAGTCTCACCCTGACTCGCCAGGATAAGAGCAGCTGTGACTTCAAAGCTTTCAGGGTCGATTACCCCACCTGTGGTAAGCACACAGAGAGGAGGTAACGACAAGCATAGGAAGATTACAGTCCATTCGGGTACAAGGCCAGTTGACCCGAGGTCCACAACCTGACTTCTCCGAACATATCCATGGTGCCAGGTGACCGAATAGTCCACCCTAGTTTCTCCAAACTTATCAATAGGTGCCAAGTGACCTGATGGTCCCAACCTGGCTTCTCCAAACATATCCATAGGTGCCAGGTGACTGACTGGTTCCCACCTGGTTTCTCCATAAGAATCCATAGGTTCCAGGTGATCGGATGGTCCCAACCTGGGTTTCACAAATGTATCCATAGGTTCCAGGTGTTCGGATGGTCCCAACCTGGGTTTCACAAACGTATCCCTGGTTCAGCGATGGTGAACTGTGTACTGTGTAATAACTGTGTCTGACCATGAAGGAATGTGGTCTGATCATACCACAGATACTGGGCAGGGAAGGGAGCAGAAGAGAGTATGCAGACATTACAGCATGGGATCACAGCTGCTGCATTTTGTGAGGTAAAACATTTCCCTGCCCGTTTAAAAACAATGCTATACCTCAGAGAAAAAATTGTTTTACCTCACAGAAAAAATAACTTACTTCACAAAACTTATCAGCTGTGATCACATGCTGTCCTGCCTTTGTTTCCTCCCCTGCCCAGGAGGTATGGTATGATCAGACCATGTTCCTGCACGGTCAGTCACAGCCATTACACAGTACATAACAGGAGCACATTTATAAGATTATCTCAGCACAGGAATATTTTTTTTAACATATCCAATGGAGGAAATTATTTTAATTCTAAAATCTATTGATTTAAATGTACTTTGTTTGTGGGAAAACACCTTCAAGGCATATTCCAACCAAACCGTTGGATTCTAAACAGGATTACAAGAACCAAAAGATACAAGTCCTCTATATTTTAAAATGTAAACCTCAAGTTCATGAGAAAATATAAGAAATTATCTTCAGTGTTAGTTCTCCAAGCTGTACCTTATTCTTCACTACCAAGGAATCAATTCTTCCATATGTCATGAGAAGCAATGATATGTGTCGACAAGTCAGCACATTACAAAATCGTTCTCTGCAATGTCCATTTGTTTTGGAATTAAACATATAATTCTCTTTCAAAAATGGGATCTTCGAATGTTCTAAACCATGCCAACCGATTTTAACCATGCCATACATTTCCCTTAGCGCTGCATCTAAGCAGTCTGTTATTGTTGGAGGGTCATTGGGATGAAGGTACAGATGTTTGCTTTGCTAGCATATTTGGAAATAGATCAGTAAGCTGTTAATAGAATGCCAAAGGCTATGACAGATGACTGTGGCTTATGCAGAACCCTGGGGACAGCAAATCAGCATGACCTTGTAATTCCACACTGACGTCAATACATCAGCAATGAAGAGAATCATATGTTTGCGGCAAGGAAGAGAAGACAACTTCTGACAGTTAGGCCACAACCAAGTTGTAATATTGTGAATATGACATAAATAAGATGAAAAAGGTGTCGTATTAGCTCAAGTATAGTATCATACACATGGAAGCTGTACTGCACTTGATATATTATAGCATTATTATTATCAAGTGACACCTAATTACCCACCGAGACCAATTGGTGTAAAATATGTTGTAATTCGTCTTTTTAGCTTTACATCTTGATTAATTGGAAAATCAAGAGTAAAGACAAATATTCCTAAAGGGAAATGAATAATATAGGTAAATAAATATATGTCAAAATCATAAGCATTGAATCCTATGCACACAGGAAGAAAAACTGGGATCAAAAGGTTCAAAATTAAGAAGTTCAGCACCAGTACAGATTAATAAAAATGTGCATTTTATTTTACCTATTCACAATCCATGTTGCAGTAGAAAATCTCAGGCAGTACACAGGCAGGAGTTCGCAGAGCTCATACAGCATATTAATATGGTGCTCTGGTTGTGCTGGACCTGAAATTGTGCCCTTGTGATCAAGAGCAGGATTGACAATGCAAAACATACCTGTATCCTGCTCTAATGGTGGACATCAGGGAAACATCTGATCTTTATATGCGCATATGCATTGAATTTTCTGAAATTCACAGTTTCATGTAAGTTGGAACATTTTCAGATTCAATTCACCGTTTGCAAAAATAAAAACTTAACACCATTTCCCATAGTGTTGAATCAACAGAGAGCAGGGAAACGTCATTTTGCTTTGCTACGAGGGCTTCCTAGTTGTGCCCTGCAGCTATGACATCTTATGGATATTATACCTTGTACAGTGGTGGTCAGTACCTGGGTCATAAAAGATGAGCGGTTCCCAATGCAGCACAGTTTATACGGCAGAGTCATTTTCCATCTCCAGAGTCACTGGGAAAGTCTCCCCCACCTGTAGAGTGTAAGCTCTAATGATCTGTGGGGTCCTCTCTTTCTTGTCTGTAAAGAGTAACCTCTTATTTTCATAGGGGCCTTTCTGTCTTATAAACCTATGATTCAGTTGTAAGGGACCTCCAGGGTAATCGTGCCCAACCCCCTGCTTAATGCAGGATTCACTATACCATCTCATCTCCAGTAGGGATGAGCGAGTAGTGAAATACTCGGACTCGCTGTACTCGTTACGAGTAGCTCCTAATACTCAGATATTTGTAACGAGTAGAGAGTCCAATGTAAGTCAATGGGAAATGTGAGTAATTGGCAGAGAATGTGTGTGGGCGGAGAATGCGTGTGGGTAGAGACTATGTGTGCACGGAGAATGTGTGCGGAGAATGTGTGCGGGCGTCTCTGTGTGTGCGTGTGGGGCCTGTGTGGGACTCTGCCGGGCCTGTGCCGGTGCTGTGCCGGCCTTTGCTGGGCCTGTGCAGGGATGTGCCATGCTCTGCCGGTACTGTGCAGGGCTGTGTCAGGCTCTGCCAGGGCTGTACGGGGCTGTGCTGGACTCTGCCGGTGCTGTGTGGGGCTGTGCTGGCCTCTGCCGGGGCTGCGCCGGCCTCTGCCAGGGCTGTGTGGGGCTGTGCCAGCCTCTGCCAGTCCTGTGCGGGCCTGTGCCGGCCTCTGCAAGGCTGTGCTGGCCTCTGCCGGGCTTGTGCAGTGCTGTGCTGGGCCTGTGCGGGGCTGTGCCGGCCTCTGTCGGGGCTGTGAGGCCCTGTGCCGGCCTCTGCCGGGGTTGTATGGGGTTGTGCCGGCCTCTGCCAGGGCTGTGCCGGGCCAGTGCACGGCTGTGCTGGGCCTGTGCGGGGCTGTGCTGGACCTGTTCTGGCCTCTGCCGGGGCTGTGCGGTGCTGTGCGGGGCTGTGCCGGCCTCTGTCGGTGCTGTACGGGGCAGTGCCCGCTTCTGCCGGGGCTGTGCCTGGCCTGTGTGGGGCTGTGCCCGGCTGTGCGGGGCTGTGCCGGGATGTGCAGGGGCTGTGTGGGGCTGTGCCGGGGCTGCGCCGGGCTCGGGCTCTGTGGGCATCGTCCGATTGGACTACTTGTCCCATCCGGTTATGCCTGCTTCAGTGACAGCATTAGTGGATGATGGGAAAGTAGTATTCCCATCATCCGGCTAATGTGGTGAATGTTAAAAAAAAAAGACATACAG
This sequence comes from Dendrobates tinctorius, assembly GCF_039654945.1. Taxonomy (NCBI): domain Eukaryota; kingdom Metazoa; phylum Chordata; class Amphibia; order Anura; family Dendrobatidae; genus Dendrobates; species Dendrobates tinctorius. The sequence continues at coordinate 32,292,576 of NW_027361797.1, forward strand.
AACATATAACATACAGTACATACACATAACATACAACACATAACATAGAGTACATACTCACTGCACACACTGCGGTCACATCAGCTGGTGTGGCAGCTCTCCACAGGAGATCATCGTGGGACAATCGTATTAATTGGATTACGATGGAAAGGTGAGTATATTGTTGGTTTATTTTAATTGTTTTGCAGGTGAGCGAGGGCTTCGGGGAATTAGGTGTGTGCAGTGAGTATGTACTCTATGTTATGTGTCGTATGTTATGTGTATGTACTGTATGTTATATATTGTATGTTCTGTATGTCTTTTTTTTTTACATTCACCACATTAGCCGGATGATGGGAATACTACTTTCCCATCATCCGCTAAAGCTGTCACTGTAGCAGGCATAGCCAGACGGGACAAGTAGTCCCATCGGACGATGCCCGCACAGCCAGCAGGGCCCGAGCCGGCATATCCCTGCAAGCCCCGGCACAGCCCCCACACATCCCCGCACAGCCCCAACACAGCCCCGCACAGCCACGACACAGCCCCGCACAACCCCCGCACAGGCCCGGCACAGGCCCGCACAGCCACGGCACAGCCTCACACAACCCCATCAGAGGCCGGCACAGCACCGCACAGCACCAGCAGAGGCCGGCACAGTACCACACAGGCCCGGCACAGGCCCAGCACAGGCCGGCACAGCCCGGCACAGGCCTGGCAAAGCCCCGCACAGCCCCAGCACAGTCCCGCACAGCCCCAGCAGAGGCCAGCACAGCCCCACACAGCACCAGCAGAGGCCGGCACAGCCCCGCACAGGCCTGGCACAGCCCCGCACAGCTCTGGCACAGCCCCAGCACAGCCCCACTCAGCCCTGGCAGAGACCGGCACAGCCCCGTACAGCAGAGGCCAGCACAGTACTGCACAGGCTGGCACAGTCCCACACAGACAAGGCACACACACACAGCCTCGCAAACAGACACACACAGCCCCGCAGACAGACACGCACACATTCTCCACACACACGCACACAGCCTCACAGACCCCCGCACACATTCTCCGCACACACACAGTCAAAGCCTATGACTCATAGGCTATTACTATGACACTTCATGGCCAGCCAATCACAGTAATGCCACAACAAAGAAGGTGGCGGCTTTACTGTGATTGGCTAGCACATGCCGGGCCGGAGATCCGACTATTGCGAGGCGAGTAGTGAAATTTACTCGCTAGGATTCAAGTACCACATTACTCGCCGAATACCAAATCCTATCGAGTATACTCGCTCATCCCTACTGTCCAGCCTATGTTTGAAGACTTCCATTGAAGTAGAATTCACCATCTCTCATGGCAACCTGATTCACTCGTTGATCACTGTCAAAAAGTTTTTTTTATAATATGTAGTCTTTATCTTCTTCCTTTCAGTTTCATTCCATTGCTTCTCGTGTTTCCATGTGCAAATGATAATAAGGATAATTCCTCTATACTGTGACATCCCTTCAGATATTTGTAGACAGCTAGTAATTCTCCTCAGCCTTCTTTTTTGGAAGCTAAACATTCCCAGATCCTTTAACCTTTCCTCATAGAACATACTTTCCAGTCTACTGACCATCCTGGTAGCTGTTCTCTGAACTTGCTCCAGTAAATTACTGTATTCTTATCCAAGAACTTGCATACATGCTGTTTAATAATTTGTTCAAATATCTATCCTGGTATAGATGTAAGGCTCACTGGCCTGCAATTTCCTGGCTCCAGCTTTTTTCCTTTTTTGAAGATAGGGACAACATTTACCCTTTTCCAATTTTCTGGGACTTCTCCTGTTCTTCAGGATTTTTGAAGGATTCTCTCTAGTGGTTCTGCAATTTCCTCTGCTAACTATTTCAGTACCCTAGGATGTAATTCATCTGGATCAGGATATTCAATTAATTCAAAATTATCTAAGTGTTCCCTCACTATCTCCCTGTTTATTGATAGTGTAGATTATTTTATTCCTTTGATAGCACTGTGAAGATCTGTTGCTGTTACATGTGCTTTCTTAGAGAACATACTGTAGATGCAAAATAGGAATTTAAAAGTTCGACCTTCTCAGCATCATTTTTCACCACTTCACCCTTTTCATCTTGTAAAAATCCTATAGCATGTTTGACTTTTCTTTTGCTTTTGATATACCCACAAAATTATTTTTTTATTGCCTTTGGTCTCCCTTGCAAGCCTCACTTCATTACTGTCTTTGGCTCTTCTAACGCTCTGCATTCAATGCAGACATCATTATATTCTTCTCTAGATAAGCCCCTCGCTTTCCTTTTGATATACATTTCTTTATTCCTTCTTAGCAAGTGTCAATCTATCCTGGTCTCTTTAGATATCCTGGTTTTCTGTAGAGTGTAAGCGCTTATGATCAGTGGGGTCCTCTCTACTGTAGTGGTAATGGCCTCTATTGTGCCCCCATACAGTATGATCATCCACCTTTGTGACCCTAAACAGTAGTAGTGTCCTCCTTTATACCCCATACAGTAATAATGTCCCCATTAGAGTTGAGCGATACCGTCCGATACTTCAAAGTATCGTATCGGATGGTATCGGCCGATCTTTAAAAAAAGTATCGGTATCGCCGATTCCGATACCGGAAGTCCCATTCAAGTCTATGGGACTTCCGGTATCGGAATAAGAAAAACCCTTTCCTGCCCTTGTACAGCCTCTCTGGGGTCTGTACGGGCCTTTCGGGGGGCTGTGCCGGCCTGCCAGGGGGTCTGTGCAGGCTCCGGTGGTCTGTGCCGGCCTGCCGGGGGGCTGTGCAGGCTCCGGTGGGCTGTGCCGGCCTGCCGGGGGGGCTGTGCCGGCCTGCCGGGGGGCTGTGCCGGCCTGCCGGGGGGCTGTGCAGGCTTCGGGGGTCTGTGCAGGCATCGTCCGATGGGACTACAAGTCCCATCGGGCGATGCCTGCTACCATGACAGTGATTGACACATTAGCCAATGATGGGACAGTAGTAGTCCCATCATCCGGCTAATGTGTTAAATGTAAAAAAAAAAAAAAAAAAAAATTACATGCTACATACATACAACATGCATACTACATACATGCTACATTCATACTACATACTACATACATGCTACATTCATACTACATAAATACTACATGCAACATACATACTACATATATACTACATACATACTACATATATACTACATGCATGCTACATACATACTACATGCTACATACTACATACATACTACATGCATGCTACATACTACATGCTACATACATACTACATATATACTACATGCATGCTACATACATACTGCATGCTACATACATACTACATATATACTACATACATACTACATACATACTACATGCAACATACATACTACATATATACTACATACATACTACATATATACTACATGCATGCTACATACATACTACATGCTACATACTACATACATACTACATGCATGCTACATACATACTACATGCTACATACATACTACATATATACTACATGCATGCTACATACATACTGCATGCTACATACATACTACATATATACTACATGCATGCTACATACATACTACATGCTACATACATACCACATATATACTACATGCATGCTACATACATACTACATGCTACATACATACCACATACATACTACATGCATGCTACATGCTACATACATACTACATATATACTACATGCATGCTACATACATACTACATATATACTACATGCATGCTACATACATACTGCATGCTACATGCATGCTACATACATACTACATACATACTACATACATACCACATATATACTACATACATACTACATACATACTACATGCTACATACATACTACATATATACTACATGCATGCTACATACATACTGCATGCTACATACATACTACATACATACTACATACATACCACATATATACTACATACATACAATACATTCATACAATACATACATAGACATACAGTACATATAACATAGAGTAACATACTTACCAATACTTGTCACATTGTTCCCCGAAGCCATTGTCGTCTACGGAATAAATATTAACATAACAAACCACAAAAATACTCACCCACGATCCGAAGCAGTCCACGAGTGTGTCCCACGACGATCTTGGGTAGAGAACTGCAGCATCAGATGATGCTGCCGTTCTCTGCGGGCTGCAGGAATCCAATGACGGAAGGTAGGTATCCTTCCGCACTGTATTCCTCCGCCACTTAAAAAAAAAAAAGTCCCTAGTCTCACTTTATGCCATTGCTGTGTGGGAATTTCCCATGCAGCAATGGCATAAAGTGAGACTAGGGACTTTTTTTTTTTTAAGTGGCGGAGGAATACAGTGCGGAAGGATACCTACCTTCCGTCATTGGATTCCTGCAGCCCGCAGAGAACGGCAGCATCATCTGATGCTGCAGTTCTCTACCCAAGATCGTCGTGGGACACACTCATGGACTGCTTCGGATCGTGGGTGAGTATTTTTGTGGTTTGTTATGTTAATATTTATTCCGTAGACGACAATGGCTTCGGGGAACAATGTGACAAGTATTGGTAAGTATGTTACTCTATGTTATATGTACTGTATGTCTATGTATGTATTGTATGAATGTATTGTATGTAGTATGTATGTAGTATATATGTGGTATGTATGTAGTATGTATGTAGTATGTATGTAGCATGCAGTATGTATGTAGCATGCATGTAGTATATATGTAGTATGTATGTAGCATGCATGTAGTATATATGTAGTATGTATGTAGCATGTATGTATGTGGTATGTATGTAGCATGTAGTATGTATGTAGCATGCATGTAGTATATATGTAGTATGTATGTATGTATGTAGCATGTAGTATGTATGTAGCATGCATGTAGTATGTAGCATGCATGTAGTATATATGTAGTATGTATGTAGCATGCATGTAGTATATATGTAGTATGTATGTAGCATGTATGTATGTGGTATGTATGTAGCATGTAGTATGTATGTAGCATGCATGTAGTATATATGTAGTATGTAGTATGTATGTGGTATGTATGTAGCATGCAGTATGTATGTAGCATGTATGTAGTATGTATGTAGTATATATGTAGTATGTATGTAGCATGTAGTATGTATGTAGCATGCATGTAGTATGTATGTAGTATGTATGTAGCATGCAGTATGTATGTAGCATGTAGTATGTATGTAGCATGCATGTAGTATATATGTAGTATGTATGTAGCATGCATGTAGTATATATGTAGTATGTATGTAGCATGTATGTATGTGGTATGTATGTAGCATGTAGTATGTATGTAGCATGCATGTAGTATATATGTAGTATGTATGTGGTATGTATGTAGCATGCAGTATGTATGTAGCATGTATGTAGTATGTATGTAGTATATATGTAGTATGTATGTAGCATGTAGTATGTATGTAGCATGCATGTAGTATGTATGTAGTATGTATGTAGCATGCAGTATGTATGTAGCATGCATGTAGTATGTATGTAGCATGCATGTAGTATGTATGTAGTATTTTTTTTTTTTTTTAACATTTAACACATTAGCCGGATGATGGAACTACTACTGTCCCATCATTGGCTAATGTGTCAATCACTGTCATGGTAGCAGGCATCGCCCAATGGGACTTGTAGTCCCATCGGACGATGCCTGCACAGACCCCCGAAGCCTGCACAGCCCCCCGGCAGGCCGGCACAGCCCCCCGGCAGGCCGGCACAGCCCCCCGGAGCCTGCACAGACCACCGGCAGGCCGGCACAGCCCCCCGGCAGGCCGGCACAGCCCCCCGGAGCCTGCACAGCCCCCCGGCAGGCCGGCACAGCCCCCCGGCAGGCCGGCACAGACCCCCACAGGGTGCACAGACCACCGGCAGGCCGGCACAGCCCCCCGGCAGGCCGGTACAGACCCCGGGCAGTCCACACAGCCCCCCCGGCAGGCCGGCACAGCCCCCCGGCAGGCCGGCAGAGACCCCCGGAAGGCCCGAAATGACGGCGCATCATGATGCGCACACACCGCGCATCATGATGACGTCAGTCTGTCAATCAACTTTGAACTTCCGATTCCGATGCCGAATTCCGATATTGAAAAAATATCGGAAGTCGGTATCGGAATTCCGATACAGCAAGTATCGGCCGATACCCGATACTTGCGGTATCGGAATGCTCAACACTAGTCCCCATACATTAGTAGTGTTCCCTATTGTGCCTTCCATACAGTTGTAACAGCCCCATCAAACCCCTATACAGTAGTAATGACCCTCTTTGTATCCTCATATATTTGAACATAGTCCCCCCATACAGTTGTTACGTCACATTTGTGCTCCCAAACATTATTAACATCTTTCTATGTGTCCCATATAATTATAATGTCATCCTTACACCAACATATAGTAGTAACATTCTTTTAAACCTATTTAAAAGTAATATCTTTCTTTCTATCCCTTATAAAGTAGTAATGTTCCCCTCTGTGTCCCTATATGGTACTTTTATTAATACTGTCCCGTCAAATTGGTCCTCTTGCTAATTCCCTCTTCATTAATAGTGCTTTCATACAGTAGTTATAATATTGATCCCCTTTTACTAATTGTGCCCCCCACATAGGTGTTCCCTTTAGCAAGCTCAGGTCAACTTTTTGCTGAATCATAAAGGGCTTGAAAATAAAAAATAAATAAAACTCTCTTCACTGCTCACCTCTCTGGCCACCTCTATTATGTGATGTCCCCAATACGGTTTTTGATGCAGCTTGTGATAGCCATCACGCTATGCATTTTCACGAGACTGTCAGCCTCCACTAAGTTGTGACGGACTCAGCTTCTGCTGAGTCGATTTTTTGAGTGGACCCTCTGGGTTGTGGCATGCACCCACTGAAGGCGAACTGACCTTGTGAGGAACCACCCCCTATACAGGGATTGTCATGGGCAAGACCAAGGGGGTGAGCCACCACGACTGCTGGGACCAGACTGCCAGCTCAGGGGGACACAAGTGAGTGTCTAATAATAGGAACGAGCAAGATGCAAAACATATAGCGAGGTCACTGGGTTTTTTCAATAAACGTGGTTTCAAGCTTTAATCAGGTGCAAGGCATAAACAGTGAAACACAGCAAAGTGCGTGCAGGGGCACGCCAAATGTTCAAGGCATAACACGTGCTAGAAAACATACCAGGGTCCAAGGCAGGGTACGTGCTAGGAGACACACCAGGGTTTCAAGGCAGGAGGCCTGCTAGGAGACACGCCAGAGTTCAAGAGAGGATGCGTGCTAAGAGACATGCCAGAGTTCAAGAGAAGATGCGTGCTAGGGGACACGTCAGAGTTCAAGAGAGGATGTGTGCTAGGAGACACGCCAGAGTCCAAGACAGGGTGCATGCTAGGAGACACGCCAGGGTCCAAGGCAGGGTGCATGCTAGAAGACATGCCAGGGTCCAAGGCAGGGTGTGATGGCATCGGACTCCGGACTACTGGCAACGACCGACAGGATCCAGGCATCAGGCTGCGGAAATCAGCTCCGGACATCAGGCTGCAGTCATCTGGTTCCGGAACTCAGGCAGCAGTCAGCAGGTTTCGGGAATCCGGCAAGCAAGCCAGGGTTCAAGGCAGGGTGCATGCTAGGAGCCATGCCAGGGTTCGAGGCAGGGTGCGTGCTAGGAGCCACGCCAGGGTTCGAGGCAGGGTGTGTGCTAGGAGCCACGCCAGGGTTCGAGGCAGGGTGCGTGCTAGGAGCCACACCAGGGTTCGAAGCAGGGTGTGTGCTAGGAGCCACGCCAGGGTTCAAGGCAGGGTGCGTGCTAGGAGCCACGCCAGGGTTCGAGGCAGGGTGCGTGCTAGGAGCCACACCAGGGTTCGAGGCAGGGTGCGTGCTAGTAGCCACGCCAGGGTTCAAGGCAGGAGACACGCCTCACTGGCCAGTGCACATGGCTGAGACACAAGCAAGCGGCACGACTAAGGCACAGGAGGCGGGCAAGGGGCAATCTGTCACGTATGCCTGTCCTGTGTGACACGACCCGAAGGCCGGTAACTAAAACAACAAGACTGACATGTGACACTGTCCTGTGTGACACGACCAACAGGTCGGTACTGAAACAACAAGACAAGGGGAAGGGAAAACCAGACAGGGCAAGGAAAAGACAAAGCAAGGAGCGGAACCTAGGCAGAAGCACAGAGCGAGCTCAGAGAGAGTACAGGAAAGGAGAGTGTGCCAGGAGGCACCACAAAGCAAGGCAGAATACAGAGCTAGCAGCGGAGCATAGGCCGAAGCCCAGAGCCGGGTCAAGGAAGAACCTTGAGACTAGCCTGGAAATGTGCTGGAGAAGCACCATAGGTCAGAGAGCAGAAATGGTGTGTGTGCCAGGAGGCACAACAGAGCACCAAGCAGTGCAAAGGCAAGACATGGCAAAGCAGGCAAAGGCAGAGAACACAGGAAGGACTACAAGTCAAAGCATAGCAAAAGGAAGACATGGCAAAAAAGGGCAAGGCAGAGAACACAGGATGGACTACAAGTCAAAGCATGACAGAGATAAAATAATGGCACAAAGGACAGCACAAGACATGGCACAGGACAAGAGGAAGAATACAAGTACAGAGCGTGTGCAGAGATGCACGACATGGCAGAGTGCAGGGGCACAGAATACGTGGAGCGACCAAGCAGACCAAGCAGCCATGCAGGGAAGCCACACGGTAATCAGGCCACGACCATAGGAAGGGGTGGTCTGATATAGGGCATTAGCACCTGCACTTCCGGGTCAGGACCAGGAGGGGACTTCCGGTTCAGTTCCTCCAGGATCATAGAGAGCATTGCTAGATCAGACTGGGCTGGACCATAGAGAAGGTCACATGATCAGGGGCTCCAGAAACACTGAGAGGGTAGATGGGTCAGACAGTGCTGGAACATAGGAAAGGTCACATGATCAGGGGCTCCAGAAACACAGAGAGGACTGCTGCATCAGACAGTGCTGGAAAGGTCACATGATCAGGGTCTTCAGGAACACAGAGGATTGCCGCAGGCAGAGCAGAGACAGCTGGTCACACAGCCATGGCATGCAGACACGAGGTGAGGTGCGCATGCACACTGCTCCAGGCATCTTGCAGCACAACAGTCACGAGGTGCATGTCCACACTGCTCCAGGGATCTTGCAGCATAAGACATGAGAGACCTCCAGGGCGCCCGCAGGGACCCGGCACTGGGGGCAAAGCGGCATGACAGGTATGGCAGGCGTGACATAAGTCCTGCAGGGCGTTCTCTCATAGAGTGTGCATTATAAGGTTATGGCGTGTCCACGACCTTACAAAGCTCTTACACAGAGAACGCAACCATGCTTGGGACTTCTCTGTATATGCCCATTGTAAAGTCATGGCAATATCGTGACGTCATGAGACCACAGCCTTATGACATACACTCTAGGCCGGTACTTCCATCCTCAATGAGGCCCAGGATGACTTTGCACTTGTGCAGTCATGTCAAGCTTTGTTCTTGACTGAATGATCAACTTAGCATGAAGATGTAGCGCATGTGGTGGTAAGAAGATGCAACGAGGACACTATGGGGAACAGTGAGCAGCATAAGAGAAAGCTTTTTTTGCAAACTATCCATGAATTTACGGAAGGTTGAAATAATTTTTTATAAATTGATATGTGCATTTGTTGTTTATCACATTATCAAAAGATTTTACTGAAAAAAAAGATATTTTATAATATATGATAAAATACTCCTTTATGTATGTTATCGAAAAGGAGGTATTGGGGTTAAGAAAATAAAGTATTCTGAATAAATTGGATATCTGAAAATTTGACTTTATCTAATAGAAACTATATTTTTGCAAATTAGATTCAATCACACTGAAAGCATGAAATTGGAAAACCTTTGAAAATATGTGCAAGGAAAATAGCGAGACAGATAGTCAATGTATAATCACAAAAGAGGAATCCAAACACTCTGATGTGATCCTTTGTGTATAATGACTGAGGTAATATGGAAGCAGAAAGGAACAGGTTGTTTTTCATGGATTGTAAGAATGCATTTTATATAATAGCATATAGTAGGAAGAGAAATAGAATAATTTACAACTCAGTGGCTAAGGATTGTAAAGAAATGTAGAAATTGATTAAAACTTGGCTTTCAGGCAGAAAACATGAGGTTTTAATGCAGATTGTCATTCACTATTCAGAAATTAGGAAGGGAACATGAGATGCTGCAGGGAAGCATTATCTCCACTCTTGTACTTTATATGGGGATGTCTCAGAGAAGGATTATGTTCTTATAACATGTTAAGAGGCAATTTTAGTTTCCCTTAGCATAATCTAGAGAGGAGCTCACTTTGTGTCTTTTACAGAACTTGATTTTTTTGTAAAAATATTTTAAAGCATACCTATCCCTCCATAGGAAACCCGTCACAAAGTTGGAATGTTTTTGGAAAACTTGCCAATCTAATATGTCTATGTACCGTCACATTCATCTACTCTGTAACTTGCCATTTGCTCTTTTTCAATGGGTGGGTCCTCTTCATCAGAATTCTTCTAGCACAATAGGTTACTTACTTCCCAGAAAGCTTTGAGTCTGCCATTGTCCAATGGATGGCCTGTCCTGAACTGAGAGCTTGCCTCTCTCTTATGTCTGAATACAGTTTGACAGACAGGAGAGCAGGAGCAGAGAGATACAAAGTCCTGCAACCACTTTCTGTAATCTGTCTTGGCTTTGTTGCTGGAGACAAACTACATTAAGGGTCCGTTACACACAGCGATCTCGCTGGCAAGATCGCTGATTTTGTGTGTGTGACATCCAGCAGCGATCGGCCCCCCCGCGGGGTATCGCTGATCGTGCTGGATCGTCCTGGCCCGTTTTTTCATCGCTGGTCTCCCGCTGGCCAGCACGCATCACTGCGTGTGGCAGCGGGAGCCAGCGATGAGCGACACTGCACGCTGGTTACCAACGTAAACATTGGGTTTCTAAGGGCTGCGGGACCCTTAGAAACCCGATATTCACCCTAGCTACCAGCGTGCACTGCAGGCAGGGCGGGAGGTGGAGGCAGAGCGGCGCACAGATCGGAGTAGCTCTGCTATCTGCTACTCCAGTCTGTCAGACCGGAGTAGCAGATAGCAGAGCTACGCTGGTCTGTCTGCGCCGCTCTGCCTCCACCTCCCGCCCTTCCTGCAGTGCACGCTGGTATCTAGGGTAAACATCGGGTTTCTAAGGGCCCCGCAGCCCTTAGAAACCCGATGTTTACATTGGTAAGCAGCGTGCTCGCTGTTCTTGATCACTGGAGGGGCTGTCTATGTGACAGCTCACCAGCGATCAGCTAACAATGTCCCAGCAATCCCATCCTTGTCGGATCGTTGGTGGGATCACTAGGACATCGTTATGTGTAACAGTACCCTTAGACAACAGGCAGTGGACAGCAAGTTAGACCAAAAGGTGACTAAGTGGCCAGCACTTTGGAATGATTTTTAAGGGGTAAGACAACATTATATTTAAATAAACAGATTTTCAGATTGTCTGATCATCATATAAATATTAGAGTTGGTGCAAATCGCCTCGCAGGACCCTGTCCAGTGACCAGTTCAATAGTCTCTTGCCATCAGACCCGAACCTTGAGAATTGCCTCCTACCTCCCAGCATCTGCGGCTCTTCTTTTGAATCAGGACATATACATCGCGCCGCAACAATGCCGATGATTCTCAAGGCTCCTGACCATGTACCAGAGATTACTGACCTGGCTGGTGGACTGGGCTTGCAAATCGATTCACAATAACTCTAATAGATATTTATCAAATAGAAATGAGCAAATCAAATCAAGGCAAATCATATTATCTTACAATTTCACAAAAATTTTGGATTTGCCATATTTTTTTCGATTTGATTCGCTTGAACGAATCAAAATGGCAATCTGCTGGTTTTTCTTTTCCTTGATTGTTTTTAGGTATAGGAAAGGGTTGAAAATGATGGAAAACAACAACATTATATTCACCATGCTCCTCACCTGTTTAGGTGCCGCAGCTCCACACCTCATTCCCGACTCGCTCGCTTCCTTCCTCTAGCTGTGTTCTCTATTTTTACTGTTTGGTTGCTCTTGCATGGACAAAGGCTCAAAAGATGTCATGACATCATGAACATATCCAAATCATGACTTTGTGGGAGGTCTATTGAGTGCCAGAGGCATTGAAGTCCAAAGAACACTTAAGATAGAAAAGAAGACTGGAAATAGAGGGAGGAAGCAAGTAAGCAAAGGGTGGGCAGGGAGCTGCGCCCCAGGACAGGTGAGAGGCAAGATAAGTACAATTATTTTTATTTTTTGAACCCCTCCATTTATTATGTTTTGGGGTTTAGAGAGACCTCCCAGCATGATAAATGGCTTTTGCCAACAATTCAATTAACGTCAAATTTAATCGTAATTGAATTTGCTGTCAAAATTCGAGAGAATCAAAACAAATTTTGACAGATTCGCTTATTTTTGTTATTATCATTCCACATCATCAATAAGGTCATATAAATTATCTGTCAATCAAACCATAATATATACATAGACCCTAGTTGCAAGTGGTCGACCACGAAAACAGCACAAAAAATATTACCTAATATTTGAACCTATGTGGGCCATTTTGGATTATTTTTGTTTTCTGAAGTGCACATGTGCTCACTGGTATTGAAGTTACAAAAGCTCTAGTATCTGAAGAAGCCCAATGTCACTTCTAATTTGAGAAGACAGAATTATTACAGCGGGTCTGGTTAAAGGTTTTAAGTTGAGTCCAGAAGCTTTAACTTATCTCTCCATCACTGGATTACATGGGTAAAGAGACATTGTCATAGAATTAGGTTAACAAGGTGTACAATTCTATGCTCTGGAATAAAAAAAAAGATCATGACAGCGTAGGCAACTAAACGGTATAATATAATTGCTATGTAGTGGGACAAAAAAAATAAAATAAATAAATGAAAAAGGAAAAAAAAGTACATCCATAAGCACTTTCATGACTAAAAAGTCATAAAAAAATAGAAAAAGGAAAAAAATTACGTTTGTAACACATGCATGCCGTTCTGCAGAGATGGGCAGAAAATCTTTTTTGTAAATTTTATTATAAAATCTAATAGACCTTATTTCTGCTTTCCTATCCGTGGTTACCAAACAGGCACCAGGTGTCTCATGCACGGCAGCTATGAGAAGGTTTTTGACCCTAAGAAGTCCCGCTACCAGGGTTGGGCAATGGAAAGTGAAGAGAAGGAGTAGGCATGAGATAATCTGGAAATGTCACTTGGGAGGAATAGGGTGCAGACAACTGGTTGGTGTGAGGGAGGAAAGTATTTGGAAAATCAAAACTGAAAGATGATATCAGACAACGTTTGTGGAGTGAACACCGGGTCAGGGATGCAACTTGATGGAGGCATGGAGAACTGGAGAGGAGACAGGGAGCCGTTGGAGTGGCTGGAGAGGTGAGTGGTCAGGTATGAATTTTTTTTTCTTTTTAAACTTTTGCCGGCTCTCTTCTGTTCAGCAAGATGGAAGCCACCCCTGGCTACCATTTTGTTGAATTCCCACAAAGTAAATTACAAAAATGATATGTTCTGTAGATCTTAATAAAATTTTAGTAGAATTCATTTCCACTTGAATAAATGCTCCCAAGTATAATAATATTACATCATGACTTGCCTTTTATGGAACATTTGCCTTTCAGTTCTGTGATTAAATACATATGATATACCCCTTTCAATGTAGTAACTAAACCTTCTTTATAAATTTACTTTGCCTGGCTTTAATTTCCTATCCAATGCACATTTTAAGGGGTCAAATATCAACCTATATTGCTCTGCACATTAAGCATAATTTAGTTCTTGCTGTCTATGGTGAAGATTGACAATCTGCTTCATAAAAATGCCAATAACTGTTAAATAACCCAGTAAGTAATGAGATCCTTAATGTAAATGTAGAAAAAAAGCCAAGCTATTCTACCATTAGTCAAAAGCTATCTTAGTGATGAAAATTTGACAGCCCACACACCGTCTATTGGAAATCTAAACATAGAAACATGAATATAAAACTTTGACGTGTGCTGTAGCTAATCTGCTGTCAACTCCCAAACTCTACTCTGCTCTCAGTTTCAAAATATAGTAAAATGTGGGGGAGGTTTTGTTTATTTATTTTTACCATAAATTAAATGGAGATATTTGAATATTTCACTTTTAATCTCTGCACCCCCCCGGCCTGTGGGAGTACTGTCCTTTAAGCTGCTGTGTATACTCTGCACCTACTACCTGTGGAAGTACTGTCTTTGAAGCCACTTTGTGTACTCTGCACTCCCGCATCTGTGGGAGTACTGTCCTTTAAGCCGCTGTGTGTACTCTGCACCCCCTGCCTGTGGGAGTACCGTGCTAAAGGCCACTGTGTGTACTCTGCACTCCCCTACTTGTGGGAGTACTATCCTTTTCGCTGCTGTGTGTATTCTGCACCCTCTGCCTGTGGGAGTACTGTCCTTTAAGCCGTTCTGTGTACTCTGCACCCCCCGCCAGTGGGAGCACTGTCTTCTAAACCGCTGTGTATTCTCTGCACCACCCCACCTGTGGGATTTCTGTCCTTGAAGCCACTGTATGTGTGCACTCTGCACCCTCCTCCTGTGTGAGTACTGTTCTTTAAGCCGATGCATATACTCTGAACCTACTACCTGTGGGAGTACTGTCCTTTAAGATGCTGTGTGTGTACTCTGCACCCTCTGCCTGTGGGGGTACTGTCCTTTATGCCGCTGTGGGTACTCTGCACCCCCCACCTGTGGGAGTACTGTCCTTTAAGCTACTGCATGCAATCTGCACCCACCCTGTTTTTTGTAGTAGTAGTCTGAGAAATAAATAATTGACATCATATGTCTCATTGCCATTAGAAGGCCAAATAAATATTTTTTCAGGACCACTATGTATTTTCTAGTAGTTCCACAAATAAATATATTTCATCACCCTCTTCCTT